>NC_080594.1:112523411-113141911 GCF_027887145.1 Ammospiza caudacuta
TAGACATATATTTTTAAAATATGTGTGTAATTAGATACATTGTGACAAGTTGTAATATGTGTACATCACTTACATGAGCATTGAGAAAAGATTTTAGAAGTCCTGGTGGTGACTGACACTACTGTGTGCTAGTAAGAGCTGCACTCCTATGACAGAATTAATGGATACTTGGGACTGTTAAACTGTTATTTTAATTTAAATTTTTTTTTTTTCATTTACAAGTAGTTCCTTTACCTTTCCCCCATAGTTGCTCATAATATTTATCCTAAAAAAATGAACCATTTTCTATCACTTTTTACCTATTTGAAGGTCTTACGTAGCAAAGAAAATAGTGCATTGAACTCAGATGTTTGCAAGACATCATCAAAATCTTGTATTTTAAAATGAAGTTGCGGTGAGTGCCTCAAGTCAGTTGGGAATCATCATAGAAACATGAAGGTACAGTAATATGGCTGAGATGGTAAGTTTGATTTACCAGAGACAGAAGACTTGAAAAGTAAGATGTATTAAAGATTATGTAATTTCCTACTGACCAAGAAAAAAATATATCATAAAACTGTTAGGTCTTGAGGTCCCAAAATTAGACTAAGAATGAAAGGTAAGTGTTTCAAAATGACAAATATGAAAGCTTACTGAATCTCTGCCCTGAATGAACTTCATATCCTGGGAAAAAAAAATTAATCCTTTTAAAAAAAATTTTATTACATGCAGTTACAAAGAAAACCTCTTGCCACTGAAATAAAGTTTTATGGAAATGGTGAATGTCTGTATTCAAGGTATGAAAATTTTGCCTTTCAGGTGAGAAATTCAGATGTGAATGCATCTGTGTGTAAAGGCTTCTAAGCACAGACTAGCATTAATGGGAAAACACACCTAAGCAGAGGATGGATGCTAATTTGTTGGATGTTGCTTACTGAGATCCTTCTGGAATAACATCACAGTTGTAACTTTTTGGCCCTGAAGGTGAGACCTGATTGATTTAATGAACCAGGAACAGCCTGTCTTAAATAGGGTATGTGCCTTCACGTTCATAATTGCTGCAATTTCTATTTTGACAGAGCACACAGAACGACAGCAGATAAATGTTACATATTTTAACTTCTGAAATGTCTCTCATCAGCTACTTGTTTCATCTGATTAATGTCAGATTAAAGCTCTGTCAGTACAGAGCTTTAATCAGCCACAGACACTTTGTGGAAAATGATCAGGAGCAGATTTAGATGGAGAGCGATGCCAGGGGTAGCCAAGGTGAAGATTAATTCACATCTGCCTTCTAGAGTGGCAAGTAAATGTCCAAACCAATAGCCCAGAACCTCACAGACGAGGTGCCAGCTTTGCATTTTGGTGTGTTCATGCATGGATTTGCAGTAATTGTAAATGGAGTAAGTTGTATGCTGGACTTGACAGCAAACAGAAGAGAAGTGCTTTGTAATTGCTTCAGTTCTGCCTTTGTGGCCCTCACAGCACCAGTTACACCCTTCAGATGGGATGTCCTGGCTACTCCTCCTCTCTCTGCTGCCTCATGGGGGTCATTTTAAACAGAAATGGAGAAACAAGGCACTGTGAAATGCTCAGGCAGATTTTTCAGTAGGGCTTCTCTTTTGGAGACAAACATTCCTGGCAATGAAAAGGCTGAACTCATGGAATGTATCAATATTTCATTGCCATTTTAAGTGTTTTAATAATGGTGGGCAGTGCAGTAACTCAAAAATATCCAGGTGTCATTTTAAAAAAATCAGAGGGGAAATGGAGTTTTCTAAAAGAAGGTGCTTCAAATTTGGAGCTGCAGGGAAAGTAAGAGAGCCCTACAAAAGCACAATAATTAAGTGTTTAAACTTTTTTTCATCATGTTTATTGTTATCTTCCCTGCCCTTCTTATTTTTTTAAGCAACAAGAAGAAAAAATACCAAACAGGAGAAAGAGAAATATTTTCATAAAAAAAATTAAATGTCACTGCAAACCTATGAAAATGTGTGTGGCAACTCACAACCATGTTGCATTGAGGGTAAGCCTAGATTTCTCCACTGATGCTCTCAGAGAGGCATAGTGGAAACCCCAGAAAGGAATCCAGGCACAGTGAGGCAGAAACTGTGAAGGTTATTCTGATCTAGGGCATTGTACCATGTTAAAAAAAATTTTTTTCTATCTTTTTTATCTGACTACTTTAATACCAGCAGTCTTAATTATATGTATATTATATGTATTTTTATACATGTAATACATATAAATACAGAAATATTAATGATATGTGTACTTTATGTATTAAATGTGGTGTAGTACACACATTAGTCTGATTCTGCATCTGAGCAGAAAAGAGGCAAAGTGCTAATGGTCAGAACAGAATTGTTACCACTGACATCTTATGTGCAATTTTCTTACACAATTCCACCTTCCTTATGCATGGGAAGAAAAACAATGGACCATGCAATATGTCAGGTAGTTTTTTTTAAACCAGTGGGTATCTGGATGGTTCCTGCTTTGATCTTGTTTTCTTCATCAGCTGAAAAGATGTGATGTGCTGAAAAAGCCTTTCTGTTCTTTACAGAAGGATAAAAGATAATTGATTGGAGAAACCTGGGACACTGGCTGTGCTAAGCCTTGTTCATGGTGATTTGGCTGTGTGAATCAGAATTGAACCAAGCTTCTTCAGATTCAGAGGAAAGGAAAAGGGGAAACTTTACAGGAGACAGGTGGGAACAGACAAGGAGTGTAATAAGTGAAAAATTACTTCTGCCTAGCCATGAAATATGGCCTCAGCAAGGATGTGTGTGTTGTCCATGAAGATTGATGGTAAGGAAAATTCAGGGAGGGCTGCAGAGTGCTGTAGCATTAACTCATCAGACAACTCCAATGCCAGTGGCAGCTGACTCTCCACCATAATTTACCATTGGCCAAAATGCAATGGAAGCCCCCAAGGGCAGGAATCCATTAGCCATCAACTATTGCCCTGTAATGTCCTTTAGCAGTCAAGGGCTTATGAGTTTAAGCTGCTATCTTAATAACCCATACATCCCTGTTCTGCCCAGGGCACAACAGCAGTTGTCTCTTCAAGTAAGAAAAGAAAAGAAAAGCACCAGGGAAAGGGAAGTTTTACTAGTGGGAGATCTAAAATTTAAAACAACAAGCTGTTTATAGTCTTAAGTGTATCACTCATTCAAAAGAAGTTCTAGGGTAATAAAAAACTAAATGCAATTTTAGCATGTGTAGGAGTGTATTTGTATGGGGAGAAAAATACTGACACAGGATTGGAGTATGATTTGGCAGACTCTCCCTGCCAGGTAGCAAAAGTCTCAGTGAGATGGCATTGTGTCCCTTAATACAAAAGAGAGTGTTATAAGCCACTGTAATTAGCAGTCAACAGATGTGATTTTGATCAAGGTGGACACAGCTCCTCAAGCTTTGGCAGAAAACTGTGTGAGAGGATCTCTAAATCCAGCTGAGAAAGAAATTAAATGCCTCCAGCCTTTTGCTGCCCCCCTGGAAGTCTAAGCAGTAAAAAATAGCAGAATATTATTGAACCATCAAAACTTAAGAAGTCATAAATACAAGAAATTAAATGAATAAATAATATTGTGGAAATTGTAGTCCCTAATCTAACCCACTCATTGAAATTTTGTTTTTCATGATGATTTCTCTGTAAGTGCTAAAAATGCCAGGAGGGAGGGTGTTGTGTATATGAATAAAGTGCTGTAAACAGTCTTACAACAGGAGGCTTTAATAACTACTCATCCAGTGGTAGTTTAACCTGGAAGAAATTCATCCCACTTCAAAGCCTAAATTATGGACACACAAATTATCAGGCACTTGTGTCTTCACTGAGTTTCCCAAAGAGATGGGATGGATGCTTCCAAACTTCTCTGGAGTGCAACTTAAGCCATATAGGGATTTGTGAGATAGTCACAGGCAAGTGTCCAAGTTATCAGGGTAAATCCAGAAGTAAAAAAGCTTTATCAAGACAAATGAGTGAAGGGAAACATATAAATCCAGCAATTGTGTGGCTGGAGCAGTGTAATTCTATAATAAGAGGCAATTTAGGTATGATTTAGCAGCATATAGGCTTCATGCTGGATCTTGGCACAAGGATGAACTCTCTTTTAGTAATCTAGCTGAGGGATAATTTTAAAGCAAAAGCCTCATCCTTGGTGCCATAATTCATTCTATCATGTTATCTTGCTTAGACACATCCATTAAATATGACATCATTCCTCAGTGTAGTAAGTAATACAGTAATATCCTCTTGACATTACTGAAAATGAACATAAAACCAAGGCTGTGTCTGTCAGGTGTCTGGTTGTGGACAGTCATCTGCTGACAGAGCTGGGTCACACCCACACCTCCACACTGAAGATTGGGAGGGAGAAAAATCAGCAAAAGAATTACCACAGCACTCCTTTGTATTTCCCAAGACAAACTGCAGCATTGTGAAGAGCTGTAGTGTTGCCCTGTGCTGCAGGGTTTGGGCACTGCAGTGTTCACACCTGGGGGCTGTTCCTGGGCATGAAGAGGGATGCTGGAATACTTTATGAGGTACCACAGCACAGCTCCAGCAGGCTGGGAGGCACCTTCTTTATTTCTGGTCGTGGAATGGGGATGGAAACGTGTCAGGAGTAATATAGCTGCAGCAGATCCTGTTAGGAAGAACGAAGTGAGCTAAGGAGCTTTGGAAGTCCTTTCCCAGTCTGTGATCAGGAGCTGCTAATTAGAAACGGGATTTGACAGCCCAGTGCTGAAAGAGAGAGGGAAAAGCAGGAAAGCGGTTTTGAGCAAAGATGCAGCAGGAAAGGAGACGCGAGGGCAGGTGCATAGGGAGGGAAGGGCTGAGCAGGATTCCAGCTCCTTCCCCCGGGACCGGCGCTGCCAGCGGGTGGCACCGCGGGGCTGCTGAACCACCGACCCGGGCGAGACGGGCGCAGGACAGGCTGCCGTTCCTGTTCTCACGTCTTTCGAGGTGTTTTCTTGAGCGGGAATCGCTGGTGGAGTCCCTCTCTCCAGGCAGAGAAAAGCTACCCTGGGCTGTCACCAGCACGTGTAAAGGAAGTGGATCTGCCGCGCTGGGAAGAGAAGTCCCGCAGAGATGATGGTTGTGCTCCAGAGCCACATCAGCAGAGGATAAAGCTGGTACCCCGCCCAAAGGATGCCATTTGGGCTCCCTCTCCCTCAGTCCTGTGCAAAGGCAGGTTAATTTTACCTCTGCCCTTATACATGGGAGGCTATGCTGTTGCATCTTTAGTCCAGCTCCTCTGGAGACTACTGACAGCTTACTGAGATGAAATTTTGTCTATACTTAGGACGTGCTGTTGGTGGTGTCTCTTCCTTTCAGTAACACAGCAGTGTGCAGCCATTCTGGCCCGTTTTGTGGTGGTGCTGCTTGATTTCAGGCCAAGACTGGTGTGGCAAGCAGCATCTGAACCAGACATGGTTTTTTTAATACAACACATGGGTCTCATGATGACTGCAAAAGACAGTGTGGGGAAGTACTGGAGCAGGGAATTGCATTGAGAGTTATAGTGTAAAGAGAGAACCTAGAAGGATCTGCCAGTCATTGGAGTCTCATTGACATGTTTTTCCCTGGCTCATATCTATCCCCTTTTCTGCTCTCTCAGCTTGGAATCACTTATTTTGTAAACAAAACTGAAAGAGCAGAAGTTTCAGGCTATGTCATTCCCTAGAGTGAAGGCAAGCACACAGAGTGACAGCCTCAGGCTGCGTGTGAAGAGTCTTTTCAGGGAAGACAGCTTGACAAGTCCCTTGTTTGCTTCTTCCTCTTTGCTGTAGAATCAAGGGAAGGTTGGTAAACAGTGACTGCACAGCATTCAAAATAAAGACTTCAGGCTACAAAATAGAAGAGGTTAATCAAGGTCTCTACTTGGCTTTCTCTCTCCTGCATGAGAAGGAGGAGCTGGATCTCTCACTCTGTTCTTCACACCACTCTCTCTTCGGGGATTTTTACTTGCAGAATTTTTCATTGTCCCTTTTAGGGATGCGTGTGAAACCCCTAGGCCTATTGCAAACACCTGACATTAAATTTGTGCAGCAATACACAGACCTTTATTGTGCAGAGCAGGAGAGGAGCTAAATTAATTCCTAAGCAATGAGGTGAAATTACTGTGAGGAAAGGAAGAACCTTGAGACATGAATACTTTTACAATACTGTCATGCTGAAAAATGATCAGTGTTGACTGAACTTTTGAGCACAAAGAAGGATGAAAAATGCTTTGTGTAATCAAGTAGCTTGAAACAAATTTTATAAGAGAGTGAGATAGCATTTAATTTTTTCCATATTTCAGTTTTACACTCCTACATAATTAATACACAGCTGACAACACGTTTTTTTCTTGTACAGGATGTGTTCCAAATAAGTACAAAGTATAAAACATTCAGGTTTTTGTAATAGCAAAAATGTTTCATTCATTTAGAAGGTGAAACAATCAGAATTAAATCAGGGGTGATGAGTGGGTGCTTTTGGTACCATTTCTACTCAAATTTGTCACTTGCAGCAAGAGGCAAAATTTGCTGTGCTTGTCACATCACTATCAGAGGTAACAGAAAACAGAAAACTCAGAGGCACCAGGGAGCAGCAGAACTGCCCAGCTGTGGAAGGGCCCAGCACCTCTGCCCTTTCTTTTGAGTTCAGGCAGTGAGATCAGCTGCTGCATTTAATAATTGTTTGGCTGAAGGCAGCTGAAATATACTCTTTTTCATGGTCTGTGTTCAGTCTGTCAAAAGGACCTCAGACTTTGCAACTGTTGTGACTGATCCAAGATCAGCCCCTTCTGGGTTTGTAGCCTGCCAGAAACCTCCTGAGGCAGTAAATCCATGTTTCAGGGCCTATGGTGCCTGAGGAGCTTCCAGGCAAGGCAAAGCTGTTGAAGCTCAGAGCATCCTGGATACCTGCACTGGCTCACCCCAGAGAAGGCACGAGTACCTTACCCTGAGCTAGGGAGAAGAAAAAGGCAGAGAGAACGCTGCCATTCCTGGTCAGGGAGAGAAGGCTTGTCTTCACTGCAAGAATGGACATTCACACACCAGAACTGCCCCCCTCCTTTCCTTCCCAGCCACTCCAACTGTTGAACTTCCAGAGGCTACCTCCATAAATAAAAATGTGGGCACCAGACCCTCTGATGACATCCAGCATCCCTGAAAGCATCCAAGGTCAGGTTGGTTGGGGCCCTGAGCAGCCTGAGTCAGTGGGTGGCCTCCCTACCCGTGGCAGGGGGTTGGATGTAGATGATCTTCCAAGCTCCTTCCCACCCAAGCATTCTATCGTTCTGTAATTCTGTGATCAGTTTGGGATAGACATCAAAGGGGATCCTGTGAGACTCAACACCATGAAAAAAAGCCTGTCCAGTGATATTTCTCCTCAGTTTTGGCCAGAACAGAGAGGAATTTTGGAAGGAGTTTAGTGAGACAAAGAGGAATGTTAGATTACACTTTGAAGTTTCTGTGGACATTGAATTACTGGAAGCGAAATAGTAATAGTGATTATTTATCATCAAAGATCAGCATGAACTGCATCTCAGTCCTGAGTTGATTAAAAAGAGACAGATCTGGGCAGGGGTTACTCTTCTGTGCTTTCTATGCTTCAGCATTAAAAGCTATATAAAGTGGTAATACATTTATTTTTTAGCAGAAAACCTAACCAGTTGTATAATTTATTCTATCTTTGTATAATTTATTCTATCTTTGTATCACAATGAAAAAGTCTATTTCAACAGTTTATATGTATTTGAGTTATGAAAGGTTATATGTAGAGATGATAGAAACATATTCAAAACAGAACTGGGGTCATGATTAAATGGTTAACTTATTTCCCAAATGAATGAGAAAGGAAACAGGGTGCTGCAACCTTTGGCTCTCACTTCCTCATGAGAGGAGACGTCGAGGCTGCCCCAGAGAGAGCAGGGCTGCTGTGCTCACACATCTCAGGCAGCCATGGGGAACTGGGTGGAGAATGAAGGACTGTCCATCTTCGTCGTTGTAAGTACAATTTCTGTTGGATTTGTGTCCAGTGAAAAGTTGTGCAGAAAGCTGTGCTGAGCAGTTCTCACTGTGCCAGGGAAAGATGCACCTGAGTATGCAGAAACTGGGGCAGCAAATGCAGGGAAATGCTTCGAGGGAATCATTTTTAAGGAGCTCTCTGGTATTTCAGTTGCTGCAGGCTTCATTGTTAACTGAGAAATAATTGTGTGTTAACTTTGCTTTGTTAGAAATACTTTAGCTGAGCAAAAACCTCAACTTTTGTGCACTTCAACAGAGAAAGCAATTAAAACAATCACCCTTTCTTGCACTTTTATGAACGGAAATGTGTCTAACTGAAAGCACAGTGTCTTGATGGTATAAAATATTTATTAATGTCAGATTCAAGGGAGAAGAGAGTGGAGATTTAGAGCAGATTCATGAATCCTTTATTAAGACAACTACTATTTGAATTGAATTTGTTTACAGTTTGCATAGAGTGGCTGTGAAAGTAGGTTAAATTAATTCTGAGCAAGATTTAAAAGTATAGAAAATCCCAGTTGCATTCACAAGTGCTAAAGAGTAAGCAGGGCAGTCCTCCTTGGAGAAAACTAAGTTTGTATTCTAGTAGGGGTTTTTTATTTCACATTGTGATACAAGGGCTAAAGGTATACCTCTATACATATATTATGTACATATACATATATGTATTAAAAACATATACAAAACCAAAATGTTTTTCTGTTCAAATACCTGAACCAAAAGAACAGTTCAGGTATTGTAGCTACCTTTTATTAGTAGATGTAAATATTGAGAGGAAGAAAAAGAAAGCATAGAATTTGTATCTTTTTGGTGACTGAAGTGTGAGCATCTTTATTCCAAGAAGTATTTCTGCTGCTATGAGCAATCAGTACTCGTGCATGACCTTGTAATTTAGGAACATAATCCCATAGCTGTGGTACTTCAGTGCTTTGAAAGGGAGTGACTGTGTGTGCTGTCACCTTCAGTGACTTGAGGAAGTTGAAACTGCCAAGAGGTGAATTCTGGCTTTCTTTTTGCCTTTTTTTTCCCCGCCACCAGAACTGAAATATTAAAAGAATTAAGTAAGAGGCCTTTACTTTGCTCAAATAAGGAATTTGGGTTTTGAACCTCAAAGCTATAACAAGATGAGGGCAATAGGGAAGGAAACTAACAGACATAGAGAAACCAGCTAAAAGGACAGAGCACTGGAAACCCCACCCAAGTGTTCTGCTTTAACCTCTCCATCTTTACTGCACACTGAGCAGGCACAGGGCTGTCCAGTGCTTGACAGAAACAGGACAGACACAATTCCTGCTGATGTACCTCATCAAAACAGAAACATGCTGCCACAGTGTGCCACTGTCACTTTTAATAAGTGTCCTAAGCCCTTAATCCTGAGATGAGCTTGGTGTTTTAATGAGTACTTGGGGATTTCCTATATACTGCCTTACCCTGATGGAAATCCCTTCATTTCCCAGTATTTATTTACATTTTCATGATCTCAAATAATCCCAAGGTTTTTTTCAGTGTTATTTGAGCCAAAGAACTAGCAAAATATATGGGTTAGGAGGGGTGAGGAGCTGTAATGTCACCTTTTCTGGGCTTTCTCCCAGTTCTCAGACTTTCTCTCTGTTTTCATGCACCACTTAGTAAAACTACTTAGACTGAGTGCAGTGTTACAGATGTGTTTCAATAGGGGATGTGAAATCAGCCAACCAGCTCCAGGAGGGCAAACATCCAAATTCATTATGACCTTTTTTGCCAGATGGACTTGTAGCTGCCTAAGAGTTAATAACATGCACCTCATGTGTGTGAAAAAATTCTGCAGTACATTTATAAAGCCTGATTTGGGGTAGTGTACATGCTACCAAGGGCCTGTGTTGAATATTCCCTGCTGGCTGATTTCAGACCCTCTTCTTGAATTCAGCCCTATGTGTAATTCAGCCCATCTAAATTTAGATCTCAAGCTTCTCTTTCACAGTTCCCAAGTCTTCCTCTCACATAGGTTAATGTGGCTGTGGAAGGGTACTGCCATTTTGAAGAGTCCCTAACCTTCAATGGTATTTAGGGATTTAACTGGACTCAGAAATAAACAATTATAATATGACAGCCCTGATTCAACCAACCCTAAACTCCTTGACCTGTGAAAACATTGCAGCTGCACATTGCTCTGTTTTTGTCTATTGCCACTCCTGTACCCTGTGTTCACAAATCAGAGCCTGTTAACACCAGAAAGATTTCTATCACCCTTGCAGAAAACTTTATACCCTGCAATACATCTCTCTGTGCAAACAGGAGCACAGGGAAGCAACTGACTGTTATCTGAACTGTGTAAATTCAGATGGAGTACTTCTAACAACAAACTGTAAGCTTCCTGTTTAATTCTCTTTCAGCTTGTGTGGCTGGGCTTAAATGTCTTCCTCTTTTGGTGGTATTATCTTGTGTATGATGTCCCACCGAAGTTCTTCTACACCAGAGTGCTCCTTGGCGTAAGTACAGACATTATTGTTCTGGCACAGAGAGAACAGTTTTTAATAGTTTTAGCTGATCAAAACTGGATCTGGTGGCTGGAGCAGCAGGCTTATGTAGAAGTCACATGCAAGATAACTGAATGCAGGCAGATGTTCAGTGCTTCTGAACAGAAAGCTCACAAAATAGAGAGATCCCATTCTAAAGATGTTTTCAGTTAACTATTATGCTCCTGGTAATTAAACTAAGCATTAATTGTGGCTATTTTATTAAGCAAAAGATTAATAAAATATTGCTGTTGAACTGTTGTGCAGTCATTTCTCCTTGCAATTATTTTTCAGAGCATGAATAGTTTATAAAGATATTAGCTCTGAAAAACAATCATCATTCATATATTCATCAAGATGTGAATTAAATGATCCTGGATCCTGGTAGTGAAGTGATTCTGGATCCTGGGCTGTTCCATGTAATCCAAGTGGTTAATCCAGCATTGAGTGTTCTACTACAAACTTGCTTCCAAAGCTACCACAGGTCATGACCAATTGCCAGGGAAAATTAATTTGTTCGCATATTTTAAAACCCTGATCACAGGCATAAAAATCAGCCTAAGCTTCAGATTACAGAACACAGCATTTTGCTGAAGGTTTGCAAAGCTGTGGTTTAATTCTACAAAGCCTGAAATCCCATTCTGCATACAGCTTCTGGTCTGTGGATCAAATCCTGTCCTTTGCAATCACAATGCTGTTGCCTTTGAAGTCACAGAGACTTGTGCTTGGATAAGCAGAGCTCAGTGTAAACCCAAAGAGCTCTGCTCTAAAACCTAAAAGGGTCTCAATCAGTGCAAGGAGAGCAAACATTATTTTTCTTCCCTTCACTGCATTTTTATTAATATGGTCATTTTTACTTCATTTCAAACAATTCAAAAATATTAAATAATTAAGGCTATAAAGACCAACATTAAGGAAACAGATTCCTAAAAGCTGAGGCAACAAATTTCCCTAGACTCTTTTACTGACAGAGAACTTAAACCACTTCTCTTATAAGCTGTCCATAACCCCCACCAACTGAAACCACAGACTCTTTACAGCCTTGGGACACAAAACTCTACTAATGGCTTAGATTTGCCCCCGTGTTTGACTGCTGAATGCCAAACATGGCAGGGAGATTTTTATACAACCATGTTAATCCAAAACTGAAAACAGGAGGTGTCTGTCTGTCTGCAGGACGTATTCTGCCTGCTCATGTCTTTCTGCCTTGACCAGAGCATGATTCCTTTGAATATTCATGGTGTAAATGTGAACTCTAAATCTCTCACTCTTTACCAGCTATGATATAACACATAAATGAAATCTGTACCCTGGATAATGTCTTAGATAATGCAATTAATAACAGCATCTCTCTAATTCCAGCGTGCTCTGGCTCTTGCAAGGGCCCCTGCAGCCTGCCTGAATTTCAATTGCATGCTGATTCTGCTGCCAGTATGTCGAAACCTGCTCTCCTTCCTTAGAGGATCAAGTGCGGTAAGATGAAGAAAGAATTTCAAAATTTGTGAAAGATATTATCTTTCATATCTAAACAGACTTGCAAGTATACCGAGAAACTGTGTCCAAGTTCCCCAAATATACCATATTTTGAGGATGTCCTTTTATGAGAAGCAGATAAGCCTGGAGTTTGGCTATGAGCAAGACTGAGGTCTAATGCCCATGGGGTATCTAGAGATCTGTTGAGAGTTTAGCTGAATTAGTCTGAGTCCTCCCTTTTCAGCTGCCTCCTGGGCATGGTCATGCCCTGGATGCGAAGTCCCTTTTTTGGTGGCAGAAGCTGTTGGTGCTCACACACATCCACTGTTTGTCACTGATGCTACACCCACTTAGAGAGAGAAATATCAGCCCCTGTCTGTCTTTGCATGCTCAGTCCTTAAGGTAAATGTAGTCTTTTACAGACTTCCAGAATGGGGCTTTTTTTCAGCTGGCTCATAAATTACATTCTATCTTGTCTGAATTGCATTTCCATCTCAGATGAAATAATTCACATACCTTTTGATTTTTTTGAGCTCCCAAATACAAATGTTATACACAGCACTGAGGAGCTGACAGTAAGAAAAGGACAACTTATCCTAAGTGACAGCTGAAGAGGCTTCCTATGATAGTACTGACTATTACACTGCCAAAATCTTGATTTCTGGCTATTACAGCAGAAATAATGCAGACAATGCAGGCCATGGTCCAGTGAAAAAGCAATATGCTCCTCAAGCTCATGAATTGTCCTTCCAAATGTATAATGATTCCTCCTTTCTCTCTGGACACTTTTCACATGAACATGATCAACAAAACCAGTTCCCAGAAGTTGTTTTTCATCTCTAAACCCAGTTTAAATTTCTTAATGCAAATGAGACAGCCTGCAGGGGCTGGAGAGGCAGAGCAGAAGAGGAAGTGATAAAATAGATGCAGTGTTTCAACAGTCCTTCATAAGGGAAGAAAGTGGGATATGAAGCAACAAGAAAATAACCAGAGACAAAATAGGCTGTACTTCCATCTTGTACATTATACATCCTCACCATGAGTGTGGCTGAATAAATGAGATGTGCCTACCACATTTAACTCTTTAATTACATTTATGAGCAAGGCCAGTGCTCTAGCCTTTCTAAGGAATAACAATTAGCAATATAAAATAGGAAATACATGTCAGGCTTTCAGTCTTTTCCTGTACTCCTTCAGATCCTGAGATGCTACAAAGCAGCCAGCCATGCCCTCCGTTCATGGAAAAGGAGAAAGGATAGTAAATAAAGCTGTAGGGTTGAAGTTGTTATTCCCCAGGCAGATCAGTAAGTATCAGCCAAAATCCAGAGCTGACTCCTCTGGCAGCAGAAGTCAATAATGAACATAAATTTAGAAAGAATTAATGCTGCTATGGATGAATTCAACTGGAAAATAATGATGAGCCAATGATCATATAAGGCATTTTTGAGATTGCACAGGTGAAAGGAAGCTGGGCAGGGGTCTTTTGAGCTCAAAGCAGTAAAAGAGCTGGGGGTACACATGGAAACTACTGGGAGGACAAAAACTGGTTCTGGGTGTTGAGAATTGTATTCCAGCTGGGACTTTGCGCTACTTGTCCTGAATTGCTCCTCTCCTAGCATGCATAACCTAACTTTTCTAAACCAAAGTCTTGGGAAACTGTCCCTTTTTGTACTCAAACTTGAGTCAGTCCTTCTGCCTTGGGCATTGTGGCAGAGCCACTCAGGCTAGACCCAGACAAAAGTGAGTCCCAGGCAGGGAGACACAGCTCCATTCCTGCTGGCAGCACGCTCTCCTGCTGATGGCTAGGAATGAGGAAGGGCTCTGAGGGTGAGCAAGGAGGTCAGGGAGGGGTATAGAATTCGACTCTTAGACAGCTGGTGTTAGTTTAGCTCCAGTTGCTTTTTTGCGGTAAAGCTACATCTCAGGAAGGATGTAATTTTAGATCTTCAGCAAAAACACGCAGTGAGCCACTAGCAGTGACAGTGCTGTGGTGGCCTCAGCACAGGGGGACAGCTGCTTATGCTTGCTGTGCTGTTGTCTCTAATTAGCTATGCTCTGCAGGTAACAACTGTGAGCATCTATAAGAAAAATCATTTAAATGTCAAATAACTTATTGGAAGAGAAATGACCTTCCCAACAGCAATGTCATTGGGGTCAAGAAGAGGAGGGAATTGCTCAAACACAGCGTTCAAAGGGAGTGTACAGAAAAGTCTTGCCCTCTCCATCCTGCCACCCAGAAATCACATGTTATGAAGTTATTTGTAATAACTTTATAACTTTTTAATTGAAAAGATAGCTGTGATGTGTTTTGCATGTCCATCATTGCTGTATTCACTGCTGTTAATGGCCACATGACTGAAGGCAGCTGGAGCCCTCTGCCATTGCTTGGCTTTCTCTCCTTAGATCAAGTGGTGTTTGCAAGGGAGTCAAGCACTGCCTCACTATGCTATATTTTATTCTACAATATCTTTTGTTGTTTCTCAATATAGGTGATCCAAAAAGGCCAAATTTCTCCTGGTTGTTATTATAGTCTGAAGTGATTGTGGCAGCCCCAGAGTGTTTGTCTCTTGTGAGGAAACACTTGTGGTAGTTTGCACAGTGTTTTGTTCCCTTATCCGGTCAGCAAACACAATGCAAACATACAGCACATGACAGTCATGCCTTCTACTGTGTGGAGACAGCAAATGGCAGCTTTACAGGGACCTAAGGCTTTAGGGAAACTCCCAGTGACTGCAGCAGAGTTCATTTGGGGTCTGTTATGAACCCATCATCAATAGTACTAAAAATGTCATTCTGTTTTTCTTGAGAATTAATTCCTTTGGTTTGTATCTGCAGAGATTTTTGCTGGGGTTTTTTTTGGTAACTCCAAAATCAAGTTGTAAGTGAAAGTAAATCCAGTGTTTTGGGGAAGGAACGCCTTCATATCACTGCCATAGGTGATGTGATTTGGGGTGGGAGCTCCCTGAGACAGTTACACCCAAACTTTGCAGCTTGTTTCTAGATTGTGACCCACAATAGGATCCTGGTGCTACCAAAACAGTCACTCTGCCATGGCAGACTGTGATCCCTCATTTTGTTTATAATGTACAATTTAAAACAGATAAGATGTATTCCATTGCCACACTGGATGTTAAATTTTTTCTCCTTATCAAATAGTTTGTTTCAGGGGGACATGTTAAAACATAATCTGGAATTTCTGTTTTCTGAAAGACGGGGGGAAATATTTTGTCTCTGTTCTGGAATTCTGGAATTCTACATTTTTCCTAGCAATTTCACCAATATGCTCAGGGCTTCTGGTTTTGTCCTTGCCTTTAAAAATTGTGTACAGACAACACAAATAATCTTAAAATATCTTTTTCTTTCCACCCAAAGTGCTGCTCGACCCGGATCAGGCGACAGCTGGACAGAAACCTCACCTTTCACAAAATGGTGGCCTGGATGATCGCCCTTCACACTGGTTGGTACTCTAATTTCTGTGTTTGTTGCTTTCTTGTGTATTTTATATGGAATTCAGGTGGCATCAAAGTTATTAAGGATATGGACCGAGACCTGATTTTTTTAACGGAGTCAGTGTGTGCCAAGGCTTAAATCAGTTTCCAGATATGTGCCAACTGTCAGAGAGCAAAAGATAAGAAAGAATACCTTTATTTTGAACTGTCAGTACTATTTATGATAGTTTAATAAAGGGTGTTTAGCAATGTCCTGAGAACCAGATACACTGCATTTAATTCTTGTTTAGACTTACTTCTTATCTGGCACCTAAAACAAATAATAGAAATTCTTTTTTTAAAAAGGATATAAAAAGCTTGAACCTGTTTTGAAGATAAATAAGTATCTACTTATAGGAGGTGGTTCAAATTTTCAAAAGCAGTGTACAATTTTACCCTACAAAAACATGTAGTGTAATTCATGTGAACATCTCACTGATTTAGGTTTTTGGATGCATTCAGCTCAGTGAGAATATTACTGATGATTATTAGAAAAACTGCAGAATAAAGCAGCACTAACAAATGTGACCCCAAATAAATCCAGATTCAGTTCTTGGCTGTTTTACAGAGGCCCTGAATGAGGATGATCCTAAAAAATAGTTTAAGCCATTCCATGTTTCAGTATCCCATTTGTTAGGGCACTACTACTTGAATTGTTGAAAGGCTTCGTTGAACAAAAATATACTGAAAATTTCCCATTACTTCTTTCCCTCCCTCACCCAAAGCCTGCAAAATTCAGGTAGTAAAATTTGAACAGTAAAACACATCAGTGATCTGCAATTGTGATGAAGATGGCAAGAGCAGCAGAGCCCTTAAGCAGCAGTTGACAAATGTGACGAAGTTTCAGATGTTACCCCAAACCGCCAAGTACTTGTGGTCAATGCTGATTATTCCTCTCCTGTCACCCCTAGCAATTCACACCATTGCACACTTATTCAACGTGGAGTGGAGTGTGCAAGCCCGTGTTGAAGAGAAAGGCACCCTGGCAGCTGTGCTTTCTGGCCTTGGGGACAAACCAAAGGAAAGCTATGTCAACTTCTACAGGCAAACCCTTGCTGTAAGTGACAACAGACTCCAAAGGGTCATCATTACGTTTGTGTGGGTGATCATATAAATCCATTTGGGCAGAGTGCCTGTTTCTGGTGTCCACAGTCTGGGTTTGGGGCATCTTGTAGAAAAACCTTGTGGAATACATTTTTCTGTATTTGCCAGTAATATCATTGCTGAGCTCTGGTAGTACTTTAAACTTTTTCACCTGAGGATTTCAAAGTAGTTCTGAAACATTATGTAAAAGCATACCCTGTAAAGCAGTGTTCTGACTTAGACATGGCACTCAGAAAGGTACACAGAAGTAAAGGCAAGAGTTTTGAAGTTGGGTAGTTTAAGCTCTGGTGAGTGGGGAAAAAGAAAATAAACTACTTCGCTACTTCTCAGAAGAGCACTGAGCTTCCAAACTCTGCATGAGTCCCACAGCTGTGCAGTACTAGAGGAAAGGAGAGTTTTCATTTAGCTCCTGAAATATGGATGTAGGACTCCAGTTCTGAGCACCAGAGCTGTGCAAATGTATTCACCTTCCCCAAAGCAGTCCTGCTGAGCCATGGCAGAGTCAGAAACCATATTTGTTGTGTTAATTCATGGAAAAAGCATTCTCTCTACTTCCAATTACCTTAGTAAAGGTAAATGTGCAGTGCAACCAAAATGAACAGGGATTTTAGCATCAGATGACTTAAGGACTTATAACCAAGTAAAGAGTTTGGTGAGGGATGGTTCAACTGGCTCTGCTTTGGTGCAACCCCTTCCTTAGACCAAGGTGTGCAATTGTTTCACAGAATCCCATTGGGGGCCTCTATGTGGCTTTCACATACTTGGCTGGCATCACTGGGGTTGTCATCACACTGGCCCTCATCCTCATCATCACCTCATCCACCAAAACCATCCGGAGATCATATTTTGAAGTATTTTGGTACACCCACCATCTCTTTGTCATCTTCTTTATTGGCCTTGTCATCCATGGTGCTGGGTGAGTATTTGCACTTATGACAAAATATCTGATAACCACTGAATCTTTATTGAAAGCCCCCTTCACACATGAGTATGGGGGCTTCTGTCACTGAGCAGCAGCTGGTTTTGATGGCAGTGATGGGCCAGTAGAGGCTCTGAGAGTCAAGAAGCTCTCACTGATACTTGCACGTGACTTCGGCACACTTAAGCTCACTATCACTCAACCTCTTCTGATATCGTAATTGCAAAACTCCATTCCAAGGTTTCTATTTCTAATTGTTAATTTTCCTTCCTCTCCTAAAAGGAATTGCATGTAAGGAGATATGCATGTAAGGAGATCTCAGTATAAAAATTACATAGAGTCTAGAATTTTATTGGATAATGAAAACTATAGTAATATAGATTTATGTTTCAGGCTTGGATGAACTTGTAGTATCAGCAGCATTTAAGAATAGAATTTTAGCTGTTTCAACTTAGAAGTAGGTATTTGTAAAATTTTCTACTTTTCAAATGCCAAACATCTTTTTCTGCTGTTGCTTCATTTCATATCTTCTTCTGAAAGAGGTGAAAAGCCTAATGAAACAGTTTTAGCACTACACAAACACAATTTTAGCACTTAGAAAAATGAACTTTAGATCCATTTTATAAAAGCAAAGAATGGGTGAATAAAGAAAAAAGACTCAAGTATCCAAGCTACATTTAAATAGTTAATAATTACACTACATTGCCCATTTTAAAGGAAGTCCTACATGCAATAGAAAGTGTGCTTTAAAAATGCCCAGCAAAAATGACTATTCAAAACCACTTCCTTACAGTCCATTAGTGCCACTAGAAAGACAGAAATCAAAGTAAAACAGGAAGAACAAAAATAGAAGGCAGATGGGAATCACCCCCAGCATATTTGTTCATTCCAACTTTCATAACAAGGAAACGGTTTGAGCAAAACTTGTGGAAGGAAAAAAACAAGAGGTTCATGTTTTCTGCAGCAAACATTGTATAGTTACTGACACAATGTCCAAACTTACCAGTGATTACTACACAATGCTATCAGAAAGCAAGCATTTCCCTTTCCAGAGGTCAGTGGAGAGCATATATTTTTGAGCATAAAAGCTGATTTTTTGTTTACTTCAGCGTTCCCTGTACTCCCACCATCTTAATTGTACTGGAATGAAAAGGCAAGAGTTTGGGCAGCAGTGTTGTCAGTGAAGTTCAGCTATCCTTTGGAAGCAGATATAAACAGGAATATTCTCATCTGTAGAGGAAAGGATGCTTTCCATTTGTGAACTCAGTGACCTCACTTATTTGGCCTTCAAGGTAATAATGAGCAAATACACTGACAAATATGAGATGGGCTTGTTACACTCATGGAAGGCATCTCAAGTGTGCAAAGATGGATGTCATGGAATGAGTATGAACTGACAGTCTCAAAGCACTATGTTAGGAAGAGACATAAATGCCATTTTATCTCAGGGGCCAGAAGGCTGTCACACATATTCTCATTAATCTCTACAAACACACATCTTTGTATACACAGAAAGCTGAGTCAAAGGTTACTGATAGCATCAAAGGGGCAGATTCAAGAAGGATGGAGAGAGACTTTACAGGAGCATAGAGTGACAGACAAGGGGAATGGCTTCAAACTGAGAGTAGGTTTGGATTAGATATTAGGAAGAAATTCTTTACTGTGAGGGTGTTGAGGCACTGACACAGGTTGTCCAGAAAAGCTGTGGCTGCCCCATCCCTGGAATTGTTCACGGCCAGGCTGGATGGGGCTCTGAGCAACCTGGTCCAGTGAAAGTTGTCGCTGCCCATGGCAGGGGGGTTGGAACTGGAGGATCTTTGAGGTCCCTTCCAACCCAACCATTGTATGATTTAATTCTCTGACTCTACAATCATTCTTGTCTGCTACAAGCTGTTACAGCACTTTTGAAGCACTGATGGTTTTTTGTGCATGAGCTCTGTGTCACAGACAAATGTCCCAAATTTCCCAACACAGTAAATGTGAAGAGGAGAGGGCACAGAGGTGCAGTTCACTCTTTTGGAGATAAAAGAAAACCTTCAGCCAAAAAAGAAATACCTATAAGTCCATACTGCTGAAAGCTTAATTATAGTACTAGAAAGAGCATCTACACTGACTGATAAGGGGAAATAAACTTTTTTTTTCTCTTCTACATGGTACTGACATTGTCAAACCTTTAATAGAGCATAGAGCAGGGCAAAACCCCTCAGACCCCCTTTCTCTTAAGCAATGGGGTGGGCAGTGGGGGAAATGAGCTCCTCCTGTTCCCATAACTGATCCCAGAGGTGGCTCAGCTGAACCTCCTGTCATTAGTGGGGAAGTGAAGTGCAACTGCTGATGTCCCTGCAAATTGCAACTCGTGATGCTGCTGGGACACTGCCACTGCTTCCCTTTATTTTTCAGACAGGATATTAATCAAACATTTAATGAAGAAGAGGTTCATTAGTAATATTTATGAGCAATATCTTATCTCTCAACCCTGCTCAGAGATTTTGTAACAATTCTCTGAAAAATCTGTCACACAAAGCTAGGCATGAATATGGCTTATATACCATGGGGATTTTTGAAATGTTGTCTAGCTCACAGACACTGAGCTAGGAAAGCAGAAAGAGAAGTCATGGGGAGAAGATATCAAAGAATCACATTGGCATAAAACTGACCAGCCTGATCAGAAGCAGACTGTTTCTAGGGAAAATTCAGCAGATCTTAATCTGAATTTTTCTACTAAGATCTTGAGGTTGGCAGAACTCCAGACAGAGGTGGGAAATAGAGAAAAAATATACTTTTGCCCCTTGAAACTGAAATTACCTCTCTGCACCAGTTCTGCTACTGGAAATACAGCTGTACTGGATCAGTCAGGATTCTTTATGCTAAAACAAACTTCAACAAATGAATAAACAAAAAACAACCAAGCAAGAAAATTCAGGCCAGATAATCGGCTGATGCGAGGTGCTATAGTTGCAATAGCTGCTTGTGTCAAAAGCATCTGTATTCATTCATGGCACCTGAGCAGCTGCTCCACAGCATTAGAGGGAGAGGAAGAGCCAAAGGAAGAATATTTTGTAAAGAGATCTCCAAATTTCTAAAATAAACAGCAGAAATAATCTCTGTAGTGGTCAGTAGTAAATTGACCATTCCAGATTTTGGGTTTCATTTGTTTTGTTTGTTTGTTCTTTTGGTCAGTTTCTTGGGTTTTGTTTTTTTTTTTTTTTTTTTTTTTTTTTTGTTTGTTTGTTTTTTTTTAATTGCAGAAAAAAGTAGGCTAACTCAGAAAAGAACGAAGCCTTCTAATTGTGACCACATCCTGGAAGTGGTAATGGACAACTCTCAGTTCCTCACCTAACCTTGAAGTCAGGATTTTATCCCACAAACTTCCCTCCCCATTTTTATTTCTTTAATGGTAACTTTGTGGGTAGATTAGAGCAGTAAATCTGTATCAAAGCTGTAGCAGTGCAGAAATTGACAACTCCATATAAATAGGGTGATGTACATAAATAGAATAACAATAAGGAACAGATACTTTCGTTTTCATTTCAGTGCCTTCATGACCTTTATTTTTTTCCCAGTCGTATTGTACGGGGACAGACAGCTGAAAGCCTGGCTGAGCACAACCCAGAGATTTGCTACAAGAACTTCAGTCTCTGGGGCAAGAGTGAGGCTTGCCCAATCCCCCAGTTTTCAGGGAATCCTCCTATGGTAAGAAAAGCTGGCTTGTATGCAAATCCAATTGAAATTGTTTACAGTTTTCTATTTTTCTCTAAATTGCATAGAAAACCAGCTATATTACCCTCAGCACTCTTCAGTGACAGCTTTCTTTGCATGAAGCAAGAGGTTTGGGTACAGTGGGTTGTAAGCACAAATGGACTCCAGACTACACATTTCCAGTGTGCTGTAAAATAAGCACAGCTGACAGACAAAGCAAAAGAGCAAATTGGTATCAGAGAACTTTTTATCCAAAAAGTAAACTGCAAAGTAATGGCTCCTGGGGATATCTAGAAAGTGCTATAATGCTCATAATAAATAGTTTAACATTACTAATGGACTAATGATCATTAGCAAGAAAATAACACCCCTGAAAATGTGAATTTGAAACTTCAGCCTTTATTGACTAACCAGGCTGCTTTTTCTTTCACATTTCAGACTGATCTGTTAACAGAAACCACATCTTTTCCTGCAGTTATACAGACCTGAGTCAATAATACCTTAACACCACATTTCACTTTGTTATATTCTTTTTCAGACAAAAACAAAATTACTTGCAGGAAAACACCTTGCTGTAACTTTAGTAGAAACTAAAAAGCCAGCTGCAGCAGTCAACAGAGAAAGAAATTCCCCCTCTGACCAGAATTTTGAAACTGTCATATATGTTAAGGATTCCCTAATCTGGTTAATAAACAATACAGATTACATGAACTTCACCTCTGCTTATAGAATTTCCAGGATTTGATTTGATCTAAGTTGATCTCATCTAGTGGAAGGTGCCCCTGTCCACAGCGGTGGGTTGGAACTAGATGATCTCTAAGATCTCTTCCGACCCAAACCTTTCTATGATTCAGTGATCTTCATCTTCTGACTTGTTTTCTTTGCTTACAGACATGGAAGTGGGTGGTGGGTCCCATGTTCCTGTACCTGTGCGAGCGGCTGGTGCGGTTTTGGAGGTCACAGCAGAAGGTTGTCATCACCAAGGTAAGTGATAACAACCTGTTATCACAAAGGTAAGTGCTGATGCTGCACTTAACACCAGGCAGAGCATCACCTTCTTCTCCAAATGGTACAGCAAAAGCAGAGGCTCCTCCATACCCAGGTTATCAGTGGAAGGAATGCTCTGACTGCTGTGATGATGCCAACATCTAACATCCAAATGTAGCCTTTAAATGTGAGCAAGAGGAGGAAGTTAGCTAAGACACAGGATTAAATCTTAGGAAAGAAATGAATTTTCTTTGTATTGGGTGAAAAAATTCCACAGTAGAGAAATTCCATAGACTTGAGACTAATTTAAGACACAGAACAAATGACCCCTGAAAACGAGTTCAGAGCATCTTTATTTTATGTATCCGAATCGAATGTTGAGCTTCCATTCCCATGGTGTGCTGCAGAGATATTAATACTGATCCTGAAATTCTGACAGCTGAATTAGCACAGAACTGAGCTCAAACTTATGAAAACCATCCTGGCCTTTCCCAGTGTAATTCCCTCACATGGCACTGTGCTGCATCCTGAGGACACAGCCTGTTCAAATCATAGCAGGGTTTGGGGGATGACATTGGGTGTTTCTACTGTGCTCTATAATGATGCTGACACATTGGAAGGCTCCTAAATGTGTGCTTTTGATAATTTTACCAAAATATGCTGTGAGCCACTTCTACACTATATTTCTATGGCATCTGTTTTGTGCCCTGCTGGCAGAAAATTTCCTTCACCATCCTAAACACCACAGTTAATACATAAGTTAACAGACAGAGAGACTTGATTCTCCCTCTTGCAAATCTCTCTTGAAAAAGGAAAATAATTTTGGCAGACAACTTTAGGATTAAAAATTAGAGTGACAGAATTACTGGTTTTACCTCTAGAAGATTGTTTCTAAAGAATAACCAAGGTCCCACCTGACTAAAACAAGAAAACATCAATTTCCAGTGGTACTACCTATCCAATATGTGTAGGATAATCCTGTGATTTTGCCCCTATATTTACAGTCATTCCTATTAATTCTGTGCTCTGTGCCAGTGGGTAAGGTTGATCTGGAATTAACAATGTGCTCACACATATCTGGTGATGTGTTACAAGATGTGCCAGCCTGGCCTGTCCTTTGGAGTGACTGCAAGTGTGGTGTGAGAAAATACTTCAACCAAAACATCAGCATCCTCTGCAGGCTTTCATCTGCCTGTCAGGTGCTGTTTCTCACTCTCAGTTCTGTTGGGAAGAAAGCTTCACCTGCTTTCCTTGCTCTTATAGCAGAAATGATGTTAGTGATGGTGGATGTAAATACAGTACAATCAGTGAGGACAGACTTTTCCTTGTCATTTTCTTTTCCTTGTTTTTCCTTATGCCCTTCTCACTGTAGGTGGTCATTCATCCCTTCAAGACAATTGAGCTCCAGATGATGAAAAAAGGCTTCAAGATGGAGGTTGGACAATACATTTTTGTCAAATGCCCAGCAGTGTCTAAACTGGAGTGGCATCCATTTACACTGACTTCTGCCCCAGAAGAGGATTACTTCAGCATTCATGTCCGAATCGTGGGAGACTGGACTGAGGGCTTGTTCAACGCCTGTGGCTGTGATAAACAAGAATTCCAGGAGGCATGGAAGATGCCCAAGTATGTACAAAGAGTCTCCCTGGTAAAGTCAAAAAACACCTGTGGCAATTTAAATATTGCTCAAGCAATTTGATGGCACCAGTGACACCAACATTGAATGGTGACACACATGTGGGTCTTAGGTGCCTCTTTACAGTTTTTTCTATCAACTCCACCTCTCCTTTTGCTGACTAGTATTCAGTCCAAATATGCACTGTAGCAGACAAATACTTTTTAACTGTCATTTTAAATGGTGTTAATAAATATGCACTGCTGATTTAATAAGCATACTTTCAATTCCAGGATAGCTGTGGATGGCCCCTTTGGAACAGCGAGTGAGGACGTGTTCAGCTATGAAACTGTGATGCTGGTTGGAGCTGGAATAGGGGTCACCCCCTTTGCATCTGTCCTCAAATCTGTCTGGTACAAATACTGCCATGATGCCACCAACCTAAAGCTCAAGAAGGTATTGTGTCCTCTTTCCCAGACCCCTGTAACTGTTCAAAGGCCAAGGGCCCAAATCAAAGCAGGCACAGCAGAGGTGATCTGGCTCCAGGCATGCATGAGTCCTAAAAGAAGGAGGAGTTCAGTTGACTCTCAAGGTTAGCAGGAAGAAAACAGGAGGCTCTAAAGCAAAAATATAATGAAAGGAGAAATAGCCTACAAGCCAAATCACACATGCTAATCCTGACTGTGGCCCTGGGGAATTCCAGTTGCAGTGGAAATGGTGTTCCTTGAGAAACATAAAGTTCAAAGCACTAATGCAGCCTGGGGAAATATTGCATTCCTTCCCCCAGCACAAAGAGAAAGGCTTTTCATAAGTAGAAGAGCAATGGAAGCATCCTCCTGTCCCCTCCTGCCCCTGGAAACTCCCTGTGCAGAGGTGTGGGGTCACACTTTGCAGTTATGGCCATATTCAGAGAACAGAACTGTTTTTTTTACCTACTTTACCTTGCCTGTCAGCAGACAGAAAGAGAGTTCACCTCTAAATCATTTATTTATGTCCTAACAAACTGTTTTACAAGGAGATAAGTGGGGAAACATTGAGAACTAAAAATGTGGAAGAGAAACAAGAAGACATTTCCTTGTTCTTGCAGTCAGTCATTCAACTTTATAACCCTCTCAGCATCAAAATTCCTGAATAGCTTCAATACCATCCTACCCATCTACTGAAGTGTTCAGGACATTTTTTACCAGAACTCTATAATCCTCACTCTGTCAGCAGACATAAACCTGGAAAACGTAAGTGCCTGTGTCCCCCGACAGCTCATTCTTGTCTCTTCCAGATTTATTTTTACTGGCTTTGCAGGGACACTCATGCCTTTGAATGGTTTGCTGACCTCTTGCAATCTCTGGAGGCTCAAATGCAGGAGAGGAATAATGCAGAGTTTCTGAGCTATAACATCTACCTTACAGGCTGGGATGAAACTCAGGTAACCACACAGTGGGGGATATCACTGCCATAAAACTGGGATTAATGTTAGAGAATTTGTTCTCATAACTATTCAAATGGTCTTTTATCCTGGGCATCCACCTGGCTCCCAGAGGTTTTGTCTGTGTGCAGACAGGTGCTATCCATCAGAAGTTACATAGGATCAGCTGTTCATGTGCACTGATTTCCTTTCTGCTTTCCTCTGGCTCTGTGGAAAGCAGGCTTTGTTCACAGGAGCAACCTCAGCTGACCATGTATGAGTCTCTAAAACAGCTGATGCTGCCTCAAGCATGTAATTAAGAGCTTCAGGAACCAGGGAAGCCACTGCACAAATCTTGAACCAGAGCAGCATATTTGTTTCAGGACTCATGAGTTCTCTGGTCCTGTGCTGGTTGGTTGCTGTGGGGATGCAAAGGAGCAGACACTTGAGAATGTGGGATGGAGTCAGCAAAGGCTCTCACTCTGTTACTTTTAGTGATGTTTTATATTGCATTTATCTCACCATTGCAAAATTCACCATGTACCCAAAGTGCTATAGCTCAGCTAGATAGACAGGGAGGGGAGCAGCAAGGAAGTTATCACATATGGAGCATCAAAAAAAGAGAAAGGAAAGAAGAAAAGTCCCACATTTATTTCCTTGGGGATAAAGGTACCTGGAACTTTTTTTGTCTCATATAAAGGGGCTACAGAACTCTGTAAGGCCTGAGCTTATGCCTTTAACCACATCATCTCTTCCTTGCTTTACATAACTTATCTGGTCTAGCTGGAAGTTACACAGGCAAGGCCTCCTCATATGGATGAAACCTTACAGAGAACAAACTGGCAGGACTTCATTATGGTCAAGGGAGTCATGCTATTGCATTTGAAGGGAAAAGATTTTTAATTTGCAGCCCTATGTTAGAGTTCTTAGACTAAACCTGTTCATTGAAAAAACCTACAATTAATTGCTGTGTTCAGGTTTCACAGCTTTAATTCTTGAGATCACCCAGTCTGGGAAGAAGGAAGGGGTAGACACTGATAGTCAGAATTTTATCAGTCTCAGCTTTCCTTGCAAAACACCATAAATTCCATAATCTCATTAGGGAAATAATTCAGTCAGTATTGACATTATTATTATTTTTTAACCAGAACACAATGCTGCTGTATTTATCTGTCCCTTGTCTTTCATTTCCCACAGGCCACTCACTTTGCAGTGCATCATGAAGAAGAGAAAGATGTGATTACAGGACTGAAACAGAAAACCTTGTATGGAAGACCTAACTGGGAAAATGAGTTCAAAACGATTGCGGGGAAGCATCCTGGGTAAACCTTTGCAATATAATATAATGTCTGTGCACTTCCTCTGTTTAATGGCCATACACACCATAGAGCACAATCTTGTTCCTTTGGCTGATAAAGTTTCAGGAGCATTTTTTTACCCTATCTGTCTCCAGGTATTTTCTATTCTATTTTCAGCCATGGATATGATCCATGATCTTGAACAAGTTATTTTGACCTACAATTTTTTTAAAAATCATTCCTTTTCCACAAAATACTTCTTGGATTGTCTAATTAGTAGCAGAAGATTTAGAAAAAAACTATCCCTATCCTTCTAGCTGAAGTAAATAAGAATATCAGGTTCATCTCCAAAACCACTTTCTACCTCTAGAAACCAAACCTGAATATGGATGACCTTTAGCTAACCACCCAAAATTTGCAGGATAAAACCAGAATATCTCCTCTCAAGAATTTGTGCCATAAGCTCTTTGAATCTCTATTTCTTTGATTCAGTGAGGTCAATAAACCTGTCTTCACTGACTAAGGCTGAGCTGAGATTTAGCCCAGCATTTGTTTTAGAAGCAGCAATAAGTTTGAAGGGATTATAAGGTTTAGGGGATAGATGTCCAGTTCTACTTCAGTTCCTGTAATTGGGAAAAAACCTTGCATCTCTAGAACATAAAAATTATTTACATGGGGAATATCCAGCTGCTCCATACCAATTTCTGACCATATTTTCATTTTCTTGACAGCTCCAGAATAGGTGTTTTCCTCTGTGGCCCTGAGGGTCTGGCTGACACACTCAACAAGCAGAGCATCAGCAACTCAGAAGCTGATCCAAGAGGAGTGCACTTCATTTTTAACAAAGAAAATTTCTAACTCTGAAGCAAGTGGGAGTCATTAGAAGCACAGTCTAAGGACTGAATCTATTTTTGTGTTTGGAGTCTGGGAAGGACAGCCCAGCTTCTAAATTTCAGCTACACTAACGCAGGTGCCTTTGCTTCTTGGGAATGATTTTGGCTCTGTGGTAGAATAAAAGAGTCAAGTTTTACCTTAGGGAAGTTTTCATTGCCCTCTGTGTGCTGGCTATTTAGTAGAAATCTGTTTTCTTAGTCTGTGTGAGGGGGTTTCCCCTCAATTAACTGCCTTTATCCTCCCATTATTTGCCACACTGCTGAAGAGTGGAGGCTGTCATTTGCTTTTGGGAGCCAATTCAGACCCATAAAGCTTGGTGCTATTGAACAATAAAGCATTCCAGTATAATGCTTGCTATTAGCAGGCAGCTTTTCCTGAATAAGTGTTTCAACTAATGGAGGCAATTAGGAGTTAAATTCAAAGTTCACTTATGGCCTCAGCCTGGGATGTTTTCCTTTCCTCGTACAATATTTTCTCTTCCTTCCCATGGGTAGTCATCTGAAATAAGCAGTTCGTTAATTCCTCAATATCCTCACTCTCCCCTGGAACAAGGGGAGCTGCAAAAGGGTGGCTGGCAAAGTTAGTTCCTTACAAGAGGAAAACTCCTTTGTACACCAGCACCTTCCAGGCTTCAAACATAAGCCTTAAACATCCTCTCCAAGAGAGAACTCAAGCAGCTGAAAAGGAGCTGCTTCTCCTCAGGAGAGTGAAGAACTGAAAAGGAACCACCTGGGCTTCTGAGAACCAGCCCAGCCGCAGAGGGGTGACAGGGACAGACTCAAGTCCCACACGTGGTGTGTGAGTCACTGCTGGATGATTTGGACACCCTCACTCTCACATCTTCAGGCTCACGGTGCAGGGAGCCATACAAGAGGAGGTTCAGTGTTTCCAGGATTGCCATTTCTGCTGTTCAAGGCTGAAAAAAGCTGTTGCTGAGTGGTTTAATGGGTGATTTCTGAAGCACTCTTAAGTGCAAACAGTGCCTTTGGCCCCATTGCTCCGCTGTTCCTCTCTGAGGTGGAACAGGCTTTGAGAAACCAATGGTGACTTCATTCATTTATGGAATAGCTGTGGGTGAAGTTTCTGATGTGCACAAGACTCAAACAGAGCATAGTGCCTCTGTGAGCACATAACAGGTAGCAGGTTCTTAAAAACAAACCAAAAAAGGGAACCAAAACTTTTAATACTGGCAAGAGAGGAAAAAGAGTATTAAAGCCAGCAGCATAGGAAAAAAAAAAAAAAGAAAAAGTAAGTGCAAAAACCCTTGAAAAAGCCACAGTTTAGTATACCATGTCTTCCATTCATCCCAGCTCCCTGCTTTGTGACTTTTAAACTCCACAGCCAAACCCTGCAGTAGCTCCTGCACAGCACAAGACCTTCCTGGCAGGTTCTTGCAGCCACAGAAGAAAGCTGTGGTCTCCTTCTGCAATTTCAGACAGCTTTGTGCAGCCATCTGGTTGCATGTAGCATATTTTACACCTCAGCTTGCCAGACAGGATATGTGTTCTCCCTTTACAGCATTTTAAAATGTTATTCAGGCTCTGAATGCTACTTCAGAAAGGCAGCCTACCAGTTCCTATTTATTAATATCAGTTAACAACAAATGCTGGCAAAGATCAACTCTTGGTGGGGAATTTTCCAGGTCTTCCCCTCAGAAGAACCATATTCAAATCCACATATTTCTGTCTGAAACACATCTATTGAATCATAACAGAGCATAAGTATAGCCAAAGAAACTTCTTCTGTGGAGTAAATATTGCTATTAAAATATAATAAGGGTCTCATCCTGTGCAAAGAGCACTGAAATATTTACCCTAGATTTTAATGGAAATGTGATCAGGCATTTATAATCATATAAAGTGGGCAAAGAGGAATTGCAAGGGGTCACATGGAGGCAGCATATTTATCATAAGAAGAGTCTTGGAGGGGTGTATTGTAATTCACCATTAATTTTCTATACATTGCCATGTTTGTTCTTAAAACATCAGGGATCTTTCCTTATTCAGTCAGTTGCTGTGATATTTCCTGACCAGCTGCACCCTTGTACCAGGGCTTGTCAACTTGAACTCAGAAACAGTAATTCTGTGTTTATTAATAAATCATTGTCTTCCTAAAACATATGAAAGAATAAGCGAGAGTTTCTCAGTTTTTTTCAAAAGTTAGTTATATTGATCCTGCTAAAATACCAAGACATGCACCATCAGTTGTGGTCTGAATATTAATATTTTCTTAAATCTAGATTCAAGAGTGAAATAAATAGCAGTGAAATATAAATAGAAGAAACAAACTAGTTTGAGTCCTAAGAGCAGTGGGCTACAGGTAATCTTCAAGGACACCCATTTTTTGTGGCCAAATGCCACTGCTTGATATGCCTGGGTCTCATCTCTCATCATACCCCCAGTTCCTTCTCTGCTCCCAACTTGCCAAATGTAAATATGAGCAAATGAAATCCAAGTTTTCCTAAGTTTCAGGCTACAAAAAAAAGTGCTGCTGTGTCTGTTCACCATCATGGTGGGAAACCACCCCAGCTGCAAAATAGATCTCCCTCTTCAAAGTCTTGTAAGACTTTCCCTGCTGGGTGGGGATTTTCTGCCTTTCAGTTCTCAGATGGTGGTTAAACTAAATTATAAATGGAAAATTGTAAATGGAAAAAAAAAAAAAAGCCTAACAAAAAAAGCTGCCTGTGAAATACAAGGTATTTTTGGACAAACAAACAAAAAAATGTTCAAGTCTCCTTATGGCACTTTTTCTGAGGATCCTCTCTATTTTGGAATGCTCTTAGCAAGTTAATGTTGACTGCTTATATTTTTTTAAGTTTCAATGAGTTTCTTGTAGAATGCAGAGCCAAGTGTCTGAACACATAGTAATGTATGCTCAAAGGAATTTAGGAGCACATATTAAGATGCTGCAGTTGTAAAGGTTGGCAGGATCATGATCCCCATGCCTGACTGTGTAACACAGCATCAGTTGCACAGGCACAAGCCAGAGCAGTTGCTTGTCATGAACCAGACATTCAGTTTTGCATTTGGTACAGTCCTTAACAACTACTGGTCTCATTTACATTCACCACACACCATCCAGCCCAGACTAACAGCAAAATTAATCACAGTGGAGTGGAAAATTGTTGAGAGACTCACTGAAAGATTACAAATGCTTTCCAGGCCAATTCTGCACCTCTGCAGGCCCCATTCCCTCCCTCTCCTCTGTACTCTTCTGCCTGGCAAACTTTCTGCCCAGAGAGCTACCGCTGATTTCCCTCTGCCCTTTTCTTCTACCAATTGTTGCTGCCCCAGCTTCACTTCTCATTCCTTCCTTCTCCCAATCTCTGAAAATTTCCTCTCAATCTCCAGCTCCCGCAATGTTTTTTCCAAGGTTTTAAGTGCTTGTGTGTGACAGTGTTCACAGGGGTTTTGAGGATTAGGGAAGAGACGTAGATCTGACTCCATGTTACAGAAGGCTTGATTTATTATCTTATGATATATATATTACATTAAAACTAAAAGAATAGAAGGAAAAGTTTCATTTCAGAAGGCCAGCTAAGCTAAGAATAGTATAGAAAAGAATGATAACAAAGGTCTGTGGCTCAGAGAAAGAGAGAGCCAGCTCTGCCTTGTGAGGTAACTAAATCCAAACATCCACACGAGACCAATCACAGATGCACCTGTTGCATTCCACAGCAGCAGATAATCATTGTTTATGTTTTGTTCCTGGAGCCTCTCAGCTTCTCAGGAAGAAAAAAAATCCTAAGAAAGAATTTTCATAAAAAGATGTCTGCGACACTTGAGTCCAATGGAAACTCAGGGAGAGGCACGAGGGCTTCACCCCAGCTCCAACCACTGCAGAGCTGAGCTCACAAACACAGTTCTGCTGTATCCTCCCCTGTCACTGCACACAGAGCAGGGCAGTAGCCACCTCTGGATTGACAAACCAGACTGTTCTGGACCTCTCCAATAATATTTTCTCCTTCTGATTAATGATTTTAATATTAAGTTCTAAAATGAAAGAAATGTATGAGATGCTATGTTCTAGATTTTTCAGCGTGTGTGAGCAAATTTTTGTACATTTATCCTGTAAAAAAAGCCTTGCATTTGACCTATACTTAATTTTCATTGTTCAGAAATGAGGGACATGGCCAAAAAAACACCTCACTGACCCCTAAAATACTGACCCACCTTGCAAATAATGATCACAGCTGGAGGAAGGGATGAAGGAAGGAAGGGCAGTGAAGGGAGAATCAGACCACCTATCTCCCTTGGAAGAGATGTTTTCTTATTCTGGAAGAAATCTATAAAGCAAAATGTCCAGCAAGTAACTCTTCTGTTGATTTTGTTTTATACTTGTAGGTCAGCTGGGTTTAGGGCCAGAAAATATGCAAACACCATTCAGCCTAGGTTTTTAGACCTTCAGAACAAACAAATTGCAGAGACCTGTTTGGCCAAGCCATCTTTGAAGTGTAGATACTTCCTGTGTTGGTTTTGTCTTTTTACACTGCTGTGAGCTAGACTGGGCCATGCAAAGGTCTGGGATCTGCACTGTGACTCTGTGAGATTCTCTCTGAATGATGAAGAACACTCATAAAATCCAGGTGGATTTTTCCTGGGTGCAGAAATGGCATAGGGAGAGCTGGAAGAAGGCAATTGCTGTAATCTCCTTCCAGTTAACAGGCCAAAATGCAGCTGTCAGTACCAGTGTAAATAGCAGGGCATTTTAGCACAGGAATTGTCCAATTTCATATAACAGACTCTTTGCCTCTATAAACCAAAGGGTTTTCTACCCTGCAATGCCATGGAGCCAGGGCAAAAGTGAATATCCCTGCAGGACAGCCCAAGGCTGTATTAGTTCCCATGAACACTTAATGAAGAAAATTTCTGCTGAGCTTTCATCACCCTCTCTGCTTTTTTCTCTTCCCTTTCATCTGAGGCAACCAGTGCTAGCTCAAGCCTCTCTTCAGGTGCTGAATTCACTCAAGCCCTCTGAAACCTTACCCTTGCTCAGACAGCAGAAAGGAAATTATCAGCAAAGACTGCAAACCAACTGTGAGAAACAGTTTCTAAAGCAAATTCTCCTGAGGAGACAGAAAAAGAACCGTGTAGGTTGTGAGCAGCCATCTTCTGACTCAGTTTTGAAAGTTCTCCCAACAGCTGTTAGCAATGCATGCAATACTCTCGCTGTAACAGGGCTGCAAAGGGTTAAGTCAATAAGTGGATCAATGTCCATCACTCTTGTCCATCTCACACGAATAAATTAAGGACTTGATAGCAAAGACCTATGGTTGCAAGCCAAAGGAAATTATGACAAAACCAGCTTGTACAGGACAGCAACATGAGCTGCAGTGAAATTCTGCTTACAGAGGACTGACTGATGCTCAGTGTCCCAGTTTTAGCTTGGATTCACTGTACAGGAAAGCTCTGAGGTTATAGTCTCTGCTACAGTTGTTGCTGCACCTGGAAAGGAGCCACTTCCTTGCCCTTTCACATCCTCTGAGGGAGGCAGCTGAGTCTGTGTTGCAAACTTAGCCAGGGAATCTTGCATCAAGTTTGTCATTTTTGGTAATTTAATGAATGTCCCATTGCCTGTGTTTGCATGAATCTCTTGGATGATCCACTGGTACCACTGTAAAAGCCATCACATTGAATGAACTGACTCTCTGGGGACTGCAGGTTTGTTGTGCAGCCTCACACACTGCCTGGGGCATTCCAGCAGCTTTTCCCCAAACAAACACTCTGAAACCCCAAGCTCTCCTCCTGGGTAACCACAGTGCTGTGAGTGTTGGCTGAGCATTGCAGTACAAAGCCAATGGATCAGTGTATTTACAGCATTTCCCACTGTTCCTTGTTTGTAGCCTGCAAAAAGACAATGTCCTATAAAAGCCCTTTGTGCACTGCTGCCCTCTGTAAGGGCTTTATGCTCTAAAACCTCCTGTGGGGCTGAGGTGGTGAATTGTGAGTGAGCAGGGTACAGTAGCAGTGACAAATTAGAGAGGAGATCTTTGTAGAAACATCTGGGAAAAATCTTGAAGTGAGATGATCACAGAATGGTTTGGGTTGGAAGAGGACATTGAAGATCATCTCATTCCAACCCCCCTGTCTCATGGTCAGGGACAACTTTCACTGGACCAGGTTGCTCAGAGTCCAACCCAGCCTCGCCTTGAACACTTCCAGGGACGGGGCAGCCACAACTTCTTTGGCAACTTGTCCCAGTATCTTACCATCCTCACTGTAAAGAGTTTCTCCTTTATATCTAATCTAAACCTACTCTGTCAGTTTGAACCCATTCCCCTTGTCCTGTCACTCCAGCTCTTGTTAAGAGCCTTGCTCCATCTTTCTTGTCAGCTCCCCACACATGCTGGAAGGCCACAATTAGGTCACTCCAAAACTTTCTCCTCACCAGGCTGAGCAATCCCTGTTCTCTCAGCCTTTCCTCACAGCAGAGCTGCTCCATCCCCCTGGAGCACCCTGGTGGCCTCCTCTGGGCTCTCTCCAAGGTTGATGTGTGTGCCCTGGTGGCCAAGAAGGCCAAGGGCTCCTGACCTGGATCAGGAATGGTGTGGCCAGCAGGAGCAGGGAGATCATTCTGCCCCTGTACTGGGCACTGGTGAGGGCACACCTAGAGTGCTGTGTCCAGCTCTGGGCCCTCAGTTTGGGAAGGACATCGAGACCCTTGAGCACATCCAGAGGAGGCAACGAGGCTGGGGAGGGGCTGGGAACACAAACCCTGTGAGGAACCCCTGAGGGAGCTGGAGGTGTTCAGCCTGGAGAAAAGGAGACTCAGAGGTGACTTCACTCATCACTCTCTAAACTCCCTGCAAGGTGCCTGTGCTCAGGTGGGGTTGGTCTCTTTCTCCAGGCAGCACTGACAGAACCGGAGGGCACAGTCTCAAGCTGTGCCAAGGTAAATATAGGTTGGATATCAGGAAAAAGTTTTTTACAGAAAGAGTGATAAAGTTCTGGAATGGTCTGCCTGGGGAGGTGGTGGAGTCACCATCCCTGAATGTGTTTAAAAAGACTGGATGTGGCACTGGGTGCCATGGTTTAGTTGAGGTATTAGGGCATGGGTTGGGCTCAATGATCTGGAAGGTCTCTTCCAACCAAGTGATTCTGTGAATTCTGTGAATTCTGTGATGTCCTTGCTGTGCTGGCACCCCCTGTGCTGGACTCAGCCCTGCAGATCAGAGGGGCTGAATCCCCTCCCTCGCCTGCTGCCCACGGTGCTGTTGGTGCAGCCCAGGCTGACATGATGTCAGACACTGCATCAGTCTGAGCTTCTGAGGCTGGGTGGAAAAACCAGCATCCCCCAACTGTTCACACTGCATGAAAAATCTGCATTTCCCAGATGAGTCAGAGGGTGAGAGATGCAGGCAACTGACTACTAGGAAAATTTACCAGACATACTTGCATTTATGTAAGTAACAGAAACCAGCCCGAAACCCAAGAAAATTATGAAAGCCTTCATGCCACTTTCAAATCATTTGCAAAGACTAAGCTAAAGTAACCCTTTAACATGCCACTTCCCCTTTAGAAGTAACAGATGTTCTCTCCTTATTTAGGTAATGCCCTCAGCCCTTTAATTTCTTTCACACTACTGGCTCTTCCCCTACCAAAGAATGAAAACACTGTTCATTGCCAGCTAATGGGGACAGCTTTTGCATTTTGTGATTGCATAAGGAACGATATCAGCAGAGAAAATACTGGCAGGGCAAGCTAGCAAAGAGCTGCCTTATATGACAAGTAAGTATTTACTCCTGCTGAGGAAAGAGTCTGTGGGAAAGGCTGCCCAGGACTTTGCATACCTTGTAAATGTCACACATGCTACAAAGGGAACCTCTCACCTCATTGTTTTGTTCTCCACCCAACTCAAGAATGCTCTCATCTTTTAAAATGCTAATAGAAGCAATTTCTTACTACCAAACTTTCTTCTTTTCCATCCATACCTGAAAAATTATTTTATGATGTTGTTGACTCACTCATTTTCATCTTTCAACTTTCTTCTGTCTGACTTCTAGCTCGGTGTGGCTCTCAGTGTTGTGAGTAAAGTTTCTAAGTAGGAAAGTCCCTGCCCCTCCGTTGTTTTGCTCCCAACAGCCAGCACCAACATGTTCAGCAATGACCTTCCTCAGAGACTTCATCTCTGTCCTCATCCTGAGACACCTGCTGGGCACAAATTCCATTCCAGGACTGCTGGGTTTGGAGTACCTGACATTACTTCTTTGTGTTCCTAGGACTTGTTGTGTCCATCCATTTCAGTTCTCTCTCCACAGTCTGAATGGCTTTGAGACTGTAGTTGGGATTTTCTTTAATGTTTGAATAACATCCAGCATAGCTGGGCATTGCTCCAAACCTAGTGCTTCTGGATGATACAGTACTAATACACTGTGAGAATAACAATACTGCTGCTTCTGCTGCTGCTGTTCTGAGAACCAGAAACATACATTGCAGTGGCTAGAGTTTGAGCAATGCTTGAAATCAATTTCCAAGTTAGGCTTATTTGTTTAATCTGTTTTCCTAAAGAAATGAGACATGAACTCAAGGAATGAACAGGTTACTGAAAAAGGGAGGTATAGAGACCAGGTTTTGTAAATTCAGATGCGTGTCAGGGTTGGCTCTATGAGTTGGAGACTGGAAAATAAGAAGTAAATTGGAAGCTCAATTTTTTCTTCAGTTTCTGTTTCAGCTGTTGGTGTTTTCCTTGCCCCTTCTCACTGCCTCTCTGCTTTGCTTTTCTCAGTTTCAAGTTTGCTTATAAAAGAGAAAGCATTTAGGAGATTGCACAGCCCCTTGACCAGCTGCAGTGGGTTGGAAATGAAGGAGGTTGGAAATATGTAACACCAACTTTATATTTAATTCACTGACATCTGTTCAGTATCAATAGATACCATTATTCTTGTGATCTAACACATGAATGTCAGTCCTGAATCTCTTCTCAAGGGAAGGCATTTTAAATAGTTGCAACACTCATATTAAAAGTATGTCACATCTGTAGTTAAGCATGAGTACAAAGATTTACTTTGGCTGGGCCCAACAGGTGATGCCAAACCAGTCCAGGTCAGAAGACGGGTGGGTGACTGTCACAGCTGGCTCACAGATGTGCCCTGGCTCTGGAATTGCCAGTGGGGAAAGAGAGGAGCATCTGTGGGGTATCTGCCAGCCAGCAAAGACAGGCACTTGGCAGCCCAGTGTTTCCCGGAGGCTGTGACAGTTTCTCAGAAAACAAGGGTTTCAAAGAGGAATGGCACAACCATTACTGCCCCTGGCTGTTGTGTAACAAATTTCTGTTATGTGCCATAACTTCAACTTCTAAGGCTGCAGGCAGGGCATTTCCTCCTTGGCTGGCCCCACAGCAGCCACCCCAGCTCCCTGTGCAGCTGTCCCTGGAGCCACCAGCAGCAGAGCTGCCTGCTCAGAGAGCCCTGGGCTTGCTTCGTGTGGAGCAGCCCTTGGAGAGCAAAGCATGCATTCTCCACTTGCTATTCAAACAAAGCCTAAACTGCACAGACACACACACAGCCCAAAGGCAGCTGTGTAAGTTGCTTATGATATCAAAGCAATGCTACAAAGAAATGAGCTTGGAAGATCTCAGCTCTGATCCCTAAGCCTCAGCTGATCCAGATATAAACTTAAAAATTAAATCTTCTCAATTCCTTTCTAAAGCCAGCTTTTGCAAAGTTCTTCCCTACAAAAAAATAATTTCAACTACTACTCAGAGGACCTGTAAGGAGTGCCATGAAATAGGGAACTATGATTTACTCACATCACCAGACCACCCAGCTACTACTGTGCACGCTGTTTAAGATTAATTTCCTGAAACATTTAACTCAGGCATGAACACTTTACATCTATTACAGCATTCATCTGTGGGGTTCTTACATAGTCATAAATATATTTCAGACTAACAAATGACCTCACTTGAAACCCTGCAGTAGATTCTTGTGGGATTTTGGCCAGACCACTTTCAACAGTTGCTGTAGAAGCCCACACAGGGGAAAAAAAAAAAGCCCTCAGATTTATTGACAGGTTGGATAAAGTCATGACTGCTTGGAGCAGAGTGCTGTGAGCACCAGTAGAGGCAGCCACAAAGTTAATGTTACCTCACCCTCTCACTTCTGCTGGCTAATATCTAAATGCTGAATTGCATTATCTCTGTTTGGGTATTTGTTTGTATGAACACTGTTGACATGACACTGTCTACTTGACACCTAGACATTAGTGAAGTGGAAATAAGCAAGAAGAGATGAAGTTTTACATGTAAAAAATTGTCTCTGTCTGACTCAAAATTGTTAGAAATATGGATAAATAAAAAGGGATGAACACATTTAGAAATATATATATATGTGTGTGTATGAAAGTTCCATAGAAAGATCATACTACTTTTTGTCAGATCTTAATTTTATTCATCCTCTTCCCTCAAACTCTAATTTTACCCAGCTGGTCATGAATAAACACTGAATAACAGATGCCTCAACAACTGCAGTAAAGTACAAAATCACAGAGCAGGGAATGTTTGATTTCTTTTTAAGGTGATTCCACATGCGTGGATGCTTTGCAGTTAGGATGATAATGTTCCATACTCTAGGAGGTGCTGTTCAGAAATTGCTTTAATTCCATCCAATATAGACCTATGAGGAGGAGAACCTGCTGACTAGAAAGCAGTTTGAAGGTGTTGCAGCTGAGCCAGTTCAGTTCAGTCCATCTCACCACCTTCCCCTCTGCATGGGGCATTTTGATGGCTTTGATTCTGAACTCTGTTATCTCTATGCTGTCAAGCCTCATAAGCATAGATTTCAAACTCTGTTAGTAATTTACATATTGGTAAAACTGTACCTACAGTAAAACTGTGACATTTCAAAATGTTAGCGTCACTACTAAACTTGCCTTTCCAGCTCTTCTGCTTCAAGTACTTGTGCTCTGTGACCCCAGCAGCTCCTTTGCATGAGGGTAAGTGCAAACACAAACCATAATTACCAGGGAGGTGTTTCTGAGACTCTTATTCCCCTTTTCCAAGTCATTTTAGATCAGACATTGGATGGTAGTTTCAGGGTGTTTGCAGCTGCCATTCCAGCAAGACCCTGTTTCTTTTTAGAAAATTTTTACGTAACAAACACAGCTGCTGCCTGCTACATATGCTTCCTGTGTCTGAAAACAGATGATTGGTGAAACATGGGAGCTAAAACCTCCAGCTCCTCAGTGGTGATATAGATTCATCAAAATAGAAAAATCACCCTCAGTGTGTGGTACTTTCAGGGTCCCCGGATGGAGAAGGAAGGAAAGAACTTGACTCAATGTTCTTAGAAGGCTTATTTATATTATATTATATTATATTATATTATATTATATTATATTATATTAATTATAATACGAAAACTATACTAAAGAATAGAGAAAGGATACTTACAGAAGGCTTGACAAGATACGAATGAAAAGCTCGTGACTCTCTCAGAGTCCTGACACAGCTGGACTGTGATTGGTCATTAAGTCAAAACAATTCACATGTTGGATAACCAATCTCCAACCACGTTCCACAGCAGCAAAACAAACAGGAGAAGAAAATGAGATAATATTGTTTTCCTTTTTCTCTGAGGCTTCTCAGCTTCCCAGGAGAAGAAATCCTGGTGAAGGAATTTTTCCAGAAAATATGACCGTGACATCATGGGCAGGTGGTGTTTGGCTGCAGCTTTCTTTGAGGAGAAGGGAGAGAGAAACCATTCTGTACACAAGCAATACCCACAGACCCCTGACCTGGCAGGAGCCCAGCAGACAGAGCAGCTCAATATAAATGTGACTGCACAGCTCTGGAGCCATGGTACAGCTGGGTTTATTGCTGCATTACAGGATATCATCTCTGAGCTGATACTCCCTGAGAGACAAACTGGGGCTGGCTTTGAGCTGGGAAGGTCCTGCAGCACAGACAGAACTTCCTGACTCAGGAAATTCTGATGGGGGTGTAGGCTGGCTCTGTGCTTTTATCAACACCATGACTGTGCTAAAAAATCCCTCTCCAAATTAAATGGGAACAAAATGACCTGGTCAGACTGCAGAGGAGGCAGGAAGGCACATCCCAATAATCAGACAAGAACTGCTCATTACAGGAACTGCTCTCTGTATTAGAGCAAACCCTGTCTGTCTCTGTATGGCAGCCACTGCACTCATGCATGCAGGCTACCAGGAGCTAACAGTTTCTTTTTTTGTGCATTTAAAATATCAGTATGCTGACATTCCCATCCAGCTCCACATGGCTTAGCTGCAAGCTGGGATTTCAGTGGCTGCTGTGAGTGCTTTGGATTGCATCAATCTGAGCTGAACACAGCAGACTGCTCTGGAGGCACAGATCGAGGGCAGGGGGATCACAGCCATCAGAAAGGTAACGAGTGACTGCACACACCCAGCAGGCAACGAGGAAAGTGACAAATCTGCTCCCTGACTTCCCGTTTCACACTTCTCTGTTTACATTAACAAACCCTGCATGGCAAGAACAGCAGGTGCCTTCCATCATGAAATCATACATGGGGACACACAGTGCCCTACACATGAGCTGTACCTTAATACAAACCCTTCTGTCCTGTTAAAAAAGGACAAACCCTTCTGTCCTTCTGTCACTGTTAACCATAATTCAAACCCCTGACTGCCACCACAAAGAAAATATGTAATGATAGAAAATACCAGTGAAATGTTGTGGGCTTTCATAGTCTGCAATTCATAGATTTATCCTTGAAACTACTTGGAAAAGCAGATAATAATGTTCAGCATTTGTTAGGAGAGTTAAAAGTAGCTCTCTGTACCCACAGAGGATGGGGAAAAGAAAGATGGAAAACAAGCTAAGTTTACCAGGACATGATGCAGAATGAAAATACTTTTCCCAGAGTTTCATAATAATCTTTCTGTAGTAAGAAAGCTTTAACTTGTACCATCAAGATTCACAATAGGGAAAAGGTGTGAGAAATAGAGGTGTAAGAAATTTCCAAGCCTGGAACAGGATTTCTACAAGATCTTGTCTCTAAAAGGCATCTTCAATGCATTTCCCAAGTTCTTCCTATTATAAACAAGTGAAGGGATGTAAGAGGAATATTTTTCTCAGTTACTTTTTATATTGATCAAGAACACAAGGCAAAAATACAACTAAGGCAAAACTTTATTTTTTTTTGGTAGAAAGAAAAATTAAACAGTCATATAATTAAGCAGTATTTCCTAGGGTTCTTCTGCAGGAGGACCTTCACCAAGCCTCATTAAACTGATAGTCTTACTCAGTGCACCTGGTTTTCAAGTAAAGCAAAAATACCAAATGAGTCTACAATTAGCTATGTGGAATATTTCTTCTGATCATTGCACCTCAATACCCATGACAGGAGCACGACACATTTTTTTTCACATTGCACAAATCCCATACATGAGTGAAACTAATGTATTTTTGTCAGTTCCACAATCTGGCTCTTGGATGCTGGAACCTAATTCAGAAATTTCTATCTTAACCCAAATAATGCTTAATTATTCATCTACATTTGAAGGTCAGTACAACATACACACACATTTCCACACAACACTTGCCTTTGGCAAATGCAGCATTACAGTATTAATTTTACTTGCACTTCGGTAAAAGCAGAATTTTATTTGTCTGCAAAGCAAGATACTTTGAACATTATTGTAAACTACACATACACAGGGCTCCTTCTGTAGTGTCACACCAGCTACACATATACACAATTTAAGCAGTAAAATATTCTTTAGCTTGCTCTTTGCACAGGACTCTTGTCTCATACCCAAATAGTTATCTGAAAAACAACCCAAACCAAACAAAACTGCATAATAGTGCTTTAATATCCATTTCTTTAAATTCAAAACAGCCCTACAGTACTGTTAGGCTGTTACCAGTCTCTTTCAAAAACATACAGTATACACAAAAAATTCTATCCTTAAGCAGCATCTGAGAAAACAACTTAATGCAGCTGCCACTTAGTGGCAGCAATCATTTAGGCATTTTTGGTATTGATACATCTCTTTATCATATAATTTGTGCATTTATCAACAAAAATGTAGGCCCCAATCCAGCAAATACTTGCAGGTGTGCAAATGCTTTTCTTCCATGTGGAATATTTCAAGTTAAGACTCATCAGATGAGCAAAGTTAAGAACTTGCATAAATCTTTAAAGGAGGGGAATTCTTAGTGCTGAAAACTTGAATGATTTATCTCACAGGACTAAGATCCAATTAAAGACTTAGGGAACATAGAAAAACACTTATAAAGAACAGAATGTTACTTTGATAAATGCTTTCAAAGCTAACAAGAGCCTCTAGAAATGTCTGTGCCTTCCCACTGATCACTTTAACCCTACCTGGAGCACAGGTGCAGTAATATTGCCCTGGCTCCTGCATGAGGAATCAATAAAGTGCTTGTCACAAATTCTGTAATCGTGGAATAAAATCTAATTTAAGTACCTTCAGAATGTTTTCAGAGTTATAAATGATGAATTAAGGGCTGGTGTCAGATCCCCAGCATGTTTCCCTGAATTGCTAACAAATATTATGCTCTTCATGTGAAGACAAATTAGAATTCTGCTAGGACTGGGTATATTTCACCTGTGTCCCAGCAAAGTCCTCCTCTGCCTCCAGGGGGAAAGCTTACCTGGATTTAGTGTCCATGTAAACATTCATGCTTGACCAAAAAGTGATGCTCATGCAATTTCACAAGCACCTGCCTTCCAAGGGAGAGTTTGCTTTGTTTAACCAAGCATGGAGAACCAGTATTGTTTACAGAATATCCACTCTGAATTGTGTTCATAATTTGTTCCCAAAGGCACCATAATCCTGAGAGGTCTTGCTTGCCCTTTGACATTTCCTTTGATGTGTTTTGTTCCTCTGGAATAAAATATCTTTGATATTAGCTTTGACATAAATTCTACTCATCTTTGTGGCAATTTCTCATTAACATACTTCTAAATATTTAAATTACTAAAATTTTCTCTTCACATAGATAGATATTATATATATATATAATAAATTTCTTTGCTAGCTTTCAGATAAATAATCTATGAGAACTGGCTTAGACTGTATGCTCTCTGTAGAGAACTTCTGTATGCTGCTCATACAGAAACAATAGTTTGAAATATTTAGCCATGGGTTAGGATGATTTATTTTTTAAAGGCTTCGGTGTTGCTTCTATTTCTGTCCCAGTCAGCTACAGGATAATAGCAACAGCAAACACGTTGACAATGCAGTTCATGGTTCGGTTTTCCCATCTCACTGTGCAGGTTCCTGGAAGAGATTATTACAAAATTAAAATAGAATTCCATTGTCTTTACTACAGGCACTTCATTGAAGTGTAAATTATGCCAGATTTGTATGAATATTTAAGTTGTAATTTAAGGGAAATAGTAGTATGTCAGCTTGACTATAAAAAAAACTAAAATCCTCAAAACATTTTTATTAACTTATACATTGTTTGCTACCTAATGTGAGACTTGCAAGCTTAAGAAAGTCAACAGGAAAACACTGTATTCCAGTTAGCTTTCCAGTATCTTTCTTTAAAAGCTGGACTTGCAAAAAACCTTGAAATTCCCATACTGAAAGTGGCATGACAATCAGACAAGAAATCAGAAAAGGAACTGGATCAAATATATTCCAGTGTATTTACTTTCTGCTTTCTTTCTTCCTCTTCTGTTGTATCAATGCCTTACAAGCAAAAGAAATATGAAGACTAAACTGTGTTTACTTAACTTTATTTTATGATTTCTTTTTAAGCTTGGTTGACTTTTTGAGGCCTTCTCTATTTTTAAACTTCAACCTTGGCACAGTCCTCTAAAAAGACCTTTCTGAATCTGTGACAGACAACAAATTATTTTAATTTTGTTTCGCTGTGACATTCTCAACCTGTGAAAAAATCTATTTAGAACTAATGTTGAAGCAGTACAATGCATCCAAAGCCTGGCTGACAGTTACAGAGCTGAAACACATACTGTAAGTCAAACTATTTATATTTTTCCTTTTTCCTCCAAAGTAGCTGTCCCCTCACAGCAGGCAGATCTGTTCAGGGCTACCCACGTGTATTTACTGTGAGCAACATTTCCTGCCTCTTCAGCTGAGAGAATGAAATGTTTTTAGTCTTGTTTCAGAATGAAAGGCTTTTCTATTCCTGCTCCTCATAATTTACAAAGCAGCTGCCTTTAATGCCTGCACTGACTGATAACATTTTTGCTGGGATTGTAAACAAGCACCTCATTCTCAAAACTACTGCTTCCACAGCCATTCCCAAAAATGTTCAACCCAGCTACTACAACTGAGCAAGAAGTAACAATTCTCTTGTTACAAATGTTCTGTTTGGAGGGGGATGCTTACCATCAGTTGTGGTATCCCAGAAGCATGAGCTTGCTGTGTGAAGACCAGCTCCACTCCTCTGCATCACTGCACAGGTAACTGCAAGGTACAGCCACAAAACCAGGGAATTAAAGCAGAAGAGGTGAATCATTCAGCATTTACAAACTGGAGCCTGGATTACATTTCCAAAGCGCTGGCACGTGGCATTCAGCTAAGACAAAACCTTTTTTGAGAACCCCTTTGGCCCCAGTATTTTCCTCAAGAACTTTTCACTCATTTCATGATTATTTTTACTCACATGAAGACAACAGCTTCAACAAAACACTGGCTAATAGGATTATGGGTTTTATCTTTTAAACTACTTAGATAGGCTTGTGCCCCTCAGAATGGGATTGCAGGTGCTGTCCTCACAGGTACAGCAGAAGTCACACTTGATGAGAGTTGTTGTTTCCCAAAAATACTTGTGGACCCCTCTCTGAAACCACACTCCAGTAATGAGCAGCTTTTCTATCACCTGCAATGGTCATAAAACCTCTGACAACCTGAGGCCAAGACTTTCAAAACAGAACAGAGTGCAAACACTTGCCATTACATCAACACTCCACAAAAGGACCAAAATGGGGTAAACTTTCTTATTTACTTTTTTCTTTCCATGTGTATACACATAAATATAATGGGACATGATTTTGCACACAGGACTAAAGTCTTCCAGATGTTTCTATTTAGAGGAGGCTTAATCTGATAGAAAATTTTATCAAAGATAGCAATTTTTTTCCTGAACTGATACTAAAATGTTGATATAATTGTCTTGGGGCTACTTAACAATCAGGAAAGCCCATTGACATGTAATCTGTGTTAAGAGTTGCCAGCATGCTCAGCCCAGGTACAACTGCTACAGCTTTATCACAGGTATTTCTAAAAATCTCTGTAACAGAACAGTTCAGGTACCTGCTCTGTTTTGTTTATAGCAATCCTCTGAACCTTTCAGCAATTATTTATTGTGACTGCCAGTGCTACAAGTACAGCTGCTTGTACTTACCTATGTACTTATAGGTTTTCCCAAGTTTCACCAGATGGGTCAGTGACTGTTCTACTATAGCAGCAGTCCATTGGTTGACTTTGTTGTGATTATAATCTGCCTTGCCCAAAACATTTTCTATGCACTAGAACAGAGGGGAAAAATAGTTACAGTAAGCACACTTCAAAATGTAGAATTATAAAATGTTTTGCATAATCTGAGGGATATTTTTCTGGCAGCTAGGTTACTTTGAATCACTCGAGCTCATTAGGTATCAGCTGCTGAATGGGAAGTAAAATTACCCTTCTTGGAAATTTATTTTTAGTACATATTTACCACAATATTACAGGTATAAAAATGACTAAACATTTCTTGCAGGAAAGGCCTTAGCCACATGTTTTGGGTACCAAGTGAATGGATCTTTTTGCTAGTGAAGATCCTGACACATCCCACTGTTCCTGATGACTGCCAGCTCCAGTTTGGCTTTCAAAAGCTGCTGTAATGGGAAAGGCACTACTCAAATCAACAATATCAGCTTGGGCTGGCCAACCTGTCAGAGCATATAACCAAAATTCCAAAACCTTCAGAGACAGAGTGACAACAGTGAAGTGCACATCCCTGCTTAAAAGATGGGGAAGATACTCAAGGGTCATATCTTGCAGCAAAAGAAACAGCTGAACTGCAGGAAAATTGGATGCTCTCCCACAGCTACAGATTGGCCAACACTTGCTTAAACTTAAAAGGATTGAACAAAAATCCTTCTCTCAAACGGTAACCCTTAAATTGCCTTCTCTGCTCTTGGGAAACTCAGAATTATGTGCTGATGGATACTTCTTAAAGCTGAGGAATTCACTTATGAAACACATACCTGGAAAAGGTAAGGGAAATAAAATTGTGTTTTCCTGTGATTCAGTAAGAGGTATCCCATGCACTAATCCCCCACTAACAGGCTGTGTAAGAGACCTGTGCCCCAGATTTTGAATAGCCCAGTTAATTCTGACCACACGCTGCACAAAGCTAGCCACAGCAGTCAGTGGAAACAAGGAAACAAGGAACACAATAGAAGACAGAAGAAGGACAAGACCCCTCAGGGATTTTGGTCCTTCCAGAGATGGACCCAGTGCTGGAGCTCCTTGGCCCTGGTGAAGCTTCCAATCAGAGGTAGAAACATTTGGCTTTACTCCCAGTGTCTGGAGACTGTGTCACACTGTATTTGGCTTTACAAACCAGGGGCAGTTACATAAAGGGCTGAACTGTTGTTTATCTAACATCCAAGAGCTTGCTGTTGTGATCTGGAGCAGCTTCAAGAAGTGCAGGTGGCAAAGGACCTGCAGAGTCCCTCTAGAAATCCCTGTCTCAAAACACTATTTCCCTGCAAACCTTGAGAGCATCTGTGAGCCACAGGCTTCTCACTAATCACTTTCTAGTTACAGGTATTTAATTTAGACTATCAGACTTTTCATCCTATTCTTTCTCTGCAAAAAATGTATTTTAAAAGTTAGAACAAGGAGCTCATAGACTGCAACCTCCCACACATGCCAAGGCTAACTTCCAAGTCCGATAACATTGTTCAAGGCCTTGTCCAGTCAAGTTTTAAAAATCTCTAAGGATGGAGACTCCACAAGATCTCCCTGCAAGCTCTCCAGTGATTAGCTTCTCTCCAGCTGGATAAAGGGGAAAAAAATAAATTGGAGTGAATTTCCCTTGCAGCTTGTGCCTGTCACCCTCACTCTTTCCACTGTAATGCAAATCTGGCTCCCCTCTCATCTACCTTCTCCTCTTTACGTAGTTGAAGACAGCAACTGGATGAAGCTTAAAGCAGCTCCAAGTTAAACTCTGTCTTTATATAAATACTAATTCTATGTAAGTTTATATTTATCTGGGATGGTCAAGGAAAATAACTGCTTTCACTATTGTGCAAGGTATGGTAAAGAATTTCTTCAAAACACAGCTGTTAGCTAAAACCTACCTCCTTAACTATGTTGTGGGCCTCATCAGCATTGAAGATCATCTGCAATAGAAGTGAATTATTATTATTACTTCCGTCAGAAAAGTACACAAATTATAGTTTTACTCTACAGCACACATAACAATTAGGCCTTGTGTCTGGTTATTTGCATTGTAGTCTGTTAGTATAAATTTAAAATCTTACATTTGTTTAAAATCCATACATTTGTTATTTAGCATTGCTTTTCTAGAGATGTTTGAAGGGGGCCAAAACCTCTGACCTCAGTGAACTTTGAAACAGGTTCACTTTACGTTTTCTGTAAAGATTAAATTCCATCATGCCTGTGTTTGTCACAGGAATATTCTCCGGGAAAAATAAAACAATTTTTTTTCCCTCTGGGTCTTAATCTGTGTTTTTACTGGAGTCACAAACTTGCTAACCCACAGTTACATCTTGCTTCCCAAAGGCAACACACGGTTTTGCAAATGTACTATGTGAAAGACTGGTTTGCACAGTCATTACCTCACCCAAGCACCTCTCTCAAGCGCAGAAAAAGCTCGCAGGTTTTAATTCCTCCTATTTTCTCCTCCTTCCTGCTCATGGGCACTTGGCTTGGCTCCCAATGGAACGGTGGCACGTTCCTTTGTGCCACCCGCCTCTCCACAAACACTCGGGCAGGGGCAGAAGCCTCCAGGGCATTCATGTTTAAGTTGTTTGGAGTTTTGGTTGATTTTTAAATGACAACCGCTGGCCAGAGCCCTGAAGCGGCGTCCGGGGAGGGATCGGCTCCTCTGCTCGAACAGGCAGGACCACCCCGCGGCGCTGACCGGGCCCGGCACTTTCTGGGATTTTCCCTGGAAATCGGATTTTTCCCTGGAAAAATGGCCGCGGTCTGACAGCCCCAGCGGCTCCTTCCCGGAGGCAACATCCACCCCGCGGCCCCGGGCAGCGCTGCTCGGCCCCGGCCCCTGGGGCGGGCGGAGGGCCCGGGCACAGCAAGGGCGAGGCGGCGGCCCTACCTCATCGTTGTGGGGGTGAAACTCCTCCATGGCCCCGGCGCGGGCGGCGGGCGGCGGCCGTTCCCCGTTCCGGCAGCGGCGGCAGCGGCGAGTCCTGCGCGGCTCCGCCTCCACCGGGCGGGCTGGGCCGGGCCGGGCCGGGCCGGGCGGGGCTCCCGCCGCGGGGCTGGAGCCTCTCGAGCCGCGGGGCCGGGAGCGGCCCTGACGAGCGGGAGGGGGAGAAGTGGAAAGGTCCCCAGAACAGCAGGGACAGGGACGTGTTGGAGCCAGTCCGGAGGCGGCCACCAAGTTGATCAGAGGAAAGGAAGGAAAGGATGAGAGAGAGAGCTGGGATTGCTCAGCCTGGAGAAGGCTTGGGGTGACTCAACTGCGGCCTTCCAGTGCCTGAGGGGAGCCTAAAGGAAAGAGGGGACAAGACTATTTACAGAGCGTGTGGTGACAGGACAAGGAGGAATGATTTCAAACTAAGAGTGTAAGTTTAGATTAGATATTAGGAAAAAAAAAAACCTCCCTGTTCGGCTGGTGAGTCACTGGCACAGGCTGCCCAGAGTCCCATCCCTGGCAGTGTTCATGGCCAGGCTGGATGGGGCTCTGAGCAACCGGGGCTAGGGGAAGTTGTCCCTGCCCATGGCAGCGGGGTTTGGAGAAAATGGTGTTGAATGTCACATCCAACCTGTGAAAAATGCCAATCACTTGTTTTTAAAGTTTTAAAAGATTAATAGTAATAAAATGGTTATAAAAATAGTAATACAATTAGAGTAATAATAATTTGGACAATTTGGATTAGGGCAATATGAGACAATAGAAACAAAGAGTTACGGATGTCCAGGTACCTTTTTCTGGGCAGCATAATCCTGAAAAAGGACACCTGTTAACAGAGGATTAACCCTTAAAAACAATAGTCTGTTGCATATTCATACATCTCATACATGTTGCATAAATTCCATTCAAATACAGGATTCTGTCTGGTCATCGTCAGCTTCTTCCTCATAATCCTGATGGCGTTGTCCTGCCCGAGCGAGGTGGGAAGAAGTTCGTTTCTCCTGATAATGGAGCAATAAATTCTCTTTCTCTGAAAGATTTAGGTGAACTGTGGCTGCTATCTCAGTGCAAGTCCTTTCTTTAGAAAAAAAAAAAAGTATCTTACATAGCATAGTTTCTATTTTAACATTTTGTTATAACCTAAAACTCTATTTACCACACTATTTAAGAGAATTAATACAGTATTACTTTCTGACACAACACATGTAATATTCATTTTAATATTTGCGAAAAGCCAATCATAAAACACGCGTTTTTCACAAACCCAAACCATTTTATGATTCTGTCCCTCTCTGAGCGAGTGCTCCTCCCCAGGGGGCACAGCCGGGCACAGGCACCGCCACTGCTCACGGTGAGAGCACAGCCCTTCCTAACAGCAGAGAATTTTCCTCTGTTGCTGCTGTTGGGAAGTCCTTTGCTGGACATACAAAGCTCCCCCCGAAGTGGCTTCCCTAGAGGAGCTGTCACATCCCCTGCCTTCTGTGTTCCCCTTTTCCCTCTGCTCAGAATGAATTTGTGCCAATTTTCCGGCACAAAGTTACCATTAGTTACCAATAACGTTGCCACCAAAGTTACAAAAAAGTCTAATTTAAGTTCTGGCTCCTTAAATTCTACTTCATTACAGAGAATTGCTCCTGAGTTTTATTTCACTCAATACACACACACACACAAATATATATATGTAAATACATCATATCTTTGGTGTCTCTGAAGTTGCCTGGGAAACAGGAAAGCACCTCATACAAAACTGCAGAATTTTCAAATGGTGGGGATTTTGTTGTTGTTTCAGTGTGGGTTTTTAAAATGATTAGTATTATTTGTATTGGGGGGGAATCTGGGAAGCTTGTTTAGGTTTCTCTCCTGTTATTTCTCCTGCATTTTCTCCTGATTTCTCCTGTGCTTCCAAACCAGATTAAACATGACAGAGAAGACCAATGCTTCTAGTTTCACTATCAGTGGACTATATTTGGACATACAGACACCTACTTTACAAAAGTGTTTCTTGTTCAGTCTTCGTTGCACATTCATTGGAAAGTTTGTGTTTGAAAAACATGAAAGTACAGTGGGAAGTAAAACAAAGTGTTTTTTATTCCCCTGCTCTAGACACAGCTTTCATGTTTAGTATTTGCTAATGGCCATGGAAGGAGAAAACTGAAGGTGAGCACTAAACCTCTTCAAAAGCAGATCTTTATGAACAAGTGCAGAGAGATGTGGTCACAGGAAAGCATGAAAGAAAATCTCCTGCAGTATAAAGGTTTCTTTTTTTTTTCTGTGGCCTCTGCTGTATTTTTGTGAGCTAAGCCAGGGATGAAATTGCATGCTGGTTTTAGTGCAATAAAAGCTGGTGGAAGCATTTGTTGTATATGCATTGGCATCCTGTAGACACAGCTAACAGAGCTTAAATAACTTATCCTTGCATCCTGTGGATATTGTTATCTTTTTTATCCTTCAGAGATCTCACATTTTTACATCTGTACCTTCAGATGCAGTATAGTATCAAACAAAAATAGTTCCTAGGCTGTTTTTCTGTTCTGTTTAGAAATATTCAAAGAAAATTTTTTGAAACATTAGCAATAATTATGTCACTGAATTACATGGGGAATGAAAAGGGTTCCTGAATGACTGATGATGTGTGCATTGTATGTGTGTGTGTGTGTGTTTGTAGGTTCTAATGCAAAAACATTACTTATCTTTCCTATCCAGCTACCCTTTGTAGATAGGAGGATAGCAGGAGGTCCAAGGAAATGCTGAGTCCATCAGGCTCAGCTCAACATCAAGAGAGCCACTAGAAAAATAACAAAATATTAACCCAGAAGTGTTTACAAATACACACTCAGCATCACTCATGAGCATCCAACACAGATGTGTCAACAGTATATGTCAAATAATCTGATTTTATCCTTTGGTAGGACAGCTGGTTTAATGGATGAAGAGAAAATGCAGAATAGGTGTGTTATTTTGTAGTAAATTTGTCTTTTTATGCTCTCCCACATAAGAATGTGTAATCTGGGGAAAAACTAACCAATCATTCCTAATAAAGGTTTATAAAAGTAGGAGGAATAAGTGAAAGAAGATGGGTGGGTTTTTGCTCTAAGGGCTAATTAGTATTAGTCACAATAACTTGAATAATGGAATAAAAAGTGTGCTTATAAAAGCTTGTTATTGACAGCATGTTGAAAGAAGTTGCAGGCATGCTGAATGACAGGATCAAAACTAACAATACTGAATAGGTTGGACAAAACAACAACAAGAGTTTTCATGAAAACCAGGACATCAAATGCACAACTACAAAATGGGGCCTAATTGTCTAGGCAGCAGTGCTGCAGAGAAAAATATGTAATTACAACAAATAGGAACCCAAGTATGATGTTATAAATAACTAAATAAATTGAAGGATACCATGAAGGGCACAGAAAGCAGTCATTTTGCTCTGCTTGGTGTTTTTCAGGCATTGAATGTCCCTGTCAGCCCAGTGTGATGGTGGGACAGACAGAAGAGTAATTCTTCCTGAAGGCAGCACCAAAAGGAAGCTTAGAGAATGTGATTTGTGGAGGAACTGCATTTATTTTATCACCCTTGCCCACACTTCTTTATAGGTGTCTCTGACTGCATAGTGATTTACTGGAAAGGTGATTGAGGAGCCAATGTGTGATGAAAGGTAGGACCAGAAATAATGCCTTTAATTAGACCTCAGAGAGATTTATGTTAAATATTAAGGAAAAGAAAATCAAAGGATAAGAGTAATAAAGCACTGAAGCAGACCTGCTTTTGAAATCACCTCCCCTGGATCAATAACATATTGTTAACAACTGCCAAGCATCCAGGTGGCCTTTAGAGAGGAGGAAGTATTTAATAATGCTTGAGCTAATTTTAGACACAGATTTATTCAACTTTCACAATTATTGAGGGGTTATTTTCCTTTCTTTCCTAATAAATTCATTAGGAAATTAATAATTTAATTAATTTTTGATCTAAATTCAATAACCTAAATCACCATTATTTTTCCTTTTTTTTTTATTTTAACAAGGAGCCAGCACACTTCAGGAGGAGGAGTTACCTGATACCATTGCTTAATTCTTTACTACACTACTGCAAATTGCAAACTGGAACATGTAAATGGGCTGACAGTATAATCAGTGCTGAGATCTGTGAGAGGAAATGTGAAAAGTGCTGAAAGTGGAGGCTCAGAAATACAACCCTAAATGTGAAAGAACTGTAGGCTTTCATCTTTCAAATGCAGACCAGGAACTTTTTACAAGAAAGAGAGCCAACAGTGAGGTTGAAATTACTTGTTGATTAAAAAGCAAATATTTGAAGAGGATTTGGTGCTCTGGAGAGGTGTCAGTCTGTGCAGGCTGTGCAGATCCCACGCTGCCTGAGCACAGGCAGGAAAAAATGGGAATACTAAAGCAGCTAAAATCGTCTGCCTCCTGTCTCCATTTATCCTTTACATTGCAGCAAACATTTAAACCTCCACATTGAACTGTGGAATACAAAAGCAGCAGAATTCTGTTTAATTTTTCTGACTTAGTTGCTGAGCTACAGGTGGCTGGATGCTGGAGGAAGAATCACAGTGTGCTGCTCTTGTTCTTGCTCTCTTCCCACACACTCACTGCTCAGTACCACAGGGATTGGAATGGGGGATCAGATGGACTCTTGGGATAATCTACATGGCACCTCTTCTGCTGGCCAGATCAGGGATGCTTGACCACAGCAGTTTTAATAATTTACTTTTCTGAGTTTTGGGTTTGCTTGTTTTTCAGAGAGTTGTTTTAATGTTAGTGCAGTGACTTGCTAGAAGTTCTTTGAAGAGCTAATAGGCAACTAAACAATTGTTTAAAAAAATTCTTGGTTCTAACACATCAGGTCAGAAACATTATTGCTACACAACATGACAACTCAAGCAGTAATCACTGAGCTGGAGGGGGAGAAGAGCTCATCCTCCTTCACTTCCTAAGCTTTGAAACTTGCTTTAGTAGGAAGTGGATGGAGCAGTGTCTTCTTCTGTCCAGGAAACTGTACAAACATACTGGGATGTACAATGTGTACAAACACTTGGGATAAAAACTGTTCAACATTTAAAATTTCTACTTCATGGGAAATGCTGACATTTCAGATCTTAGAGTTTCAGCAGAAATTTGAATGAAATGCCATTTAAAGAACTGCTCACCTGCTCACTGAAGGCAAGGTGTTTGTTGTGGATTTCATGACAGGACAAAACAAGCTGTGATAAGAACAACTTGCACTCATTCACACTCCATTCTCATACTGGAGCTAGAGCCACCTGGCAGCAACAAGCAAATGTGGCAATGAAGAAGAAAAAGTGTTTGGTGAAGGTAGGACAGGGCACTAACAAGATGTAGAGAGAAATTTTCAAAAGAACTGACTGCTGCTGTGCATGGCAGGGACTAACCAGTGCAATGAACTATCTCAGGAGAAGCTGCTAATTGTCCTTAAGGATGTTTTCAGGACTTTTCATATAAACTTCTAACATCTTCAAAACTATAGCTGAGGAGATAAAAAAAGGAGAAAAGGATATGAAGAAGAGCTGTTCTGGGAACCAGGTCTTCATTATTTACCTTAGCACCAAAAAAAGAAAAGTTGGTGATGCATCTTGCTATATCTTTGCAGGTTTCAAATACAAATATTAGTACTAAAGAAAAAGTAAAGGGTCTTAGGCTTGTTACTAATACCAATGGTGGTCCTTGAGAACAGATTTCTCCATTGCTCTTGCCTACAGAGAGAAGAGGTTCATGGCTTAACACAGGGATGTGATTTCCCACTTTGCTCCCTTCAGTGCTGGCACAGAGGTCCCAAACCATGGCACAAACCTCCTGTGCTGGGTTTACATGGGAATGTGAGGGCAGTGGCTGGGGGGCTGCAGTGGTGGGCTCTGTGAGAGGACACCAGGAGCTGCCCCCACATCAGGCACAGCTGGTTCCAGCCTCCCTGAAAATGGATCCAGCTCTGCCCAAGCTGCAGCCTCAGCAGCTCACAGCTCCCTCTGCACATCCCAGCTGAAAGCAGCACTCTTCTCCAAGCTGCTGGCTGTCAGCATCGCTTTATTCAGTGATGCTCAGCAATTAGAGACACAAAAAGGCAGCAGGGTGGCAGGTATTACTTGAAGGCCTTTGATTATCAACTTTCTTAGAGCAGGAGAGGAAGATGCATTGTTTAGCATTTGCTCCACTTCAGTCATTTTTCTCATTATGGGATAAATACAGAGCAGGAAGAGCGGGAGCAGCTCAGGAGCAGAATGATGGAGGAAAAACCTAGCACATATCACAGGACTAGGCATTCTCCATCCTGTTGCTGGTTTTATTTTTTCTGAAAGTCATATATTTGTTCCAGTAAGATAAAGCAATGAGAATACATCTAACCAAAGCAAGGCACTCTGCATTTAGGACATATTACTAGTTTTTACATCTATGATAAACTATTACAGTGTATTAACATTTTTGGACCAATTATAGCTGTAACTTGAGATTCAGAAACTCAATAGATGATTATATGTGTGGCTGGAAAAGATTTTATTTCCCAAGTAGAAGAAATGAGAGCTATAGAATATATTTTACTTTTCCAAAGCCATTAACAAAGCAATGTGCAAAGCAATTTACTGGAAATTTCTAATGATCAAAACTGAAAAATAAAGCAAATAAATTCCATGAGTTTATACTTTTTTTTCTTAAACCAGAAATGGTTCATTTCAACTGAGAATAGCTCCAGATCTCTTTGTTAAAAATTTATTGAATTACTTCCTCCTACAAATCAAAATTCACCACAGATGGTTCAGGAAAATATGTGATCCCTATATTGAAATCTCAATTTATCTGATTTTCTTAAATACAAGGGTAACCTCCAAAATCAGAGAATCAGAAATAAGACAAGTCTTATTGGGGATATTCATATGACTATGAAGGCTCAGAAATTGGATGATTTCTGAGACAATTCTTTTGTTTGTCAAGATTTCTGTAAATAGTCTTGTCTGGTAAATAAAATTACCTTCAGTGATCTTATTGTGCAAACATCAAAATTTACCAAGGCTGCCTATTCACATGTTTGTAACTCTTCATTTGCTTCTGGTAAATAATATTAGATAATATGTTAAAATACATGGAATATGGTGTTGTGTTAAATGTTATTCAAGCAGTCATCATAATGCTGTTGTAAGATTATAAATTTTGGGAGCTTGTGCCCAAATACTCCCACAACATGTGTGTTTGAAGACGACAGATTTCATGATGTATAAACATTTAAGTGAAAATGAGAAGTGTTTGAAAAAGGTTATGTTTTAAAACATCCAGCCTGTGAATTTTGTTATAGTGTGCTGTGCATATAAGCATCCTAATCTCACTCTTAATCTCAATCTTTTAAAATTTAGAAATACTTCAGTGTCAGCATTAAAAGCAGGCACATCACTCTCCCCTTCTGGAATGCAAGACCTTAATTGCATGAAAGTTAAATACAACATGTGGCTCTTTACCACAACCAGGCACTTTTACACTATTATATACATTACTGAGGTGAAAATAACCATGACAGGATAGGGGTGCACTCCTGACATTTTCTTGTTATACATAGTACAAACTCCCATACCATTAGATGTTGAATTAAGAACTGGCAAGAATGTTTCATGGATGCACTTAGATTTTGGTGATCTTATTTTTCTCTTGTGGTTTGGGAAAAACCCCAAGCATTAAAGTGGAGTAAACACCACAAGAAGCTGAGCTGATGTGAAGGCTCAGTGCCAGCAGACAGGGTGGTCCAGCCCCCATTCCCTGCCTTGTGCTGCTCAGGAGGGGAGGAGATAGAAAAATTACAGAGTGAATTTAAGCCTTGGGAAAAGGGATAAATGGGAGAAAGATATTTTTAAGATCTGGTTTTATTTCTCATTGCCCTGCTCTGATTTGTTTGGAAATAAATTAATTTCCCCAGCTGGAGGCTGTTTTGCCTCTGACAGTAACTGGTGAGTGATCTACCCCTGTCCTCAACTCAACCCATGAGCCTTTTGTTGTATTTTCTCTCCCTGTGCAGCTGAGGAGGGGAGTGACAGAGACTTTCATGGGTAACTACAAGTGTTCAAGTGTTCAAGGCAACATTTGGGTTGTATTTATAAGTCACTTAAACCATGTTGAAGATGCACTTGATTCAAGATGATACAATCACAGAATTGTGTAATGGTTTTGGCTGGGAAGGGACCCTGAAGACCATTCAGCTCCAATACCTTATCGGGGACAGAGACACCTGCAACTAGATCTGGTTACTCAGAGCCCCTTTTAGTTTACAGCTTTTGTCTTAGCAATAATCACCTCATAAGAGTACTACTGTGAAAAGTGCATTTAGCAAAACATCATGGAAATGAAATAAAAACAAATTAGAGCCTTTTTCTATTTCACTGAGCTTTCTAAATGGTGAAGAATTACTGTATAAAATAAATGGAAGTACTTTTTGCTGTGCAGATGGGAGTTTGTCACCCTAGTTATTTTTCCAAACCCTGTTTTAAATGCAGAATGCAGCTTCTCTGTTCCTAAGCAGGGTTTCTTGTCAAGGACAAATTGAACTAATTTGTTTGAGCTAAAATGTCCTTTCAGTTTCTGACCAGAATGAGAAGCATTGATGAATAAAGCCTGCCTTAAATATTTGTTGCTGCTGTTGACAAGTACCTTTGCTTGCACCAGGGTAATTCCATAGAAAGAAAAATTTGGGGATCAAAGAGTTGGTACACCATGTTAATTCAATAAAACTCTGCACTTTTAAAGACTCATTTTCTGCAAAGTATTGCAGTGAGTCAGGATGATGCAGACATTGGTGAAATATCTTGGCTTTAGAGCAGTTCAGTGGCAGAAAACAGAGGAAGATGAAGAGTTTTGCCTGAATCCCCAGAAATGTTTGCAATCCATGTATTATTGACAGGCTCCAAGGGTCTGTGTCTGCGTTTTCAGCAAAGTAACTGTAGTCATCTTGCAGAGTTTGAGGGAGGTTTTCTTAGAAGAAATGCCATAACTCTTCATGGGGCCAGCAAAAAATGTTAAGATTATGTGTTTAAAAAAATAATTAGGGAGCTAAGAGAAGACTGTTTCTCTTCCTTCTCTATTGTGTGGCATTTTAGGGGTGTTCTGGGTTTTTTTCCTCTGCATCTTCTAAAAAGTCCTAAATCTTGTCAACTGACAGTTAGCAGACAACTAACATTTAAGTGTCTTGAACTATATTCTTGATGAACCTTACAAATTTTATATATAGGAAATCAACTGGTTTCATTAAACATTTCTGAAGTTTGTAGAGGCCATTAAAATTATTTGCAATAAAATATTTATGAAAAACACAATTATATTACTGATTAATTTGCTAATTAGTAAAATTGTAGCTAGCTATTTTGAAGTAAAATGATAATTCTAAAAAAGTACTTTAGTACATTTGGGATGAAATTATATGTTTGGGTCCCAGCCTATGCTTTGCAGGTGCATCATAAATGTTCAAGTTCTTACAGTGTTTTTTTCAGTGTTGCCTGGAGAAATATTTTTCATCATGGAACATCAGGTACTTGGATATTAACTGAACCTTCTTCATGCAGCACTTCATTCTACAGCTCAGCTGAGACTCACTTTGCACAGCTCTTTCTTGTGCAAAAAATGACATAGCTGACACCAAAATAATTGTCAATATAAATCGTGCACACAGTAATGGGGTTTGTAAGAGCATTCCCTTAGCTTGCATGAGTCCATTCTAAGCAGTAACTCAAATACTGGCTTCATGCAGCACAGTGAGGCACTAATTAGTGTCTTCTCTTATTCTTTTTCTTTTAAATGTACTAAAGAAAAGCAGGAGAAAGTAAATAGATTCCTCATTTTATGATGTGAGAAAGGAAAGTACAAATGTGTTGCTGCATTTGATATCTCTCTGTGTCTGCTTTTAACTTCTCCTTTAAAAGGAACAGGAGATGCTGTAGTTACTCTGAAAAGCTTTTTGTAAATACCTGCTTTTCTAAATCCTTTCAGTGGCTGAAACAGGAATGGCCTTGTCTCAGAAGAGCTAATGTCACCAGTTCTCCCTTTTGCATTTCTAAGTCTGTGACATGTAATTTTTCTGTTGGTGTAGCAACTAACATTAAGGAAAACCTTGGCAAAGATTTGCCCTCTTGTACAAGAGGCTTCATTCTTCTTGTATACTATTTCCTTGGTTTTGACAATGCTTATTTAGTATGGAGACGAGGAGAGGGCTGAGGTGGCAGTGAATAACTGGAATGAAGCTTGGAAAATGCCACTTTTCTCTCAGAGGGAAGGTTGGCTTTGTAATAAGAAAATTTCTTCATGTCACATAAGTAACAACAGTGGGTCAAGTGAGCTCAGGGACAAGAAGCTCTGACTTACAGCCCAGTGCCATGGTTACAAAGACAAAATCCAAGCCCTAAGAAAAGCAGGTGGGTCTGGATCACAATTCCACTCAGTTGTGCTGATCACATGAAGATTCATGATGTACACTGAAAAGAAGATTGTTGGGGCTATGTCAAATTCCAACAAACCTTGTGTGTCACACACTCACCAAGAAGGAATTGTGAAGGAAACTGTCTCAAATGAAATTAATTGTATTTTTAAGTAAAATTAACTCAGCAGGCATAATAACATTGGTTAAATTAAATTGGCTTTTGTCAAGAAGGAGCTCTGAGTGAACTGATGAATAGTTTGAAGAAGCATGTTGGTATTGCTCCTGAAGCATTGTATTTCTTTTTGAAATATTATCATGCCTTTTTATTAATTAGTGCATCAAGCCAGGCATTTCTTCCAAACATAAATTTGAGGTTTTTCCCCTTTTGCTGGAAGTGCAAAGCAGCGCATCAGTATCACAGGCTACATTAAAATTTTATCAGAGAGCTTTTTTTACAGAAATGCCAAAAAGCCCTTAATTTAAAATGCAGAACATACAAGATCTCAAAACACTGGAAAAAAAAAAACAAAACCAAAACACAGAAAGAGGACAATTTCATTGAAATAGCTTCCTTAATTTTTTGACTGCTAGAAGGTACTTCTGAGGTCTCTATTTTTTATGAATACCTCCAGGAAGTGATAGCATGACCCCTTGAGCACAGAGCTGGCAAAATGCACACTCCTCTCTCCATGATGACTGCAATTACACTTTTGGAAAATAGCCCAGGGAGTGCTCAACTGGACAATGAGAACTGCACGTCTCAGCTTCCTCCACAAAGGCTTTTTTTTAAAAAATTTTGTTTCCAAAATCTGCTCCTAGCACATGTATTATCCAGGAGAAAAATGTAAATAGCTGCTCCTGAGTAGTCTTGCTGTTATCAGCTATGGCTGTTTATCAAAAATCTCTGTTTTATGCATATGATCTCTTCCTCAAAACCTCTCAGTTTAGAAAATTGCACTGATAGCTTATTTTTCTGATATTTTAAGATATTTAGATTATTTATCTAATATTTTCTGATATTTAGATTAAGGTGAAGAGAAATAAAGCTTACAGAGCACTCAATGCTACCTGAAATGGAAGAAAACTAGGTCTTGTTCATAAATGTTATTGTGCTGAACTCTGTAATTTGTACAAGTTCTTTGGAACAATTTGTGGCTGTGTGAAACAGGCTATCAATAAATGCTGAAATTCCTTGATTTCTGATGCATGGGATTAGTAGTTCTGTATCCAGAGAAGAAAACTGACTGCAAAACTTCTGTCCCAGAGGACAAGGGAGTTGTCACAGTACTCTGGAAAAGGGCCACGAGCACTGCAATTCATCCTCAATAAAGCTGCAGTCTGGGACCATAGCTGGCTAATTCTTTACAGCAGTGCAAGTGTTATTCATGGAGATTGGAGTTACCAAAAAAATAGCAACAAGAACATTTTATTTTTGTTCTAAACAGGCCATAGATTTCTGTAATCCTGGTTTACACGTCCCTTGGTTCATGTGGTCTGTTATGGATCACAAAGTGTGGTTAATAAATATGGACTAGTAAGGGCAGTGCTACCTAAATTCCATGGGGCCTCCAGTTTCTATGAGTGGCTGCTTTCTGTCCCAAGAGAAACACAAAAGGTCTGTGATGTTCCTCAGAAATTCTCCTTGTACTTGGCTGTCTGGTTGGTAATGCTATACCTGAGCTCTGGGTGTGCAAACGGCTGTCAGCCCTTCCTTCCTTTCACCAGCCCCAAACAACATTTATAAGATGAAACTGTAAAAAAACCCCACGTGAATCTGGAGTTGTTGTTTTAATACTTTCAATTAAATCATGCATTACAGAATATATTCACTTGGGTGCTTTTTAGATAATGATTCACACTGTTATAGAGAGCAATGTGTTATTCTAGTAATTGCAGGCAGAGGATGTACCTGAGCATTTAATTTAGAGCAAGTCCCTTCAATAGCTTTGCCTGAACAAGTCAAAAAACAATGCTGTGAGTATAACATGTAGCAAACTCAAATTATCCTTCAAAGGTGCTGTGTTTATATACTAGCCAAGTAAATATTTTACCTCCCAATAATATTTTTTTTGCAACACATGCATTATTTGAAGTAACACAAACCCAGCAATTTTTTAAAAAATAGTTTGATGGTAATGAATAATATTACATTGCTGTTGTACATAAACTGCAAATTTTATGCTAAATTTTTAATGTGAAAGCTGAGCAGGAGATTCTGGTTGTATGCATCAGAATTTTTTGAGAGTGGTATAATTTCATAGCTATGAATAAGAAAAGCCCAGCGATTTTCATGTGGCATACCTCTGTTTATTCCACCAGTGGCAGAATGTTATTTTAACTTGTAAGGAAGTGCATGGAAGTGCTAAATTGGTTTCCTTATCTTTCTTAGGTGCCTGCTATATGAGCTCTTCTGGTACCTGAGGGCGAATGAATCACTCAATTCATCTGGATGAATCGAGATGCGATTTTCACTGTGTTGCTTTTGAATTTTGAAGTATTTTGTAATACTTGTAGCTGTTTGATAAATCCAGCTCTCTTAAACCATTGGAAGTGATGGTCATAAAGCTTAATAAGTGCTGCCTATGGGTGTAAGGAGGACAGCTATGACAAGTGCCTTTTATTATATTCTGAAATACAATTTTACCTTGTGGACGCTTCCCTCACCCGGTGCAGATACACCTGTTGTTTAATAAAGGTTGAAAAACCGGAAAACAATAAAGTAAATACCGGAGTTTTTCCCCTTTCCGAGAAATCACAGAATCGCCTCCTGAGCTGCCAGTCCCGTATTACTAGCCCCCCGCTGAAACCTGGGAGATCCTGACGGGATCCGCACCCTTCCCAACCCGGGAAAGATGGGGCGACGTGACCGGGGTCCGCACTGTCCCCCTGCATGGGACGGCGGTGGCGCCCGGGGCGGGCGGTGAAGGGGAGCGGGAAGATAGAGGGGAAGGAGGAGAAGGGAGAGGGAGGAGAAGGGAGGAGCGGGGAGAAAGAGGACAAGGGAGGAGAGGCGCTCTGCGGAGGCGCTCCCGCCCGGACCCGCTCCCGCTCCGGCTGCTCCGCCCCGCTCCCGGCAGGTCGGGACGGCGGCCCCGGCTCCCGCACCCCTGCCCGGCTCCCGCATCCCTGCCCGGCTCCCGCATCCCGGCCCTGCTCCCAGCCGGCGAGAGGCGCTGCGGGAGCGCGGCCGCGGGGCGGGATCGGCAGCGGGAGAGGTGCGGGGGGACGCGGCGGAGGCGGCTCCGCTCCCGGCGGGGACGGCTGGGCTGGAGGCAGCCCCGGAGCCCCGGGCTGCGGGAGGAGCCGTGCCGCGGGCGGGGACGGGCGACAGGGTGGCCGTGGCAGGGCTGTGTCAGGCTCCCCGTGGCAGGGCTGTACCAGGGTGGCCGTGGCAGGGCTGTGTCAGGCTCCCCGTGGCAGGGCTGTACCAGGGTGGCCGTGGCGGGGCTGTACCGGGTTGGCCGGGGCAGGGCTGTACCCGCGGGGTCGCTGCGAGCCGGCTGTGCCCCGCCGGAGTGCGGGGCTGTCGGCGCTCGGTGCGGGCTCCGTGCCAGGAGCCGAGCCCGCGGCACAGGGACTTCACCTCCGAGTTGGCAGCAGCAGAAGCTCTCAGCGATGGTGCTGCTCGTACGTGATTTTCCTCTCCTGCGAGGTTCCCGGTGAGTCCTTCATTCTTATTAGCAACTGGTTTGAGGGGGGTGTTTTTGTTTAGTTCTCTTTTTTTCCCTTTTCTTTACTCCAAGAGCAGAACCCGAGGAGGGAGCCTGCGGCACGTACCGATGGGGACCCTCCCGCTGGGGCTGCTCTGGTCCGGCTCCTCCTGCGGGGACCGGGTACTTCGGTGCTAATAACCTCATAGGGGATGCCTGCATATTTGGTAGGGGTTTATTTTTCAACAATGCTTTCTACAATGTGAAAACCCCAGGAGGCAGATCTTACCGTCTGGGGTGGTTGTGCCGTGGGAGGGATGATAAAGAACGGGCGCGCAGTTGTTCTCTGCACCACTGAGCAGGTGAGAGGCTCTGGGTGTGCAGGTGAAGATCGGCTCTTGCCGTGTGCTGCCTCTATTTTTCTTTCTTTAAAAAGTATATTCACTTATTCTTAAATACAATAATGTATAACTTCAACTTTATTTTATGGCTATATAAATAAAATAATAGATTATGGAGGCTGAGAACCAGTTACACAGTAGTTTTGGATACTGGATAGCTACTGAATGCAGCTAGCTATACTGATTTCAGTATTCCAAGTGTAGAGTCATAGCAAGGGAACAGTAAGGGATTCTGCACCCCAGAGTTAGTGATTTTGGAAAGTCTTGGCAGGAAACATTTAATGTGACTGCCAGGGAAATAGCCCTTTCAGTGAATCTGAGATGATAGAGCAGGTGGGACAATTACTCCTGAAGTGCACAGGTGTTACTGTTTTGCTGCGCGCATTTCAGCTGGGAGATTTGTCCAAGGTGCAGCCCATTAAGCCTTTTAAAGATCCCTGCAGAAGAGATGCTTGGAGCATATGTTGTTTTTTGGTGGATCCAAAAGGAAGAAATGTTTGGATTCTTGCCTAAAAAGGTTGAGGTGAGGAATGGCCTACTTACTGAAGAAAAAAAGGGTTTAAGAACAGTAGTGCTGGAAATTTGAACATCTTGGGACTAGGCAGGGAGGGAAGTTTTTTAAAATAAAAACATTCATTAGACTAATAAGTTCTTAGAGGATTTCATCACTAAAAAACTAAATCAGGGATGGTTTTTCTAAAGGCAGGTTTATTTCTAGTAAGACTTAGTATGGGAAAATCTTATGGGCTTTATGTAGGGGAAGACAGAACAAGTGATCATAATGAACCCTTATTGCCTTCATTAGGCATATAATCAGGAAAACTCCATCATCTCTGAGAGCACTCTCTGTATGCATTCTCTTTCCTTTGCTTCCCAACTTCCTTGATGTAAAAGGGCTCAATAATACTGACAGCAGCCCTGAGGAGAACCTTAGGGTCTTGTGAATGATGAGCTCTGTGTGACCTGGCCATGTGCCCTTGCATCCCACAAAGCCAAATGTGTCCTGGGCTCCTTCAGCAGTGGGGGCAGCAGCTCCAGGGAGGGGATTTTGCCCCTCTGCTCTGGTGAGACCCCAGCAGTGGGGTCACCTGCAGTGCCTCCAACATGGGAACAACATGGACCTGCTGGAGTGAGTGCAGAGGAGACCACAAAGATAATCAGGGGGCTGGATCACCTCTGATGTGAGGGGAGGCTGAGAGGAGTGGGGCTGTTCAGCCTGGAGAAGCTCTGGGGGGTCCCTGTAGCACCTTTCAGTACCTAAAGGGGGCTATAAGAAAGCTGGAGGGGCTTTTGACAAGGACATATAGTGATAGGGCAAGGGGTAATGCCCTTAAGTTGAAAGAGGGTTGATTTAGATTGAATATTAGTAAAAAATTCTTGGTGAAGTACTGGAGCAGATTGCCAGAGAAACTGTGAATGACCCATTCCTGGAAGTGTTGAAGGCCATGTTTGGTGGGGCTTTGAGTGACCTGATCCAGTGAGAACTGTCTCTGCCCATGGCAGGTGGGATGGAACTGGATGAACTTTTAGGTCCCTTTCAACCCAAGCCATTCTGTGTTTCTGTGACATCAATGCTTAGACTTTCACTAGATGTTTTTCTGTGTATCTTTAATATAAATTATTCCCCAAGTGCAATTAGATCCAGGGGTCTCCTTGTTTCTGTTTTCCATCTGAGCAATTACGGAAGGTGAGAGTTGCTATTCATAGATCTGAGTAAGCTTTGAGGAATGTGGTTTGTAAGGCTCAGGTGTGGGTACAATTCCCAGACACTATCAAAGTGTTTAAACATTGGAAGTTATTTAACAAGTTAACATTTCTGAGCAGCCTTCAGCACTATGTTTACCCTTAAGAAATAGTAGCATGTTTGACTTTTTTATGGTAGTTGAAATCTTAAGTTCTTTAGGAATGAAGAAATATTTAACCAAAATTCTATGTAAATTTTGGGTTGTAGCTGTATTTTTTACAGTGGAAACACAGTAGGCATGAAGGATCTAACTGAACAATTTTCAGTGTCATGGTGTAGTCACCCAGTTGTTTGTCTGTCTGCAAAGACATGTCTGTACTACATAATGCTCCAAGTCTCCTTATCAAGAGAGATAAATTTCATATCTGGTGATTAACTACCATGTCTTAGTGAGACATTTGGTCTTGTGGGGTGGAGGGAGCAGGGAATCTGTTTGCTAGAATGATGGCTGAAGACATCTGCAGTGCAGGACTGTGCTGTGACTGAGCACTGCTTCCAGTGTTTTATTGCCCTTTGCCTTGCCCACATTTACTCTGCCTTCTAATCAAACTGTTCATAGCAGGGATGAGCACACTCGTGGGGCTCTTCCTCCAGAGCCTGGAAACACAGGAAAGCAGAATAGGCAAGCACGGTGGGAAGAACAGAGCTTGAACACCAGCATGGATTTGGTTCTAAGGCTGGTAGGTAGGGGGCAATTTTTGGTAGGCACAGGAAGCTCTTATGTGTGTAATTCTTTGAATTTCACAGTAACTTTTCTCAACTCCTTATATTGAAGGAATACATAAACATATTATATATATATATATATACACACTATATAACAATGAAGCTTTCTGCATTCTTTCTGTTCCAAACACCCTGGGTCTGCTGTTAAAAAAAACCCAACATCTGTTTTAAACTCATATTGTGACTCTGTTTTGTGGGGCTTTCCATACGCTGGAGCACAGCTTCAGGACAGAATCAATTGCTTGAGAACTGAGTTTGTCTGGCTTTGTTTTTTTTTTTTTTTTTTAATCTTTCTCTGCCTGCACTGAAATTTCTGTATTCAATTACTCTAATCTAGACCTTTTTATTTGCTTTGTAACTTTTCCCTGGGTATGCTTTTTGTATTGCTTAGAAACAGAAATGGAATCAGAAATGAAACAAAATTCCATTGTGGTTTGAACTATATTCCACAAATGGGTATTAACAGGAAGCTCCTTAAATAACCATTTTATCTATTTTGAAGGGTGTTGCTCTGCACCTTCACTTAACTGCACCTCTGGAATACTTAAATTACCTGGGGCATCCCTCATTGCTGACTTTTTTTTTTTTTTTTTTTTTTTTTTTGGTGTGTGAGGGGTTATCTTTCACCACAGCCTGTGCTTTTTAGGAGTGGTTGCATTCTGTGTGGGGCTGACTTGTGATCTGCATGCAGCTGGACACAATCGTGTCTCTGACCTGGGGCTCCAGGGGTTTTTGGATCACTCTGCCACCTTTCACCCCACAAGCTGTGCCTGGCAGGCTCTGTAAGTAGCAGTGCATCCAAAGCTGGGAGACAAACATTTCACAGGATGGGGGTCTCCAAGATTTTATATAATTTATAAATATATACCAAGGTGGAGACAACATAGGAATTGTGTACAGCACCATTGTGTTCCCAGGGAAAGGGAAAGGAGTGGAGCTCGGAGGAGATGTTTGGGTTTGGGGGTTTTCTATGTGTATGATAAAAAACTTGCAAGTGTTACCTGAATAACATGGAAGCAAATGTCCATGACCACAGGAACATTGTTTCCAAGAGTTCTGCTATTGAATATCTGGGAAAAACTGGTGTCTGAAAGCAAACCATTTGTCACTTGGGGATGATATTTTTCATTTGCTGTTACTGCATGACACAGCTGATGGCTTTTTGAGCAGTTTTATGTGCTTTGAATCTGAACTTGCCTCACGACTTCTGCAGCCATTACAGAGCTCGAGAGAAGCTCAGTGTCAGGAAGAGTTCTACTTATTATTGGTTCTGAAACCTCATTCATTTTCCTGAATCTTTGCACAAAATCCCTGGTGAGTCAGAGAAGAGAAAAATGGAGGAAATAAGGATCCAAATTCCCATTCTCACAACATTAAGAAAATAAGTCGGCTAATAATGCCAAGATTAACAAGTGTTTATACACACATGCAATTTTGGAAGGCCTCAGTTAAGTAAATGTTCAATTAAATAAAGATTTGGTCTAGGAATTAGAATTCATTCATTGTAGGCATTAGTGAAGCAATGGCACCACTGCATCATGGAGTGTGTTAACATCAGCAGCCGAGAGCATGAGATTTGTGGGGGGAATAGAGTCTTAATCCTGTCTAAATGAATCCAGAAGATAGAAATACTAGGAAAGTGAGTGTTCTTGAAGCCTGTTTGATTTCAAAGGTCTGAAACATATTTGAGTTTAGCACTGAAGATTAATAGTAAAAAAAAAAAAAAAAAAAGGCAACACAGCTGTCTGCATGGAAATGTTGCATTGCAGAAGCCACTTTCCCTAACAGTGTTTTCTAAACTAGCTTTTTTTTCTGTAATGTTTTTCACAGTTGCCAGCTCTAAAACAGCTTCCTTGACTCTAGTAATGCTCTGGAGTATAAGTGCAAGTATATTTGTCTCTCAAGGAGAGTTTCTATTCCTTTATTCTACAGATGCATTTTAAAACTTTTAAATATTTTAAAATTCAGATGCTACAGTAGGGAAAATGTCTATTAGCTGTTGGCATCTTTATCCAGGTTAGAGCTCTCTTTATTGTTGCTACCAATGTGAAATTTTAGAGGGGAAAAAAATAATTAGTTTTTAATGGGAATGTAGTTCTCAACTCTGTCTAGCTTTGAAACCCCCACTGTCAGAACAATATGGATGAGTAGGAAGCAGTTAGGAGGAGAACAGCGATTAATGCACTCAAGAATAATGATTTATTAGGTAAGACTGAGAATGAATAAGGGAGAAGGTTGTTTCTCCTGGGTATTTTGTCTCTGCTGGGGAATGATGGCAGCAAAGAAAGGTGGAGAAGTTTGAGAACCCTGTGCAAACACAGGTGTCACCTGGCTGGTGAGGGAAAGTGAGGAGTGCCCTGGAAGAGGGGTGGGAATTGTGGGTTTGTAAACCCTGTGCTGCCTTAGGGAGTGCTTGTTTGGCTTTGGCTTTCCTAGATGAAAATGCAGAACCTGAATGGAGTTTATTCATGGGGATTTAACCAGGCATTCTCCCCTCATCTGGGCTGTCAGCATTGGGCACTAGAAATAAAATTCCTTTGGATTTCCTCTTTTTCCTGAGGGGGTTTTTCCTGAGCAGGGGTTTGTTTTGGTTAAGATTGTGAGAATCTATAATAAAATTATTTAAATGGTAACATCCATGATAAAGTACAATTCCCTCTTGTTCAAGTTTTTTTCTTACAAATTTTTTTTCTTGCAACCTCCAACTTTGCAGGAATTTGCTTTTTGCCATGAAATCCCTTTAAACCATGACCTTGCCAGTGACATTTCACTTTTATTGTGGAAGAGAGCAGAAACACATCAGCGTGATTTGTGGTAGGCTAGTTTTGAAAGTGCACGTTCTCAATTAAGTGTCTAAATAATTCATGTTAGAGTCCTTGTATTTGAATTGAAATTATGAACTCCTGATTAATTTTGTGAAAACATTTTCATATTAGTTTGCCACACCATGTTTCCAAATGTGAAAAGACTGTGTTTGGGAGCAAAAGTAGTTAAGAATTCAGAATCAGGCTTGGTAAAGTCTTGGACCATTGACCTGTAAAAATTTTCCCTCTGAGCCATGCAGTCTGTCTTCTGTGCCATTCCTGTGCCTGCTGAGATCATGAAGGTTCTGGATTTCAGTCATTGAGCCTCTGCACTCATTCTCATCTTGGTTTCTGATGGGATTGATCTGAGCCAGGTCTGTTACTAAAGACAGAATAATTTCATTAAATTAATTTTAAACATACTGTAGATTGATTCAGAGGGTCACTGTGTCTGCAGTGGGCCACCTTACAATGCATAGCAATATCACAAATAATGCTTTTTTCTTCTGACCTTTCTCCATGAAAAAGTAATGTTTAACAGCAATAACTGTTTCTGAACTTTAAATCTGTGCAATATCATATTTGGTTTGATACCAGAAGCAGCCATCAGACAGCATGTCATGGATGATTGCAGGTTTATTTGGGGTGAGTCAATGTGTATCACCAGCACATGAACAGCTGATCTCAACTGTGAAAACCCCATGAGTTCAGCAAAAATGAGAGCACTTTAATTGCACAAGGGGGTTATGGTGGAACAATTAGTTGTACATGCTGTGTGTAGCACATGTGTTTTTGATCGCCCTAGGCTCAAAAAGCTAAAAGTACTCCAATTCTTTTTTGATACCCTTGCCTTCTGATTTGATACAATTCTGCTGATTCTCCGTGGCAGCAGACCACACATCATGTATAAACTTGCACATTTTTCAAACTGAGTTTCGTTTTAGCATTCTTAAAAAAGCCTATAACTGCACTTGAGTGGGTTGCAGCTGGTGAGAGAGAGACGGTGAATCTTGTTTCTTGAATTAGAAGGTTTGATTTATTAAGATATTATATATAATATATTATTACTATATTAATAGAATATAGAGAGAGGTTTGCAGAGCAGCTAGGCTAGGCTAAGAATCGATAGAAAGAATTTAAAACAAAGTTGTGTTTAAGGACTGAGTTTCTGACTTACACTTTGTGATTGGTTTTTAATTATAAACAAAGAAAATGAGCTAATTAAGGTGCGTCTCATTACATTTTATAGCAGCTGATAATAATTGTTTACTTTGTCTTCTGAGGCCTCTGGCCTCCAGAAGACACAGAAATCCGAAAGAAAGGATTTCTGTGAAGAAATGTCTGTGGCAAAAGCCCTTTTTGAAATTCTGGCTTTTATTAATGGGGAGGGAACGAGACCAGGTTGAAGGTTTTCACTGTGACATTCAAGTAACAGAGGAATGGCAAGAGGGACAGAATAATGAATCATCATGTGGCAGCCTCACACAGCCAGGAATGCAAGGTTTTTGTTGTTTAATCAGTAATTCTAATAACAAATATCTGGTAACAAGACTAAGCAGGAGGCCAGTGACAATTAGCAACCTGTGTTTGTGGTTTAGGAAGAGTGTCTTTGCTCCCAGTGGGTTTGTGTTGAGTTTTGAAGGACCTTGTATAACTGATCAGTTTGTGGTTCATTTTAAAAGCATAGACAGAAACTTGCTCTTTTGAAAGAGTACCTAAAAGTAGCAGTGGAAAATACCTCTAACATGGAAATGTATTCCCTGTGGTTTGATGCATTTTGTTTACAAGTGCCTATGGATAGTGCAAAAAGAAAATAGGCCAACTGCACAGCAATCTAAAAATGAGATTCTTTCAATTGGTCAGTCACAAGTCAAGCAAATGTTTTTGGATTAGCCAAATGTAATTATTTTTTATACTATAAAATGTCTACATCCTTAAATTAAGAGACTGTGACCATAGTATTTGACTATTAACACATTACCACATTTCTGTTGTTATTTAGGGGATCCCATTGCATTGATCCACCCAGCTTATTACTTCTGCACCTCCAGTTAATACCTGATGGAATCTGAGGATGTTGATTTGATAAATACTCAGTATGGTACAGCACAATTTTGGCTTTCCATCTGTGGGTTTTGTGCCCTGCAGTATACAATCCTCAGCAGTAGAGGTTGACTTCTCCCATTTTGATTTTGAGCCCTGGCATAAAATAAAATGTCAATAGAAGGTCAGCATGGTCATGATGGTGTCATAATGAAATGCTGTGCAGTACTTGAGATGTTTTGGATTATTTAGAAATTTTAAATTTTACAAATTGTGCTTTTTGGATGAAAACGTGCCCAGTGATCCCACCAGAGGAAGAGTATGCCTCAATGTGCTCAGGGGCTGTGCTGCTTTTGCTGCAGTGCCCTGGCTGCCTGAGACCTTTTGGTTTTACTCCAACAGCTGTAACACAACCTTGCATTAAAGCTGTTGGGTTTGAGGGAAACTAAAAATGGAGCTGAAGCCAACTGAACAAAATAATGACAATTCAGTTTCTTCAGCAGAGACGATCAGTTTATATTACAGGTCGGATTCTGTATTTAAAGCAGTTCAAACTGGGATCTTTTTTCTCATTGTTAGGCAATTTTTCTCAATTGTCAGGCAATTCTGTCTGACACAATGGGTAGGGAGAGTCCTCTTAGTGTCCTTCCAGACATGAATTTAAATGGTTCATTCCCTCACACATGGACACTCAGTTATATGTGGGAACTCCTGCACATCTGGAAATCTGCTGGAGGCTGGAAGCAGAACTGGAGGCTGGTAGCTCTCAATCTTTAATGAAAACCCAAAACTGAGATGTCCATGTTCACAGGGACAGATTTTAATGTCAGTCTTGACAATCAAATTAGGCTTTCCAAGGTTTGTGGCAGTTCTGCTTTGGAAAAACATCTAAACTGGATTGGCTTGAGCAGGTTTTAGTATAGAGTGAGTGTGAACAGAATGATTGTTGCAATCACAATGGCTGAAACACGAAGGAAATAATAGCTTTGAGCTCTAGCAAAACCAGATAGTTTTTCACAGGTCCAATTATTTCACCCTCAGAGCCCCTTTTCTAACCCCTGGCACAATTGCTCTTCAATCTTTTATTCCCGTGGAGCACTAAAGAAAGAATGACTTTGCCAATGACTATTGTTACACCTTCCCCACATTAAATAACTTTAATTATTTATGTGCCTAGAGACCTCAAGTAGGGTGAGGGTGAGAGAAGCTGTAACAAAATGGAGAAAAAAAATAAAAAGGGAGAGAAGTTATCCAAATGGAAAACAGCAAAATAGTGTTTAAGGCTCACAACCATTAACTGTGATACATTTCAGTGATGTCTCATGACCTGTGCTAGTGTAGTTTTTCTTGCTCTCTGAGCCCAAAACATAAGAGCATTTACATTACGCCAGAAAGTACAGATAGAATGGAGCAAATACCAAGGAATACTTTCTTTTTTCCTTCCCACAACTGTCCATAAATCAAAACTTAAATGAAACCAGTGCCTCTGTGCTTCCTTAGTTAAATTTGTGTCTGGATTGTTGCAATTAATACAACTGATAGTCTAAAAATCAAAGCCAGCTTTCTAAATTCTGTGAAACCTCCCAAACTGAGATGGTTCGAATCTGCTACCCCAGGGTATTAGTCTTAGCTTTCAGCGCCTTGTTCTCTCAATCTACAGTTTAATTAAATTTTGCACCATTTCTAGTATTGGTTTAGATGAGAAAGTCATCAAAGGAATTGTTTTGGTGTGTAGTGTTCCTTCTGCTAACTAAGCAAGCAGTCTCAGCTGTCCCAAAGTTTGAATTTCTTCAGAGATGACAAAGGGATGCTTATAGAAGGATATGGATGGTGATAGAAGGACAAAGATGATTATAGAAGTCTTGAAAGAATCTCCCTTCTGTTAAGAGTGAGAACAGATGGAATTGACTCTTTTGGATGCAAGTGGCATAACCAGCAATTTTTATAGATCAGTTAGCCCAATACCTCCTGCACATAGTATATTTTTTGCTTTGTATTTATTTTATTTTGTGCTTATGGTTGGTTTTTGTTTAATTTTTGAGGTTTTTTTCTCCACATTTTTCCAAAATTTCCCAAATTTGACCATTGGGAAGTTTGTTTTCATGTACTTGGTAGCTTTTGCAAGACTTATTGAACTTATATGAGCTATGCCTTCCTCCACAAGCTAAAAAAATGGTTTTAACCAGACAAATTTTAACACCATCTGCAAAAAAAGTTCCCTGACAGAAAATATTTCCTATCCTTTTAAGTCTGAAGTCCCTGTCCTAAGACTTGTGTATGAATTTGTGAAAATGGAAATTATGTACACCTATGACAAAGTAAAGCAATTAATTTATTCATTCATTAGACCCCTGTTTTTCCTTGGCACAACCTCTTGGACCAGGAGATGGAGTTCTCCCTGTGCTGGCTGCAAGCAGAAGCAGAGAGAAGTTGAAAGATTTGCTGTAGTTTACATGTATTTCATCTCTGTACCAGCCTGCTGCTCCTCTTGGAGGGTTTTCCCTTTCCATGTTTTTCCATGGCTCTAGGAGCTCTTATGAGCAGAGGTGAACTGATAATTTGCATGACAAAATATCACAGAACAAAAGCATTCAAAAAACTTCCCAAGAATTTGGAGGTTTTATAATAACATGCATGAAAATTACTTGTATAGATTGAACTTTTATTTTAGAAATCTCTGTAATACATTACTGAGGAGACACAATCCAACTGAAGACTTGGAGAGAGCTAAGTAATACTAAATTTGCCTTTAAATGCCTTTAAATTAATTGTAGTGAGCTTTGCCTGCTACTACAGCAGAAGAATACATGAAAAGCTGGTGAAAATTTCAGAGCTCAATAGAAGAAAGATGTCAGAGCAGGTAAATTGGTGTATGGATTTTGAACTGGTTTCATGGGATATTATATATATGAGCACATATAAAATGAAATATCATGTATTCCCCAGAATTCTGCTGAATCTGACAGTCTAAATCCTCCTTACCCAATTCTGTGGCAGCAGGAAAATGAGAAGTCTGAGTAATCTGTGTCAAAGTGGCCAGCTAATCCTCCTTCTGCAGGCTGGAGGGAATGTTCCAGTGTCTAAAAGCATTAATATACTTAATATTCAATCATATCTTCCCTTTGTCTCCTCAGCAGACCATGAGTAATCTTCAGTTTGTAACAGTACTTAGTACATCCAGGGGCCATGAATTCATTTATTAAACCAATTTTAGTCCACACCTAGAGACCTGGAAATCTAATTGTTCCTCTCCTTTTGCCTTTGTGAGTAGGACATCCCTGTTCCCAAACATTTGGACTGTGTATAAGTAATTAAGCTTTTTATTTATTTTTTTTTTTATTTAAACAATATTTTTTGAGTATCCTGGCTTACTCACTTCACAAACAATTGAGGAGAACATCCCACATGTGAGATCATCTCAGTGATTAGACAGAGACAGCCTCTCCTTTATTTGCCAAGAATCCCAGGGAGATTTTAGTCTGGGAAATCAGATTTTGTTCACATGTGGGCAAGATATCCTTGGCCCACACAATCTCCAAACTTCTTGGTTCTCTTCCTCTGATGTGCAGACTTGTATCCCTCGCTGTGTCACGGGAACACCTCTGCCCTGAGCTGTGGGATGGCTGCTTCCCATGCACTTTGGGTTATTTGGAAGGGTTGGATCTGCACAGGGAGACTGAATTGGGCTCCCTGGTGGGCTACAGACCAGGAGAGATGTTCAGGTGTGGTGCTGCAAAGCAGATTTTGTCTTCCTCTTACCTCATCTGACAGATGTGTAGTGACCTGACCAGATGTGTTTGTTCACAGGTAAGGAAAAGCAACTTGGGTTGCTGTGAGGGAAACTGAACAATAAAGGAGCTTAAGGTGGGGTGAATCTTATGGATAAGATGCGACAGCTCTGTATCTCTGATGGTAAAATTCCTCTTGAGAAAGGAAGAATGGAACATTGAGAATGAATTTCTATAGTGTGTCTGTTTATCAGTTTGCCAAATCTATCAAGTAACATTACCAAAACCTATCAAAGTTGATAATGTCTTGGTTGGAAAATCCGATGATCTAAAGGCTGACCCTTTCTGTAGAAAAGCACAGTTCAACCTACAGCCCCTTTCCCTCCCTATGCACCTAAACAAAGTGCTCAAGCTCTAATTTAATTCAAGGAAAGCTTAAAATTTTGCAATGGTTGTTAATGGAGAGGTGCTCCCTGCTTGAGCACCACGCGGTTCCTTGTGGCAGGAGACCCTCCTGAGGATGCTCTGTGCAAGCAGTCCAGCATGCTGTGCTCTCTGTGTGAGTGCTGCAGTTCATGCTGTGCTTGACCTATGGCGCTGCAGAGCTGTGCCATCAAACTGGCAGCTGAACAACGCTGGGTTCAACCAGAAAGTTCTTCCATCTCCCATCATGAGTTGTTTTGTAAAGTACCGTGCTTCTCTTTTTAAGAGGCTGTGCAGTAATGCTGAAGGTAGTTTATTTATAAATACAAGAGATGAAGAAGTGGGGGGAGAGGCTGAGAATATGAATATGTTTGTTTGTTAAAATGTGGCTTGGAGTTTCTAGGACTCTTTATTAAAGAGAAGTGATCACCCTTTCTAAGGGTGATCCATCATTTCAGAAATGTCTTGCAGTTCTCTCAGTAACAGATTAAATATTACAGATTAATCTTGTCTTCAGATATTATTTTCAACAAGTATTTAATACTGAATTACCCCTACAGAGAGATTACAGGTTGATAAAGGGATCAGGTTGGCCTCTCTTGTTTTGGGTTTGGTCTGAGGTTTTGAGGTAAATTTGAAGCAGTTGAGAAACTTCAATGATTTCTTTCCAAGTGCAATCCCCTCACACTGAGGGAGGATATTTTATTCTTTCAACATGCTTTTAATAGCCTGAGATGTGTTCTTTACAAGGCTGTGCTTCTCATTCAGTAAATAATGTGTGGCAAAGACAAAGCTACATTAGTTGTGTTTAGCTTATTGTATTTTCAGTTTGTAATGTAGGCTTTTCCTGGATTTTACTGCTTCTCCTGGTACATTATACAGCCCTAATAACATTCTATCTGACTTCAACATTTTTGCTTCATTTTTGCATCTTTTTAAAATCTTACATGAGAAAAAGCTTACAGAAATATATATCCTGTAGTGTCTTCTAAGAAGAGAAATGGAAAGGACATTTAGCTTCCATGACAGACTTTCTGTGTCTTTTACTAATCTTCTGTATGGGAATTATTATGTTTAGAATAGTGCTGATGCTTGTAAATGAACGTTGTAGACAAGACTTTCAGATTTCCAGTTGATTTTAGATGCTTTGTTGAATAGGAATATGGAAATATAATATTATTACTCATAACTGGTTTTCCAGTTTATCAGTTTTCCTGTTCACAATCACTTTTTCTTAAACACAGTCATGGCTTTACAGTTCTGCACTGTTGTGCATATATTTAAAAATATGTAAAAGATAAATATAGGGGGTTCCCCCTTAAAAAAAATCGGTTTTGTGGCTTTTTGGAGGGAGTAGTATTTGAAAGGGAGGAAGAGGATGAGTGGAGGATTTCTGTTCCCTATAACCAGGTGAAGAATTTTGTACTTCAGGGCATGACACACAAACTGCTGTGTATCCATGAGTCTTTTGAATATAATGGGGGATTATGGATACACTATACAATTGAAAAATCAGGCTGTCTGTAACTGGAGTGTCAGACATAAAGATATTTTGATTACCAAAGTGTTTCCCTTCCTGACCTGATTTTAACTTAAAGGATTTTGGTTTTCTAAATAAAAATTATTACATCAAAATTGTTATATAAAGATCCGTGTTTGTACACATGGATACGTGTGTACAAGTAAGATATAAAACCTCCACGTATGAGACACGAGCTTTATGCTGAATGGTGGAACTTGGAAGAAATTTTGGGCAGCTCCCTTGCCATTATCTTTCCTGATTGTTGAATGGAACAGAAATCCTGTAGAAAACGAGATTTGTGGTTTTGTATTTTAAAAATCTTTTCATAGTGCCAAGTGAGCTGAATAAAAATTGAAATATTTTTAAGATGTTGAACAGCTGAAAGCCTGAGGTAGCACCAAAAGCTGTGACTTACAGGTTTGGTTTTGTTTCCTGAAGAATTCCAGGAATATCATTCACAAGAAAGGAACAATTGCTTAAGGGCATTGCGCACACACAGAGAGAAACTTAATTGCTGAGAGTTGGAATATCACTGATTTTCACAAGTGGTAAAGGTAAGAGTTGCTATAGACTATTCACTTAGGATGGTCAGAAAGTGTTTTTGTTGAGATGTCTTTTTTGTTTGTGGTTATTTACTCTGCTTCCTGGAAACAATCCTTTAAGGACTTTAAATTAAAGAGGAAAAGTGTGTTTGAACTTGCTGGTTTGCAGTAATCATAGAGGAAAGACTAAAAATGTAGATAGAGTCAAAACTATGGACTTTTTTAAAACTGGGGAAGCTTATTCTTCAGTCATAAAATAACAGATTTCTAGTCCTGACATGTTCTTCCCCTTCAGTCTCTGAGGAGACCCAAATACTTGTCTGTCACCAAAATCTGCTTGTAGGAGCACAGGGCAGTATCCACTGGGGAGTGGTGTTCCAAAACCAGCAGACTGGAAAGATCCCTTGATCTATTATGGCATAAATCACAAAAAAAATCAGTCTTTTCCTCTCCCATAGTCATGTCTATTTATCATGTAAGGAGGTTTTTTTGGTCAGAGTATCTTGGAATACAAGGTAGTCTGCCCCTGACAAGGTGCATTTAGGAATCCTTTTGAGAGGAATCCCTGCTAGGCTGAGAGCATGAGCTGTGTGCAGCAGAAAGCTGGTACACTGACGGGGAAAATAACAAAACCTACCCCAAATCTCTGCTCTGAATGAGTCAGTGATTGAATAGATAAACCTTATTAACCTTTCAATAGTCCCAAGCTAAAATTTGTGTCCTTATCACTCCTATGCACTCCCTGAAGGCATCTATTAAACCATAGCTGCTGCACATGATATGCGAGGAGAAATGCTCAGCTGTGGAACATGGGTATCTAGCACTGGATCACTGGGAAAAATGCAGCCCTATTCACACTGAAAATTATTAACCAGGCTTCCATAAATATATCCTTAGCACTCAAAACCTGTACTGGTAAAGGAGGAAATTGGCTTTACAGTCAAGTTGTGATGGGATGGCTGCTGTGGGGTAGCAAGAGCCAGCACCAGTGGCAAGAAACACCACTATGAGCAGCTCCTGACTGTGTCCCAGCCATCCTGGAGGTGTTCTTTCCAGGTGAGGACATGGGGCCACCATCCCTTCTGGGCTGGCAGACTTTGGTTGTCTTCTCTGTGCACACTGACCATCCCAGAGAACTTGTTCTGATCTACAAGATTTTTCTAGATTTTCTACTGTAAGTGTCCATCCACTGTGCTTTCTGTCTCAGACCTTGACCACTGGCTAGTTTAGCCCTCACATAATAACAAATTTTGATATAATTTCAAGCGGCATAAGCTGTCAGTATTGCAAATGCAATTAAAAGGCTGAAACAGTTATTATGCAGATGGCTGCAGTAAATCTTGGCCAAAAGGAGGTATAAAAATGCTGCAGAAAGGTCAAGTTGTGATTATTACCCTGTGAATGCAGCTTTGTGCAACCTTTCTTCTGAATAATTTCTTTTTTCCCTTTTCACCCAAAAGCTGGTGACCCAGTAGTAGTTGCTTGTGCCCAACACTTGTTCTTCTGGAAATTTGGACAAGCAACCCTAGGATGGGCAGACAGTATGGAAGTTCACTTCCAGGTTCTTGAACTCTTTTGCTTCTGATGCCACTGCAATTACACATCTAGCTGGAAAGAGGGAGATGTTTATGGTGTGTATGGTATGGCAACAAAGGGGACAGATAGTGAAGAGACATGATTGAAGGTCTGTGCTGGAGTAGGAGCTGCTTCTTGAGAGCTTCTGTCTCTTCCTGCTGTTTGCACAGCACCCACTACTATTATATTATGGAATTTCCTTGGCAAATCACAGCCAGAAGGGTAGAGGAGAAAGTTTCTGATCCTTTCCTTAGAGTTATGAAAAACTGTCATAGTACTGTGTATATCAGATGCTGTTTGTTTAAAAAATTCAGATTGCTGGCAAAGACTTGTCGAGGCCTCAGGTTCATAAGGCATTTCTGCAATGGACATCTGGCCTCTCCTGTCATGCTCTCTAAAGTGATCTTTAGCAGCTGCCCCCAGTTCCTCCTGGCTTGGAGCACTCCCCACACAGTGATCCCTGGTGCAGCTCTGACCTTCACTCCTCCAGCCCTGTCCCTGGTTGCTGCTCTACCTACCCTACCCTTGGAGACTGTGCTGCCAAGCAGTTGTGGTTGCTTTTTAGTGCAAAGTAGGCAGAAACCAGACAGTCTGTTCAGCACTGGCAGCTTCAGCTGCATGGCTTTGCCTCGGGGGACACCCGTCTGAGGCACTGGATGGGCTGCACTGCACAGGCAGAGCTTTAAAATGGCAATGAAAGCCATCCCAGATGTTCCTCTGGTTTGAATAACAGTGTTCTCAGAGGAATCTGCCACTTCTTTGTCATACAGTGAGTGAAAAAGGATGCTGAGCTGTGCCTGCTGCTGGCATACAGTCCATGCAGGTTGTTGCTGAAAGGGCTCTGTGGGTTCATTGGGCTCCTAAAGAGATCGAGCAGCAGAGCCCAGCTCCTCTCTCACTGATCCAACTCTGCTCCTCAGCCATGAACCACACATGGCTGCTCCCCACAGAGCATCTCCTGCTACTTTGGGCTGTTCTGGATGGACATTTTATTGCAAATCTCACCTTGGGAAGCAGAAGGAAACTCCACATAGTCCATTACCTCCTGTGCCCAGCTGGGAGGGATCCCCAGGGCTCTGACAGCTGAGGCATAACCCAGGCTTCAGACAAACAGCAGTGTCACCTGGGAGAATACATAGAATTTTCTAACCAGATTTTTGTGGGGCTTTTTCCTGCCTGCCACAACAATTTTGGAAAATTCTATTCTTATATATGCAGACTTTCTGACCACGTTCATTTTGAGGCAGATACTCTGGAGGAACACACTGATGCATTTCATGGAAGATTTAACAGACCTGTTACCTTTATCTGCTGCTTGTAGAGAAAAACATTGTAGCATTGTATTTAATGTAAAACAAAACTAGGCAACACTCCAAGCTCATCCCATTCTCTGATTAGGCTGTTTATATCCTCTGGTGGGTGTCTGGACAAGTGTCCTTGTGAGCAGCCCGTTTTATGCTGGAAATGAGAAGTAGGACACATTTGCTCACGTGTTTTGCATGCCTGCGTTTGAGGCAGTCGTGCTTCATCCTCGTCACAGTCAGTGGAGAGAAATGGATGCTCCCAGACAGGGGCTGCTCTGACCTTTGTGAAATGTTTGTATGAGGAAAGATGAGGTGAGTCATGCCCTGGAAATGCCTAACTCTCTCTGCTGCTTATAAAGAGGGACTGGAATGATTAGGTCAGAAGAAATTAGAGAAATCATGGAATAGAGTCATGGTTTGAATCAGAAGGGACCTTTAATGGTTACCTAGTCTAAAATCCACAAACCATCCTGATCTCCACCTCTGCCCTGCACAGGTGAATCTCCTAAGGATTTTTCACACCTCTACAGAGAGGTCATATGGTGTATGATGGGATACCCCTGGTATGCACGGAGATCAAACTTAGTCCTTTTCATTAAAATGCAAATCCAGTTGCTCTGTTAAGTCAAATAGAAAGTCACTGTCAAGAATAGTGTAAAATGAGTGTTACTACACCACCCTGTTGTGGCAGAAAGGCAAATGAGCACTTGGCATCAAACAGGCTGAAATAATGGAGAATAGAGTTTTCATCTCCTACAGACACTCCACATGCACCTTTCCTCATTCACACGCCAGCTCTGTGTTACCTTCTCCCCAAGCCCAGAGTGGTTTCACTGGTTTGGTGGATGCTTTCCCAAATGTCTCCTCTAGTAGATTCTGCTTCTCTCCTCTCTGACTCTGCAGCAGTTCCTCAGCAATCTTCCTGCAGCCCTCTTGCAGAGCTCAGAGAGAATTTCATTTTGGTTCGTTCACAAAAAAAGCAAAATCAATAAAAGATTTCTTTTTTTTTCAAGTGGACTAAAGCTCAGATGAGTCATGAGTTTTTCTGCAAAATGAAATGTTTGCTGAAGTGAAGGCACTTCCTTTGGAGTACTCTTAGTTCAGCAAATTAATGAAAATATTTGAATTTGAAGACACAAATAGATTTCTATTGTGCATTTGAAGAACCATCATCCATTTCTGCGCAGCATATCTGCTGCTGGTTTTTGGTGAGCAAATTCTGCTGGGGAAAAAAATCAAGTAAACCTGTTGATATTTCAGTCAATCACTTGCTGCAGTTAAAAGAAACAAATATCTTTATAAGGGAGTCTTGTTAAGGAATGAAAATAGTGCATTTGTTCTACCATGCATTTTCTTCTTCATGTCAGATGAAGCTGCCTGTAACAGTGCTGCAGTACAGACCACTGCCCCAGGGATCTCACAACACCTGGTGGTGGCTGCAGCCTCAAAATCCAGTGAACAGGAGACAGGGAACTTAAGGATGATGAATAAAATTTGTAACCAGATCTGTAATGAACATGAGAGGGGTTTTTTGCTGTCCTGTGTGAGCTGCTCCATTCCTGTGATCCTGGTGTCAAATGCAGTCATGTCATAGCACAATATCAGTATCAATTTAACTTCCCCTGAACTGTGTTGGCATTGTAAAGAAACACTGGTAGCTAGAAAGAAGAATTAGAAATCTTGCTGGCATTGTACTTGCTTTCATTTTCTACAATAGTTCAATGTCAACAAGTTTTTTCCTGCTCCCAAAACACCATGTGTATTATAATGTGGGGAAAGGGTGCTACAGATTTTTAGAAGTAAAAAACTGATACATTTTCTTGTCTTAGTTAAATTTCATAATGGTGAGTCTTGGTTAAATTCATAATTTATGCATTAAGCAAAACATGTGAGGTCAATATTAGAACTTTTTTTACAACTGTGTATAAGTCCATTCTATTCTAGACCTCAGTTTACTGCTTCTCTTTCCATTTCATCACAGAAAGTACAAAGATGCAGGGATTAACTTACACGTATTAAGGTAAAGTTCAGTGCTGAATGAATTGCTGCCTTCACACACTGTGACTAAGTAATAAGACTGAGATGACTCAAGCCCTGACTCATATTTTCATGGCTGATTTAACATTGCACAGATGCTATTTGCTTAACAATAGCAGAAGTATTTTTCCTTCATTCATTCTTTGATTCAGATCTGTTTGGTTTCTTTGATTTGGCAAACTGACACACTGAATTTTCTTTCCGTTCTTGCCCTGGGAAGTATCTTCTTTTCTGGCTGAATACTCAACCAGGAAGGTAAACCATATTTACCTAATCATGAGCAAAACAAAAGAAAAAGGTTGCCACCCTATTGTGTCATTCTTCCCACTCCTTGCCTCCTGTTTGTAAATAAATTATTTTAAACATGACGGATTCCCCTGTGTCACAGACATCTTTTATGAAAAATCCTTTCCTTAGGATTTTTTCTCCTGAGAAGCTGGGAGGCCTCAGGAACAAAATGTAAACATTGATTATCTGCTGCTGTGGAACGCAACAGGTGCATCTGTGATTGGCCCATGTGGTTGTTTCTAATTAATGGCCAATCACAGCCCAGCTGGCTGGGACAGAGAGTCCAGGCCAGAAGCCTTTGTTATCATTCTTTCTTATTCTATCCTTACCTAGCCTTCTGATAAAATCCTTTCTTCTATTCTTTTAGTATAGTTTTAATATAATATATATCATAATATAATAAATCAAGCCTTCTGAAACATGGAGTCAAATCCTTGTCTCTTTCCTCAACCTGAGACCCCTGTGAACACAGTCACACCCCTGAATCTTCTCTTAATATAGAAAAGATTCTTAGATATTTGTTTATTCCAAAGCATCTCTGAAGGAGTTAAATTCTTTCACTGTTTTGTAGGATCTCTAGGGAGCATGAGCTTATGTTCCCCAACAAACTGCCTGGTGTTCTCTCTACCTGTGGTTTGCTCTGCACTTGATCCCCTGCCTGAATGGCTGCTGCATTTTCCCCAGTTTGAAAAATCAGCCAAGCTTGTTGGGGTGGCAGCCAGCAGTGTCTCCAATGAGCTCTCTCTGGGCATTGCTGTTCTCTGTTCCTGAGGCTTGTAACCTGACTGTGCAGTTACATGAGCCTAAATTTCTACAGCAGGGAAACAGAACATGTAATTTTTTTTAAATGTTTTTTTTTGGTGTTACTTAATGCTTTCTATCAAGGCTGAAAAACAATCAGGTTGAGACCTGCAGAAGGAGCAATGTTTAATGAATGGTCAGGTTGTCAGTGCTGAGCTTAGTCCTAGCTCTCTTATTTGCACAGTCAGGCAAGTTAATTTACTGCTTTCTTACACAGCAAGGTCTGCTCCATAGACTTAATGAGCTTTAACTTTATTGCTTTAGTCTTTAAACACTCATGATTTTGGTTTGGAAATATTATTACAGTAATTGTAGAAATTAGATATAGCTCGCAGGCATTGCCTGTGGTTGCAGAGATGTGCACTCCTGTAGGGAGGGACACAACAGCTCTGCCAAGACATTTCCAGACAGCTGGAATTGTGCCCAACCTGAAAAATGAACTGCTTCTGAATCCATTGGGTTTGTTTGATTAACAAATCTGATTTTTTCTAATTACTCTGAAGTCAAACACTCTCATACCGCTCTGATTAGAAAGCAGCAGACATAAGGAATCATATTTTCAACTTCTCTCTCAACCTGTGTTCATTCCAGTGCACTTGATACCGACTTGTGCCTAAAATGACTCTTCAAACAGTGTTGCTGTCACTTGGACATGATCCTTTCTTTATTGCAATACATGACTTCCAGCTCCTACTCTAAAGGTCTTTGAGGATTGCTCTTAACCAAAGAATCTGCTCACTATGTACATTGTAATACTGACCAGAGCTCTCACTCAGTCCAATTCATGTGCAACTAACCAAGATCACATTCAACAAGTGTGGCTTGGTTTTCCTTTCTTGCCACTTGACTTTGGTGTCTTGACTGGCTCTATCTCACCTTACAAATTTGTAGATTTTGTGCAGCAAGCATTTCCTGGTCCTTCAGCACCTGCTGACACTTGGTTTGCTCACCTGGGCGTGTGCCCTCTGCAAACACATTGCTGGGAAGTGAAGCTGGTTTTTCTTGCTCCTATTCATGGCATTCTACAAGCAGCAGGCTTAAGTGAGAGCAGGAGAAACCAAGCTGGGCACTACAGTTTCAGCATGGTAAGCTTTATATTTGTGCCTTTTTATGTCTTCCTGCCATTTTATTAGAACTAACGTGGGCAGCCCTTCCCCTCCTTCCTCCATCATTGGCTTACATGTGTCTGTGGGCCTCAAAAAAGAGAAATAGCTGTGGATGTGGACCATGCTTTGGTGGCTACCTAAGAGAAAAACAGCTGTGGATGTGGATGTGGACCGTGCTTTGGTGGCTGCCTACGGATGCCACCTTAGTTTTGAGTTTTACTTCAGACTCCCATGTGAATGAACTCAGTGTACAGAGGATTTGTGTGTTTTAAGCAGCACATATATGATATGTGCCTCTTTTCATTTGAGTGTTGAAGCTGCGTGCACTGGATTTAGATTCACCATGCTGTGATCCACAGCGCCAGCACTGAGCTGGGAGGTGGCTTCCTGAAGCACAGGGAAGAGTCAGTAATGCCACTAATCCTGTTCCTGTGGAGTTTCCAGCTAGGCTGTTGTGCCCCATGCAGCTTTGTTTCCAGCAGTGACTGCTGCCTTGTCAGGACATGATCCATCTCAGCTTCTAAAGTGGCAAAAGTCAATCACAGCCACCACACCACGCTGCATTCAGCTGCTCTTGGTAGGAATTTCCTTACCAGTAGGAAGATACAGTTTGTGCCTATCCTAAATACACCCATGCTAGTAAATATGTGTAGTGCAAACAATATTTCTCTGCTTGCAAAGAGTTTCCTGCCAGCAGCAGGTGGAGGCTCTGTCACTCAGGGTGAGGCAATGCTGTGGGTCCTGTGCCACTGCAGTCAGTGCATGTGGAAAATGTTTCCTCTCTTGCCGAGTCACTAAATTGTTCCAGGTCCTGGCTTCCAGCTAAGTAAACATAATGGTTCAACAGTGGGAGCAATTTCTTGCATGAGGCAATTTGATGACAGAGCCATTGAAGAAAAGAGGATAATTCCTCTCCCTTCCTTTCATCTCTGTCTCTAGGGAGCAGGATGCTTCTCCTCCTTCCCAGGAAGATGGGGGAGAGATGAAGCAGAGGTGTTTTGGAGTGCAGAGGACAGCTGTCTTGCTGGGCTCAGGAGGATGCCCAGGAGGAACATTCATGGTCACTGTGCCTGTGGTAACTGCAAACCTCACTGACTGAAGAGGATTCACCATAACTCCTGTGCCTCTGAACTGGTGCCCCTCAGGGAGGTTCAGTTTTGGGGGTGCTGTAATTGTCACAAACAACTGTGTGACTACAGTTAGCAAAAATAAGTGGTGTGTTCTTCCACATTGTAAAGCTTTTTTTTTTTTTTCCTGCTTTTTTGTGTTGTTGGGTTTTTTTAGGCAATCCTTAATTCTTTTGTCTTGGGAGGATGAGGAAATGCTCTCTGGATAGATATGATACCTGTGTGCAGTGAATGCAGTTATGTGCAGGATAAACTGTACCTTTTTATTAATTTTTGTCTAATTTTGCTGCCTTATGCTAATAAGTGCATGTTATTTCTAATGTATCTTCCTTCAACAATAGCTTCAAAGAGTAAAACTCCATTCTGGAGATACATTTCTATGAGGTAAGAGAAGTGGCAAAAGCTTTGGGGAAAGTCTTTTCTACCTTCTCATGAGACAACAACCACCTGCTTGAGAAGCTCACTTCCATACAGCCTTGGGATTATGTCACAGTGCAGCAGGAATGAAAGAAGTGCCTCCTTCCTCTGCACACCTGATATCAGATCTTTGCTTTACTCTGAATCAAGAAATTAATGTTCTCTTTACATATTGTATGGAGATTAGAGCAAAGCCTATCCTTTTAGGAGAGGTTTGCATTTTTCCCAGCGTCCTAATTCACATTTTAGTGCTCCTCAAATGCTCTGTTATGTGAAATCTTCACTCACTTTAGGATGAAAGCAACTACATTTCCTAATCAGCCCCAGGGCTGCTTAATAAAACATCACAAGTATGTTAAAAGGAGCATTGTCACCTTTTAAAGGCTGGCTGACTGGTTTTGTTTTGGAGCCCTAGGTTGATTCATGATTCAGCTTTTGTCAGCTAATTTATTCTGGACCATTTAGAGAGAGAGCAAAAGTAGCAACAGGAAAGGAGAAGAGCAAATTTTCCTATTAAGTCTTAATTTGAAATACAGGCCTAATCTCTAATAATGTGTTGTATAAAGCAGGGAAGTCTTAAGTGGTAGATTATTGAAAACAGTGTCTCTGTACTCTTTAGTCTGCTTTCCAATAGAGGAGAACAGGTCACTGTTCTCCTGTTTAACAACTACATGTGCCACAGAGGGTAGGGGCCAGACCAGGTGGTCTCCTGTGAGGTGGGGGTGGTTTGGGCACATCTTGTACCAGCACAAGGCAAAACAAGCAACAGCCTTTATAGCTTCAAACAGAATCTGTCTAATTAGGCAGAAGTGATGGAGAATGCAGGACCAAGGATTTTTTACTAGATCTGCTTCCTTAGGGGTAAAGATACCTGCAGCATCTTCAGTCCTAAAAATTAGCCTGGCAAGGGTAATATTGTCTAAAAATTATAAAAGAATTGGGAAAACCTGTTTTATGCAAAGTTAACTGCTGCCACTACTTCAGCTAGCCTGGGGTACAGAATTTTATCTAGGCAGAGATCATGAGTGCAACATGTGTAGAAGGAAGCCTGTCTGAGCAAAGAGGAGCTTCTCTTGAGGTATTTGCTGAAGTTTCATCAGGGAGGGAGTATCTGGTTAGGAAATCATATTTTTGAGTGGCAATTTCATAGTGCAGAAGAAAATCTGGAAGGTGAGGTGAGTCTGAATCTTTCTGTCAGTTCTCTGGTAAGTGCACATGTGTTGGACAGGTGGCATGCAGGAAAACTGGGCTGCTCCAGCATCAGCTCTGTCACTGCAGCCTGAACACAAAACCTGCATTTGTGCTCAGTGTGCTGTCCACAAAAGCAATAAGGTAATTGGAGGATGCTGCTTTTTTAAACTCTCGTTGGTGAGGTTTATATCCTGCTAATACTGAGACAATTAAACAGGCAGCCATCCTGGTTCTGTAGGAGGATTCTGTTGCTAATTGACAATGTACTTTAATCTACATAAAACTGGTTGAACACATATGCAGGTAAACTTATATTTCCTGATAGCTGCCAAATCCCTCTGTTAGGTGATAAGGACAGTTAAAATCCACAAGGTTTTGTCATAGATGTGACTGAAGGATAAACTGCATGGAATGTTCAGTAAAAAACACAAAGAAAGCCACACAAACCATTGTGAATAGAATTCAACTGCAGTTGATTATACTCATTCTATAAGAATAGAATCTACTACAAACATATTTCTGTTAATGTGGGTAACATGAAAATAATTTATGTCTCTCTGTCCATCTGATAAACTTCATAATGCTTTGCATTTTTCTCTACATTGCAAACTCTGACATAGTTTCTGTTGTCTTTACAAACAAGACTGTAATGATTTCTAGTCAAGATTCACAGAGTTCACCATAATACATTTGTCAGCATGAGATACCACAGTTTTGTTGAATGGACCACTGTGTTTTACGATTCATTCCCTGTAAGAAACTAAATGGAATGATCTTTCAGCTGATTTACATCTAGCCAGGAATGTGTAGCACTCTCTGAAATTTTGTCTGATTTATCTGAGAGTTTGTGGTCTCATCACTCCTACCAGTGCTTAGTTCTGCTCTGGGCTCTGTGTATTTGACCCTCCAGGTGGCAAACGAAATAACTGGATTCCCAATTATGGCTTTAGAAATTTTGGATGTCATGTGCGCCTCCCTGCACTGAGAGAATAATCTCCCAGGACATTCAAGGATCAGCAACACACTAAGTCAAAGGGAATATTTGAGGCTTTTGTCTGGTCTGGTAGCAGTACTAATCTCTTTAGAGCTAAAAGAAAAGCTGATAAGAAATTACTAGATGTCAAGTTAACCTTATCAAGCAGTTTTTATCTCCCCTGAGCTCCCCTTGCCAGAATATCTCACAAGGTAGAGTGTTCTTGGCAGCCTGCCTGCCATCCCACTGCACTGCTTACCTGTAGCACGCCATCAACCCAGTAATGGGTTAATAGTGGGTCAGAGATAGTTTTTAACACTTTTGTTGTCCCTAATTTCTAATTGTTTCATTCAGTCTTTCCCCTTTGCCTCTTGGCTTTCCATTTCCAATAAAGCTCGGTCCTTTTTTCCCCAGTAAAAAATAAGAAAAGCCTGTGAAAATAATGTCACCCATGCTGCCCCTGCAAGGAAAATCAGCAAACAGAATTTCAGAGGTCCTTGACCAGACAAACGATGACTCTGTGAGATTTGTGTTGATGCCCCATGCTCCCCAGTCTGCTGATGTTATGATCTGCTTGGGTTAAAGTGCTTTCACCAGGCATTTTTCTAAGCAGTTCAAGGAAGAGCCTGACCTTCTTGGTAATAACAAAGAAGAGTTCACATGTTGGATTTCCTCCTTTTGCTTACAAGTAACTTGGTCTTATGGTATGAATAGAAACACCTTTTTCAAGAATTGAAGAACAAACTTAATGGTCCAGCTTTAGGGTTTTTTTTGGGTGTGTGTGTGTGTGTGTTGTTTTTTCCTATTAAAATAAATGCAGAGAATAAAAGTATTTTTTCCATGTGTGGTTTTATTACTTAGCTGTTGTATGTCTAAGAAAGCAATCTGACCAAAAGTATTTGTCTGTGGTGTGCTTGTTTCCCAATTTGCAGCGATGAGAAGCTCAAAACTGGCTCTCCTGACTTGTATTTCTGCCTTGCAATGACTTGTGTGCTTCAGTTTGTGTATCACCTTCCTGTCCTGTGCTCTTACTGACGAAGGTGACCTGATAGTTGGATCTGTATTGCAGAAACAGTGAATCTTTTACTCTTTTCTTAGGAAAAAACACCAAACTTTTATGTCAGTTGTGTTTAAGTAGCCCTTGAAACAACCTCATATCTGTAGGCCATTATTCAGTGACTTCCAAACCATTGCTAGATTTAGCTTTTGTCAAATCAGACTCTGATGGTAATTTCAAAATCACCCACACAATTTGTTCTGACTTTCAGGTAGTTTGATATAAATATACCCAGTGATTTTGTGGCTCCAAATTACAATTCTTCAGGAAGCTGATTCTGCAGCTGCAGTAGATGAAATCTGAAGGCTTGGAGTGAGCATCAGCCAGGACCCAGGGGACAGCCAGGAACCAGGAACATGACTGCCTTTCCCAAGGAAGAAACAAAGGAAAAACCTTTATTTCTTGTGTAGCTGGAAGGAAAAGCAATACAATCTTGACACCCAGTTAATTCAAAGAAGCATTTTCCAAAATACCTCTTGATTGTGTGGATCCTGTAACTCTGCCACAAAGGTGCCTTTGGACCTGTGCAAATAAATCCTTGCAGTATTGATTGCCAAAAGTGGTCATCGCTGGAGTGGCTGTGGAAGGACCATGACAAAGCACTCAGAGATCATCAATTTGTCATTTCTGTTGGAACACGAAAGGGAAACAATCTTGGGAGTATTGAAGAGAGATGAGTACTTGAAAAAAGTTGAAGATAAAAGAATCAGGTAACTTTTTTATTGTTGCTTTTGCATATATGGTTGGTAGATGTTTTTGTGGTACCCAGTGAAGGTTTTCTACGTGCCTCATACAAGGATGAGTGCTGCAAGGTGACACAGGTAATTGGATGTTCAAGTAAAGCATCTTAAAAAGAAAATTGCTTGCTAGTATGGTTCTCAGTAAACAAAAATCATGTGCATTGCTTCAAGACAAAAGTATAAGAAAGATAACAAGTGCCAAAGTACGTAATGCTGTTTTTTTAAATTTCAGATTGTGTAAATTTAGTCTGGTTTGGCTGAATTTCCCTCTGTAAATGGGAAGTTTTAGTAAGGCTATGGAACTCTCCCTCTGAGATGAGCTGCACACAGAGCCTGTCTACAAAGCTGGCTGAGGGACAGAAGTTTGGAAGGTGTCAGAGGGACAGAAAGCTGGCATCTGCCTCTGTTCAGGACTTCCTAGAGCATGGGACAAATGCATGATGGTGTCCTCCTTTCTGCTGTGGTGCTCACAGAATAGGGAGGAGGGACACCTAATTTTTCAAATTATTTAGATTTACTAATAAATAAAATTAAAAATCTCAGGTATTTATCTCAAAAGTCACTGTTGGGAGAAGTAGAGTCTCAAGGTATTAATAGAGTCCATGCGTTCTTTTTCTATTCAGAAAAGTAAAAAGTAAAGTTCAGAGAGCAAGGTGAGGAGGCAGGCTGAGTCAGCAGTTTTAGAAAGCTCAGTTTGAGTTAGTTCAGCTAAGTGTCAGTTCTGGAAAGGTCCCTGTGCATTTCAAGGATGGTTTGGATGCTTCATTTCACTCCCCCCCACTGCCCTTTTGGAGTTTCTCAGTGCTGGTTCTGGGAAAGAGGCTTAGTGTGGAGGGATGCAGCACTTGGTGTTGCTGAGGCTGCTGGATATAACAAGTGACACAGGGAAAATTTCCAGCCTTTGCTGGTTTCTGCCCATGAATCCCAAGGCCAGGCTTCATTGTTCTTGCCTTTTATTTTCTAAAAACATTTTAGGCATTGTGCAAAGACATTTTAGACATTGCAAAGGTGTATGTTCAGCACCTGCTGAAGCTCCTACTGTTTAAAATCATTATTTGAAAATTAATGGAAATTTAATGAATTTCCATTATTTGGAAATCTGTGCAGAGTTAGATACAGGTTTTGAAAGCTTTTCTCCTTCAACTGAACCCAGTCTGAGTGCAATGCCCTGTTGGTGTGCAGCCCATTTACCTGGGGGAGCACAGTGGCTCATCTGAAAAGAGGGGCTGAGAAATGGTGTTTCTTTACGGTGGTGAGGAAAAATTAATCATTTTGTCTCCTTAATGGTTTGTGAGATGAAAAAGAAAACAGATGGAGCACTGTTTGTTCCAGAGCATTCTGCTCTGTTTAGTAATAAAATAAAAATTTCAAATAAATTAATTTGGTTTCCTGAGGTGGTGGCCTTGGAAATGTGTGATGTGCCAATAATTATCTGTCAAAGGCATCAGTATGGAGAGGATCAGATCACTGGATTCATAAAGCCTCTGAAAGCTTCTTTTCTACTATTGTCATTTCCCAATCTCAAATGGAAATTTAAAACTCCTGAGGTTTTGTGGGGTTTTTTGCTTCATTTCATTTGGTTAGTTTGAGGTTTCTTTTGTTGCTGCTTTTTTTTTTTCCTGCTTCTTATGGCATTTCTGGAATTCAATCTGCCATATTTGCTGAGCTTGCAGCACCCCTGGAGAGGACAGCTCAGCACAGTTCAGTGAAGTCACAGGTGGTATTGGCCTATCAGTATTTTCGTAAAGAAGCATCCTAAGAAAATACTCAAAGTCAAGCTAATCTGAAATAAAATGCTAATTAGAATAACTAATGATGCAATGTGGTGCTTATTCACACTTCTAGCACCTGTGTGTGAACCAATGGGCTTCCTATTTACTGTCACTAGACCATACTTTGCCTGATAAGAGTGCAATGTGGTCTATAAAAGATTTCCATAGTATAAAAACTATAAAGAATTTGATAGCTAACTGCTTCCTATGAGGCTTTTTATTTTCTCTTTCTCAGTACAACTTGGCAAGGATCTATAATCACGGCTTATAAGCATACTTCAGGGGACCATTTGTTGTCTTTAAAATTCCATTTGGTACAATCTGTTATATACTTTATTGAAGTACTTTGCAAAGAGCAAGTCCCTTTTTATTTATTTTCAAGGCATTTTCCACTCTGGGAAGAAGCTTACTTGTACTTTGTACTGAGGAATTCTTATTATCCTGTTCCATTCTTTCTGAATCTATCTCAATAATTTTTGGTTTTTTCTCTTCCCATTAGTTTTCAAAAGCCCTTTTAACTTAAAAAGACCTTTCTATTCATTGTGAAAGCAATGGTAAATGCAAGAGGATATCCTAATAATGAAATGCTTAAGGATTGCTTTTACTATGGCTGCTCATACTTGTTTTCTGGAGGGCAGGTGGCTGTTCTTGTATTTTTGTTTGATGCACAATTATTTCACCCACATGAGAGAGAAACACAGAAGTCATCAAGTCCTTTTTCTCTGTTGATAATACATAGAAACTTTTCTAGTTTTGATAATACAAATAACCTCCTTAATAAAGATTATGATTTATGTTCTTAACTCTAAGATGCATCTTGCATGACTGGATATTTTCTTTGAATATTGATTTGAAGCTGTTAATAGATTATTTGTGCAAATAACCTGCAGTGTTCTAAGCATTGCTTTATGATGCTTTTGATGTCAGTTGAATTACCATCATGTTTTTTTTCAACTGCTAAGATTATTTTAGTAAAATCATTAATTCTTACCTTAACTATTTTGTTAGGGTTTAAAATACAAAGTTCTTTTCCATTCTTTATGAAGCACAGCTACAAATGCCATGCTTTTAGAGGAGATAAAGTAACAATTGCTGTGCTGAGAAAATTGCAGTTTTGTCCAAAAAAAAGGCTTTAATGGGTTGTGGCTTGAACCTCTCTGTCAGCATTTAGGTTACCAGAAGTTGTGTAAGAATTGCACCAGCCCCAGGTCTGTACTGACAAGGAAAGTTAGCATTCCTGTCTTTTCATCCGGCTAAAATGACATCCTCTTATCAGTCCAAAGAGATCCATGGAAACAATTTATGGTATTAAGTTCATTATAATATAGGAGAAATTGTTAGCATGGATACCACCATGTGGTAGCTCCAGGCAGTACTTTAGAAAAGCAGAAGTTGGAGGACTGGAATGGGAAGTGATTGATCTGCTGAGTATACATTTGGATTTGTTTATAAGCACAAAATGGTTGCAGGATAATGTATGTAATATGGTGCATGCTTATAAATATTTCAAGGAGAGAGTCCTTGTGTTAAAGCTCATTGGCCATCTGTACCTGGAAGCTGCAAAATTCCTGTCTGGCATCCCAGTCGTTTATGAGGTGTATTTAACACAGTCTAACACTTTGTTATTTTTGAATCAGAGGCTTTTCCATCAAGGACAGTTACTATTGCAAGCAAGGATGTTACTATTACTTGTTACTATTGCATCTAAGGATGGAGGTGCCTGTTTTGCTGTCCTGTGTTCTTTGAGAACCACAATCCTGCAGTGGTGAAAGAATTTCTCATGGTGATTAATTTTCATATGCTGGGAGAGTCTGTTTTATTGAGGACTGGAAGAAAACAACAGGAGATCTCTTTTTGTTTTTTCTCTTTTTGTTTTTTTGTTTTTTGTTTTTTTTTTTTTTTTTTGTTTGTTTTTTGTTTTTTGTTTTTTTTGTTTTTTGTGTTTTTTGGTTTTTATCTTAGTGACCATTTTTATTTGAGAGAATAAGTGACTGAGTTACTCAGAAAAAGTTCCATCTATGGGAGTTTGCCATCATTATGATAGCCAGTATAATTTCAGTTCCAATGCCTGCTCTCCTTCTTTTCACTGGGCTCTGTTCTGTCATTTCTTATGCCAGATCTCTTTTTCTTTATAAATTCATTCTTTGTTTGTTTCCCTGTGTTGTCATCAACGTGCCTCCATACTTAGGTTTTCTTAACACAATTTTTATCACGTTGAGCTGCTACATAAACAAAATGTGAAAACCTGTGCTTATTAAGTATAAAAATACTTCAAGGACTCATATTTTATAATTCAAGGAGACCTCAATGGAAGTTGGTAATAGCCCAGTTCTTTTTGTGAATTCCCAACAATATTTACTGTTATTTCCTGCATGCTGTGCCAGACAGTGAAGGGAATCTGGCTGAATTTGAAGAAAGTACTGAGAATCACTCTGGAAAGAAAATTGCCTTTCTTCCTCATACTCAAGTATGTTGATGCCAGTTCCTGCACAGAAAAAGTTCTTCAATATCAAAGTTAGCAGCTGCACAGGTTCAGAACAAGGATGTTTCTATTTGTCTGTACAAAAGTAACTCAATTTTTTTTCCTGCCAAACTCTTTAATAATAATTGACTGAGGGAGGGAAAGGGTTGCCCTTTTTAAAATTTTAATTCAATATTTTATGACCCATTAAACTCTGGAAATTTAGTACGGCAAAATAAAATTAGGTAGACTTGGATTATGCTGCTCTACATCTTCAGAGGAGAAAGGGTTTTGAAATGGGGAGAAAGAAGATCCAGGAGAAATCTGAAAAATCAAACTCAGGAATTATGTATGCTATTACATTTAACAGTTTGTTTGGCTTTGGTTTTTTTTTAATGGGGAGGAGATAAATTAGAAAAAAAATCAAAATAAAGTTTTCTAAAATCCCACTGAAATAGAAAAAAACCATCCAGACCAGTCAATTTGGTATTAAAGGAAAAGTTACCTAACATAAAGAAGTGGATAATGCTTACAAAGTTAAAAGGAAATTATGGTGTTCATTTAAGTGAATGGCTTGGGCAAAGAATGTCTTGCCTCTTGCAGCAGTGTATCTATTTTATTTTTGAGGCATAAATATTCTCTAGGGTAAAGCTTAATTTAATAAGAAATGGGTCTGCTAAGGTTTCTCCTTGCTTCCTCTTTGCAGTGTTATAGGGGTTTGAGAATATTTCATCCCTTGAGGCTGCATTTGGGAAGGAACAGGAACCTTTGCCTCATTGATTTCAGCATCTGTAGGGGAAGACCCGACTTCTTCAGGGATTCCTGTGCCCCTGACAACTGTGCCTAGAGCTGTGAATTTGGGAGTCAGTTTCTGTGGTGGTTTTTGTTTTGTTTTGTTTTGTTTCCTGCTGTATTTTACATTGGCCTTTGAGGCCACCTTTGGAAAGGCTCAGGTTGAGGCATTCAGTGTTACCTGGAATCTGGTTACAACAGAGCTCTTCTCCAATGTGCTTAACATATTTTCTCAGACAGTATAAGGATCTTAATATAAATATATAGTTTAGAAAAATGGCTACATATTCTATTAAGCTTGGCAGAAGCAAATTTATTTTTAATAGCTATCTTTTATCAAACAGCCATTTTAATGAAAGGTTTAGAACCTTCAATGAATGATAGGATCCTTTTTCTCAGAAGCCTGTTAAATTGGCTTCTGCTGAGTTTTATTTTCCTTTTCATATTACTAGGAGAAGGTGGATAAAGATTAATTCTTGTTTAATATTTGTGATTAAAAATATCTAACTCCATCTTTAAATGTATTCCATTAAAATTATGGAGAGCGCAAATGTTAGACTGCCACAAGGAAATTGGGTGTTTATAATCCAGCTGCTTCCTGCCCTGGGAAATAATGTAGTGGTAAGTCAGTGCAGCTACAGGCTGCATTTGTTATCCCTTTTCAGTACAGTGAATCAGTGCAGCTCAGCTGGGCTTGTTTAGGGACTGTTATGACGATGGATTTTGTCAAATTACTCGCCCACCTCCTCCTGCTCTTCCTGGCCCTTGAGACAGTTCATTTTTTATTTTCTGAAGATATGAATGTATTTGTTGCAGTCAATCAGAAGTTCAGCTCAACAAATAAAACAGGGAATCTCGAATGTTCACATCCTGTGTATCTGTCCATGCACTCTTTGCTTCTTTTTTAAATTTTTATTTCTTAATTTTTAATTGAGTGGAGTAACTGTGGATTCATTTATTTTGTCTCAGTTCCCTGGAAGTCATCAAAGGCAATTTATATTCAAAAATAAGAAAACAAACACTTCTCAGGATTTCCACTGTTAGCAGATCAGCTATCACCTGATAAGAATTTTAGATTGTGTTTCACATAAGCACTGGGAAATACTGTTGCAATCACACCTCCTGAATAGCAGGAATAATGTCTTTGTAATGTCACAAGAACACTGATATGTTTTCCAAGATGTTGGTCTCTAAGCAAACTATTAAAAAAAATGCTCTGTTTATTGTTTTGGGCCTACAGACATTTCCCAATTTTAAATTGGAACTACTTAAAACAGATTTTTTGCCTAATAATACTTCTAACTAAGCATAGAAGGGCCTGAAAGTTGCAGTGGGGAAGGAGAAGTCTGGAGTGGAAGGAGTTCAGTGGAGGCTCTGTTTCATCATTAGACACCTGGATGCAGTGCACAGGACACGGTGATTATTCCAAAAAGATGGCATCTGCCAATAACTGTGTGTCAAGTTCCTGAAATGCAATGGGTCATGATTAATTTATTTTTTTCAGTAAAATTAAGCCACTGGAAAGAAATCTGTTATGAAAAAATAAGCCTTTGCTTGTGCATAGTATTCTGACCCTTTTGAGATTTGAGCATGAGCAATTTTTTATCTTCTGAGTTACTCTGACACTTGGGTAAGGATCGGGTGCTTGGTTTGCTTGCAGGTAATGAAGCCAAAAGAACCCGGAACGGAATTATTAGTTCTTTGGTATGTGATTGACGAAATCCTTGCAAACCTGAATAAAAAGTAAAAATGCAGTTTTCTCTCAAAGACTCTCTGTTGAACATTCCTCAGTGGCCCTGCTGTATAAAAGTCCCAATTTTGACAGGAGACCATGAAAAAGATGAGGTAGAGAGAGAATGACCAATGATCAGGTAAAGAAGTGGTGGTCCAGTTTGGCAATCAAATTAGGTGAGATAAACAGGAGAACATTGTAATTGTGAAAATGGAGGCTAAAGGAAAGCAAGGAAAGGTGTGGGCCTGCTGCTGGTGCAATAGAGGACCCAGTGACAAAGCATGTGGAAAAGGCCAATGTGCACAACGTCTTCTTGGCCTCAGTCCTCACAGGTCAGACAGATCTCCTGGAATTCCTGCTCCTGAGGTCATTGCAAAAGTCCAGGGCAAGGTGAATTTGAACCTGGAAAGTGCTGCAATACCTCTGACTGTGTGAAAGCACAATCAATCAACAAATTTCCCTAAGATCAGCTGGCACTCGGAGTGGCCACAGCACTTTATCTCTGACAACTCCACATTGCTGGAGGGTGTCATAAAATCATTAAACATTTGTGAGTGCTGTTTGATGGTTAGTGAGATGTGAGTGACCATAAACTCAGGGGTAATTAGAGATCTTCCCAAGTACCTAAAGGTGTATTTGTTATTCAAGCAGATAGATGTGGTGTTGTCCAGAGTATTCTGGGGGTGGGTTGCTGTCACAGACACATTTTATGAAAAATCTTTTCTTTAAGATCTTTTCTCCTAAGAAGCTGAGAAGCTTCAGGAACAAAATGTAAACAATGGTTATCTGCTGCTGTGGAATGCAACAGGTGATTGGTCTCATGTGGTTATTTCTAATTAATGGCCAATCACAGTCAGCTGGCTCTGACTCTGTCTGAGACACAAGTTTTTGTTATCATTTCCTTCTTTTTCTATTCTTAGCTAGCCTTCTGATGAAATCCTTTCTTCTATTATTTTAGTATAGTTTTAATATAATATAATATATATCATAAAATAATAAATCAGCCTTCTGAAACATGGAGTCAGATCCTTGTCTCTTCCCTCAGCCTAAGACCCCTGTGAGCACCATCACAGGTTGCCTTTAGTTCTCAGTCCAGAAGAACTAGATGAGTTCTCTTTTGATGTTTGGAAGGTAGATGCAAGGATGGGGCTGGCAAAAATAGGGATCATCTCCTTTCTCTGTGCACTGTGGCAGCACCAAGCACCACTGGCAGTTTTCACAGCACAGCACAACACTCTCTGCATTTGAAGCTGACTCACAGAAGGAAATGGACACGTGCCTGGCACCAAACGCATCTCTGCAGGAAGTGGGGAGATGTAAGATGCAATCAAAAAACTGCAAGTACAGTAAGCAAAGTACCAAGAAAGCACATAAAGCCTGGACAGAGTTTTGAAGGCTCAGGCATGAGAGGAAGGCTGTTTGGATTGAATGTAGGAGAAGGGTCTGAAGTTGGGTGAAGCACTCACTTCTGGATAGAGGCCAGCACAGGAAAACCCTTGACTGGGATTTGCAGTTGCTGCCCGGAGGAATTGGCCATGCCCTTGTCTAGAGCTGTCAGAGGCTGAGCATTCACAGGTCAGGGGGCTGCGGAGCAGCTGCTGCTCATGGGATCCCAGTGGGAAGCCAAATGCTGGCCAATCTTTTAGCAAGGCAGTGTGTCCACAAATAATCTAATTCTGTCAGAGCTGACTCCCTGGTGGCCCAAGCAATGTTTCTGGCCTCCTTTACTGGGCTGCAGCCTGTAATCTTTCATTGGTTTATCCTTCATGTAGTTTTCTTCTGACATTTTTTCTGATCTTTAGGTGAAGGTGGCAGCAGGTTTTTAAATCCCCCTTTAAGCATCTGTGTGTGTACATGACACATGTGTTGGAGTGCTTCATGACTGAGGGATAACACTGGGGGCTCCTGGCTGCTGATGGGCATGAAAGACAGCATAGGGAAGAGTGGGGTAATGAGGACACGGCAATACCCAGGCATGTAAAACTGAAAGAATTTAGCAGCCACTGAGTTTAGTTACAGTGGCTTGTTATTTTCTTGTTAAAGCCCAACTCATTGGCCATTGAAACTACAGACTTCAAAATTTAGTCTTAAACACAAATATTTTTATTCTGTGGAGTCAGTGGTAGAACCGGTAAGATCTGAAAGTCACACTATTTAAAGTGGCATTTTCCTTTTGTACTTTGATTGCGGCATCACAGCATAGCACCGCTACCTATTTAGGTCTTTGATTTGGGCTCTTCCAAGGCTTTAAATACCTGGTACAGAATTGCATATATACTCCTACCTAACTCTGCACTGGCATATTGTTAAATGCACACTAATTGCAAAAAATGTTTCCTTCTTTCCTTCTGGGCATGAACTGGATAGTCTCAGTTCTGAGCTGCTGTCAACCTGGGCTCAGCACGACTTGAATTATTGATGAAGAACAAGCAAAGTTGGTTTATCAGTTGTCCAGAACTGCTCAGCTATCTGCATTTACTCATAGTGATCTATCAGATTTTCCTCTTGACTGCATGTCTGACAGCTGGGGAATAGATTTATTCTGTGTCATGTGTGTGTCAAGAAATACAAAAAGAAACAATTGGACTTACTCATGTCTTATATTTTTAGCATAAAATATTAATCTGTTAATAAGTTCTTATAGATCATTGAGTTGAATCTCCAAATTAAAACATTTTATTTTTTTTTACTTCTAGGAAACTGAAAAATGAGCTTCTGGAGGTGAGAAGGAAAGGCGGGAACCGCCACTCTCAGCAGGACAGCAGCAGGGTCTGTGTTCGCTGCCAGAAGAGCCTGGGCTTCATTTTTGACAGGGGAGAGCTGTGCCAGACCTGCCAGCTGAGGGTCTGCAGCTCCTGCCGGGTGCTGGGGGCAGAGGGGCACTGGAAGTGCTCGGTGTGTGCCAAGATTGCGTAAGTTGGGCACTTCTCTAACCAGGGTGTTTTAACCTAAGTGTCCCAGGGTGACATTGTGATGTTTGTATCCCCATTGGTGTGTTCTGTTTATGCTGGATATTATGTTCTGTGCCTTCTGTGCCTTACCTGGCAAAATAATGGAACAGTTTATATTAAGCACCATCACGCAAAATTTACAAGATGTCCAGGGTATCAGACCCAGCCAGCATGGATTTAGGAGGGGTAGGTCATGTTTGACCAAGCTGGTCACCTTTTATGACCAGGTAACCCGCCTAGTGGATGCAGGGAAGGCTGTAGATGTTGTTTACTTGGATTTCAGCAAGGCCTTTGACACTGTCTCCCATAGCATACTCCTAGACAAGCTGGCAGCCTGTGGCTTGGACAGGAGCATTCTTTGCTGGGTTCAGAACTGGCTGCATGGCCGGGCCCAGAGAGTGGTGGTGAATGGTGCTGCATCCAGCTGACGACCAGTCACCAGTGGTGTCCCTCAGGGATCTGTGCTGGGGCCAGTTCTGTTCAATATTTTTATTGATGACATGGATGAGGGTTTAGAGTCCTTTATTAGCAAATTTGCAGATGACACTAAGCTGGGAACGTGTGTTGATCTGTTAGAGGGACAGAGGACTTTGCAGAGGGACTTGGAATGGTTGGATGGATGGGCAGAATCTAATGGGATGAAGTTCAATAAGTCCAAGTGCCGAGTCCTGCACTTTGGCCACAATAACCCCCTGAAATGATATAAGCTAGGGACGGTGTGGCTGGACAGTGCTCAGGTGGAAAGGGACCTGGGGGTGCTGGTTGACAGTCGGCTGAACATGAGCCAGCAGTGTGCCCAGGTGGCCAAGAAGGCCAATGGCATCCTGGCCAGTATCAGGAACGGTGTGGCCAGCAGGAGCAGGGAGGTCATTCTTCCCCTGTACTCAGCACTGGTGAGGCCTCACCTGGAGTATTGCATCCAGTTCTGGGCCCCTCACTTTAGGAGGGACGTTGAGATGCTTGAGCGTGTCCAAAGGAGAGCAACGAGGCTGGTGAGGGGCTTGGAGCACAAGCTGTGTGAAGAATGACTGAGGGAGCTGGGGTTGTTCAGGCTGGAGCTAGAATTAAGGAGGAAGTATTTTACAGAAAGAGTGGTCAAATACTGGAATCATCTACCCAGGGAGGTGGTAGAGTCACCGTCCCTCTAAGAGTTTAAAAAAAGACTGGATGTGGCACTTGGTGCCATGATCTAGTTGAGGTGTTAGAACATGGGTTGGACTCGATGATCTTAAAGGTCTCTTCCAACCTAGAATTTCTGTGATTCTGTGATTCAAGACTGGCTCTGAAGAGTGAAGGTTTTGTTTTGGTTTTGTTATCAGCTGCTCCCCCATGGTTGGCGGGACACACAGACGGGGCAGTACATGGTGCTGCTTTTGTTTTTTACTTTTGCTTTTTGCTTTGCTCTTGCTCCTGCTTTGCTTCTGCTTTGCTCTTGCTCTTGCTTCTGCTCATTAGTTAGTTTAGCTAAACAGTTCAAATTTTTCCCTGGACTGTTTCTCCTTTCCTTTTTTTGGACCAACTCAAACCTGCTCCAGACTGGGCCCTGGGAGCACCGAGAGTTTGCACCCTGTGGCCCAGCGGGGCCTACTCTGGGCAGCAGCTGCCCCAGCGCCGGAGGGACTGAGAACAGAGTGACCACCCCCAAGAGAGACTTTCTGAATTTGTCATCTTTGTCAGAGCAATGAAAGAGTGGTGTCATCCTGTATTGTTCATTTTGTGTGCTGGGGGTGCTGTGCCTGTTAAATAAACAGGTTCTTTCCACTTGTCTCTGAGAAATCCCTCCCGAACCAGCTGAGGGTAGGGGATGTGTGGGTTTGCTTTCTGGAGGGGCCCCTTGTGAAGGTTTTCTCCCAAATTTGCCCTAAACCAGGACACCACGTGTGGAGCTTACAGCCCTGGCAGTGATTTTGTGCTACCATTGTACATCCCCTTACAGAGAATACACAAGGGGAGAGGCTTAGCTGGGGCTTTTATTTGCTGCACTATCTCTTTTCTGAATTCCAAGCCAGTTTCAATGAGCTTGTCTTCCAAAGACTTGGAAGAATAATTCACTTGATTAGTTTGGTAGTATGGGATTTTTTATGTTGATTTGGTAAGATAATCATGAAGGAAAGATTAGTTTGGTAATATGGGATTTTTTTGCTTGGTTTGGTAAGATAACCATGAAGAAAAGAAGAAATGTGTCGGGCGACAAAACGCAGTTATGTATCCTGGTGTAAGGACTGGATGGTGTAAGAAAGAGATGGGATAAAAAAAGAAATGTACAGAATTTTTTTAACACACCTTCAAACTAACAGGATCAGAAAGGGCGAATTGTTTCAGGAAGTGAACCCAAATCGCTAATTCTGTCAAGACTTTGGCTACATAGACAGTGAAAAATTAACACAGCAGAGCATGGAGTTTAGGGTTTGTGTCTTCAAACTTTAGTTTTAGAAAGTTGCATCCATTTTTAAGTAGGAGCCTTACTCCTCTGCGTCCAGTGGGGCACACCCAAAGGAGAGTGTCTCGCCTGGTAAGACAAAAAATGTTTACTTGTTTGATTTGTGAAATGATTTTAAATCAGTAGGGACTGGCTGAGCTCCCTGTACTTTGCCTCAGGCAGTTCCTGGGATAATGTCAGTGCTGTGCCTTTCAGAAGTGACGGGGTGCAAGTGAGGTGACAGCATGGAGAACAGCAAACACAATGCTGCTCTTTAAAAATGGAGAAAAGAAAAAGAGATTTGTTGACCCTGCCACACTACCTCTAATTTCTATAACAACACTGAAACAAATGGTAGCAGTGTTGTTTGAAAGCCGTGAGAAGGTGACAGGATGAGGAGTAAGAGCTGGCTCAAGAACAAGTGATGTCAAAACCAATTTAATTTCCACCTTTGACAGGTGACAGAGGAGGATTGGTTGCTGTCTTATAACTTGGCTGAAGTTAACCTTTTGATACTCTCTCTTGTTCCTTTCTAATAGGCTGACAAATTAGGGTAGCTGTGCCCTGGAATAAATTCTGCCAGTGTGATTGCAGACCCGCCTGGAAAACCGTAAAGCTCTCTTCTCCGCATGGACATTTCACTGTCAAAAAAAACCTCAAGAAAACAAAGCCCAAAAAACCCCAAACAAAAAACAAACAAAACAAAAAAGCACCACACATACAAATAAAAAAATCCTTTATAAAACCAGTGATATAGAGCAGAATATTTCCTGGCTTATTACTGTTAAATATTTTAGTCAAGGACCTTGATGCAGCAGATGGATTTGCCAGTTACACCTGCAGGAGACATAAAGCTGAGAGGTGCTCCAGGCATGCTGAAGGACAAGATGTGGTTTCAAAGTGATGCTTAGAATTACAGAAGTGGTTTGAAGGTAAAGCAAGGGATGGCTCCCTATGGACATGTGGAAGTGCTACATTTGGGGAAAAATGCAGCTGCAGAAACATAAAATGAGAATAAAAACAGCTTCTGCAGCTGTTCCTTAGGAAAGGATCTGGGTATTGTACTGGATAAAAGCTGAACATGAATCAACAGAATTTTCCACTGCAGAAAAATTGAGCATCACACATTGATGTACAAGCCAAATTATGGCTTATAAAGTACATTATAAAATCATCTTTTATGTAGAGTACCTGCCCATTTCTGTGTATCAGAATTCAGACAGGCCACCTGAAGAAATTCAGAAGAAAATAATGAAACTTAGCACGCAGAATGTCCAGAGCAATAGAAGGAGTCACAAGTGTTCAGCCTAGGCAAGAGAAAATACCTGAGTTTTAAATCTACAGAATGTGGCTTACAGGCTGTTCCAAGGCCCCTGTTTGGGTAGGAAGAGTGATACTTAATTGCAGTGAAAGGATGTAATTTAGATGGTGTGAATGTTGACATAACTTGGGAGGGTTGCAGAATGTTGTTTTACAACAGGTTGGATAAACCTCTCTTGGGATGATGGCATCAGTAAGGATGGTCCTGCTCTGGGGCTGAGAGATGAGTGAGGCAAATTCTCAAAGCCCGTGTGACCTCTGCTTCTCCTGATTGTGCTGCAGCTCTGTGAGCCAAGCAGTGGCCTCAGCAGCCATCCTGACAATTAATTCTGGTTGAAGCCTGCCTTTAGGTTATTACACACCACGGGGTAATTTGCTTGCAAAGTGCTGCACTTTTCAAGTGTTAACATTCTGTCCATGTTGAGTATCTTTATTAAATTGAAAGCTCTCTCTCCCCTTCCTTTTTGTTCATATGCAGTGTTTCTGCAAGGCTTCATGACAGTTAATGATATGTAAAATGTCTTTTACATTGCTGGGAGTACACAGAGAGATAATCTTCTGTGTGGGCAGTGTGGAGATGGAAGTTTGGGAAAGGCATTTCAATTACATCATTGTGCATAGTTCTCATTTAAATTATTTCAGTTCTGCTTTTCTACCAAGTGAGAAATGCAGGGGAAATCAGGATTTTTAGGCTCTTTTAATTACATTTGATAGAGGAGCTGATTAAGCTAACAGGGCCTTTGACAAGTTGAAAAGGCAGAAGGCAAGGAAGAGAAAATAATACGGTGTTAAGAGACATTTATGTTTTATAAGTAGCAAACAAAAGGTAGGAAGAGGAGAAAAATCGTTTAGCTCTGTAGCACTGACCTACATGCAGTGTTTGTGTCAGTCAAATTGGACTGCTTTACCATGCTTTCCAAAGAGTGTTGGAACACTTTTATATTTGTCCTTCTCCTTTGTCCCTTTTTTAGCAGCTTTGGTTATGTTGATGTCTGTATTGACTCCAGCCCCTGCTGAGCTGTTCCATTAGCAGAGCCAGGTTAAACTGTTGTTGTGATGTGATGTCTGCTGTCATACAGACTGTGAGACCCTTAAAAGTCAGGGAGGAGTGTTTGTGAGCCCTTTACAATTTTGGTGCTGTGCTACTTCATGTCTCTGCTCCTCAAATTGTGCTCAAGAGTGTCCTTTAAGTTCTATTTAAGGTGATGGTTATAACAGTAACTTGTACAAGCCCTTCTCATAGTCATGAATCACACCTGCAGGAAATGTCTACAAGATTTTCAGAACTGTTGGAAAACCGAATGAGTACATTTGGTGTGAGAGCAGAAGGTCTGGTACTGGGTGGGGAGTGTGGGCATTCAAAGAGACATCTACTGCTCAAATTACTGCAGAAATACCTTGAATTACACAGATAATCCAGAGTGGTCGCAGAAACAATTTTGTCAGTAAAAAGAATGTAGGTAATATCAGCCACCTTCTGCCTGTTGCTTTGTTTAATACATTTTGACATTTCTTTCCTTATGAGCTTTTTGAGTCCTGCCTGTCCAGTCCTAACACTGGAGTTTGGGATACTTTCAGAACAGTGAAAGGGCATTTTGTCCTGGCGTCAATGGGATCATGGCCTGGGATCAAAAGTTATTGCTTTAAGAGTTATGATGGATTTATTTCCAGCTACCACAAAAAGGGGAAAAAATGGTGGCAAACTGCAAGCTTGCTCACTTTGATTTGGAGAACAGTAATTTCAATACGCCAATTTTATGAGTATGTGGTAAAACATAATATTATTATCTGAATAAATTAAAAAAACCCAAGCACAACATAGTTACATGATGATGGCTGTAGGGGTGAGACACCAGTTCATTTAATAATACAATCTCTTTTTTCATCTGTCAATCAGAACATCATCTGGCAACAAGAGAATTTGACTTCCATAAAGTAATACTTAGAGCATTTCATCTGTCATTTTTCCAGAGACAGACTTGCCTGAAAAACAGCTTCTGGTGATGGGGAAGCTTGTTACAATACATTAATTACATTCTGAAAAGCTTTCAAAAAAATTTAGTGAATTTGAGGAAAGATATTTGAATGTGAATAGTGACAGAGGTTCATCAGTATTTTTAAGTTTAACAAACAGGTTTATATGTAAGTCTTGTCTTACAGTTTAGAGTTACTGTCAAAGGATTTCTCCCTTGAATGTCCATAAGGAGAAAACTATTTAGTTGGATTTTGTCCCTCATAGGTGCTATTACCAGGGAAAATGGAAAGTCTCAAGACAAAGCATTTACAGGTCAGGAAGGATTAGAGCTAAGTCTTCAGTCAAACTCAGTTCTCCAGCTATGGTCAGAGAACAAGACAGTCCTTATCCATGTGATTTTGTTTGATATTTGTGTTTTTGCACTATTTAATGAGGTAAATCCAGCCTGTATGTAGTGATGCACTTGAAAAAGGAAGATTTCTGCTCCATTCCCTCTGTGCAAGGAACTGAGGTCATCAGGAGCTTTCAAACATGGGTGTTAAAAGAGAAACTTTACATTAAAGTATCTTTTTTTTTTTCCCTGCATTTTCTTATATTATGACCACTTTATGTTTTAAATTTGGCAGACAAAATGATCAATAGATTGAAGGAACTAGAGTTCTTCCAGGTGTCTTCTGAAGGGCTGATTTCACACCATGATGCTGTCTGTTCTTCCCATTGCAAGGGTGTCTAGGTATCTGGGAGCACTGCCTTTATATGTCAAATGTCTAGTTAGCTCAAGCTATTACAGCAGAACAAAGCAGTAATGGAAAATTTATCTTAATCTCTGAAATAATTATGCTGTCTTAACATGTCATGAAAATTCATCAGAATCTCTTAGTAACATTTATTCCCATTAGGAGCCTAAAAATAGAGGCATTTCCAATGTTTTACTATGCAAATGCTTTTCAAATTTCTTATAATTTTATTTTAGTAACTTCTATGCAAGTTTGCCTTCTTTTCACCGGGTCAAAAAATTCTGTCTAATAGCCTCACAGCATAATAAAACTTACAGTGGAATTAATTTATGTTGCAGATAATACTGTGTGGAGTAGAATACAAAGATAGGGATATGTGAGGGTATATGATAAGGGCTTTGCTATGTTCAAACATGGGCTGAATTTTATCCAGCCTTTGGTTTTGCTTTTTTTCCCCACATTTTCTTCCTGAGGAGGAAGTAAAATAACTTGAGAAACAGGGATGGAAAGAAGGTAGGCTGAATCTTTTGCATCTGCTGTGGATGTGAGATAGACAAGATGATTAAATGGAGAGGAAACTGTTTTACCAGTGTGGGGCTTTGCCCTAAAGAAATAATTGAAAGTAACAATTGGATCTTTCCATCTGAAATGGATTTTTTTATTCTTAACTGGGACTTTTAACCATGAAGTGCCTCACAGAAATGAGAAATGAGAGTGGAAAATCTGAGTTTTTGAGGGGCAGGCCATAGGTTATGGGTTCTGTTTCTAAACTGAGCAGAGTGTCATTAATTTGTTTAGTGGGAGATCACAGAGGGGGAAGAAGCAGGGAACCATCCCTGCTCCCTCTCCCATGATGATGGGAGTAGGTGGATCAGTAATTAATGTAGAAGGACTTTAGCAGGTACCTAAAGAATTTGGTACTCAATTGAACTGCCCGAATGTTAATCTTCCTATCTGTTCTGAGCATAGGAAAGAGCAATCATGCAAAAATTGCTGTTATTAGAGTTTATAATACTGTTTTCCTTTTTTTCTAAAGCTACTGATTTCAGCATCTGCTAAACACCTTGGAAGGCCAATCTAAATCCTATTTTGGTAGAAATTACACATGTTGTTTACCTCATGAGCTACATCTAACTGAGAAAGTACAGAAATGCATGCACATACTATGATCTGCAGTCTGCATGGACTTTGGGCCCATTTTGCAAACACCAAAGCCAAACCTGCAAGCACTGATTCAATGTGCTATTGAGTAAATAGAAAGACAAAAAGGGTTCCTTTTCTTTAGATATAAAGTGTTCATTTTAATCCTGTATCTGAAATAGTGCATCTTTCTTCTATCTCCGTAGGAGAGAGACTCCCCTTGTCATAATTGCATGAAAATAACATTATTATTATTATAATAAGACTGTTTAATTCTTGCTCTTCAATTTTTTGATTCAGAATGTCAAATGCAATTATTAAATTCAATCTTCAAGTCAGAGACTTAGAAAATCATTTGATCTGAAGTAATTTCTATTTATGTGTAGAGCAAAAATTCTTTTAGTAGGTACTCCTGACATGTATGAGTGATAAAGATAACATGAACATGAAGTCTTTGTGTGAATTGTTCAGCATACATGGAAAATATATTCAATACTAGAAATTCAAATCTGCAAAGCTTGGGGACTTTCCTGTTATTTCATTAGAAAGTGATATTTTTGTAGAAATGATCTGTTGAGTAATGACATTTTTGCAAAAAATGTTCTGCCAGCTGAATTAAGATCTGAAGACAGACAGTAACACTGATGGAAATAAGGATGAAGGTCTGAAGTGAGGGCTGAGGTCTCTTGTTTCATGCAGCACGCACAATGGCTGGATGTCAGTGCCTGTTGATTTTTCCCTTTCACTGTGGATAAACAGGGTTGGCCAGAGGGGTGAAGCACCTGACTGAAGCAGGCAATTCTCCCTCCCTTTGCCATGTTTTGAGACTCAGCTGAGGCAGTTGTCTGTGTTTTGAGACCTCATTCTTCTGGTGAAACCAGAGCAGAATGGGTGTGAGCCTCTTCAGAGCACCCCTAGCAAGGAGTTGGCACCTCATCAAAAAGGTGGATTTTAATAACATCAGTCTAATGAAGCAGGTGGGCAGTTCAGTTTGGGGTCATTACCTGAATGGGCACAAGGTTCAGCTCTGCCGGTGTAGTGACTGTCGCACTCCTTTGCCTTCTCAGCCCTGAAAAAGGAATTTGCACCCTCCTCTTTCCTTGGGGCCCAATTTTTGTTTGCCAGCAATGTCCAGGAACATCCTTGGCTAAGCAAGAGGGCGCAATCTGTGTAATTTGGGGCTGTTTGATAATGGCAGCTTGCAGATAACAGAGATTATTAAGAGAAGTAGATTGCTTAGTTATCCTTTGCCAGAAGATAGAGGGATCAGCTGTTGTTGCCCAAATAGACTAATCTGTCCCTTCCCTGCAGAGCTTACGTTTTGAGGAAGATGAGTATTGGCTCAGTAGTTACACAGGGATGGCAAAGGAAGGGAAAGTCCTTCTGTGCAGTTCTCCTTCCTCACTGCCAGCCTGGTGCCAGCCTTTCCCATCTTGGAGGCTGCTTTCCTACCAGAGAGAGGCAGCAGAGGTTCAGGTGTGGGATGGAGTGGGGACACAGAGAGGGAGTCTGAAGGTGAGCTCTAAGGTCCCATGCCACAGTGGAATGGAGGAGAGGAGGGCCCTCTCCCAGGGATGGATGCTGAGGAGCACCTGCCTCCACCAGCAGCAGCACTGCTGATCCTTCCTTGCACAGCCCAAAGTCCTCCATCTACTTCCATCCTGGTCTCCTTCCACAGCTGCCCCAGCCATCCTTTCCTTGTCTGGAGCTCCTGCAGTCTCTCCAGCCCCCAGACTTCTCCCTGAGCTCTTGATCCTGCTATTGCAGGCTCAAATTTCCACATCAGATCACAAAACTGCTGAACAGTAAAACGAGCATGCTCTGGTCTCAGCCACCCTTCCACCCAGGCTGAAAGAAGAAACACAAGAAGTTTCCTTTCCCTCATCACTGCTCACATCTGGCCAGAAAATGTAGCTCTCCATGGCTCTGTGGCAAAGAGCTGCCCCTCCATGAACCACAGCACCCCAGGTGGTGTCACTATCAGGGCTGTGTGGAAACAATTGCAAGGTTTGGCTGTAAAACCTGGAGATCTGTGTGCAGCATTCTCCAGCTCTGCTGAACCTGGGGGAAGACCACAGCTCCTTCAGGGTGTCAGAGCTTGCAGATGGGTGAAGATGCTTCTCTGGATAAGGATGTGGGCGGTATTCTTTCTGACCTTGATCAAGTTAAGTATTTCTGGTAAGATACCAGGGATGGGTGAAATCTCCATCCAAGGGGAAAGCAGCACTTGTGGAGTTTTGTGGTCAAACTGGGTACTAACTGAGGAAAAAACCAAATTTACTGGCTAGATGATACTGCAATGTGATATGTCATTCACATTGCAATGGAATTTGATGGTGTAGTGAAAGGTCTGGAAGGTTTATGGTTCAATACAAAACATTAAACATGTCAGAAGTCTTGCAATAAAATAACTGCACAGAGAAGTAAGTGCTGTTAGAGAATTGTGAAAACACACATTCTGAGAAAAAAACATTTGTTAAGCCAGCAGGCCAGGCATAGTTTCTAATAAAGTGAATCCTTTTCAGTGTTTGGAACCAACAGAAGTAATTTAAAAATTCCCAGTAGAAGCATAAAGATTTTATTTAATACCTTTCACAATGACTGAGTGACCGTGATGATGAATTATGGAGGGCTTTTTCACTAGGAGTCTGCAACAACAAGATAAGGCAATAATCTATTTCTATGCTAGTGGACATTTGATTTTTCTAATTTTTTTTTTTTAGTGAGTCATAAAAATGCATGATTCATTAACAGGTTAGGACAAACTGATAATATTTGTCTTTTCACCAGTATCAGGATATTATTGTGTAATTTTTAGTATTTTTTCAGGTAAAACTGCATTCAGGCATGACTCAGAAATAACTTAATAGTGAAGATATTGATCAGTGCTCTAAATCCATCTGTAGTAATTTTCATGCCCAAGGGACTGGATGATTTCTTCTCCAGTAGAGGTTTGAAAGTTTTCTTATTGAACAGTAAGCAGGAACATGAACAGTAAGCAGGAACTGATTTAGTCTGGAGCTAAATCAGTTTTTAATGTTTGGGGGTTATTAGTTTGTTTATTTGTTTTTTACTAGAGTATTCATGATTAGTAGCTTTTAACCACCAATTGTGTGTAGTGAGGCAGTAGAAATGGTGATGCTGTGCCATAATGAAACTAATTCAGGAAAAGGCAAACAACCAGCATGAAAACATACCCAACAAAAAACCCAGAAATGCCAGTACAGGTTTTCTTAATTGCTAGCATAGGCAAAAGAATTTGAAACCAGAAAAAGCAGCATCATCCAGAACAGCAGCAAAGACAAATTTTCATTGCTCTGAGCTGCTAGCACTCAGCTAAATCATAGCAGCACTGCCCTGTGAAGGAACTGCAGATAGTGTCAGCATATAAAACTAGAAATGAAAAATATATATGGACTTGGAGCAACCTCTCTGTAACCATATAGGGTCCATGAATTGCTGACTCATCTGGCAGGAGCTTTGGTGGGGAATTTTCTCCCTCAATTCAGTGTTGCTGTTTCTATGTCTTTAGTCATTTTGGAAATACTGGAAATTGTGACACTGAGTAGTTCACAAAAGACTAGGATGACAGAATGTTCTGTGTATTTTACAGAAATCTTGTAAACGTGGTTGGAACACGTTTTTGCCAAGTAAATTTCCATCTACTAAAAATTCCTTTCCATTCACAAAGTAAGGTGATATTTTTCTGTTAAGTGTTTTATTATTCCAAGCTCTACAATCAATCTCTCTACACTTTATTTTGAACTGTGCAAATGTTGCCCAGAATTTGTGAGTGTGGCAGCTGATTGATAACTGCACTAGCTTTGGTTGGCCAAGTTTGTTAATATTTATGTGTCTCTGGCTTTTCTCATTTTCCTCTCACAGAGAGCTACGGATAGTGACAGGGGAATGGTTTTTTGAAGAGAGAGCAAAGCGCTTCAAACAATCAAATCTTGGAACTGATCTTGTCAGACAGTCAATCCTTCACAAATTCCCAGGTAGGGACCTTGAGAGGGAGATTTGCTTGTGCTTTATAAGTTCAAAACCTTGTTTCTTGAGTGTTTGACTTGCATTTTATTCCTGACTGAAATATAATCAGTATTTTAATCTTAATATTTTTATTTGTGCCTATACAGTGATTTATGAATGAGTAATATTCAGGAAAGGTAAGGCCTGTATGAAAGAAGTATCTCTGTGGAGATAGGGAGCTGCTGAAAAACTCACTGCTGAAAAACAGGTGGAAACTCACCGTCCAAAAACTCACTGTCCAAACTGAGAAAGTTTGTTCTCAGTTCCTGCCAGGAAGTTTGGCTGTATGGAGAGATCTCAGCCTGATCATTTTTTTTGCCTTTGGCTCTCTTATTTGTGACAGTGGTGTGTAAAAATCCCTCAAATTTTCTTTTTCGACTCTGAAGAAGAAAGGTGAATTTGAGATCCTGTGCTGTCTGTTGGATCATGGGCTATATCCAGGCTACCTGGTATTCAGATTTTCCCTTTGCCCAAGTGTCTCAAACAAGCTCCACCTGCACTTTTAAGTACAGTAAATTGTCTGTCTGTCTGTCTTGGCCAAGCACAGCCCAGTGTGTGTGAGCTGCTCTGGTACCTTGCAGGGTACCACAGGACCACTGGTGTAAGAAATTGGAGTTTTTCCTGAATGCTGATGGTGTGTACTCATTTAACTCCTTCACTCTGAACACAGAAGCTGTTGGGTAGTCTGTTTCAGATGCAGCATTTATGTTCAGCTTTATCCCCTAGCTTATAAGGGGAGGGACTGGTTTACTGCCACTGGAAAAAATTCATGGTGCAAACTTGCTCCTTGGAAAATACAGACCTTGCCAATATCACTGTGCCTCAGAAACTGTAAAGGTGGCAAGTGTATAAATCCTTGATATTATTTCAGTGGTCACATTGGGTATGTCATTTTTTAATACTTGATAGATATATTGAAAAATCTATTTAAGCCATTTTCCCCATACCTTGCTCCTAGGTAAACAAACATTTTAATTATGAAGACATTCTTTCATTCAACACAGAAGATACTGTACATTTCAAAATTAAATATCAGGTCCTTTGGTTATTAAATATTGTCACTGAGAAATCTGGAAATGTAGTTCAAGAGCTGGTAATGAGGAACATCTCAAGCCAAAGTTTTATTTTATTACAAAGATCCCCCAAGGCTTTTTCATTATCTGTTTTTGTAGGTTGTTTGATGTGCTGTGTTATTTGTGCAGAAGTTCACCTTTTATTTTCTTCCTCCCTCTACTGCAGACACAGTTTCCAATACAGATGATGAAAGAACATTCAAAAATCAACCCCAAGAGAATGAAGAAAAGCCAGATGTACCAGTCTGCTCCACAAATGGGCACAAATCTGTCTTTAGCAGACCTAGAAAGATTGGGTAAATCCTTTGGTTTTGTTGTTGTAGGCTTTTATTTTGGTTTCTGGGTTTTGGGTTTTTTTGAAAACTGATAAATCTAAAACTAGCTGTATATGGTTGGATAGATTTTCTTTTGAGTTTTTCCAGTCTTCCACATCAGTGTCAAACTTCCTGGGATGAGAATCTGCCTTCGTTTAAAGGCATACTTACTGTAATTAAATTGCTGTTTCCTGGGAAATGCATCAGCAATTATCCTTCAGCTATAAAGGTAGCAGAAAAAAAGTAAATTTTACTTTTGGATTTTTCTTGTTTCTACTCAGAAGTAACAGTGTCCTTAAAGGCAGGCTTGCCAGAGAAGCTAATGCAAAAACTAGCATTTGTAGGACCTGGTTTTAATGTATACTGGTCAGTTTGGCTCCCAAGTTTTCCTTGGAGCTTCCAGCTGTGCAAGTACAGCCTAAGAATGTGTGTGTGAAAGTGAATAAACAGAGGTGCTGCTGCTCATCCTGCAGGGTTTAACCCAGTTTGGCCTTTTGAGGGGCATTCACTCTCAGGGGACACAGCCAATGCATTGACCATGTGGTTGCACAAGTTTTGTCCGGACTTAGCTGGGGGCTATTGGATGAGTGGGAAGAAAACCTGAATGGAATTTCATATCATGGCTGGAGCCCCAATGGTATTTGGAAAACTTTGTTTCTTTGAAAGGAAGAGCACATTTTATCAGAAATCCTAAAGATAGGGCAGGTGGATTCTTTCCACATTTTTTTACCTCTAAGGAGAGATGAGTATGGAATAACCTGCTCCAGAGACTCCAGAAATTAACAGCAGTGATTTATCTCTCTTTAATACAGGGGGAAAGTGCGTCAGAATGCTTCTGGCCTCTTAAACTACAGTGAAAAAAGAAACAGCCCAAGGAATCTTCTATAATAGATTTTGTTCTGAGTCATGCTAAGTGCTAGCTATACTAAGAGGGCATTAAAGTTTACTTTTCTAATCCTCCTTCCATTTAAATCCTTTAAGCAAACCAATTAATCATATTCCCTTACAAGAAAAAATTATTTTTATAATTTTTATTTAATTTAGTGCTGCTGTTTCTGTTTGTGGACAGAAATGTTTTTGGTAGTGACATTCCCCACAACAGAAACTTAATCCTACAAGAATTTGGCTTGCTTTTCCTAGTGTATTTGGTGGCATCTTTTAGAAATATTTCATTATTGTTCCTCTTGCTTGATTCTTCCTCCTTCAGGTTCCATGTGTGTGTATCTCATGAGTGTATTTCTTTTAGCAAGACTCTTTTGGGGCCAGCTGCTACTGACAGTGTAATGGGATAACTTTTCAGTCATGAGAAATACCATTAGTTTGCAAAACTTAATTTCATTCATTTCTGTCCCATTAGGTCATGTTTTGCAGGATAAGGGAGAGATGTTCTGTTTTTTTTAGGAATGGCCATTTTAGGGCTTTTGATGCATAAAATTCTAGAAATATTTAAAGAGAAAATATACATAGCATAATTTTCTAGAGAAAATACACACACTTAGTCAAAAATACTTTCCTAACTATAAACACCCCAACCGCCGCCCCCCCCCCCCCCCCCCCCCCAAAAAAAGATTAATTTTCAGAAGAGGCAGTTCTGGTTCTAAGCTTGAATAGCAGGAATGTTTTAGTGTTTTGGTGTCTTAAAATGCAGTTTCTAGTAAATACAAAATTTTTCCCCCAGGAACTAGTTTCATAACCAGACTTGGTGCTTTGTTGACCTTTATATCCAGAGTTGTCTATAGGGTAGATTAAATTACTGGACTGTACGCATCACAACTTTTATCACAAAATCTTTTATTCCCTGTTCTCAACAGGAGGGTTATCAGGGCAGTTACCAAAGGAGAAATCACATATGGAAAGGATGAAGGTGAGAGGAGCACAGGCTCAGAGGCTGAAAGCCCAGGTCTGCGTGGAGGCAAATCAGCTGCAAGCTCTGAGAGGTGAGCGGAGTCTGGGACAGCTCCTGCTGGGACCAACCCAGGGCCAGGGCCCTGGGCTGCTCTGTCTCCTTGGGTGCTGTCTGGGAACAAACAAAAAACACCAAAAAACACCCAACAAGCAAAAAAATTGTCTCCACTCATGTTATCTTGCTCTCCTCGTGTTCAGGTGGTGACCGATGTCAGTACATTGGTTTTGTTTTCTGGATTTTAATGGATGAGTTGTGTTCATGTTACAGAACTGAGGCTCCTTGGTTTTATTTACTAATGAAATGTTAATTGATTGTAATTTACGTTTTCTTCTTCAAAGGTTGTTTGCCCTTCTCTTTCCATGACTATTGTCCCAGTCATTTTATAATTCTTCTGGGTTTAAGAGATCTCTGCTAGTGCCTCTGATGGCATTATAAAATTCCAGGAGCAACATTCCTGTCATGTCCTACCTTCAAAATGAAGCCAAAAATCAGCTCACTGTTTCCTTGTTCAGTTAGACAGCCATACTGGATACAAACCCACATTTTTTGTTCAGGTGCACACACCTAGCAATTTTACAATTTGGATTAACAAAATAATAACAATTTGCTGTAACTTCTAATAGCAATTTCCTGCCTCTAAACTAGTGTTTCCAAAGAGATATGCAGGAACAAAGGATAACAGGTAAAAGGAACATCATGGACTTCAGTATGCACATAGATAAACCTTCTTGTTCAAGCAAGAACTTGCTTCTCTTTGTTACCTACAATTCAAATCCCAGTTTCTATATGTTCTGCAATATGTCTAAAGCTGATGGTGACAATCTTCTTGATTTCTTGTTGATAATTTGATTTCTTTTATTTTTCCACCGGGTGCTGCAGCACCTACCAGCCAATCCAGCTTTCAAGCTAGTTTTCATTAATCATTCCAGTTCACTAATTTTTTTCATTAAGCTTATTAGGCCTTCTATACCCTAACAGACTCATACCTGACTTCTATGAGACCAGAAGTGGAATTTTTTGCTCATTTTCTGCATTTTCATTGAATAGAGTAGAGGTGAGTGAAGGATCTAAGAGACAAAACCTCAGGAATCTGGTGTCTGTTATGATTAATACTGAGATTATGCAATATTAGTAGTTTTCTCTGAGAGTTTGCCAGGATAAGGACAAAGGGATGCTTGTAAGAGGTCTGTGCAGCTCTTTTTGAGTGCCAAAGTACAAGAAAGTTATCATGCAGTTAACCATAAATGAAACAAAATAATTTTGTTTGGGTGGTGGAATTCAGCACCTGATAAACCCTCTGTACAGATTTAGGAGTGAAGTAGTCTATAAAGACAGCTTTTATCTTTGATTGCTTTGCTTCACTTTCACATAAATAATCATCTTCTAGCTGTTTCTCAGAGCCAGAGTGCAAGACTTCTTAAGGGGTATTGAATCATTATCACAACTTCTTCTCTACTTGCCATCTCATTCTCACCTAGTGAAATTGGTGTCCTTTGCCAAAGCCCAGAGTAATATTGTCAAAATTGGAAGTATTTCACCTACCAGCAGGGAAACCAAGAAAGAATTCTTCTTTTTTAATGTTTCTGTTTAAGAGAAGATGTATTGAGCTGGGAACAGGGAAACCCAGGCCATGAATTCACTTCTTCTCTTGGTTTATTTCTATTCCAGCAAAAATGTTTACTGCTGCATGCTGTAAATTTTTTTGCTGCTGAATGAACTGGGAGGCTGCATCAGGTCAGGATACTCATAGGAGAAATAGTGTGGAAATTTCAGGCTTGTTTACACAGGCACTCCACCCCACTGCACTCTGGTCTTGTCTAGCATGAGGAGAAGTCTGGCATAGTCACAACACTGTTTTTCTGTTGTCTACTTAACATGTATAAAATGTGTCAAATCTCTCTCTAATAGCAGACTGATATAAGAACTAAGGACACATTTTAAAATAATTTTTGTTGTTTAAAAAGGTTTTAAAAGTGCAACAGATTACCCTTTCTTACCCTCAGTGTTCACATGGGTTTACCAGTATTTTCTAACAGAAAATGTTCAATGGAAAAATTTTCACCCTTTGTGATGTTAGACAGAAACTGGAGTCTGGTGTGCTGGTCACAGATGATTTTTTGTCTCTTTTACTAATTTACTAGTACTTTTATGCTAAAATACTAATTTACTAATTACTTTTACTAATACTAAGTCTTTCACATTTTACTAATGTGAAACATCCAAGAAGACCTGTCCAACCTTCCTAAATTTCTACATTGGTTGAAAGAGTCAGATGGTTTGGGTCTACAGTCATAACTGAACACCAAAAAACCACATCACCAAAAAAACTACATAGAAACAGGACAGTGAATAAGTGGGTGTTTTTCTGGAGATGGATGGATGGATGGATGGATGGATGGATGGATGGATGGATGGATGGATGGATGGATGGACAAGGATTTTAGAGTTTCTGGAGATAGTGCTGGCATTAAATTGGCTGTAAAACATCCAGAGATGTCATGTTACTGTCGTTTCCCTTGACACCAGTGGAACAGCCTGGTAGGAAGGTTGCATGAGTTGTCTCTCGTCCTGCTGGATGTGAATGTAGTATGGATTGAACAAGGACAAACAGCTCCTGCAGCCTGGACAGGAGCTGCCCATTAAGGCATCTGCAGTTCTGCCAGAAGCACTGACAATACTTGTATGACTTGTATGTGTAGAGCAATTTTAATTCATCTTTGACTGTATTTTTTTTCCTTTCCAGGTGATCCCCCAGCCCACCAGGGCTCTGTTACTCTCACAAAGTTAGCACAGCCCTTTCCTTGCCATGGTTTGCTCAATGAGCTGGCTGACTTTGCTCAGAGCAATAACCCTTCCCTCCTCTGTCTCCCCTGCAGAGGCAGCACGCTCTCCCTGGGCAGCAGCAGTGCAGGGGCTGCTGCAGGACATGCAAGGGGCAGAGGCAGCACTGCCAAGGCTTCCCTGGCACGCTCTCCCAAGCGCAGCATGACCGCGGATTGCAGCGGGGTAAGGATGGCACTGGGCTCGGGGAGCAAACGGGGGCACTGGGCTGGATCTGCCCTGGGAGGCCGGTTTGCAGGAGAGTAAGGATATGTGCTATCCGCATACTCTTTGAACAGAGAGAGACATAATTCTCTCTCCCAGGACTTTTCCTGGGGAAGGCAGTGAGAAAGCTCAGAGAGAGGAGAGAAAACAATTCTTATCTCTATTTACTGTGCCTGATATTTGGCATGTGTGGAATGTGTTATGGAGATTGTTTACCAACAGGATTTGTTAATTGGACTCTGCTGATGGTTGTTTGGACTGATTGACCAATTAGGTCAAATTGGTGTGACATGTGTCATGACTGTCTGTCATGACTGTCTGAAAGGATTGTGGGTTTTTCTTTAATACATTAGTAGTATAGTTTTAGTATAGTATAGCATGTAAAATAATATGTTATAGCTTAATAAAGCAATTATTCAGCCTTCTGAAATCATGGAGTCATTGTAGATTATTCCTCTGGCTGAGGGTCAACCCAGCATTGATAAGGATGAGCCTGACAGAGAAAGTCTGATTTCTGCCTCAGTTCTGCTGTGGAGGTCCCTGCCAGAGCAGAGCTCCTCGTACTGTTATCAGTGAGGCGGTTTTTGGTTTGGCAGGAGTTTCTCTTTTGCCTAAAAATTGCTCTGGATGTCCAACATTAGATAATGAGTTACAGATTCTGAACTGGGAGTCACAAGGGAAGGAATAAGCATTTTTGGAACTTTGGAGCCTTGAGTAAGTGCTGTAAAATAAGGATAATTTTCAAGCATGCACAATCTAGCATTCTCCCACTGACTGCTAAGGGGAATTTTGCAAGTCCAGCCCTTGCAGAAAATCAGGCCAAACTGATTTTAGTTTTTTCTGGATTTGGACACTGAGCTCTGCATAAATAATTCCATAACACAAAATGTGTGATAAACATGTTATCAGAACATTTCCTCTCGTGTGCTGTTAGGTCTCTTGCAGGGTATTTACCATTAAAGTTTGGAAAAAAGGTAGATGAGTGTTTAGATCAGAGCCCTTTTGAACATATCAATTTTCTTTCCAACTTCCAGATACTTAGTCTAATATGTGGTCTTTCCTAATAAAAAATTAGGGTAGTGTATATGAAGAGCAGTTTTGGGAGCTGTGAATAAATGAATAGTTGTTTTATTTATGTTCTTGTTGGCACATCAACTAACTTACTTTCATGTGCATTAGATTTGTTTGAAAAATCCATTTCATTTAGATGGAGTTATGTTATTAGCTTTTCTTTTACAAGTAGGCAAGAGGTCAGAATGATATCAAGGATATTGGCTTTATTTAAGGGGTTATACTTTAACCCATAAATTTAATTTAGGGGTTAAAGTATAGGATATAATTTAACTAGTTCAAGTGCTTTTGGTTTTGCCCTGGCTGAAATCATTGTGCTAGTACAAAACACATCCTCTCCCTCTCCCTCTCCCTCTCCCTCTCCCTCTCCCTCTCCCTCTCCCTCTCCCTCTCCCTCTCCCTCTCCCTCTCCCTCTCCCTCTCCCTCTCCCTCTCCCTCTCCCTCTCCTCTCCTCTCCTCTCCTCTCCTCTCCTCTCCTCTCCTCTCCTCTCCTCTCCTCTCCTCTCCTCTCCTCTCCTCTCCTCTCCTCTCCTCTCCTCTCCTCTCCTCTCCTCTCCTCTCCTCTCCTCTCCTCTCCTCTCCTCTCCTCTCCCTTTTTTTCCTGATTTATCAGCTAAGTGAGCTTCTAATAGATTTGAGTATTTGTTTTCCCTGATACTTTACTCTGATTTTTCAGCTGCAAACTCAGAATGTAAGCAAGCATTGCATCTTTGTGCTAATTTTATGCATCATCAGTGCTAAGCAAAGCAGATTAGACTGAAATCTAAATATATTTAGTAATAGACCGGATGTCAAAGGAGCTTTGGGCTCTGTAATCTAATGAAAGTTATGCTTTTAATAAACTAATAGCGAATAAACTTAGATTTTGTATTTATGGCTTGTGCATTTTTCTTCTTGGACAGGACACAGGCTTGGAAAATGACATGATTATTCCAGCAAGTGAAAGTGTACCTGAAGATTTAGTAAAGAAGCACTGCAGGAAACCATCTGGAACACCTTCCATTGCAGTTTCTAGGATATCTTTGTCATCAGGCAAGTATTAAGTCTTTTTCTTCTTTGTGGCAGCCTTTATTATCACAGGATTATGCCCATTCTTGTGACTCCTCTCCTTTTGTTCTTGAAACATGTTGGAAAACCAAATGTTAGTTCCATACACTTGTTCATTCTGAAAACACTTCCCTGTTACTAATCAAGTTCATACCCCTTCACAAGTTTTACATTAAAAATAGGAATCCTTATCCCAGAAACATTGGTACAACATTATTGTTAGGTAAACCACATTCTCTTAGAGTTGTTACAAGATTTCATTCACAACTGCATGTTGTTTAGTTATTCTCTGTGTGTCCCCCCTGTATGAAATACTACTAGTATATAATATTACTCTGCTGCTGCTGTGACAGTGTTCACAGGGGTCTGAGGATGAGCGAAGAGATGAGAATCTGACTCCATGTTTCAGAAGCCTTGATTTATTATTTCATTATATATATTAATTAAAACTATATTAAAAGAATAGAAGAAAGGATTTCATCAAAAGGCTAGCTAAGAATAGAAAAAGAAGGAAATGATAACAAAAACTTGTGTCTCAGACAGAGAGTCTGAGCCAGCTGACTGTGATTGGCCACTAATTAGAAATAACTACATTAGACCAATCACAGATGCACCTGTTGCATTCCACAGCAGCAGATAAACGTTGTTTACATTTTGTTCCTGAGGCCTCAGCTTCTCAGGAGGAAAAATCCTAAGGAAAGGATTTTTCATAAAAGATGTCTGTGACATGCTGCCATTACATTTCACAGCCACTTTGCCCAGAAGCAAATTTGGGAAACAATGTGTGGTCAGAGAACAAGCCCCTCACAGACTTCTTGTCTGTTCATTTTTATAAGTGATGCTCTGAACAAGCCAATCCATCTGTAATTTACCTCATTTCATTGTAGGCTGGTAGCTAGAAAGGGCTCACACAGGAAGGTGCTGTCACAGCCACTTTGCAGTAGTGGCTGGAAATCCTTTTTTTCCTCTCTGAAATGGAAGGCAGGAGCACCCTGCAGTTTTTTGCTTCCCCCAGGCACTCAGTCAGCTTCCTGCAGGGCTCATGGGGTGGGTTTGGGTGTGCAGGCTTCTCTCTGAAACACAGCAGGACTCACTGTTGTAGCTGGATTTAGCCCAAAGCAGGAACCCAGAGGTGCATCCCGCAGAGCTAATCCAAGGAGGCAATGCTCTTTACCTCAGACAATTCAGCTTGAAAGTGTCAGAGTTTCCCTGAGAGTATTGTTCAGTGCAACTCCAGGCAGAGATGTTACAGATGGCTACTTATTTAGGAAGCAAAAATTCCCCCTCTTCTCTTTCTAAATATATTGAAACAGTCACACAAAAGACTTATATGGGGAGGACTAAGAGGCCTTAGAGAAAGATTTTCTATGTCTTATGCTATAGAGTGGATGAGAGACCTGTAGGACTGAGAGAAACTGCTGGAGCTCTTGAAACTATTATTTCCCTCCTAATTTCTACACCATGAACACTGCTAATGACAGAAATACTTTCTACATCCTTTTGTATCCCCAGGTATTTGATTCTCATGCAGATGCTGGGGAGCTTTTAGTGGTGGTGGTAGATGTGGCAATCACTGTGAATACTTGGACAGTGAGTTTTGCAACATTCCAGGCAACTGAGATATACTGGGAGTACCTGAGCATTCCAGGCTAGCAGGCCTACCAAAGTCAAAATCTTGATGATCCATGGTATCAACCACAGAAGACATTTAAAGTAGATAAATAAATACTACAGGGGTAAAATTATTGCCCAGAAGGCTGAGCAGCATCAGAAAGCATATTTCTTTCTCCATTTATCATAGTGATGTTCAGTTGCCATAGATTTGACAGATACTTAAAATATTGTTTTAATTTTTTTTGTTAAAAAAACATTGGGGTTGGGAAAATACTTGTATGGAAGATGAAATGGAATATTTCTGTAAAAACTATAGCAAACATTTAAATTGTTTTTGTTTCCCAGACCGTAGCAGATCTGAGATAGATTTGAGTGAATCTTTCTCTGAAGGAAATGAGGATACCCTGAGCATAAGAAGCAAATCTGTACCTAGTGCCTTAGATCAGGAACTGGTGAGTTATAAATATGGAAATTTTCATCTGCTGGAAATTCTCTTTGTTTGGACCAATGAAATCAAGACTGTGTATGTATCTATATAAAATGTGGGTAAGGCAGGACATTCTTCCAGGGATATTTAATGAGTTTTTTAATAGTGTCATCCTCTGAGTATGTTTGCTGTAGAGTGATTTCAATGAACAGTCATGGTTCCAATTTTTTGTTAATTTGCTGGGTGTTTGAGTTCACAGATGAAAGAAACCTAGCTTGAAAATAAATTCCAGGCACTAAATTGCCCATGCTCCAAAATTCTGTTAATTCATATTTGCATAAGTTTTAATTTTGATGCTGAGAAAGTTCATCGTTTAAAGGCTTTATTCTCTGTCTGGTTTGATTTTCCATTTTAGCAGGAAGGCCCAACTTTCTCTTCTGGCAATGTTGCTTGCCTTATCTTCCTGTTGACTCTTCCATACATCTCCATGCCTTTTTTTGTGTATTCTATGGGCTTTTTTTCCTGAAGGGATTCACAACTTCCATCTCCTCTTATGCACATATCCAAGACAGGCAATTTGCAGATGTGCATCAGTGCTATAAAAGAACATCCAAGCTTATTAATTATGCATGGGGGAGGGAGTTATTTAAATAATTCTTCACCTAATCACAGTTTATTCTAAAGTTTCCAAATGTGTGTTGGTAGCTGATGCATTTTGCCTGTTGTCATAGCCCCACCCTTCCATTTGCTCTTTCCAGAAGAGCATTGGCCATGGCAGATATCTCCCCTTCCTGTGGTGTTGAAATTAGAGTCTTGGTAGAAAACCATGTGTTGGGATTTCCATCTTTTCTTGGGTTAGTAGCAGCCAGAGAATGTGCCTGCAGCATTGCTTTGGGTTAATCTTTGAGGAATCAACAAAAGACCTTCCTGTGTGTCAGGGGTTGGTGGAAGAAAAACTTCAAAAAATAAGTGGTTAATTTTAAAATTGTAATAAAAAAATTGATGTGTTCTTTGTTAAGAAGCTGGAAAATAATGCAGAAGAAAAGCACAAAATAAAAAAAAGCAAACTTTATATTCTTTATATCTGTTCTGTGCTCTAATTCACTGCTACAAATTAGATATTTCTCTGAGGCAGCTGCCGGGGATGACAAATCCAGAGAGGCTTTCCTTCCCTGTTTAAATGTTCTCTTCTTAATCAGAGATTTTGTTTTGTATTTCTTTCTTGCTGACTGAATGAAATTCAGATTGCATCTCTGCAACTCTGTAGCTTCTTTGCTAGCAGAGGAGACCTCTCTTGTGGCATAACCTTGATTTAGCTGCTCTAGAGTCTGGTGCTAATTTCCCTCTAAAATTCATTCATAACAGGAGTCACAGATCTCTGCTTTTACCCATACCCTCACTTTCTCTGTTTTATGAAATGAATTGATTGCATTCATCAGCTTTTGTGTTACCACATTCATTTAGTGTAGTTTGTCTCACAGGAGTCCTTCAGAGTCTTCATATTTATTATGGAAGTAGTGGCTTGAGATAAAAGATGTATTCCTGCTGGAATTTAGTTTATTTGATGTAAGAGAAAAGAAGAAAGGTGTATGATGGTAACAACAGCTCCTGCAGCCTAAGAAAAGCTGGAATTACACCTCCTTCTTTTCCAGCTAAGGTCCTTCAGTCTCCTGTTCCTGGGTGATGGGAGCTGACAGCAGTGCTATGGGAGATGCCACATGTCAATAAGATATGCAGATTGCTGGAATTTATCAGCTGAAAGGATGGGAAAAGCTTTTAGCTCCTTTGCTCCCACCTTTATCAGGGAAACCATTACCCACACAGAGAAATCAGCTGGAAAATTTAATGGATATTTGCTTCTCTATTTAATATAGCTTTTGATAATGAAAAGGGACAAGCCCCAAAACCCACATGGTGTGGTACAGATTTATCAAGGAGCATGGGGAACCAGCTAAATCCAGTGTTGTGTTCAAATGTGAGCACATTTCTGGAGAGGTGTGTGTTGAATTCCTGACCAAGTAGTTTTCATTGCATGCTCAGCTGCTTTTTTAGGAGTAATTGGATGATGTGCATTTATAGCCCCCACTGGAGACCATCTGATTAATATCCTACAAGCTTCAACTTTAATAAGCTAATAGCAGCAACCAATTACATAGTTGCAGTTCTGTAACAACTCCTGAGAAATGAAATCTTTTTGGTGCAAAATAAATTAAGAGAGTAAGTTAAATATTAAAGTAAATTGTTCTTTTTAAGTTTCAGATTTCTGCTTGCAGGCAGAAATTGGTATTCAGCACATGTTAGGACACTGTGGAGCAATGTTAGAATTTGAGTGTCTAGACTGAAACACAAAATCTGAAAATGTTGCCTTACTTTTTTCCCCCCCTCTGTTTAATTATTTTGCAGTAAAAATGTAGCATTGTTTATTTTCGAGTTCACTGGTACGCACACAACAGTGTAAAGAAAAGAGTTTTCCATGTATAAAATTTCTTCTTCTTGCTCCATAGGCAAGTAAGAAAATTATATTCTTGTTCCAAATTTAAAGCTAGATTACATCACCTAGAATCTGATCTTAATGAGGAGAATAGAAATTACAGGTGGAGTGGTTTGTTGGGTTTTTTTGCTTGTTTATTTCAGGTTTCTGGGAGATTTTACTTTTGAATGATTCAGCTGTCTGTCTCCCTGAAATAGTTTGCTGTTGTGCCTAGGTCTCCAAGGGTTCTTCCTTTCATTTAGTTTAAGGTATCTATTATTTCTTTTTTTTTTTTTTTTTTCCTTCTGTGGGGTACTAACAGTGCCTTCAAAAGATTAGAAAGATAAGAGACCAACAGAGCAAGCTCATGATAGGAACATGAAACTAAGTGTTTTCTTCAGTATGTAAATTTTGTTGATAGCTTGTTCTGATTTCCGTCTGCTCAATATTACATATGCAGTAACAATTGGAAAGCAGTATTAGAAAATCTCTTTTAGGTGCTTTCATATCCAGTTCAGTGACTGGAGCAAAGGAGAAGAGATGTAACAGCCAGGTTCGTGTAAATTATGGCAAATGTGCTGCAAATTTTTTTATGCAAACTGTGAATTCAACTCTCCAGCAGCATTTCTGCCTGCTCTGTTTTTGCTGATTAACACAGAAGTCTTTGAGACTCCTGAATTTGAATCCAGTATTTCTCTGGTTAGCTTCAAAGAGTGAGGGCAGCTAAGCAATAGAGAATGAGCTGGGTCAAAAGGTGAAGTTTTTATAGCTGCAAAGCAGATATAAGGAACTTGAAAATCTGACTTCTATTAAAATTAAAAACAAAGTCTTTCAAAATATGTCTGCCATAAGGCTTAGGGAAACACTGAGATTTCCAAGCTATGCCTAATAGGATTATAATTGCCTGCTGGCATTTTTCCTGTTATTTTAAGTAAGAGTTCCATTAGGACCACCAATCACATCTAAAGATTTGGTTTAGGTTTTACTTCATTGCTGTGTTTAAATGAGCAATTTTCTCTGTATATAGCTTAAAGATAAACTTCAGTCCTGCTTATTAAAACTCAAGCACCTATATGAAGCTATGCAATTACTGATTTTCCACCTTTTAATTATTAATACAATACAGAAATTTAATTACTTTTTAAAATGCTAATCAACTGGCTCTATATAAGATATGAAGTCTATGTGTGAAGATTTTCAGTTCTTTAACTGAATCCTGAAACCACAGCTGTCTCTTCCCCTTATGCTCTGTGTCTGTGCAAAGATGTGGAAAATGTGAACCAAAATTCCTTTACAGAACAGAATTTGAGTGCATCCAACTCCATCTTCTTAAAGTGGAAAACTTATGAACCAAAATTAAGTGACAGAGGCTGACCAAACACAGTGCAGAACACAACAACTAAAATGCCTGTTTGTCATTTAGGGCTATCTGGATGAAACAGAAGAAGATATTGATGACATAGTGGCCTCTTGTTATCCAAGAAAGCACGAACATATGACAAGTGGATTATCAACAGTAAGATCTTGGGTAGAATACATGCATTGTCCTTCCACAAAAGACCATATTTCCTCCAGAAAGGAAATTGTTTCATATCACTTATCACATTCATCTTTCATTATACACTTGAGAAACATCTTTTAACATTCAGATAGACTTTCTATTATAGTATTAATGCTGCTCAAAGCTAAAATGCTGTTCTCTGCAGGACATGGAAAGAGAAAACTATTTTGCATATCATTAGCAGACTTCTTCATATGCTGGGGCTATTTTCAAGCTTACATGTGGAGAAGGCAAGCCAAAGGTGTTTGCAGTGTGTGACTGCTCAGCTTTGCAGAGGAGCACTTGATCTTAATTAAATTGAAACAGAGACGGGGCTGGGGGGGATGGTCCATCTCAAACTGCTCTCTGATCTTTCAGTTCTTGGGACACAAACATTTGTCTGTGTTTGCACATATCCCACTTCCATGGAATCATTGTCCCTCCCTCAGCTCGGTTTCTCTCGTTCTTCATGGCATGATTCCTATGCCACCCACATCTGGAGAGTATTTCCCTTTACTGCAGGGGAGAGGTGCTTGGGGATTAGGTTGGTGACAATAAAGGGGTGGCTGCACCTGATGGTAGCAACAAAAGTGGTACAAGAAGGTTCTGCTGTTCATTATGCAGTCTGTTAATCACTGGGAAAGAAAATAGATAATAAAAGCAGCCTTTGACATGTCTAGTTTATTGCTATCTGCTGTGTACCTCATTTTTGGGATCTGTGGGCAACTAATAATACCTTCAGAGAATCCTCTCTGGCCACTCTTATTTATGGCTTTATGTGTCTAAGAATAGCTCTGGACTGCACAAAGCTGCCACGAAATCTATGTAGAGTGTGTGAGTGCTGAAGAGGATGAAGATGAGTCTGAATACTAAAAGGGAGGAGAAAATTTGGTCTATGACAATAACCAAAGAACTGTCCTTTCTAGAGTGCACCCCATCAGTCTCTGTGCAAGGAAGGCCAAGGAAATCCCCAGTGAAGCTCTTGATCCCAAAGAAATGGAGTTGGCTGAACTTAAGCTCACAGAGCATTTTGATTCTTAGATCTGCTCTGTCAGACCATTTTTCCCTCTGGTTTTTGCTGTTCAGAGAGGCAGACACAGCACATCTGAGCACCTGTAGCCTGTGCACTCTGGGCTAATTGCACCCACTTAGCCCAGGCTGGCAGTGACTCACAGCCTCCTGTGCTTGCTGGTCCCAGGGATTTTATAGACAGAATGATTTTCATTTCCTCTGGATATTGATAGGAGGGTTGCAGGGGCTTAAGTGTTTTCTCTAATGAAGGAACTGCATTTAGAGATCCTTCCCTCTGTGCTTCAGGCAGCATTCTGTCCATGTGCTGGGTTTTGTCCTTTGCTGTAGATTTCCCTCTGACCTTTCTCTTAAGCAAAGTGCAGCCTTTCCAGGGCTGTAGGTTTGAGATAATCTCACATCTCAATGCTTCTGTTTCTCCTTATTCACCATGACATGTTTTTTAATGTCACTGCATGTAATGTTAATGGTAAAGTTGTGAATGGCCAGCTGCTTCTCCCTGCAATAGAAGGGCAATTTTACAGGTTCATTTCTTTATTCCCCTTTAATGTGTTACTAACATTTCCCCATCATATTTTTACCTTCACTTTGATTGTTTTAAGCCTTTGAGCCTTCTTGACCAGTATATTTTTTATCCTGTGCTATCTGTCAAATGACTGTTAACTATTAAGTCACATTGAAATAATCTTATTAATGAACAGTAGACTCATAACTCTATGGTTTCCTTTCCCTTTCCTTTCCCTTTCCTTTCCCTTTCCTTTCCCTTTCCTTTCCCTTTCCTTTCCATTTCCTTTCCCTTTCCTTTCCCTTTTTTCACTTTTTGTTTATTTTCTTTCTTGAATTTGAAATAAATATGGCTAGTCTTACAATGAATAATTGAGGAAAAGAAAGAAATATCACAAAGGATAAAATACACTTGAAATCTGCCTGCAACATGAATGAGCAAAATTGGAAGTGGAAAGTGGCATTGAAGAGAACCTGTATCTCATTGTTAGTCTTCTATTTTGTGTTTTCCCAATGCTATTGCATGAACTGTTTTAAAAATTTAAAAATTTAGTTTTTTCTTCATCCTTCATCCTCCACATATTTATGTGGTGCTGTCACGACCCACCACATCAGTGAGACTAAAATGTTACAGTGCTTTACTGCAGGAATAAGATATGATGTAAAACAAATATCATTCTTATTGAGGTATCAAAATGAGACTCTGTGTCTTTCATATGTTGTTTGCTACTTACTAAATAGGAATATGAATATTTTTCTTAGGGATTTTACATTTATTGTATGCAATGTCCAGTGTAAATTCTACAGAACAGAGTCTGGGAGTGGGGGGCAAAAAGTGAAGTTTATCAAGTTTTACTAAATTTGAATAATTTTCTTCATGTTTGGCAAGCAATTCAGAAATTGTGTTTGCATGAATTCAAGGGTCAGGTGCCATCTATTTGTTTCAGATCTACTATCATGGCATTTTTTAACCCAGCAATTTATCCCTTACTGCCTGCTTACATAAAGATTGAGGAAAAAAAAAAATATTTGGATTAGAGAGAGAAGTGTTTGGAGTAGAAAACAGCTCATCCACCTCCTTGTATTGGTATAACCTTGGGTTTTTTTCTGAAGTGGGCATACAAATTGTTGCAGGGATAATTTAGGCATTTTTAGAAAACACTGGAGTGGTTAAATCCCTAACATTGTAAAAGGATATTTTTATGTATTTTAGAGGTGGAAATGTATAAATGGTAAAGGCTGGAATTTAGCTCAAGGTATGTTAGAAATTGGAGGGAATATGTCACATTGGTTGGTATGTGTTGATTATTCTCCAGTAATTTTAACCAGTCCAGTTAATGGAATTTCAGACAATTATAAAAAGTATTAAAAGGACAAGCATTTTTCTTTATGTATTTATTTCTTAATTAAGGATAAAGCCAGCCACCATAAGTACATCAAACCCACCTTTTTTTGCTGTTTATTTTTCCTACATGGGGAATAAAATCAAATTTATGGGTAATAATTGCTTATGTAAATAGTGCTTTTTCCTGTCTGTTGTTGTTTACCACACTGACACAGAACTGTTTATCCCTTGAGCCTCCTGTGCTGCAGGGGCCTTGGGCAGGGTGCTTGGAGAGCTGGATTTTGTCACAAACCAATTCCTTCTGTGTGGCTGGACTTGCCTTTCCCTGGACTGTGCCCTTCCCTGCAGCTGGCAGGGAGGAGATGGATCAAGACACAGTTGGTGAGATCCTGCTCTGCCAAGCAGAGGAGGGAAAAAGTCTCCCCCAATAATGAATCACCTTTTTTTCCCCCAAAAAGTGACATTTTTCAACATTTTCGTGCAATTGTCCTTTGTTCTTATGAACTCCACAGAGAAACTGCCCTTTCTTGCAAAAGCACTGGTGCTGCAAATAGAGGAATTCTTAGATTTTGTCTGGCTTCAGGGAGGAGTGGCATGCACATGTAAATGAGAACAAATCCAATGTACTCCATTATGAATCCAAACCTGCTGAGCTACTGTTCTAAAACATAACTTTATTTTGATACAGAGATGATACAGTAATTACATTTCTATGTAATTTCTTTCAACCATGCATCCTTCAATATTGAATTCTCTCATTTGGTGTTACCTTTTTCTTGCTTTTTCACCACGGCTTTGCAATACAAACTTCCTTTACCTTTCTATGTAGATAAAGATTTCTCACTGCACTTACTCTTTCTTATCAGTCTAATGCTCTTTTCTCTTGATCTTTTGCACTGCCTTCCTTAAAGAACTCCCCAGAAGGTTCTGAGAGAAAATGGACATATTTAAATGTTCCCGAAGCAGATGGTGACACTGTGAGTTATCCTGAATCCTCTGCTCTAGCTTACTTTTAAGGTTTCTCTCTCTTTTCTCCCTTTTTCTTGAAGGCTGTACCTGGCTGTCTTGCAAGGTTCCTGGGTGTCAGAATTTAGGTGGTTATATCTGTTTTGGAGCAATTTTATTCAATGAATCAAAAGGAAATGCATTCCAGATTTTTCAAAAGTTTTTGGTTCTGGCAGTGTGCATATTTTTCCAGTTTTCTTTAAAAAATATTCAGTTCTTTCCTAAACGTAAACTTTTGGAAGAGGGAATCCTCATAGCAATTATTTGCATTTTATGAAGGAAGAGGGATTGAGGGATGATATATTATGCTGTAGCAAAAAAAAAAAATTGTGGTGTTATTGATAAAATTTTTTTTACTTTACAAAATATGCAGAAATGGGGTAGGGGTTGAATTTTGCTCCTTCTTTTAGAATTGTTAATTAGAGACAGGTGTCACTTTAAATAAATGTGGTTTTATACTATTTCCATTATGGGAAGTATCTCTGTAAGTTTTCCCAAGGACTCTGCCAGCAGTTGTCTTAGGAGACTCACTAAGAATGAGGTGAACAGCTGAGCCAGAGAAGTGACTTTTAAATTTTTGTTGTTCTGCTTGGAGCTTATGTGAACTTCCAATTTATGTAGCCTTTCTGCTCTTCAGTCCATATATTAATTAAGAGGTGGTAATTTAAATTCAGTCATGTTTATAAATAAGTTTAAGTCTTGCATGGAAAAACATCCACCCAGACATTTAAACTAGTGTTAACTACAGTTCTTATTCCCTTCACATCAAATCGTGGCAATTCTGTTCTATGATATATATCTGTTTCCATAGCAAGTCCTAAAAAAATGTGACCATATTGCAAGGCTGGAGCTTTATGGAAAAATAAAAATAAAAATAGCAGATTTTGGGGAAGAGAAGAGTGTTTCAGGCTCTGAGCCCTTTTTCTGTTCCCCTCCAGACCAGCATCAACAGCATGGTGAGTGTTTACAGTGAGACTGGTGACTATGGCAACGTGAAGGTCAGCGGGGAAATCCTCCTCAATATCAGCTACATCTACAAAACAGGGGCCCTCAACGTCCTGGTGAGGAGCTGCAGGAACCTGGCCATTGCAGATGAGAGGAAGCAAAGGACAGACCCGTAAGCACTGAGAGTTTCCTTCAGCTCTGCTGGGGTGTCCCCTGCACATCCCACCCTGGCTCTAACCAGGGCTTGGGACTCAAGCCTGGGAATTCACAGGATCCAGCTGGTACAAGCAGCATTTTGGTGACGGCTTGGTTTGGGCTCCCTGTGGGAAGGGCATTTCATGTGTGCTTCTTAAGGCAACATGTACTTGTTCTGGGGAAACAGTAAGAGTGCTTAAATTACCAACCTGTTTTATACTAAAAGGGAAAAAAGTATGAAGGTATAGGCAGGCAGCATCAAATTTCTTTTACTTCCATCGTCAAATTGAAGTATATGAGAGGAGTGATGTTCTGGAGGCAAGGAAAATGGAAATAACTTTGTATTTTTGCCCATATACTCACTTTGCAAATACCATGTTTTCACAAAATTCACAGAATCACTGGGTTGGAAGAGACCTTCAAGATCATTGAGTCCAATCCAGCCCCAACACCTCAACTAAACCCTGGCACCCAGTGCCACATCCAGTCTGTTTTTGAACACATCCGGGGATGGTGACTCCATTGCCTCCCTGGGCAGACCATTCCAGAACTTTATCACTCTTTCTGTAAAAAACCTTTTCCTAACATCTGACCTATATTTCCCTTGGCACAGCTCAAGACTGTGTCCTCTGGTTCTGTCAGTGCTGCCTGGAGAAAGAGACCAACCCCACCTGAGCACAGGCACCTTGCAGGGAGTTTAGAGAGTGATAAGGTCACCCCTGAGTCTCCTTTTCTCCAGGCTAAACAATCCCAGCTGTTTTCTGAGTTCCTTATCATAGTTTTCGGTATAATATGTAAACTCCCTCATGAGAAAGTAACAGTTAGTATCTCTAATAATGATTGATCTGTGGCATATAAATTACAAGTTTTTAATTATCTTGTGTTTTAGTGTATATTTTGTCATATGTTGGTAATCATATATGACCAGTTGGTAATCATATATGGCAAAAGGGAAATTGTTAGGAAAGTTTGTTGCATTTCTGAGAATAAATAAATTAATTTAACTCTGCCTTTTGTTATTCTGGTCTTATCTAACTTAACCTTTGTAGGAGTAAGGAGGGGGCCATACTTCTCCACATTTTGCATATTCTCTGTGATGTGTTTACACTCTTCACACTGCAAAAATTAATTTCCTCATATGTGTTGCTGATGCAGGATTGCCAGGCCTGTGCTCAAACTGGTCATTTTACATTCCTGGCTAACCCTCTGCTCCTTGCTCTGCAGCTATGAAAAGCCTACCTTCTGTCAGGTCTGTGCTCAATTTTATACTCCTGGCTAACTCTCTGCTCCTTGCTCTGCAGCTATGTCAAAGCCTACCTCCTGCCCGACAAGTCCCGCCAGAGTAAGCGCAAGACCAAAATTAAAAGTAACAGCACCAACCCAGAATTTAATGAGACACTGAAGGTGAGGAGTCTCTCTCTCTCAGGCTCTGATGAATGTTTCACTTGTGCTCACAGGTATTTTCTATATGTGTTTCAGTACAGGGATTAGAACTTGGAAGAAATGCCTCAAAAGGGAAGGTGTTTAAGCAAAAGCATCTACCAAACCTATGAGTTGCAATTTCTGGCTTTCAGCATTAAGAAACTTTTGTTTGGTTCTCTCCTTTATGGTTAAAAATTCCATTAATTTCCACAGATCTCTTTCAAAACTGTTGATGTTCCCATCTAGCCTGAGCTTAGAGTTGTTAAAACCACCTTAAAGATTTTATATGCTTGATGCTGAAACAAAGCTGGATTAGAACTTCCTGTCTAACGGATTTAGAAGAGAAAATAACATTTTGCAGTAAGATCTGAATTCTTCTGGGACGTATAACTTATTTCTAAAGCAGAACTAACTGTGATAAGAAAATGTTAGCATCTGCTTCACTATTTGTCTTTTTAAAACCTGTGATGAAGGTAATTTTCTATTGCAGTGGGCTTGATGCTCTTGAGGACACAGTGCCCACAGCTCTCTCCTTCCTTGCCCTTCACCCACCTCCACCAGAGAGGCTGAAACCTTCTGAGCTCCTCACCAGCTTCTCATTCACCTCCCTGGCTCTGTGGTGCAGGTGGGAATGAGGGGGTTGCTGCCCCTTCACTGCCTCCCTGGCATCTTGACCTCAAAATTCCTCGATTCCCTTTCCTACCCACTGAAAGAGTTATCCAGCAGGCTACCATGGAACCAGAAACTCCTTTTAGTTTCTCCTGATTTTTTATTTTTTTTTAATTTCAGTTACACTTTAAATAAGTTTCTTATAATAGAGGCAAATAGATGTTCCCTGGCTGGTGTTCTTGGCTTGGCCTGGCTACAAAACCATTTTGCAGGCCCACACACTCTGGCCATGCTGCTTGCCAAGGGGAGAATTTTTATAGCCTCATTTTTAAATGGTATAGAGTAAAATTAAGGCTTGCCTGAACTGGGAAAAAAAATAGAGAATTAGATTTTATTTATCAAGTAATATAGCACTAAACATAATTGCAGGGTGAAGATAGGACATAGAAATTTCTTTGAAATACAGAATATAACAAAATGTGTGTAGGTAAGGAAGAGTTGTTCATCCCAACTGAAAATCCTGTTTAAAAAAAAAAAAGAAAATAAGAATTAAATCTGTCTTGTATCTTTCCTCTTTGAGTTTTACTCCCTTGTTGCAGAATATGAGGTTTCTCACAGTGGAACAGTTGGCATCTAGGGTTGGGCACTGTAGATAGATCTGTACATAATTTGCCAACTGACCCGACTGATTCAGCTTTTGGACAGTATTTGTCCATGTCCAAAAATTGTTCCTGATGCAAAAATAAGACATCAGTTTATTCAGCTAACACTAGGAGAAGGGTGAATGTCAAGGAAATAATGGGCTTTTTGCTAAAAGTAGAGTGTGCAGAGCCAGAATTCCAGATGTTTATAATTTTCTGTGTATTTGCTAGACTACAATGCTAGTCTTTTAATAGCTTTGATATATTAGTATCTGGATGTGAGATTTTTAATAGCTTTGGTATATTAATAGCTAGACATGAGTTTTTTAACAGCTTTCAAACCCAACAATGGTTACTGATAGGCTCAGTGCATGCCTTGCAGATGCTGCTGGATGTGTTTTCAGAACAAGTTTTTGTAAGCTACAAAGAAAAAATTGGAAATGAGTAGTTGCTTTCTGGAAAGCAGTGTTAACCATCTGTTTAGGGATGAAAGAACCAGTGGGGCTTCTTCTTTTTATCAACCTAGATGTTGATCTGCTTCTTTTATATAAACCTGTAGGGAATTAACTTGTAGGATCATATTTTTAAGCATCGTAATTTACTTTATAGTCATAAATACTCAGTAAATAATACCAAAACCAAAGCCACCATAGTGATAGTAACACAAATTATCTCTGGATGTATACAGCAAAGATTTCACAATAATATTTTGAACTTTCTGGCTGGATCAATCTTGCTTGCAAGGAAAACAAATCTCTCTTTCATGCTCCATTTGTTAACTGCTCTGGGCTTGGTGCAACTGAGCTAGAGCCATAAAAGAATTTGTGGAAAATATTATTTCTGCTTATTTTGAGAGTTTCTTTTTCTCTTTTTCTGTTGGTAGTATGTCATCAGTCACTCACAGCTGGAAACCAGGACCCTGCAGGTTTCTGTCTGGCACTATGACAGATTTGGACGCAACAGCTTCCTTGGGGAAGTGGAAATTCCATTTGATTCCTGGAACTTTGAAAATCAGGGTGATGAGTGGTTTGTGCTCCAGCCCAAGGTAAGGGTTTCCAGGACTGGTGAAAGTGCTGTGAAGCAAATTTAACAAGAATTAGTTATTTTTTTCCTTTGGAACTTTTTTATAAAGCAGGACTTTAAAGTGTATGATATGACAATAAAAAAAAGCAAATTTATTCTTAATTCAGTAACAGCTTGCTGGTTTTAAAGTCTTCATGAAATTTTCACATATGAATGGCTACTAAAAACAATAACAAAAAAAACTTTTAAATAAAGCTTTTTTTAGGTAATAAAGCCCAATAAAGTAGTAAAGTCCAATTTAAAAAATTACTTAGTAAATACATTAATCTTTTAAAATAGCATATAAAACAAATAACTTCCCTACCATTCCCCTTACCCAACTCTTAAGAGGTTATTAAAGAAACAAGCTTTCTTTTTTTCAGTTCAAAGTGCTTTACACCTTTCAGATGTGACAAAACAACTTCTTAATATCTCTAACTCACCTTAAACAGAAAAGCACAAGAAGAGGCTGCTCAGCCAGCAGATTGAGAGGTCTGTGAAACAGAGCAAGCCCTGTACCCAGGGGAGGGCAGGGTGACTCCTGTGCCCAGGGCTCCCCTGCTTTGGCAATGGTGTTCATTTTTTTGTTTTTGGAAGAGATTCAAAGAGCTGCTGTAAACCAGAGGATTAAGGGCTTCTCTCGTGCTTGCTCCTGCAGCAGCCGTAATCCCCAGGAATTCCAGGGGTTTAGAGTGACATTTAACAAAGAGTATCTTTCTAATTTCAAAAACAATATAAAGTGTGCAGCTAATATTGTCACGGTTGACCAGATGATTTGGTTTTTCTGTGTTCATTACATTTAAGGAAATCATATTATCTTTTGGGTTTCAGGAGAGAGTGTTTAATTTCTGCTTTTCTATCAGGTGGGAGATGAATCTGTTTGCTCTGTAATTAATTTCTAGGTAATTTCTTTTAATCTTAACAGAAAAATAACCAAAATAGTAATGAAGCTCTCCTGCTGAGCAAAATAAATAATGAGGCACTAAGCATTTCAGCCAGTCCAGCTGGAAGGTGGTGTCTGATTATTTCCAATACTATTAAAAGGATTTTTAAATTACTTCTTTTACTGTCAAAGAAAGCAAACACAGAATTGGTCTTGTCTGCCTCCTAAGTTGTTACCAACATTGTTTCTAAACTTAGAACACTGTTCTAAGTTTAGAACACTAAAGTTTTTGATCAGCAAGGATGATATTTAAAAAAAAAATCAATTATTACTACTAAAAGAAGCACTGGCTAATATCCATGCAAACAATACACACTGTTCTCCTATATGGACCCCTGATAGAGACAGGAATGGAGGAATGGCAATCAAATATTCTCTGGGATTCATTACAGTGCTTTGTTTGTTTTATCATGAATCATTTAGCTGCTTCAGTGAAAAGGCTGGAGACTTGAAGACGTGTTTCTTCTATGAGCATTGAGAGATCTGTTTTCCAGAGGAGTGTGATTAAGTCAGAAAAAATAGAGAAATAGTTCTGCAGCTTAAGAGAGAACAGAGTCATGTGGATTTGGAGGAGAGGCTGACAAATTTTTTTTCTGGCATTAGGACTTACACAATTGCTTGTCCACAAGCAGAACTAAATAAAAAAAACCTTTGATGCCTTTATGGGAAACTTGAGCCTAAAGTCGCTTAGTTTAGGCCAAAAGTGAGCTGCCTGACTGGCAAAATGTAGATGTGTAAATTATTCCACAGCCATTTACTGCAGGTTTTCTTTAGTGCTTTGTTGTAGCAGCTGGCATTGGACATTGGGGTCAGACAAGACTGTTTTTCTCAGTGTGTAGAGCAACATAGCAGTGCCTGTGCTGCTGTAAAAATGCTTCAAAGTCACAAAAGGGCCCTGTTGCTGTGGCTAAAATCGCTTTGTTCTCTGTCCCTTCCTTGGGTGCAGACTGAGCCCAGTGAGTGGTCAGTGCCTCAGCCTGGAGTCTGTGAGGTGAAGGCAATGCTGACCCTCTGTGCACACCTTATGAATTCCTGGTGGGGATTTTCACTTGTTTTCTCTGGACAATAGAATTTTAACCTTTGTGGGGTGTCAGGAAACAAGCTGAATACATCTCATAGAAGGTCAGACATTCACAGGTCAGACATTCTTCCACATTCACAGGTCAGACCTTCCTCCATAAACAACTCCTTAAAGGCTTCTGTGGTACCTTTCCCTTTATCCATGTCCTTCATCCCTCTGAAGAAATCAGGAAGATTTGATTCTTTGAACCTGAAGAACCTGAAGAATCAGGTTCATTTTACCCAAACCTAAGCACTGAAGCATGTACAGAAATTATATCACAGAAGCACAGAATGGTTTGGGTTTGAAGGAGTCTCAAAGATCACCCTGTTCCCATCCCCTGCCACGGGCAGGGACAGCTCTCACTGCACCAGGCTGCTGAGAGTGGTCCCAGCTCCACCAGGGAAGTCAGAGCTCTCTGTGTTGCATCCAGAGTTTTCAAAATGTAGTTTCCAACTTCTGGCAAAGTGAATGGAAATTCAGTACCCTGTCAGTGATATTATTTTGAAGCTCTCCTGAAAGATGGACTGAAGGGCACTAATTGCATTCTTCTGGGTAAGATTTGAACATTTATAAAAAAGATGTAGAAATGCAGAAATAATAGCTGTGTAGAAAACAAAGAGGACACTGGGAATACCAGTTTTTAAGAAGTTTTTGTGTTTCAAAGCTGCACTCTGCTCTCTCTCCCCCTTGTTCCCTACACATCCCGTCAAAGACTGACTCAGGAGGGACTTCTCTAAAATCCATGAAACTAATTAGATTTTAAACCCTGACTGGTGCAAATAAAGACTGACTATCAGATTAAATCAGTTATAGTTTATATACTCAGAAATAAGTTTGAGGGGTTTTTTTGCTGTTGTTTTTTTTCACTTACTCATGCTAAATAACTCATCTGTGTGTTCACTGAACAGTGTCTAATGCCACATGGGTTTATTTTTCTGAGAGCTTGCATTCCCTAGCTCAGAAAGTTTCTAAAATGTGATTGCCTCCAATTTGAATGTCTTATTTTCTGAAAGTGGGCTGATACATCTTGATGTGTTTAAAAAGTGTTTAAAACACTCTACAGATTTATTGCTATATTTCAACAGAATTATAATCAAAAGAAAAAGTTGAATGATTAACCTTGTCTGGATTTCTGGTTGGTTTGGTTTTTTCCTCTTCAGGTGGAGGCTGTGACAGATTTTGGGCTTCAATACAAAGGAGAACTGACAGTGGTTTTGCGTTATATTCCCCCAGACAGAAACCTAATGCTTCCTCTGGGGCAGTTTCAAGGTAAAACAAACATTAATAATGAGGGTTTTAAAAGTCATGTGATGATGATGTATCAAAAATCTTCACATAGGGTGAAGTAATGGTACTGGTGAAGATTGAAATCATACTTTAATATGCTCATTTATAGAATCACAGAATGTTAAGGGTTGGAATGGACCTGAAAAACCATCTAGTCCCAAGTCCCCTGCCATGAGCAGGGACCTTCCACTAGACCAGGTTGCTCAAGGCCTTATCCAACCTGGCTTCAATAGTTATATATGGAAATTCTGAACCATGTGTGTGTTTCTTTTGCTTCATCCTTTTCTCTTACACTGAGCTTAAGAAGAGAGAATGGAAGAGGAATATGCAGTCAGTGGTTGATGCATTGCTCTGAGTTAATTAAAAAAAAAATCCAGACATTAGGTAACATGATCAAGGGCACCCACAGAGAAATAAATTGTCTGCATTGTAGTCTGAGAGTTCTTTTTTCAGCTAGTTATATACAATGCTTAAGTAAGAGACCTCACTTAGTTGTTCATGCTTAATTCACCTGAATCTGCCTCCTCATTTTCACCCTTTTTTCTTACTGTTTTTCCTCTGCTCAGTCGTACTGTATCATTGCTGCAATTTAATCCTGTAAAATTTTATCAGAGTTCTTGAGGGTGAGCCATTATTTTCATCAGCAATGAACAAGGGAGGAGAGTTACTCTCTCTTTGCATTGTGTTAGCATGTGGAACAGCAATCCTTTGAAGTGAGAGCAATCACTGGGTAGCACCTGAGTGCACATGGATGTACCAGATGCAGGAATATCACTGTCTCAGTGACAGTATTGCTTGTTAGCCTTTGCATTTGATGGATTAGATTCCTTTCTTTTCCTTTCTTCTTTTTTTTTTTTTTTTGACAGATGATATTCCCTCCCTCTACTTGTAGTAAGGTTTACTCAAGGTTTGCTCCCTTAGAAGCTCATTGTTATCAGCTCAGTCCAGATACAGCCTGCAGTTTTTAAAATTAGTACATTTTAACATCACTCCTGATGATTACTTTTAAAAATGTGGCCAAGATCATTTACATTTTTAAATCAGTCTTACAATATAGACTGATATATCTATTAGGTGTTATGATATGTTATGATATGTTATGATATGTTATATTATATCTACTAGAATGGAGTCAGGGCCTCAGCCTGGAGTCTGTGAGTATATTATATATACTAAAATATAATATCTGATTGTAATTTTGCAACTTTGTTCCATGCTTAGGAAAGAGAGGCTTCAAAAAAGGAAAGAAAGGAGATTCTCATCTGCCATCTGGAGGCATATTAGAAGTCCTCATCAAAGAAGCAAAGAATTTAACAGCAGTGAAGTCAGGAGGCACATCTGACACTTTTGTTAAAGGGTTTGTGGGGTTTTTTCCTCTCCTTTTTTTAATGACTGCACTGGATCTAATTTAAGATTTGTATCACATGCCTGTAAACATGTGGGTACACAAAAAATTTATATAGTATGACAACATATGTGAGGTTTTTAGATATTCAGCATTTTGTGTTGGACACTCAAAATCCAAACTACATAGAATGCTTGTGTTTGAAAAAAATTAACTAAATCCTGCATCTCTCATTATAATGGATTTCTCATAAATGTAGGATATGCATTATAAATGTTACATTTAGGAAGTAATAGATATCATAAAACATTTTTCTTTGCCATTTTTTGCTCTGAATGATAGTTTTCAGGTTTGCTGGTTTCTAGATATGTTCCAATTCATATTAATGGGTTGAGTGTTGTTACTAAACAGAGCCCACAGGAAACATCCTGTCTTTAATTCCCTGGAGGAGCTTAGAATTTATCTTGATCTTCTGCTGTGCTTGAAACTATCACTCAGTGCATACATTTCAAGTAGAAAAAATAATTTTAATTCCTTTCTGGACAATCTCTTGTTGCACTTTGAGATGGACGCTGGACACGATGACTCCAGAGAGGTCCCTTCTAGCCAATGTTTTTATGACTCTGTCTATATTTAGCCTCACTGAAATAAAAAGTTTGTAGTTGAGTCTTGAGGCAAGGAGACTGAATTCCAATTTCTGCTTGTGATAACTGACACTGTAGGTATGAGACCAAAGGAGCACAAATGCAAAATAAGCACTTGAAGTAGATGCTTAACATAATACCAGTGGGGAGATGGGGTCCTGATCCCATTTGAGCCTCTCTATGACTGTTATATATTAAAAATACAATGTGAAAATCTACTTCCATATTAATTTTCCTTTATCTCCCAGGTACCTGCTCCCAGATGACAGCAAAGCTACAAAACACAAAACTCCCATAGTAAAAAGGAGTGTGAACCCCCAGTGGAACCACACTTTTGCCTTCAGTGGTTTGAATTCAGGGGACATAAGGAATGTCTGCCTGGAGCTGACTGTGTGGGACAAGGAGTCTCTTTCCAGTAATATTTTTTTGGGAGGTGTCCGTTTGAGCACTGGAAATGGTAAGGTCCCATCTGACTCAGGTTGCTTTTCTTGTTCTGCTCTCCTCTTTCCTGGTTCATGTGTATGAAGGACAGAAATGTCACTGAGTGTTTTGAAAACACACAGGAAGTTGTGCAATTTGAAAATGGAGAAAAGGCAACACATGGATAATCTGTAGATGATTTAGATCTTTCCTCCACTGAATGAGACACAAAAATCATGTGTCCATTTGTATTTCTGCACAGTCTAAAAGAACTGTGAATACTTGGGGAAGCATTCCTTAGCATCCCAGTGAGAAGGAGCCAAATACTTCTGTGCAGCCCTTCTGCTGGCCACGGTGTGAGCTGGAAGAGGCATGAATCCATTCCCCCTGTGCTGGGAAAAATTGCTAGTGGTGCAGTGTGGGGAGGTTTCTGAGCCTCTGCCCATGTGCCTGAAGGTGTTCAATGACAAACTGGGGCTCTCCAGGAGCTGTGTGTTTTCAGTACAACTCCCTGTGCAGGAGGAAGTGTAAAATGCTTGTCATTTCTCTTGCACACTGTTGTAAATGAGGAGTGATGTTATCCAACTGCTCCTAAAATGGCAAATTCCCATGTTTTTACAATTGCCAGGTGTGAGCAATGGCAAGGAGGTTGACTGGATGGACTCCCAAGGGGAAGAGCAGCACCTCTGGCAGAAGATGATTGACAGCCCAGGAGCTGCAGTGGAAGGGGTGCTGATGCTGAGATCCAGCATGGGGAAACGCAGACTCTGAAGGACTTTGACTGCTGGGGAAAGCCACAGCTACTCCTGGCTGCAGGGGTGTCCAGGCTCCTGTCACTTGGCCCATGTGAACCTGAGAAGGGTTGCACCTTTGCCTTGGACATTAAGGCTCTGAGTGAGACTTTAATGCATTCTGCACTTTCATGCACACATTCCTTACCCAGGCTTCTTGTGTGAATTTTTTCTCCTGAAGCCAGTGAGAGCAGGACCTTGCACAGAGATCAGACTGGCTTTGTCTGTCCCCTCTGGTGGCTGTGTGCAGCTGATGAGCATCCTGCCTGAGGGCTGCTCAGACTGAGCAAACTCCCTTGCTGGTCATTTAGTGAGTGATGCCAGGTTTATGAATCTCCTTCTGGCTCAGGGATGGCCCCAAAGGCAGCAGTGGCACAGAACAAGCAGATTCAGAGTGAGTCTGTGCTTTGGTGTTTGTAAATTAAGAAGCCATAATGTTATGAAGGACAGCAAACAGTGTTTGTTCATGGTGTTTGCTTGTTGGGCTGTGCAGTGGTGCAGCACGACAGGCTTGGGACCAAAACCCAGCCAAGCAGGGCCAATTTAGTGTTGCACTGCCCTAGAACCAGGCAGCAGGGAGCTGGGGGGCAGTGCTGGTGTCCTGGCATCCTCTGGGTATTTTAATGCACTTGTATAAAAGGCAGACTTGGTTCAAAGAGCCTTTAATGAAAATAAATCATAACAAATCTTCAGTTTCCAGAATTGCATGATGCTGCTGGTTTTCATTCAGTTGACAGCTCTAGCCAGAACCTTCTGATGTCATTGAACAGAGGGAATACATCCACATGCCAGTCCCCATCTGATGTGTTACTGAGATGAGACACATGCCAGGTTTGGATGGAGTTAGCTAAAACTTGATTCAACAGATTGTATAGAACAGAATGGGATTAAAGCACATGCCAAAATGATTTGCATAACTGTAAAATCTCCTCTGAATGGACTGGGGTCTCATTCAGGCCCATGCACATTATTTGTATTCCAAGTAGGGCATTTTTCCTCCTGAACATCCCCCAGTGGATTTAATGATGAGTGGTCTTGGCCAATACAATCATTAATTTATTAACTGTGACAATTGTTCAACAGTAATTTTGTGGTCCTCAAGGTGTAAGACAAAGGAAGATCAGGAAACTGAATGAACAGCATTTCTTCTGAACTTTCCACAATTAGAACACAGCTTTCTATTTGCACTAGTAAGTTCACCTATAGCTATTCCTACATTTTTTCCCACCAAAGTTTATTGCAAGAAATCTTGATTGAACAACAGAATATATTCTGATAGCTAAGCAACTACAGCCGGAGATGTTGACATCTGTAGTTGTCCTAGTGTGCAATTAAGTACATGTATTTAGAGACTAACTCAAAACCTTAAAATGTAACATTAATTCTTCTTGTTTTAAGATATTTTATGCTGTTTCTTGTTGAAGTGCCTGGAAACTGCAGGAAAGTTTACAGTCAGTCTTTTAAAATCATAATATTATTGGATTTTAAAACAGTATTTATTTGTGTTGAAAACAGTAGTTTTAATAAAATTATTTGTTTCTTTATGCATAAGTTATTTCAAAATTCTGATGTGACTTTTAAAAGTCACTGGAGATATTGCTTGCCCAGTTGGAGACTCACCATTTTCAGAAATTACCAAGTCATCTTTGAAACTGAAAATTCTCCCACAGAATCTCGGATTGGGAACCAAACATCAGTGGTTACTCAAGAAAACTGACTTCATTTTTCTTCTTTATCTTTTCTTTATTTTTGTCTGAAGTTCAGCTTAAATTGGGCAGTGAGGGAAGTCTAGTTTGGTTTTAGCTGACTTTTAATTTTTCCAGCCTAAATGATTCTGTCATTCTACAAATCTGTGCTGCAGGTGCTGTGAGCTGATAAATTAGAGCACAAATATCAAGCACACAACATTTTATGACCTCTTTCTTATCACCATAGTCTGTCCTTAATATTAGATTATTTTTTATCAGTATCTTCCAAAGTGACCCAACTTAACTTTTGACACCTTAACTACCTCTCTCTTTAACAGAATTGTTTTGAGTTCTCTTGGTTGCCTGTACTACAAACCTGAATTTATTTTGAGAATAATAATATTACATTGACATATAGTCATAAACTTGGGGGGTTTTTTTCTTCTGCTAGAAGTTGTTTCAAACAGATAAACTTGTTGAATGTAAAGAAAATGGTTCCTTGAGGTAAAATTCCAGCTCAAGTTGTGGAGGAACACTGGTCTGTTGAATGGTTTGCCTTGATTAATTTTGATGGTGAAAATGGCAAAAATAATAACAAGAAAATTCCTCCAAGCTGGACCTTGGAATGGGCATTTTTTCACTTGTTAAACTGAAAAAAACTTAATTTTAAATTTAATTTACTTTTGCATGGAACACAAGCTTTTGCCTAATTTTTGAATGATACTTCCTAATCTCCTAAGCATGAATGTTTTGGCTAAATCACATTTTGCTTTGAACCAAAAAAAATTGTATTTCACTGCTTCAACTTCTGCCCATTTTGGTCATAAGGCGGAGTTTGTGGTGAATGGCTGCATCTGGGAAGTGTCACCCAGCTCACACACGGGCTTTAAGCTCTGTTTTTCCTTCAAAGAGCCAAAATGTCACTCTGAGCCCACAGCTGAAGGCACAGGCTGGGCTCTGAGCAGGCTCGGCCTATGGAGGGAACAGTTTCACCTGGGAAGGAATTCCAGCCAAGGTGGCGGTGATTGCCATTGGGGGGTGTGGGGTAGGAGAGTGGAATGACCTCCTGGGTTAGCAGGAACAGTTCTGCAGCATGGTGTCACTATAAAAGCTGTCACACTCACCAGAGCCTCGGAGAGATGATGAGCATCAGATAAACACCAGAGCAATTTGGAAAGTTTTGCTGTTCTCTGATGTTATCAGCCCATTTGTAGGAATCATCTGATTTATGGAAAATGTCACATTTAATTATGTCTCTCATCTCTTTGTTCTCTTCTTCTGTAAAGATGGTTTATGGTTTGGAAAAAGCACAAGATGATTAACTGCAGATGTGATTTCTTGTTTCCCGGATATTTGAATTAATTGCCCATAATTGTGCGTCATCATGCACTGTGTGTTACCAGGCTGAACAAAAAAGACAGAAAGCCAGAAATTAGACCAAAGCCTTCCTTTTCTATCTGTATTTGTAATATTGAAGGTGCATTAATGGTTTATTCAAAGCTAATTTTCGGGAGGAAATGGCCACAATTTTAACACTGATTCATAAACTCGTGCCCTGAGTAAACAGATACAGCAGAGCTGACGTTTCTGAAGTCTTTTTCTACACAGACCTGAACAACTGAAGCTGCATCAGTGGAGAAGAAATCTGATCTATGGTGGGTGCAGAAACTGTGTTACAAAACACATTTTACTCTACTACATATTTTTCTAGCAAGGTTCGTGGTTAAATTTTGAGAGTTTAACCCATTAAGAAGAATAGAAGCGCAACTTTAGCTGTAAAAGGTCAATTTGGGCCAGTAAACATCTACAGACAGTGCCAATAACTATCAAAAAGAGCTGATGCTGAGGGCTTTCCAAGCTCTGCCAGCAGATTTTGGTATCCAGCCCTGCTCTCTGGTAATTTTCTCTATCAGCTGAATGGGGACTTCAGGCTTCTAAACCTACTTGCTTGTTGAGATTCCAAAACCAGATGAAATAGGTTTGAAATGTCCTTCCTATCTCCTTTCCCTCCACCATGTTACACTTGAGTGAGATGAAAGGAAAGCTGCAACGACCAGGGACTGCTGTTGCCACCTTCCTGTGCTAATCCAAATGCCACTGCCCTCCTTGGATGCCTTTCAGATGCCACATTTCCATCCTTCTTTTCCAGCTGTAATGGTTTAAGAGAGAAAGCATTGGGATGGTGAGCATGTTTTGATCATGATTGATTAGACTGGAAGCTTTTTCCTCTGTGCCTCTTTCAATGCAGATTATGCTGAGGCAGCACAAATGAAGCATTTTTATATATTTATTTTTGATTTTTCTTTTCCTGACTGGTTAAGTTGAGCTAAATGCAATTATTTTAAGCTGTATTCTGCAAAATATCAACTCAACTACAACAGGAGAGCAGCTTTTAAGCATCCACTGGTCCTAATTGATAAGGAGAAGTAACAGCAGGGTTGCAGTTTTGTCTGGTGCAATTTTGACTTCTTGATGGCTCTGCACATTGCCCAGCTTCAGGAATGTAAAGTTTGCAGTTTGTTTTGTAGCATCCATGAAGAGAAAATCTGCTTGGATTTTTTTTGTAGCATCCATGAAGAGAAAAGCTGCTTGGGTTTCTTACACCTTTGGAGAAGAGATCAGAGCCCTGTTTCCACAGCTGTCTGGTTTGTGGGCTCACAAGATAATAAGAGTTGTACCTGAATCTTTGCAAGGGTTTCTCTTCCCTTCACCCCTCCCTCCAGTTCAGCAGCCCTGACCAGAAGGTTCTCCCTGGAATCTGATCCCCAATATCTGGGAGGAGGCAGCATGCACAAGTGATGGGAGAACCCCACTTATTTTCTTCTATATGAGGTTAAGAGTGAAATTTTCCTTTGCTAACACACAGTACTGATTTTCAGCACTTTGCCACCATGACATAAGTATCTTCTGAGACCTGACCCATGCACTTTATAAACTTTTTTTCCCAAATAATTAGTTATTATATTTTTGCTATGCCCATAAATGCTAACATTTGAGAACCCCAGAGACATGATGGTGAGTTCCAGAACAGGATGCAGACTATTATTTGCAGTGATGCCCTTTAGCACTGCTCAGCAGGAGATGCTCAGAAGCATGCTAACAGAACCTTACCACTGTGCCCATGAGTCTCCTCCCTGATGATTTCATGTTTTCAAATGCTGTTTAATAAGTGATAATACAGTGTTAATTATGCTGTGTATATTAACACTGGAAAATGAATTTCAGCTTGCATTTTAGGTGACTTTTTAGGTTGTTTTTGAAACTCACCCTAGCTGCATCTTGACCTTTTATTTAGATTATTTATTTCAACAATCCTACTTTGTGGCAATAACATTTACATGGCTGTGTGCTACTGCTCCTGACAGCTCTCTGTATATTTTTGAGAATAGTTCTTATTGTTGAGGTTTGCCTAAAGCCAAGCATAGTCATTTGTTGCAGCAATTAGAGAATGCCACATATCCCTCGTGCTGCCTTGGTTCTGCTAAAAATCTGTTGCTAGCAATTTGTTCAATTATTCTGGTGGACATGAACAGTCGAAGCAGTAAATGGCATCGCAGTATGTTAAGCTTTGCCCAAATTGAGACAAAGCAATGTTTTCTGCTGAGAACATTTTTGTACTGTGCATTGTACATTGTTTTGTGGACAAAGATGGCTGGTAAGACATTTGCAGCTGTTGTCAAGATTTCTGTTATGTCTTCTAAATTAAAATACTGAAATGCTGCTGTGTCTTTGTCTCTCCTAAAATGAATTACAGGAAAATATATCTCCCAGGAGTATCCCATCTTATCTCACTGAGGTAATGACAACATTTATATGTGATGACCAATGCAAGGGCCTTGCATGTTTTTGGAGGTGAGACTCCATTGATCGACTCTGTCTCTCCTTTTGTTGTCTTAAAAGCACTTAAAGTGTAGAAATTAAGCTGGTTTTGATTTCATAAGCATTAAATCTGATTTCTTTTAAATATGCAATTTTAAGGAAAAGGGAAATACAGCATTCTCTTCCTCCTTGCTATAAAATTATTTTACATGTATATTAACTCCCCCTGTTCATCAGGTCCTCCCCTCCATCTTTGAATCTACTGCCTCTTCCCTAGTTCAAGGTCCTGCCTGCCTGAACATCCAGGTATGTTCAAAATGCATATTTTCTCTAATTTCTGGTCCTGATTTATTTTTTAATTATCATGATAAGAAAAATCAACAAGCATTCGACCCCTTAATTTACACTTTCAGCAGAGTCGTGTTCCCTTCAACTTACCTCAGGGCTGAAGGCTCTCTTACATCTTCTTGTGGTTCCCCTGGGCTTTTGTGGCTTGCTGTGCCTTCCCAGTGAGCAAGGAGGCAAACCCTGGGCTCAGGGCTTGTGCTGCCTCTGGCTCAGCTCCTGCGCCCAGGTTGAGGGCAGACCAGCTCAGCAGGGCTCAGTGGGCTCTTGGTGTGAGCTCAGGGTCTTCTGCCCTCACACCACTCTTGTCCAGCTCGTCCCTGCGCTGGTTCTGGCCTTTATGGGCAGGTCAGACACCCAAAAACTGGAAGGCAGCTGCAGGTAGGGGAAGAGCCCTGCTGCCATTTCTCTGCTCTCTGTACTTTTACTCAGAACTGTACTCAAGGACTTGCCTGAGGATCCTGAAGGCACCTCTGTTCCTCCTGTATAACTGAACTGTAGTTCCTCCTCCCCTTCTCTTGGAGGTGATAGATGACTAATTCTCCTTGTAAATTTGAAGTATGGGCCATGCTAATTATTGAAATTCAGGTTTTGGTTACTTTCTGGCTGTGTGGGTGGCAATGGGAGGCATGTTGGTAACTAGATGTGCACTAGCACATTCTGCATGGACACTGGCATTCCCATTTGTTCCCTCTGTGTTTCACAGAGCATGCAGCAGCTGGGTCACTGCTTTAAGAGGCCAGAGGAAAACCACATATGCTCTCCTCAGCTGCCTATGTCCTCACTGGCTCCTCTGGACCAGGCAGCCTTGCTGCTCTCTGCCTTCCAGCCCCTGCAGGTGATTTCCCACTCCTCCTTTCACCAAGCTGCCATAAAAATATCCTCCAGCCACAAATGGGCAGGGAGAAATGGGCAGCAGCTGCATGGCCAAGAGGAGCTGCGCCACCTCCTGACGGTGTGAAGCACTTTTTGCTTCCTGTGGATGTACAGCAGGAGCAGAGACTGTGGTGAGTGGCTGGAAGAGATCAAGCACTGAGATTGCACAGCCTGAGCTCTATTATTCCCCCACCTCAACTTAAAAAGTGGGTTGTGATCATTAGAGTATTTAAATACCCTCCAGGTTACTCTTCAGGCTCTGCATTTTCATTAACTATGTGATGCAGTCTGACTCATGCTCTTATGTAAGCACTGAGCTGTAATGAAGTCCCATGTTGTGGTTGTTTAGTGCAGAGCTGTGAAGGATCATTGGTGTTTTCATTAAAACACAACACTTTCTGTCCCAGAGGGCTTTGAACTTCAAGAATAGGGATGTGCAACTTCAAATTTGTCTCTCTTCTCCAGCTGTAGAGGAGGTGTGTGACAGCAGGGGTTGTTCTCATCTAATTAGGTGGATTATTAGGTAGAATCTGGGGAAAATCAGGCCATTTACAAAATTGCTTTTTTTCTGAGAAACTGCTGCCTCCCACAATTTATCTCAATAGTTTTGTTTGTAAAAGATGCTGCCTGTCAGGAACAGTAATTCTTTTCTCATCTGAAATAATTGAAGTCTTCTGGTTCACACTCAGAATGTCCAGACTGATGTAGGAACCTCCAGCCATGACTGTATCCACGCACTGGGATGTGTCACATCTCCTGCAATGAACAGCCTGGAGGTGGGATGGAAAGGGTAAGGCTTATGGCAGGTCTAATATTCCTGTTTTCAATCAGATTTGCATTTTGACAGCAGTGGTAGGATTAGAGCTATAGCAAGAAGAGTTGGGAGTATGAAATAGACTCCAGACATTGTAACTTTGAGGGAGGAGAATTTTTTGTGAAACCTTAAAAAAAAAAAAAAGTGCACTGGTGTAGATACTGAACCTTGCTTATGTAGTGTTATTTTTCTGGGACCAGAAGTGTACAGGATGAGTGACTGGAATATATTTGCATATATAAACGCTGGGCTAAAGCCAGAACTACTACATCCCTGGTTCAAACACTCCCAAGAGACCATTCTACCAAATCCCTGTATACCATACATGCAGGCTGATTTGACTCCAAAACAGAGATGGCACATAGTACTTTTCACTGTTGCCCACAAAAATGTCCAACAGAAAATGCCAGAATCCTTGTATTACTAATCAAGAACAGCTTTTCTTAATCACAGGATTTTAAGAGATGTTCTGTGCAGAATATAACTAGTAATCCAATCACTCATGCACTCTCCTGCACTTAATTCAATTTCCTGTAACAGCCCAGTGATTGCAATCACTTCCCTGATTGTAGCAATTGTACAGCCCTGCTCCTGTTCATGCAGTCAGGAAAGAAGACTGGATGCACTGACTGTGTACCTAAATCAACATGGAGCAGCAGCAGATTGGAATTGCAGCAATACAGGAGAAAAATCAGACCCATCCAAGATTTTTATTTTTGTAATAGATTTTAAATCATTGGAAATCAGTTGCTCTCCTTTTTCAGTGAGAAAGTGAGGGAAAAAAAACCCCTAAACCGTGCACTTGTGATTCATGCTCTAAGTAGGTGAATGCTAAAGAGCCTGAGTCAGAACTGGGGCCGCAGCAGCCTGTGTATGGATGTGTCCTTGAGCTGCCTCTGCTCCACAGGCACAGAACCACACAATGGTTTGGGTTGAGATCACCTTATTCCAATGTCCCTGCTGTGGGCAGGGAATCTTCCATGCTCCAGACAGCCCCATCCAACCTGGTGCTCAAAACCTTCAGATTCCTGGCCCTCATCACCCTCAGAATTTCTTCCTACCATCTAAACCTGTCCTCCTTTAGCTTAGGGCCTTTTCTATCACTGCATGCCCTTTTGAAAATTCCTCTCCAGCCCTCTTGCAGCCCCTTCAGGCTGCTCTAAGGTCTCCCTGGAGCCTTCTCCTCCCCAGGCTGACCAGCCCCAGTGCTCTCAGCCTGTCTCCATAGCAGAGGGGCTCCAGCCCTTGGGCCACCTCAGAGGCTCCTCTCTGGTCTCCTCTCACAGATCCATGTCCTTGGTGTGCCCAGCCCTGATTCCCTTGACCACTGACAGAGGGAAGGCAGCTTGGGGTGCAGCTGTGTCCACCACCTCACAGGCTCTCACCCTCCTTGCTCCTTTACAGTGGGTTCAACATTTGTTTTGTTTGTTTGGTCAGGCCTGGAAGAGAAATGGCATTTCTGTGATTTCTGTCACCAGTCCTGACCTTGTCCGTTGTTCCTAAGAGCAACACTTGGAAAGCCCAGAGCTTCATTGCCCCTCAGTTGCTCATCCTGGCAAACTTGGCACCACCACCTGCAGAGTTCAGGGTGCATCCTGATCTCCTTGGCCTTTGGCACCAGCACTGCAGGGCCAAGCCGTGCTTTCACAGCTGCTCTTGGGTGTTCAGCAACACTCTGCTAACACTGGGAAGCAGATCTTCCTGCCATGGCATACCCCACACAGCTCCTCCTTGATGCTGTCATGCTTCAGCCCACAAATTAGCTTTTGCTTGCTGGTGTCAAGGCTGACTTACCTCTCTTCACATCCACTTCCTCATTAGTTCACTTGCAGGACCAATCTTTTTTAAAAGAAGAGTTTTGTCTCTTCCCTTTCCTTTCCTCTTTCCTTTCCTTTCCTCTCCTCTCCTCTCCTTTCCTTTCCTTTCCTTTCCTTTCCTTTCCTTTCCTTTCCTTTCCTTTCCTTTCCTTTCCTTTCCTTTCCTTTCCTTTCCTTTCCTTTCCTTTCCTTTCCTTTCCTTTCCTTTCCTTTCCTTTCCTTTCCTTTCCTTTCCTTTCCTTTCCTTTCCTTTCCTTTCTTTCCTTTTTCCTTCCCTTCCCTCCCCTCCCCTCCCCTTTCCCTTTCCCTTCTTCTTTTCTTTCCTTTTTTTTTTTTTTGTCATTTCAGAGGAAGCAAGAGACCAAATTCTGGTAAGGATTGCTGTAAAGATACTGCTAAAACTTTTCTTGTGCTGACACCACAAGAACTTTTCTTGTGCTGACACCATTGTAAAATTTACAACTCTACCTTATGGTCAAAGTCAAACAAGCATTTGACTGGAAAAAGAGACTGTGGTCTTGAGGGGCAGGAATGAACAGCACAGATGCTGGGTGCTAGCTCAGACAGTCAGATTATGTATCATACCCTGTGAACAGGCATCCAAACTGTAATTCCCACTTTTCACTCCTCTGACCCTTGTACTTTTCATGCATGATGTGTATTCTTTGCTGTGGATTATTGAGACTCTGGGCTGTAATAAAACAAAAGAAATTTTTTCCCTGTTCTGATTGCCTCCTGATATTTTTTTTTATTAAACGGGGAACTTTTTTTGTTAATTTCAAAGTGATGACTTGCAAACAAGTATTTTCACAGCTCTGGAAGTGACAAATCCTTGATAATGTTTCCCTGGAGTAATGTTTCCCTGCCATCAAAACAACAGCCTGGTCTGTCTCCAAGGTGCAGGGGGGAAAAAAAGTCTGCTACTCCAAGACTGCTGGACATTAAAAGCCACAAGCAGAAGTGCAGCAGGTAAGAACATATGTTCCCATTAAGAACTGCAGTACATGGGCCTTAGTAATTACTGTCCATCCTCTACACTGATCACTGCTCCTTCATCATATTCCCTGTGGCAATGACTTCCATGCTCCTGCTATCACCAATTTTGTCCCTGCTGCTGCTGAAAATCAATGCTTGTGTTCCCTCTGGCTCATGCTTTTTGTCTTTGATTGACACTTTTTTTAGTGGAACTAAAAGGCACCAGTGGGTTCCTTATACACTTTCAATGTGAGGCTAATGTCTTTTATAATGGTTTGCAGAAAGATATTTTGAACCAAATTCTGTATCAATCGACCAACTTTAACCCCCAAGTGGAATTTTAGACAACTATCTGTTTGCAGAACAATATTTTATTAATAAAAAGAATTATAAACAGTAAGAAAGAAACCCCAATTTTACACTGAATGAAAAATCCAAAATAAACTCTCAGAAACGTGCCTCGGTTCTTTACTCTCTGTACGAGAAGTTCCATTAGGCAATAAATTCTACATCCACATTCATCCAGTTGTGGGGTCCCCAGCAGGAGGAAGGACATCAACCAGTCAGAGCAAGTCCAGAGAAGGCCACCAAGGTGATCAGAGGAACAGAGCACCTCTCCTGTGAGGAAAGGCTGAGAAAACGGGATTGTTCAGCCTGGAAAAGAGAAGGCTCAGGGGTGACTTAATTGTGGCCTTCCAGTCCCTGAACAGAGCCAACAGGAAAGATGGAGAGGGATTTTTTACAAGAATCTGGAGTGACAGACAAGGGGGAATGGCTTGAACTTGTAAGAGAACAGGTTCAGGTTATATATTAGGGGAAAATTCTTCACTGTGCAGGTGGTGAGGCACTGCCACAGGCTGCCCAGAGAAGCTGTGGCTGCCCCATCCCTGAAAGTGTTCAAGGCCAGGTTGGATGGGGCTCTGAGCAACCCGATCTAGTGCAACAAGTCCCTGTCCATGGCAGCAGGGCTGGAGCTCAATGAGATTTAAAGTCACTTCCAACCCAGACCATTCTATGATCTAAAGATGACTGAAAGTACAAAAGAGCAACCTTCTATGCAGAACAGCTGCATGGCTGGCCAGATTTACCAAGACACAGAAAATCACATCAGTGATTAAAAGCCATGCTTTGTGTAGCACCAAGGAGAGAATTCTGTGGATCAAAAAAAATTCACCGACAACTGCAGGCCCTGAAATGCTGAATTAGGGACATGAGTGACCAATTTCTGCTTGCAGTTTCATCTCATCTTTCCTCAAGGGGAACTTGTCAATAAGGGCAAAAAGCTCAGCTGGGGTTGCTGGGAAGGGGTAGCGCTCCTTGTCCATGCCGTGCTTGTCCATCACCACGATGTTGAAACTGAAATGGGGGATCCTCAGCAGCAGCCTGCAAAGCAAGGAACTGGTTTGTTAAAGGGCAGCACCAGGCTCTTCAGGCTGAGCAGGGGAAGGTGGGCATGGTCACAGGGGCTACACAGAGTGTAGGTTTGGTTTCAGCATTAACAAAGAGCCAGCTAAAGAGCAGGTGCCTGCACGTGTCAAAGTGACTGCACCCAGCTCTGTTCTCTGCCAGTATCCACTGCTGTTACAGGAGTGAAACAAGGTTAGACAAAAAGAAAAAAAAGTATGAACACTGCCTAAAAACCCTTGTGATGAAGCCTGAGTTACAAGTAAGACTATTTCCTTTATTGGCTTCCACTTCTTGGTTTTGCTTGGTATAAAAAGTCACAGTAAGAAAAATCAGGACAAAATTATTGGAGTCTGCTTTCACTGCTTCCTAATAATAACAATCATCTGTGACTCTAATTTTAGAGGAACAAAAGCCACTGCTAATCATGGAGGAGTCTTTCCAAAGTGGTGGAAGTGGTCATTTAAACTCCTCTAGTAGCAAAAGCTACATAAGTAACAAAAGTTTATCTGTAGTGCTCTTTTCATCTTTTGCTTGAAGGAGTAATGTACTAGAAGATGCCTGGATATGCAGTCAGTCAACATCATTAGTGTGGGGTAAATAAATTCAGACAGCCATGAGAGAATGAGAGAAAGCTGCCATGAAGAAGAATCTGGGGGGATTTTTGCAAAGGTGTGAAGCACCAAAATTGGCCTTCCTTAGCCTCCTAACAAGTTTGAGGGCTCTAGGCATAGTCTTGTTGCAATCAGGGAGCTTGGCCATTAAATTCAAACTAAAATAAACATTAAAGCTAAGCAATAGTGAAAGAAAACTACATTCATCTTGTGCCATATATTACCTAAGAAAAAATGCTTCTAAAAATTGAAATGCTAAATTTCTGTGCTTTCCAAAGTTTAACTGGGGCACTTGTGCTCATTAGCTTACTGAAATGTCAATTCTGGACAACACCTTTATTCTTAAGAGTGCATTTCATATTGATTTGAGCACCTTGCAGAACTAGAAAGCTGTAATTCACACACAAAGCAACAACAAAGAAAAAACTTTCACTGAGTGCAGGGCAGGTCATACTATAGCAATTTATGAAATGTAGCTTCATTAAAGGTTGCAAGAAACCAGGGAATGAGATGTTAAGAGAGCTCATTATTTTCTACAGAGCCACAAGAAAACCATTTCAACTTTAGTAAAAGTATCCTTTTTCTTTTATTGAGAACAGTTTTTTTTAAATATTTTTTAAAAATCCCCTCTCTGCTGTCAGCAATTTTCATTGTCTCCAATTAAAACTTACTCCCTTTCCTCAGGCATATCATAGATCATGTTGCTTAAAATGTTCCTTGACTTTTTTCTAAACAACTCCTTCTTTTCCTGCCAATGCGGCCTTCACTGTTGGCTTTTTTTCCTCTTCCAGTCCTTAGGAAATGCTGGCATTTGAAGTGTTTCTTTCAAGTGAAAGCCAATCCTCTGCCAGTCTAAACCCAAGTCAAAACAGTTCAGGCACCTCAGTAGAACTGCTGATGCTGCAGTCAGGCTGGGGAGGCTGAGATAATTTCCTCTTTGAAATACTGCCCATCTCATTCCTACATATGGGACTTGAAAGAGTTTCCCCTTTAGCCTGGCCACAACCACCAGCAGCCCTGGAGTAGGGGATGAGCTGTCTCTGCCATTTGGGACTGTCCTTGCAAAGGAGCAACTCCAACACAAATACAGACAGACTCTGAAGTGTTTTCAGTGACAGCACCCAAAAATACAGACTTATAGGCCTATGAATACAGTCATACTATATATATAATTAAATAAATTTGTTATTGTGTTTTAATTTGCTGTAATTTAATTACATAGCCAGCAAATTAATCCCCAAGTGTGCTCACCAGTACCTACTTTGCAGTGTCTAGCTGTGTACATTAGAGTAGAACACGTGGCATTTGCAAAATAAGCTGCAGGGATAAAAAGCAATGCAACTTGCAGGATAAGGTGCAAACACACAGCAGTGGGAGTTTCCTTTACCTGAGCTGCAGGGTAAGTGATGGGGGCAGCAGCTTCACTCCTATTCTTCCTATCAGTTTTGGGAAGACACCCACCAGCTCCACCACGGTGACGTGTCGCAGGTCTAACCCACACTGTGCTGGCTGCAGGGGTTCAGAGGAGAGAGAGGGGAGGGTTGGTTATCCCTGAGAGAACAGGGGGATGCTCTGAGTGTGCAGCAAGGGTTCACAGAGTCCCCTCTGCTTAGGTCAGTTAAATGATTTAAACTGATTTGAGAGCATGTTTTGCAAACACTCAAATTGTCACAGCAAAGAACTGGAGCTTCGTGACTCCAGGGGAGGTTAAGTAACAAATTCTCAGATACTCTAAGAAAACCAACATAGAGGGACCACCTAGGAGAAATATCAACTTGTCTCTGTAGTTATATGAGAAGATGCCAGGATGCCAAACATTGTACCAATAACCTAACTTGGCAATCAAAGCAAATTATGTGAAACAGAAGTTGACTGTAGAAAGTTTTCTTCCCTGCCAACTCATTTGCCTGCTGCCAAGAAGTGGAAAATGTACCATAGCCATTAAATTCAGTTTGATCAATATACTGAATTTTCTTGCCAAGTTTATCTAATAGGGAAAAGGAGCTAAAAGGAGCTGCTTTTGGGTTGTTTTTTTTTTTTCCTTAAATACAAGTATAATTTAAGACAGCAGTAAAAATCATCATCACAGTCATATCTCAATGATTATTTATACTGCATTTTGTTACAATTTGTGAGAAGAAAAAGCAAGATAGGAACACTTGTAGCTGTGAAAGAATACAGGACTGATTCTTTCCCTGAGGACACAGGTACACTTTTAGATCTAGCCCTCAGACCAGCAAAAAGCTAACAAAGGCATCACACTTACAACACATAAGAAGGAAAATTACCAGGTGTTTTGGGGTTTTTTGAACAAAACACCCCAATGTTATCTCCAGCACTCTGGATGATTTCTGTGCTGCGTCTCTGATCCTTTGTTTGCTGGTGCACTTTTTATTTCTGAAGCTATTCACATTTCCTTACATTGTAGTTGCAAATTCTGGGGGCCTGGTCTGCATGAGCTGCTTAAGAGCTGGGGGGTTGGGTTTGTGGTTTTTTTTAAAACTTCTTTAGCAGCTGAGATAGGGAATTATTATTGAGCATGAGTTAAATTTATCTGGGGAGAATGGAAGGGCCAGAACTGCCTGGGATTGAGTGACTGGTCAGAGGCAGCACAATCCAGAATGGGGCTGAGTTAAAGACTGGGGGGATATTTCAACTCAAACCCCTGTGAAAAGGATTAATCTGGAACCATGACTGCTTGAGCCAGATCTTTCAGTGGCTACAATATAAAAGCTGAAGCTTTTGGATTTATGTAAAACAGTGGAGCTTGTTCTCTTGTGTCTTTCTTTAAAAAAAAAAAAGGTTGCATATTCCTCTTAAATGTGTTTTACCTGCAGCATCCCCAGCTGCATCCTGTAGAAGAAGTTAGCAGCAGTAGGAGTTGAAATAATCAGCAGTCTCCGCTTCTCATAAAATTGATCCAGAAGTGCAGCTGCAGTCCTCACATTCACATTAATATTCATGGCTGGAATAAAATTAAAACAAAAGTTAGGAAGCACACTGAAAACAGGTCAATTTCTAGAGGCAGAGTTCAACAGCAGAAACACAAGAACAAGAATCAATAATAAAGAAGACATGAGTAAAATGCTGGCCTCATTGAAGCCAACAATTTTACTGTAGACTGTTCTAGCTTGCACAGTGGATTGACTCCAGAATGTGACATTTTGTAGAAAGCTTTGAGCTAAAACAAACTCTAGGAAAGGGCAGTCAAAGGTGGCAAAGGCTCCAGCTGTTAAGCGCAAACTGACAAAGAAGACAAAAACGATGCTAAGTTTCCTACCTCTAAGACAATGCAGCTGTATTTCACCCCACAGCACCTTCCCAAATTCTCATTGCCCTAAGTTTCTTTCCTCTGGGACACAGCAGCTCTATTCCACCCCACACCCATCCTCTTCCCAAATTCTCACTGCCCTCAGCACCCCTGTGCTGGATTCCTCCTGGCAGAGTGGTGAAATACTCACGTACGTGCACAGGTTGGCTCCACTCCTGACCACCCCAAGTTGTACTGGCAGACTCGAGCTGGGCTGCCTTGCAGCTCGTAGCCACCAATGCAGGAGAACTCACAGGTAGCACCATAGTTATTGCCATCACCTGAGCACTTGATGTAGCCATTATCTGGGGCATTCAACTTCACACAGCGCCTGACTTTGAGCAAAAGAAAAAACAAAACAAAATGAAAGACACAGCATGAATCACCATTTGTTACTGAGGCAGTACAGGTCAGTGGAATACCAGTACCAAAGACATTTTCTGTTTGCTTTCTGTGTTATTAGTCATGCACTTAAAAACCCCAAACAACCAACCTGAACTCCCCCATCCCTCAACTCTAATGTAAAATGAAACAGATGTGTAGGTGTATGCATGGGACAAAAGGTCATGGAGCACAAAGGGCTGAAGCTGAAAACCATAGGTCACCTCTGTATATTCAACTCCAGAGGTCAACATCTGGGCCTGTGAAAGGGCAGCCCTGCCAGCCCTTCACCTCTTTGTTTCAGCAGCTCACAGGGCTGTGTAGCAGGAGAAGCTGGAAGGAGGGAAGGGATGTGGAGCTGGAGGCAGGGCTGAGCAAAGCAGCTCTTCCTGGATGTGCAGCAATGCTGCAGAGCTGACCCCCAGGGTCTTCAGCAAGACTCTGTTCTCCCTTTCAGCATCATCACAGGAGTTTATACACACAGACAAATGCAGATAAATACAGAAATGAGGACATTTTCAAATTGCCTGCTAAGCCAGGTGCAAATCAGTGTCTGCATTTACAAGTAAAACATCATCCTTACCTCTGACTTTAACAAGAAATTTGCAGGTGCCTTTGTTTCCAGCTCTGTCATACACAGTATATTGGATTTTGTGGTCGCCTTCTGGAAAATGTGACCCTGGTGGCAGGCCTTTCAAAATAACACTAAACCAAGAGATAAAACAGGACAGACACTCATAAATTCACCAGCATTTATTTACTCACAGTGCTGTAAAAGCCTGAAAGAGGGATGTTTGTGGCATGATAGGATTTTCTGGCTGTCTGCAGGACAGAAGACTTGAGAGTAGGCAAAGGAAGAAGCTGGGCAGCAGCAACCAGAGTATTTAAATTTGCTACCTACAGTTCACCCTGTTGAGACAAGGGTGTTGGAGTGGGCAGGGTCTGCTACCTTCCTATAAAACAAACCAGTGTAGCCAAGCCCATCATGCCCAGAGGAGCTCAAACTTCCTTCTCCTTACACAAGAAAAAGTCAACACTAAAAAAGAAAACTTCCAGCCTCTTACAGTGGGGATGTATTCCCATCTGGCTGCTCTGAACTGCTCCAGTGATTGTCATTTGTGAGTGTTAATATCAGAAATGGAACAGAAAGTGAGATTCAGTGTCACAGCAGAAGGGTGTGGTGATCCACAGCAGCATTTTCACCTGGAATTTGCCCCTGTCTTGCAAACAAGGTGGGAGAATTATGTGTAAAACATAATCTCAGTATTGAAGCAGAGAGCATGTAACCAAAGAGGTTTCCATGTAATGGAAAAGTTTTTGTACTCCTGAAACTGTGTATTTAAGAAAAGTACTGCATACTGTATAAAAAAGAAGAGCTTAGCAATATTTTATAAAATAGAGATATGATTTGTGGAAAAGCTTCCACTGAACTAAGGGCTTGGCTCTTCTGAGCTGACAACAGTTACTTGTATGACAGAGTCTACATGGGATACTCCCCATTTTTTTGCCTATCAGACACTCCTCTGTCAAAAAGACTTAGGAATGTCTTCATTCTGACATTTTTGAAGTTTTTACTTTACCAGGTGTAGTTTTTGATGTTGTTAACTGTCACCAAGTTGTTACATCAGACCTCAATGCCAATTAATTTTTAATTATGTAATGAATTCTTCTTTATGAAATTACTAAATTATAGCAATAAAAGGGTAATATCATTGTCTTTCATTAGTTTTTTGTATTCACATGAAACTGTAAACATCTTCAAGCTTAACAACTTTGAGCTTTTAAGCTTAACCAGTCCACTAATGTAATGATGTAACCTGCTTACTGAAAGAAACAATTTTCCATGCTCCCACCATTACAGTAATCCAGATAGACTAACCTAAATCCTGCATGATAAAAATGGGAAAATCAGAGACAGTAGTAGAGGTGAGAAGGGTGAGAAGTATACCCTGTTCTTCTGGAAAATGGGACTGTAAAACCATAGAAAGTGACAAAGAGTTTTTGAACTGTAATTTCTAAATCCAATATTTAAATCCATCCAGGTTCCAAACAAGAAATGTAACTTTAAAGGTAACTGCAGAATCCTGGGACATCAGCAGCCGGCACTACCTTAGGAAGAAACCTAAAGAAGATTGCAGATTTTATTTTGTGACACACCTTGGTTTTTTTTAAGACAGTCAAACTTACCTCTTCTGTTACCTGCAATGCACTACTCTGTTTTCATTGTTATGTACAAAAGGTTACTTGGTCCAAGAAAAGTTGTTAATTATGAGACCCGCAAAGAAACTGCAAAACACCTCCAAACACGCGATTCTTTATAGAGCAGTGATATGTGACAGCCAGAAAAAAGCACCTTGGATGAATGAAGGGAAAAGGGTACCTGGCCTGCTGAATTGCTAACAGGAGGGTAAGGAGGAGGAAGAGCACAGTGCAGAGCCTTTCACCTACTCGGTGAGGATGCCGTCGGCGGTGTCCCGTCCCTCGGGCGTGTCCCAGAACACGCGCACTGTCAGCTTGTTGGGCTCCGCCGACTTCTCCTTCACGCTCGGGCACTGGATCCTCGGGGGCTCAGTGTCTGTGAAATGAATGTGATAAAGAAGGGCACTGGAGCATCTGCCATAGCTCTGCATTTCCTCCACAGCTCCTTCCCTGCTGTCAGCCCAGGACCACCTCCAGCTGGCCTCCTCAGCCCTGGATTCATCACAGCCAAGGTTCATGGAGCCTTCACTTCTCACCTTTTTGTAAGAAGAGCTGACAGTGATCAGCCCTTTGCAAATGCAGAAAACCCAACTAAAAGTAGTTACTGTAAATTTCTGTACATAGCTCAGTTAAAAAGTCATTTTGGATGGCTTTGAACTCCAAGGAGGGATGTCCAACGTCACACCCAGGGAGTCTGGATGTTCTGTTTATCTGCATCCTTTTCTTTGTCCATCTGTGCAGTTGACAGCACCCAGGACATCCCTGTGGCTGTCCTGAGCAGCCAAGACCCCTGCCAGGGGGCTCAGAGACCCTGGCACAGAGCCAAGATGCCTGTGGTTTTGATTATGACCTGTGGAGCAAGTTACCAACCTTAGATGAAAATCTGCAAGCCACGACAAATAAAGTAGAATGATAGTGAATTTATCACGAGGTGAAAAAGTAGATTTTGAGGTTTTTTAGAATGGAGGTTCAGGGGGGCAAGATGGAGGGATCTGGGCATGTCCTGCCTTTCTGCTTCTTCTTCTTGGCGTCCATCTTCTGCTGTGGTGTTGGCACTTACAAATTGGTTTAGAGTAGAAGCTCACTGTCTAACACAGGTGATAGGTACTGGAAAGTAACTGTAAACATTGTACATGTAGTTTTTAGTATAAAGACATAACACCACCCCAAAGGCAGGCAGAGAGCCTGGACTGTCCTGCTGAGCACACCTCAGCTGGACAGGAGAAGGAATTTTATAGATAAGATACAATAAACAACCTTGAGACCGAGAAATGAAGAGCTCTGACTCCTCCTTCAAGCACCAGGCTGGGAAAAGATACTTTAACATTTCTCAGGGCCACTCTGACAAGCTAGAGACCCCAACATGCAGTAGTTGATGTGATTAAGAGCATTTTTAAAGCACACTGAACATCAATATATCTCTGCATGGTAACTTTGCATGTTACTCTTAACATGCTGGTTATTTTTCCTGCAGTAATGGCAAAATGAGAAACAGAAGACTGGCACAATTACCATTTTTGTGGAGAATCAATGCTGCATTTGATTTTTTCCAAGTAACTCTTATGATAATGTCTTACATCAGTAGTCAGCACTACTAGGACAAGCATCCCATCAATACAGGCTCAGGATGTGACAAAAGGATGACTTAGCCTGGTGACAGCCATTTACCACAACCTCTGTTATACAAACTGCAGGAAAAGGCAATCTTTCCAGAAGAAAAGACTGGGACATTTTTCAATCTTCTAGAGGAAAATATCTATTTCAATACATGTTACAGTGCATTAAAGATATAATGAAAATATTATTCAAGTGAGTATTGGCATTTTTAGATAACTAATAACCAAAACCAGCCATACATTGATTTTTCTTTTAATCAAAATTATTTCAGCAACATGAGGGATATCCTTCCTCTTACAGGGTGGGGGCAGGAGACAGTCTGCTTTGTTAGGACAGAATACTCACTAACTATAAGGACTTCTGTACATCACTGCTAAAACATATCTAATTTTTAAAAAATACACCTTTTTTTTCTTCCTTTTAATGAATACATGTTTGACAACTGAAAGGCCTTATGCCTCTCCTACATGGATCTTCACTGCTGTACTGCAAAGCCCACATAATTTAGGGCAAAAATGCTACCCAGTCCAACTGCAGTATAAAAGGGTAGAGGAAAGGCCCTTGTTTTCAAGAGCACTTCAAGTTCAGGTCTGAAGTAATTTTAGCCATACTCAATGCCAAAAGCTGTGGAATCCCCAGGACACTTCCATGACATGAAGTTTACCAGCCCATGCCTCTGATCACAAGTAGCATCCCTACTGTGCACAGTGCAACTCACTGTCTATCAAAGTTAAGAAATCAAGCAGCCTTTTGCCTTTGTATTTCATTGCTCTCCTCAGTTTCACTCCTCAGCTCTTCAGCCAGTTCTCTCCTGGCCACTGTGTAGGCTGCAGCTCTGTAACTTCTGCATTACACTAAGCAACAAGTCTTCAACTGCAAATGTCATTGTACTGTTAGAATTATGCCTGGCCACAATTATGTCTGTGATGTCTGGTCACAAAAAAATCTCTGTCCTACCTATCAAGAGGTCCAAATATAACCTTATTAAACAGTCTGCTAACAGCAGATCTCAGTATTTGCATACAGGAGCTGTGTGCACACAAGATTTGAAGGGATCTTCTCCAAACTATGGAGCATTACCACAACTTAAATCTTAGTGTTACTTTTACTGGGTTACTTGGGACTTGTAATCCTATGCAACAACTGGGACTGGAAACCCTGTGCAACAACTACTCTGCATTTTTGAAATAAAAAAGAAGAGTTAGTGCTAACTTAGCCTCTTTTCTTTACTGCTTAAAGTACTTGCTTACTTTACTCTGCAAGACAGGATCCTTTGTAATAAGCTCACCATCTCTGCACACAGATGAGCTTCTGAAAGTGCCAGGAAATACAGGACAATATTTTATCATTTCCAAATGTAAAAGGTTTGTTTTTCTTCCTCTGCCCACACCAATGAGAAGGACAAAGCTTGTTTTTACACCAAAAACAAGAGACAGCACAAACAGTCTAGACCCAAGCAGCTCATTTCTACATTTGTACAACACCAAATCACAGGAAACCTGAATAATACTTTATGAACATCAGGCCACAGTGGAGAGGCTCCAAAGCCATTTGCCAACCTAGACTGAGCCACAGGCATTCTGAGGAAAACCAAATTATCATAGACACAAGACACTAAGCACAAACACTTTACCACCCACATGCTTTAAATTACTAGCAGTCATTTCAGATGGCCAAAGAAATAGTTTCCTTTGTGAGTGGCTGCTGAAGCATTTTTCAGAGGCTTCCCAGAAACAGGAGCAGCAGGCTGAGACTTCACTATGTGCTGACATTTCATTAGTAGTCAGAAAAGTTAAATCTCAATATTTGATTATCTCTCTACTGATTTATGTATATGGAAATACTTCTTCCAGCTGAGGTTCCCAGGAGACCACTGGCTATGTAATGAAAATTGCTGTCATAACTGGAGTGACCTAGGCTGAAATTTAAATTAGCTCACTGCAAACATGCTGGTAACTACAATCCATTCACATTCTCTGCATATATTTGAAGACTGTGATCCCAGGGAAGAAAAACAGTTCAGACAATGGGTTGTTGTGGGGATCCCAGATGTTGGTTTCTCTGGGTTTGGATTGAAGGCACTTTAGACTGTAGTTCATGTTCAGACTCAGGTGTTTATTATTTCTTATCAGTAAAGCAGTCTCACTACTGTGAGTTTGGCAGCTTTTCATTAGAAGGCACAAATAGCCAACAATATCTTGGTACAAGGTCTTTTAAGACTAAACTATCCAATTAAGAACTGACACCTAGATGATTTTCCCTTTTAACCCAATCACTGATCCCAAAGAGCTGCAATGGGGACTTTTCTGCCCAATCACAAAGTGCCACCCAAACCCATGGAGAAGGAGGAAGAAGAAGCATGAAGAAGAAACCCAGGACAACACCCTGTGCCCTCCATCTTGCTTCCATCCACAACATACAAAAAACCCCAAAACCTCAATTTCTCACCAAGTGATACACCTACACTGCTCTCTGTAATCTATTTCACACTTTTGTGGATTCCAGTCTATCTTGAAGTTTAGGAAACTTTCTCCATGAATGAGAGTCAAAGTCACTGCTCCCCTGGGGGTCAGGGCACCCCAAAGCAGACAGGGAAATATTCCTGGTGCTCTGGGTTCCCACAGGTTTACTCTCAAACCTGTTTTTAATCATTAAGCAGAATGTGTGACAGATTCCAGCACAGAGAACATGCTGGAAGAGCAGCACAGTAAGCACAGTCTATGAAGAAGTCACTCAGGAATAACCAAAGGCTATTACAAGCATTGTGAAGTGCTGGCCATTTACACCAGACTCATCTCTATTAAAGTGCCAATGCTGGGCTACTCGCTTTGGACTGAAAGTACTGAGTGACAGAACCTTGCACCCTTGGAAAACTGCTCTCTGCTTCCTAAGAGGGACAGGATCGGTGCAATTTTGCCCGCTGGGTGGGAAGAATGATGCATCTCCATGATATCAGAAGGCTAATTAATTACTTTACCATACTATATTATTCTGTATCATATTACATCTAAACTGAAACCAAACAATAAGTCAACTGAACAAAATCTCATGACTGTCTCCTGACCAACCATCAGGAGATTGGTCAAGAAAACAAAACACTCACACCAGAATCCAATTACCAAATCCCTTCAGGTAAACAATCTTCCATAATGCATTCCACTTGTGCACAAACACGGGCCAGGCAAATGAGACAAGAATTGTTTTGATCGTTCTCTTCTCTGCCTCTCTCAGGTTCAGAGAATGTGAATCCCACTGGACAGTAGCTTTTTCTCCCCATGAACTGGATCCAAAAGGCCTTTTGGAGCTGATGTGTGCAGGTCCCTTGGGATGACACCACACACCCCAACACGTCACTCACCCACACAGGCTGCCGGGCGGCCGCTCCAGGCCTTGCTGTCCATGCAGGTGACGATGCGGTCCCCCTTGAGCTGGTACCCTGGGGAGCAGTAGTACTCACACCTCGAGCCAAAGTAGGCACCATCCAAACACTTGAAGCCCCCGTTGGTTGGCATGGACAAGGCAGGGCAACGCTTTTCTGGAAAAGGAAACAGAGACTTCTGGAAACTTGTTACCCTCCCTCCCTTGTTACCCTCCCACTGAAACTCGTTACAATGGGATACTACACAGAAATAAAGGCACAGCTGGCAAACAAGTGGAAGGAAGTCTTGTTCCATGTGAGGTTTTTTTACACTGTTCTCATTAGCTGCATTTCAAATTTAACTCTGATACAATATTTAATGAGAAAAGGGATGACAAGTACCTATTCGTCTCTTCTCAGAAAATGTTTTACTTTAAGGGTCCATTTAGATACCTAGTACAAACTGTGTCAACTTAGAAAGTCTAAGATAGGCAATATTTTAAAAGAGCTTTATGGCTCTGTCATAAGCCTATTCCCACAAATCAAAATCTCACATTGATAAAATATTCCCTGCCATGAGTGTTTGTACCACTGAGACGCTTATCATGTCATGCACACCTGTGAGACCCCCAACAACAAACTAATCTACATATCTAAGCATTCTGCCAAATAAACCAATAAAAATAAACCAATCCAAAAATCAGTTTCAATGGCAAATAAGAATTTATTGTCTGAGCTGGGGCACAAGTCACACACACACAGATTTTGCAACCACTTACGTTTGCAGAGCACCTTCCCAGACCAGCGTTTGCTCGACTGACAAACCAGCTGGTGAGGGCCATGCAGCTCGTAGCCCTTCTGACAGCGAATATCACATCTTGTGCCCAACACATTCTTGTAATATTCCCCTTGAGGTGTCCTGCAGTTTGCATAACCATGTTTCACTTTAATGGGCGAGCACCATGGTGTTTCTGACACAGAGAAGAAAAATGTAAAAGTTCATAGCAATTAGAAAAATGTAGAAGTTCAGACACAAATATAAAATCACTTTGCTTAACCAAGGTCACAGAGACAAAAAGTAAAAAACCCTCAAATTTAAAAAGCCATCAATCTTTAAATTGGAGAACACTGCAGAGGTGCACTTATACATGAGGAGGTCAGCCCTTTAAAGAATGAAAGCTCTTTTTTATGACAAACATTAAAGATTGTAGCCATTATATTGGACGGGTTGTGAGGGCAGGTGGGGTTTTACTATGCTTTTTGTCCACGGAATAAGTGTGCCACCATGTGGGCAGTTTGATGACAACTGAGTCGTTTTTCCCTCTTGTTTTTAACGAGACACATTCAACTTTGTTAGATCGTTTGCTCTTTGATAGAAGTTTGCACTAGGAACACCCTGATCAAGCTGCAGCTGCCAGCTTTCAACATTTAGCTTAGTGCTCATTAAAAAAAATTCAAGTTCTGTTTCCAAATAATCTGCCTTGCAAAACTCAGTGATGGTTCAAGCCTTCTCACAGTTAGCAGATACCACTTACATAAATCATATTGCCAACATGTCACATTGAACCTGCTCCAAATGAACCTTTATTAACTGGCCAGGCCTATGCTGTAAAATATTCAGGATATGGGTACCCCCACCTTGCGAGGATTTACCACCACATGTAGTGCTGGTGAGAAGAATATCAAGTAGAGATTTCCCTTCCCAGCCAAAGTTTCAAATTCTTGGTTTAGCTTTGACAAGAGGGTGCACCAAGAAAATGGGCAGCACCGCAATAGAAGTTTTCTACACAAGAGTGACTAAGCCTGCCCCTTTCTCAGATCCAAGATTTGAAAAGCATGTCTTGGGAGAGGAGAGAGGGAGGGACTGCAAAGCAAAAAGGAAAAATGACAAATGCTGAAATCCTGCGTGACATGAGAGAGGGGCATGAAAAAACATTGGAATTTTGCAAGGAAGGTGAAAAAGAAACCCTGAACAAACAAAACACAGGATTTTTAGCCTTCATACTTACAGTCACAAACAATATTAAAAAAAAAATTCTAGATCACGTTTGGCAGATGTTCACTGCTAGCTCAATTCCCACAGTTATTAATTGCATTTTCCTATACTAGTTGGATCAGCACCATACATAAAAAACAACAATCAATACAGCATTTCTCATACATGGAATATTTATATTCAGTGTGCCACCTCTCTAGGACACATTTACACTTTCCCAACAGAAACTACACTTTACATCTGTATTTTTCAGTGCTGGTCCTGAACAAACACAAATAACATCTGCAGACTAAAATCAGAGACTAATTATCAATCTAGATATGTGCCTAGACCAAGGGCACATTTCCTCTAGACTAGTCCATTTCTGAAGCAGTTGTACTGTGATATGCTTATTTTTGTCTTTCAGCAATACAAGTAAAAAACCCTTTACAAAGATGTGTAGGTGAAATTATTCCCAGTGTCACCAAATACACAGTGGTACTGAGGCACAGGACACAAGCAGGCCAGTCCAACAGCACCCCTCAGGTTAAGGGTAAAGTACAGTTCAGCTTTTTGGCTCAGCCACACAATCATCCCAGCTCTGTTTCTTCCCACCTATAAGCCTGTTTTCTGAATGTCAAATGCATCCTCTGCTATTTACCTTACAATTATGCAAAGTGCTATGGTGGAGAGTGGGTTTTGGCTTGGGGGTTTGATTTTTTTTTAGAACTATTTCCTGTCCTTCACCCTGATCTCTATCCCACAGCTCCCACAACACATTTAAAAAATCCCCACATCCACTGCCTTGGGCCATTTTGTTGAGGGGCTGTACCACAGTGGCTCCCATTTTTCATGTTTGTTGTGCACCAAATGACAACTGAGACAACAGATGAGGAGTGTGAGCTAACGGGAACAGAAATCAACTGCTGAAAAAATGAGTGATGCCAACACCCAGCTCTGCCTCCTTAACTGCTACTCCAGGGCTGCTGGTGCAGTCTCAGGCACCACCTCTGACCACTCTCTGGGGGAAGCCACACATCTTGGATTCACAGCCTCTGTCTCATTCACCTCCTGGGGAAATCCTCCTGGTCCTGAGCTTTCCCACAATCTCTGCTTCAGTGGTTTCATGCCCAAACTCTCCAGCCTTTTTGTCCCACTTGTTCTTCCCACGCTCTGAGACGTCAAACTTCCACTTATTTACATATCCAGGCTTGGAAGATCTCCTTAAATAAGAACTAGGCCTCAGTTTTCCTGCAGAAGGGCTTAAACCTGACGTTACTAAGACAACACTGTCTGCAAGGGCAGGACTGGGGGGATGAAAACTCATTTGGCTGAGCTTTCACCCCAGCCAGTTACGCAATCCTTCAGCAAATCAGTTCAAGACATTTTTGCCTTGGGTTTTCCACACGTATAAACTCCAACTGTATATTGCTGACTTCCTTCGTAAAGGGTGTTAAGACAAATATGCTTTGCATATAAGAGGCTAATAAAAAAATAAAGAGGGCAAAGAATCTGTTTCAGGTATTGTAAATTGCCTGACTTTTTCTGTAAATTTTTGTGGTTTTACAAACACACTTGACTTGAGTAAACAGCTACCCACATATTCATATTTTTAAAAGATAACTAACAGGTAAAAGTTGCAGTTTAATGCACAAACACAACACTGAAAAGGAAAAAAGCCTTTCCTGTAGTATCACTACAGCTACAGTGGTTTCCAGAAACAAAACAAGCTCCCACAAAGAAGCAAAATGCATCTTACATTGGACCAAATGATTCTGCCAGAAAGAAAAACAAAAGCAAACATGCTTTTTGGATGCAGATAACTTGAAGAGCTTAGGAGGCACATCTGTTTGATTTAAAACATTACAATGCTTACTCTAGAACTGCTTGTGATTAGAAGAAAGTGGGTGAGGCAGGGTTTACAAGCCATTTACAAATATTGGGGGTTAGACCAAGCAATACTGCTGGAAAAAACCCAGATAACTTGAAAAGCACATTAAACAATACAACAAAGTTTTATATCAAAGTTTGTTTATTTTTAAGTGAAGGCACATATTGGTTTTCAAAGGCTATGCAGATACATAGAGCATTTGTAGAATATTAGGTTTGTGTGAGGCCCCAAGGGGGTACATAAGCTGTTCCCTGCCTCAAGGCAAGATCAGCTGTGTTCCTGAAGGCTTTGGGGATTATAAAAGCTAGAGATTTCCCAGACACCTCTTCTGGAACTTCACCATCTATACCAGGCTCTGTTCACCCAACTGAAATTTGAATTTTTAACTACCAGGACCTATATACTGGTTTCTTGTTTAATAGAAAGTTTGCACCTCAGCATAAAAAAGAACTAAAAAGTCCCTCAGCAATACAACATCCTGAATTTTCACTTAGTAGTGTATCCTGTGTTTGAACCCACTGGAAAACAGGCAGCAAACAGAAATGGCTGAAGCCCAATGTTGCCTTTAGAGCTATGGACACTGCCTAATCATTACAGTATCTGAGAAAACATATATGAATGAGGATCACCAGAGCAGTGGCACTGGAGCTGTAATGAACACAGGAACTGCTGTACTCAGGAAGCCTTTCCTCATGAAATGCGATCAGAGATGCCAAGTGGCAGGAAGGAAAGCACTTTCTAGAGCATCATCTCCCCCAGCCCCTTGAACACTAGCCTCAGCTGAGCCCTTCCTTCACAACCAGCACACCAAGTGACCAGCTGTAATGCTGCTTGCTGCTACACCAGCCACCAGAGCTGATGGTTCACCAGGGAAGAAGGGAAAAACTCCTTAAAAATGCCGTAGGCACAGAAAATCTTGGCCATATTTCTCTGGAAAGCTGAGCAAGTAGTAAAACATCCAGATGAAGACAAAAGGGTTTAGTAGGGGGGTGATTTTCACCCCTCCAAGTAAACTACAATATCTTGTTTGCAGATGGCAAAGAGGATGAATATGTGTGCTTGCTTGCACATGCACAGAAAGAAAAATCCAATGCTGCTTGCATATGTGAGCACCAATAACAAAAATCCATTCAATTCCTGTTATTGGTACGTTTTATTTGCTAAGAAATGGGCCACACCCAAAATGCTGGACTGCACATCTGAGGAGAAGCTCTGAAGTTTGCTATACAGCCTGTTTTTCCTTGCTTTGTCTTTCTCCATCCCTTTTCTCCCCCAAACCAACATAAAGAAGTATGCTAATGAAGAATCAGCCTTTTCTGTTCCAATGCTTTATATTCTTATATTCACATTGTCTGCTCCTCAATATTTGGCAGAAGTGCTTCCCAACTTGGGGCAGTTTTTAATGTCTGTGTGAACAAGTCATTATGTTTCACTTACCCTGGTGACATTTTGGCTGACACGAAAATAATCCATTTTGGATCACCATACAAAAGGAATTTACACAGAATCCACATTTTAAATACTTGCCTGCCCTGGCATGAATTGGCATTGATTTATCTTCATGATCTATGAGTTCTTTTTCTATGTGTCTGCAGAGGATCACATGTTAGAAGGCAAAGAAAAAATGGCTTAACCTAAATAAAGCTTTAGAGAATTATTTGTGCACATGTTTGAGAGCAAAATTTTATACTTGAGTATTTTACTGGGAGGAAGATGAGACATTTATGAAAACAGCAACATAGCCATAAAAGCTGTGTCTTCCCTTGGCTGTTCATAAATGTCTGAATTATTTTATGACTTACCTCTTATATGGCCCATTGATTCTTTGCAGAGAATCAATAATGTACAACAAGACATCAATGACCAGTATTTTTAAGTAATCAAAGTGATGATAACTCTAGTACATCCACAGATTAATTTACTAAAAAGAAACAGTTATCATTTAAGCGACAAATGAAATACTACATTTCTTTAGTGTCTAGGCTTCTGAGGAATTTTGGCAGAGGAGAGTGATATTAAGACAAAGGCAGACCTTTTTAGAAAATTGCCACTGCATATGGAAGATTTACTGGTAGCGGCAAAAAACTCCTCACTCTTGCTGAGTGGCAAAGTCTTCCAGAACAGGGAAGAAAACCTGAATTTGCTTTATAAATATGCACATCCCTTCACTCATCCAGCAACACAATTTGGTTTTGGAATGCACACATGCATTTGTAAAACACATTTCACTTGGCACTTCAGGTAGCAGATTAACCTAAAATGCAAGCAATTCTATGGAAAGAAAAAAGTAATGAAAATCAAGTTCTCTTGCATGTACTTCTATACATTACCATCAGAAAGCCCAGATTTTGAGTCAGCTTATCATTGATGGTTTTGTTAGCATGTATGGATAAGAAAGAGAAGCTCTTCCTGATTTTCATCATTCACAACCTGATCTCCCAGGAGCAAAGGCAATGTAAAACTTACTTACTCGGGTGCATGAAAGAGCTGGGATCAATATTTGGTCTAATTTCCATTGTTAAAAACAGCAGAAATTAAATCTTGATCTAAATATCCATGAGAAAAAACCATGGAGCTGGATCACCAAGACTGTATAATCCATAGAAAGTAAAAAGAATGAAGCTTTCTGTCAGCAAGCAGTTGATCCTCTTTAGCACACAAGCAAAGCATTCACCTTTGTATCTACTGAGTGCATAAACATCCTCATCATCTTCAAGGGGTGAATATCCTGATCCTACAATAAAAAAGAAGAGAAAAAAAATGCAGCAAGAAAGGAAATATAAATTAAAAATAAAAGAAAGCTTTGAGAGAAAGACATGCAAGATTAGGATGCAATAATCTATGCAATGTCATCAGCATGCGCTTCTCTGAAGATCAGAGTCATAGCAGACCTACTTTACAGTGAATTTGGAAGGGGCAAATGGATTTGATAATGAAGTGAAATAGTAAATTTCTCTTGGTGCTCCTATTGGAATGTTAAGTGGCATGTGCCAAGTCACAGCTGCTCTGTTACAGCAACCATGTAGGTGAAATGCTGAGCAGAGAGAGCAGAGCAGGCACAGGTGAGGGGGCTCATCAGAGGTTTCACTATAAAGTGGTTCCATAGTGTCAATGGCAGTGAACAGCCATCAGGCCAAACAGCAAAAGCAAAATGTAAATAACTCAAGTGCAACCATCCTTAATGACCTGTAAGATCCCGACACCAAGAACAAGACACTGAGGTACATGACCTGCAAACACAAGTTACACTCAAATCAAAAACACAGTTTGGTATCAAGCATTCTTCTGGCATTTTCAAATAAAGAGACAACAAAGCTCCATACTTTTAAAACCCTGTGCAATGGCTGAAAACTTCAAATAAAGGTAGAAGCTGCTTTCTAAAAACCAGAAACCAGCTGGAGCACTACTACTCAAATAAACCATCAATAAAACAAAGCAGTTGGCAAAAAAGCCTTCAAAATTCCTAAACAACACTTATTTAAAGTCAGCAACTTCAGAGCATGAAGCTAATCTAAATTCTAGATAAATCTTTTCTACAAAGAAAGGGTCATACAAATTCCCACTCTGAGATATCCTTTTAAAAACCTTGTAAGCAATGGGCAGGTACTCAGGGGCCACAGGAGCTTCTCACATGGAATCTCCAGCTACAGAATTTGGGGTTATTTCATCACCATTTGCTGACATCTGAGACTATGGTCTGTACAAGCTGCTGCTTAAAATTAGACAAAATTATTTAATTCAGGCACCTCAATAAGCTACTGATTCCATGTGAACAGCATGCAACTGTTCAGCAGAAATCAAACCCAAGAGTTTGATTTCTGTCAACATTTGTCTACAGATTCCATTTCTTATTAAAAAAACCCCAAAATATCTGGCCAGAAAATGGTGAAACTTGGGTTTCTTATTCTACCAGACTCAAGAAAACCCAGCCCATGTATCTGCAGCTGGTCCACGGGAGCACTTCCCCAGCACTGGATCACTGGGAATCCCTCCACCAGTTTGAGCTGGGACCTGAAGAAGTGAATTTCCTCTGAAATTGAGGGACTTGTACACAATGAAGTCTTTCACTTAAAATAATTTCTCTGGATTTTTAATATTTATTGTTGAGGTTCAATTTTGATACCTAAACACTGACATCTGAGAGACTTCTGAACATAAAACCAAACTTTGCACTTTAAATATGACTGCATAGCAAAAAGAGCAAACTGGGATCCCTGAGGGCTTCAGGAAGACCTTGATATGTAAATGAATACTTTTTTAAGCATCAATTTTTCTGCCAGAAATTGGAATACTCAGCTAATTACTCACTTTGAGGGCTATAAACTGTTACCTCAGTACTATCACCAATAATTCTCCAAATTTTAGTGTGCATTTTAGACTTTAGCATTTAAAATTAGTAAATCTTAGAATTATGTGAGCTCTTATGCATTTGCCTTTCCTTAGACAAGAAACAATTAAGCGCTTCTGACAGTTTTCTAAGAAAAACTGGCCTTAAAGGATTCACTGCTTTTGCCCTGAAACAAGGCTCTCCTGATGGAGCTCAATATCTCCCATTTCCAGCTCATTTTCTACCTCAAAATGAGAAGCCAGTCATATCTCTTTCCTAACAATCAGTGTTTTCTTAATACACAACAGGCTTGGCTTAGAGAGCCATGGAAGAGGCGTTGCCAGTTCATCTCCAGTTTCTCAGGCACAATTCAAAGCATTTCTGCCTCACATATACTGAAAACTGGGCTACCAAACCATATAAGGACCATGCTAAAATTATCATAGCTGGTTCCTGCCAAAAATAGGTGCGGGCTTTGTTCTGGCAGATGTCAAGCAAAACACATGAAATAAAACTTTAATTTAAAGATTAATCTATGGATTTACACAATTCTGTTTATGTCAGGAAAAAAAATATGATTTCTTCATTCACAAAATAAAATTTTGTCTCTATTGCAGAGGTTCACTTGTACAGTTCGATGGCAATATCAGGGCACAAGAACATAGTGCCAAGCCAGGCACTGCATACACATGAACAACACTTCACATGCTATATATAATTCCTTTGTAACAGAGAAAAAGAAGGAAGAGGCAAAGTTCTGGCACGGGAAACTGCGGTGAAAGCGACGGAAAACGAGAACTCGGTGCTGTCATTTCTATATCAGAATCCAGTGCAGCGACCCCGGCCCCGCCGCCCCTTCCTCACCCTCGTACTCCAGGCTGGCCCCGGCGCCCAGAACGAGCAGCGCGGCGAGGCACAGCCAGCAGCTCCCCATGCTCCTCACGGCGGCTCTGCCCGGCCCGAGGCTCCAGCAGCAGCAGGAGGAGGAGGAGGAGGAGGAGGAAGAGGAGGAGGAAGAGGAGGAAGAGGAGGAAGAGGAGGAGGAGGAGAAGGAGGAGATGGAGATGATTCTCCGAGCGGCTCCCGCCGGGGCTCCGGTGTCCCTGTGCCGGGTGTTGTCCCCCCCGAGGGGCTCCTGCTGCCCGGTGGCCCCCGGGACTCCCCCTGTGCTGTCCTGGCCCGCAGAGATGTGCGGGATCCCCGCCTGGTCCGTGACCGGCCCTGCTGTGCCAGCCCTGCCTCAGCCAGGGCACCGAGGGGCCGGGACTGCGTGCCTGGCCAAGTGACATTCCATAGCATCACAGAATGTACTAGGCTGGAAAAGACATCGTCGAGTGTGACCTGAGACCACCATGTCAACTATAACACGGCACTGAGTGCCACGTCCAGTCGTTCCTTAAATACCTACAGGGAAAGTGACTCCCCCACCTCCCTGGACTGCCCGTTCTGATGTGTCATCACCCTTTCAGTGAAAAAAAATATTTTTTTTTTAAGCTGCACCCGCCCTGGTGCAGCTTAAATACCACGTACTGTCATCCTATCGCTTGCTGCCTGGTGGAAGAGATCTCGTTTTGTTACGCCTCCTTTCAGGGAGTCCTAGAGAGCGACACGGTGCCCACTGAGCCCCTTTACTCCAGGCTAACCCAGCTCCCTCAGCCGCTCCTCACAGCTCTTGTGCTCCAGAGCCTTCCCAGCACAGTCCCCTTCTCGGGACATGCTCCAGCCCCTCAATGCCCTGGCTGAATTAAAGGGTCCAGAACTGGTCACAGCACTCGTGGGTGCCTCACCAGTGCAGGAGGACAATCCCTGACCTGGTCCTGCTGGCCACACTATTGGTGACACAGGCCAGGTGACACTGGCGTCCCCTGGGCACACCTGGCTCACGTTCAGCTACTGCTGACCAGCACCTCCAGGTCCTTTACCTCCAGGAACCTTTCTAGCCACTCTGCCTGTAGCCTATAGTGCAAAGATCACCACATTTCCAACGTTTTTAGTGCTGCTGGGAAATGAAAAACAGCAAAAAAACCTAAAAATACAGCAATAATAGCCAATTTCAGTTGCATGATAGATTTCACAGAATAACAAAAAGGAAGAGAGCAAAATGAAAAACAACAAAAAAACCAAAAGCCACCTCAAAACTAAAATGACACTGTGTCTTGAGCACACAGAAACAACATGAATTAAATGAACCTAGGTGGCAGCTTCTGTAGTCTGCAGACTACAGAAAAACCAAAAGCCACCTCAAAACTATGACAGTCTTGAGAACACAAAAACAACATTAATTAAATGAACCTAGGTGGCATCTTCTGTAGTCTGGCTATTCTTGGTACTGGGAGGAAAGAGAAAGCTCCTTTCACATTTAACCTATCCTTCAAATCAGAGAAAAAGTGCCCGGGAATTCCTCCCATTTTCAAAAAGTTCATCAGTTTAACCATGTGTAAAAAGAGAATAACCAGTTTCCACCAGTAAGTTTGCAACATCTGGATTTAGTTCCTCCAATGTTTTGCCTCAGAGTTTTACATTCCACAGTATCTGAAGGCAAATCAAATATGTGAATTTAAAACCTTAATTCCACTGCAGCAAACTGAAGAGCTTCTTGGAGAATGGCACGGCTAAGGTCACTCTAAGACCTCAGAAGTCTTGAAGAAGCACATGATGGGGCAGAAAAGGCACAAAATGGTCACGATGTTCACATTTTGTGTGTAAAAATACTTGCACTCATCTTTATGATGGTACTAAAAATGGAAAGCTGGGTTTATCATCTCATTCTTTACTGGCTGAACATTACACCCCAGAGGTCTGCAAAGTTCATGTCTAAAAACCATTTGCTTTGGTGGGACTTCAGTATTTCTTTAAAAACTGCCTGCACAGTTAGGTGTTTTGTTGCATCTGGTCTATGAAGCCTTATATATATTTTTTGTTGTTCTTGGTGCTGTTTTATAATAGAAATCCTACAATCATGGAAGGATTTGGGTTGGAATGGACCTTAAAGCATTGAAACACAACCATTTTGTATTCAGCAGTAATTGTGCTTAACTGAGAAGCAGAGGATATCAAGAAAATCATGGCATGGTCCTGAATGCCAGCCAAGTTAATAATCTTATGTGCAGTTTATTAGCCCAAATGAATAACTTCCAGAGATGTTTAAGCATTTCCCTGCTTATACATATGGAAATACACAGGTGTATAGCACAGATTTGAGTTTCCATGCACAGCCACATGCACTGCTGTGCTTCTATTCCTTGCAGGTGTAGAGCCTTTCAGGCTCAGAAAACAATCCTACACCAAGAGGATACCCTCAGGGCTGTACACAGATTAATTCACTGTGTCTCAGTATTGATTAAGATGCAAACACAATGTTTTAGTGCACAGGTTTTAACTTGCTTCAAGAGAGATGCCTCATAGAAGATCCCATCAAAGAACAGCTCTTTCAAAGTCACAATCAAAGCACAACTGAAATGCAGAACAGAAAACTTCAGAATTATCAAGCTCAAAAGAGGTCAGAGATGCCTGAAGTTTGCATGCCAGCAGTAGTTTATGATTTGTGAAGTAAAATCACCCAATAACACAGAAATCATTAACTGGATTAGGAAAATGCAGGCATGGGTTCTTCCAAAAGATTCTTTCTTTCCTCTTCCCTTGCCATCTGTGACCGATGTGACTATGAACAAACACTGTAGCTGACACTGAGTCCTGAAGGTGTTTCCAAACAGATTAATTACATTTTCAGAGAGCTATCGCTCTGCATAGAAGGCAGATAACAAAATAAAACTTGTTTCATGTGTTGGCAAATGTTGTGCAACAAAAAAAAGCACTACTCCTGATCAAGGAGTTTCCTTCACCTCAGTGCCATATCCAGAAGCAGATGGCCATGCCCATGCAGTTTACTCTCAGAAAAATCAGTGGTGAGATGGAAACCGTATGGATACAGAAGTTAGTGCTAGTCCAGAAAAGTTCTGTAAAATACAATTCTGTATTCTGCTTCCTTTTATGGACACATGTGGATACCTTAGATACAGCAAACAAAGCAAAACATTTTCCACCACTGATTTTGGTTTATTTTTCCCACTCCAGACTGGCAATAAAAAGTGGAAGTGGCTGAAGTGGCTCTGACTCAATGCAGGCAGAAGTGCTGTAACACAGCTGCAGTCAAGGGAAAGCTGGCAGACATAACAAGAAGCTACAAACCTCTTTGCCAACACCTCCATAAGATCCAGGAACCTTAGTGCAGTCCCAGGCTGCTCCTGCATACCTTGCTCCATTGCAAATGAATTTGCTCCCCCTGTAATCAGGTGTTTAGTGTTAGAATGAGCAGTATGTTCAAATGCTGCTTGCAATTTGCACCATTAAATGGCCAAAGGTTGTTTTTTAAATACTATTCATTTGAAGCTGTTAAAAAAAAATATATTCTTCATGAAAATGGTGTCCTTATATTCAATGAAAACAAACAAGGTATTTCCAGAATACTAGTTCTGGAAATTCTAAAGAAAACTCCAGAATCCTAATTCTGGAAATTCTGGTTTGCCCTGAATTGCTTTTGTGATGTGACATTTTGGGTGATTCAATGAAAAGTGACAATTTAATTTAATTTTAAGTTATCAAACGTGTATACATCTCAAATTGGGTTTTCAACAGAAAATTGAGGAAAATGTAGACCAAAAACCAGTGAAATATATGGATGAAAGGCCTCTGCTATTGGAATAAAGTGCTGATTACTGTGGGGGGAAAAAAAAAAGCTCAAAAGGCCAGTAAAGATACATTTGGGAGTTAACATCAGTGCAACTTCAAGAAAAGTATCAGTCATCTCCTCTGTTGATCCTTGTCTCCCACATAAGCCATGTTCCCTTGGTGGCTGAGCAGTATGAGCCACAAGGTGCCACAATGATTCATCAAGAGAATGGGATCAAGCTGGCAGCTTGGCTCAAAGGGAAAAATCTGACTATTACATACATGAAGACTGCCCTCAAGTGATATTGATTTTCAGCCCGGTCAGTGAGTTGGTTTTTGTTTGATTTGACTCATTGTCCAAAGACTTAAATAATGAGGAGCCGAGGAAAAAGAAGAGTTAGCTTCCCTGATTTTTTAAGCTACCAAGAGAAGGTTCAAAAGCTTATTTCCTCCCTTTTAAAGGGCTCCACCTAAATAAGGAACTTTCAGTAAAGTGAAATACAGCAAAATAAAATAAAAACTCTGAAAAGGCAGGCAAACAAAAGAAGTCACTGATCATTTGGAAAGGCACCTCGTTATGCCAGCAGCAGACTAACATGGATGAGATGAGAGAAAAATGTTTCCCTTGTTCAGGCTGTGAGGAATTAAAAGTTTGATTTTTTCTTAAGGTACTCATCTATAAATAATGCTAAAACATTTAGTGGCAGCATCTCTCTTTATGATCAGAAACTGTCACAGGCTGTTACCACAGAGAGGATGAAAAGTGTCATGAACACTAAAATGCAAACCAATACAGCTGAACAAAATGTACATCCTTTAGTCAATAGGTTTAAGGAAGGTATGGCTGCATGACATCTACACAAAACACAGACATTTAGCTGCATACTGCAAAATATATTTGTTACCCTTATCACAGATGCTTTTCTAGTTTAGTTTAGCTTTAGGTATAGGTTTTCTGCTAGGCCTAAACTCTGGCTTAGCCTTCAATAGGCACAGCAGCTATGGGGTTGTCCATGCATATAGAAGAATGTTCCATACAGAAGAATTTGCACTCTGTGTCTGACAAAATATAGGAGGCTCTGCAAAGACTGTTTTTTGTGAAGGGTCAGAGCCTGGAGCGGTGTCTCAGTGGTTATTCCACACCATGAGATGGTGGTTAATCCATGTAGACATTGTCACTGCAGTCAGGAGCAAGGGACTCTCACTTGTGGGAAGAAGGGAGTGACTTTGAATGGAAAACAGAGAAATAATTCCTGTGAACATACTTCAATACGGGGTTTTTTCCCTTACATTAAGATGTTAAGAGTCTTCAACATAGGCTTACATTTTAGGAGCACACTGAAAACACAAAACCAGCAAGTCACCTATGGAAGGCTAATAAGGGACTGAAAAGAGGTAGGACTATGAGTAACTGTTTAATTAAATAAAGACCATTTAAGCTGAAAGTCTCTCTAATGACGAGTTCCAGTGGACTTTGGATAACTTTCCAAAGGAGGAGGTTGAAAACGAATCCTGATCTATTCTGAATTGGTGGCAGATGGAAGAAATTTTTTTCTTTTTTTCTTTTTAATGCTGACACTGGAAACTGGCACATCTCAGCCTCTAACTTTGAATACTACAGTACCAGATACACTGGGGTTTTTTAACCTTCAGACACGTTATTTCTGAAGCTCTGCCATTTTAAAAAGGTTTTCCAGATTTTATGAGCAGACTAAAAGAAAGGCTCCCTATGAAAAATCTCAGCTTCAAGTGTCAGACACTACACCAACACTTGAAAACTAGCATCAGGAGCTGTCTGTAATATATAGGAAACTCTCCAACAAGTTCCTAGAAAACAGAAGGGGAGTGGAAAAATGTGATGTTGCTGACAGTGATCTCCTCCTGCTCTTTAGTAAGTGGAGACACAGACTGTCAGAAGCAACACAGAAATACTACAAACCCTAAGCTGGCAGCAAGCACCCTTCTTTGAAGAAAATAGGGACTTAAGGACTCCAGGACTACTTCTGCTCATGCTTTACTAGTGCTTTGCAAGAGTAGAGAAAAAGCAGGCATTGCACCAGAGAGGAACAGCTGAAAGAACAACTCCAGGGGAAGTAGGGCAGTCAACAGGACAAAAACTGAGCAAAGACAACAGAAAAACAGGTGGAACTCAAAATCCAAAAGAAGATGTACAGGAGTTTCAAATTTAATAGCAAACCAATAATTGAAGGAAAAGGTAAGCAACTGCTGTCAGGACACAGGAGATAGGAATTTAATTTTTTTTACAAAGAATAGCATTAAAAACAGCCTCACAACAAACAGTATTTAATACAACCAAAAGCACAGAAGTTGTATAAACCAATTCTTGAGAAGCAGCTTGCTCCTTTTGTTTAAAATAATCAATGTTAATCACATCCTAAGGTAGAGTCAAAATTTCTTTTCACAGAGCCAGCAAAAAATAATGCTGATTAGATTTTAAAGGAATATTTGAGACAAACCCTTGCTCTTTTTTCATTAATATTCATGTCAGTGGCAAATCCCCATCAGGAAGATGCTCTCACTTCCATCAAAATCAAGAGGGTAAACAAATTTCCTTCTGAAAGAGTGGCTGCCAAGGTCATTTGAGAGGATATTGGCTTAGAAGATCCAGCTTCACTGATGATACACACTGTTTGGGGCACCACAATATGAACAAGATATAAAGGTATTAGAGAACATCCAAAGGAGGCTACAAAGATGGAGAAGGGCCTTGAGGGGAAGCTGAGTGAGGAGCAGCTGAGGGTGTTTGGTCTGTTCAGCCTGGAGGAGACTGAGGGGAGACCTCAGTGCAGTCACAGCTTCTTGTGAGGGGAACAGGAGGGGCAGGCACTGATCTCTGCTCTGTGGGGACAGTGACAGGACCTGAGGGAACGGCCTGGAGTTGTGTCAGGGGAGGTTTAGGTTGGATAAAAGGAAAAGGTTCTTCCCCAGAGGGTGGTTGGGCATGGAACAGGCTCCCCAGGGCAGTGCTCACAGCACCAGCCTGACAGAGCTCAAGAAGCATTTGGACAATGCTGTCAGGTGTGGTTCTTTGGGCTGCCCAGTGCAGAGCAGGAGTTGCACTTTGATGATCCCAGTGGGTCCTTTCCAGTTCAGGATATTCTATGATTATCTATCTATCTATCTATCTATCTATCTATCTATCTATCTATCTATCTATCTAATCTATCTATCCACACACATAGCCATAGTGCCAAAGACAATGCTCAGGAACTGCAAATGCCCCAAACTAGAAAGTAAATAAATAAAAGGAAATCAAAATAATATTCAGTTTCCTCTGCCTTTGGAACCCTAACTGCCAGTTTAAGGCAAAAGGAGACCAGGGAACACCAATATAATAACTTAAACAAACTTAATGACCTCAACACACTGAGGCCATGTTTCCAGAATTACATCTTGCTTCTTCAGGAGAGGGAAAAGGGCAATGGAAAATCCACTGGCCACTACTAGAAACAGGAGAGCTGACTGAAGCTCCTAAAAAGGAACCCTAAAAGAAACCTGTTTGGAAAGAAGAGGAACATGGACACGGCCAACTTGGTTTTATATAAAAAGGTTTTAAATACAAAAAATACAAGAGGTATGGCCAGCACCATGGTCCTCAGCAAGAAGGATGATGATGCCCTGTTTCCTTCAGCTCCTAAAAGTGCAGTGGCAGGTGCAGCCCCAGCCTCCTGACACCAGGACAGAGCGTGCTGGGAAGCTGCAGGGCTCAGCAGGGAAATGTGAAGTTTGTGTTTGGTGCAGCTATGATACCTAATAAGGATGGCCATGCTCTGGGTCCCTTTCATTAAGGGCAGGCTGATATGCAGGGATTGATGAACAACATCTGGCAGGAATGGCCAGCTGCAGCAAGCAAAGCTGCCAGACAGCTTCAAATTACCAAGGTCAGGTTCTTATCATAATTAGTGTATTATCCTGTAATAGTCAGTTCTATGAATTTTAGTTTCCACAAAATCAGTTTAGTAGTGAAAAAATTCTCAAGTTTCATAAACATCTTTGGGATGACAACTAAAGACTGTCAGAGAAAAAACCCCAAGAACAAAACAAGAGAAACTTGGAGCAGAACAGATATTTTTAAACAACAGATGTACAGACTTGGTGGTATTCTTGTTACACCAGTTTCTTCTGAGTGTCAAAATATTACAGTAGTCAAAGACACTGGAAACATACACCAAGGATCGGTGTTTGCCTCAGAATGGCAGGATTGAGATGCCATTGTATTTCTCACTGTTTCCTCTCACAGAAGCATCAAAGTCTGAGAAACTGATTTGTGATGTTTCAGGGCTTGCCATTAAAAGCAGACTGACAATCTGCAAATCTGCCACGTGGACCAGAGAGGGATGTAAAAAGGGAGCATGTGAAACACACTGGGGGAAAAATAATCCACAAAAAAGGTACAAAGCTAGAAATAGTTCTCATGAAAAAATGAAACCACTGCCTAAATTGTTACTGAGAGTTAATACACTGTAAATAATGTGGAATTTTACCCAAACATGTGAGATGTATCACTGCCCATAATGCTCACAGCAGCTCCAGCCCTGACAGGGGCTTGGCCTCGGGGTGCCCCTGTCCCTGCAGCCAGAGCTGATGCCTGTCCCAGCTCTGCTCATGCTTCTGGGCTGCTGGAGATCCCTGTCCCACTACCAGCCCTCACAGAACCAGGACAAACCTCACCCTGAAGTCTTCTGTGAAGAAAAATTTGAATCTTCCCCCCCCTTTTTTTTTTTAATAATTGAAAAATATCACTTTTGCAGTTTCCTATGTATCTCAACCAGGTACAACATTTCATAGAAAAATCACCTCTTCAGCTGAGGAACACAGGTTTTGTAAAAAGCCATAATGATTTGGACCACCCAAACATGAAATCAAGTGCTCATAGTCCTGGATTTGATGCTCTCACCTTCCCTTTGTAAATCTGAATCCATGTCATTAAAAATGCTCCAAGATTTGACATGGATTTCCATTGCAGACAGACCAAATAACCAAAGGATACACAGAGTTGTCTATGTAAAAATGTGCTTCTGAGTTGATTCCTTTCCATGATTTAAAGTTTCACCTCTTACAAAATTTTACTATAACACACAAAAAAATGAGAAACATCCTGTACAGTCAGTTTCACAGTGTGGTGTGTCTTGTGTGCAAAAGACAGCATCACTCCCTGGCTGCTACTATCACAGGCCTGTACTGGCCTCACTGCATGGCGGGAAATGGGATGTTGTGTTTGGCAGGGAGTCCTGGCAGAAGGCAAAGGGTCACACAAGCTGCACACAGCAGCTCCCCAGGCACTTGCCTCTGGCCACTCTGCCCCTGTGCAGTCACAGCCTCTCATTTGTAAGGATTTAACAGCAACCTGACACAAATTCAACTTTTGACACTAAGAAAACAGCCAAAGGGCAACCTCCAGCAACACCTGACACTAACCCAGCTCAGTCTGGGAACAGGAAACATTTTCTGGGAAAAAGCAGATATAGCACAGCTTGTTTCAACCATCCCTCGACAGCCCTGTGCCTTGGCAAGGAGCTGTCAGCAGGAGCAGTCCATCAGGGAGCTGCTGCTGGGAGCTTGCTCCAGCTGTCAGAGTTTCAGGAGCCTGTTACAGGGCTGGAATGCTCTCATTGCAGGTGGCTGACAAGTAAAAGCCCAGAAGCTGCAGTGCTGTCTGAACTCGTGAGTTGCTGTGCACCATGGTGCCTGCCAAGCTGCCCCCTCCACACACAGAAAGTGCCTCACTGCAATGGCTGGGATTCCTCACAACTCTCTGCACACTGGAAATGAGAGGTGACTAGGAATTGAGTAGCATGGTTTTAAAAGTAATGTTTAAAACACAAAACATGAGTTGCTGCATCAGCTCTGAAAAGGGCTTGGGAGGAGGGTGAGGAGTTTGTGGAATGGAACAGGTACCCAGGACTTGCAGGTTGAACTTTATTTAAATTACTCATCTTTGCAGCAATCAGGTCTTACTTTTCTCTTCCATTTGTGCACTTCTGTAGCCATTTGTCAGCCCCACTTACCATGGTGTCTTCATACAAGAAAGGCCAAGAGGATTTTGGAGAGCATGGCTTCCTGTGAACTGGAACCCTGAACACCACCTACACCACAAAATCCACCATTAATACTTCATTTTATTCTCATGTGTCACATACTACAAGTTTGATCCTCTTCTGTGGCCTGTCCTGGCTTCTCATGGTCTTTGTGCAGTAAGAGAAGCTTTGTTAATGGCAGAAGAATAAACAGAGACCAGGATTGTACTTCAGACACAAAATTCACGCACTGCAAGTAAATGTATGCCCATACTCCTTGTGATGGGCTTACAAATAGGGAAATGTTTTCTAACTCAGATGGAGGACTTACTTTCAATTCCTTTGGACTGACCTGTTTTGGCAAACCAATTTACTCTTCCAATATGAAAATTAGCCATAAATCAACATTATCTTTCTGCAGAGTTAAAAGTTGCTTTTTATTACACACACAAAAAAAAAAATTATGGCTTTTAATGCATATTATTGCTAAAATGTCTGAGTGATTTTATAAGTATGACACATATTAATGACTTGCCTACAATATGGCAGACAAAAATATTGCAAAAGAATGGGCTTGGATAAGAATGAAACAAAAGTACTTAAAGGGCTGCAGTGCATGTCTCATGCTGTTCCTGGTATCCAAGAGGTCTGAAATGCCTTGGAGACATCTAAAGGTACAGTTTAATATTTTTGGTTTTGACATGCAGTTAGAGAGAGGTACAGAATCCCCAGTCAGAAACACTTCTCCTAAAAACAGGACCAAAACACAATTCAGGTGTTCCAATTTCCAAAAAGATGACAAGCTGTCAGATAGTCAAACACTGCAAGCTTCCAGAGCGCTGGTGAAACAGAGGTATCAGTGATATACCAGGAACACTGCTGGCATTCCTGCAAATGCTGCCTTCCCTTATTAAAGAAACACTCAGGATTTGATGTACTTGGCTGGAAATTTCCCTAAACTCTAAGTCAAAGTAAGTTTCCAGTTATGGTTATCTCCTGTTCCTCCCAGATATGTATTTCCTACCTCATTATAATAAATGTCAAGTACCAACAAGAAACTCAAAATATTGTTCCAGACACCCACCAAAATGGATGCACACCCAGAAGCTTTAACTGAAGCAATAAGGAGAGCAATGGAAAGACAAGCCAGAAGAGCACACAGGAATGCCCAGAGCCACAACCAGGTCCAGGTCACCTTTTCAACTCCAAAGAGACACAAAAGCCACCTGTAGCATTTCTATAACTAAATACACACACATGGTGTTACTTGATATGGTGCAATGGCAATAACTGCAGCTGAATGAATGTCTTCAGTCAAAACTCTCTGCACAAACCATATTACAAAGGGAATGCAGACACAGGTCAATCAACTGCTTTAATGTGAGTAAAAAGAAATCAGTACTGCAAAGCTGAAGCAAACTACCAGTCAGATGCCTTCACAAGAAACAAGTCACCTGTTCAGGTGACTTCAGCAAGTCATCTGGTTTTTTTTTTCTTATTACAGTAATAGGAAAGGTACCTGCTTTCAGCACAGGGCACTCACATCCACTCCTTTCCCAGCAAGTATGGGAAATACCTTTATATTTTTTGTTGGGATGGTTTTCTTATTTACACATTTCACTATGACATATAACTCAGGTGCAATGTTTCTGGTATCTGTCCCTGGGCAGTTTAGAACAGGGAATGCAAGCCAACATGGTTTTAATCTTCAGGAATAGCTGTACAGAGGCATGTTAATTTGGGGCCCTTTCACTAAGAAATCACACAGTATAACTAGAAAGCCACAATGGATGGACTCAAGACAGGCAGACTCAAACTGAGTAATTATATTTGAGTTGACAACTCCAAAGAAAACTCCAACAGGCAGAGGCTCACAATTTAACTGAGGCAGGAGCTGGAAGCAGCATTTTCCCCCATCTGGCCAGTCAGCATCAGGAAGTCTGACAAAAAACCTCCGAGGGACACCAGGATGGAGCACAGACCCTGGCAGGTTAAAACTCTCTTGACACAGCCTAAAAGGAGACAGACTTTGCTGAGTGAATCATGTTGCCAGCCCAAGCTGGTTAAGTGTAGGCTTTGGGTAAACCAGGCAGCACAACACGGCATGGCTGCCAAAGCCTGACTGCAGCACTGCTTCCAAACTGCAGTGCTATTCTTGTGAATGTGTGTGCAACACATCTAAATCCAGTACCCTAAATAACAATGGCATTTCCTCAAAAGAACAAGAAGAGGGCAAGACGTAGGGAAGAAAAAAATCAGATGTCTTCATTCATGCTGCTCAAATTATAAGGAGATGTGTCTATTCAGAGTTGTGACAAATTTTAAATTTTGCACAATGGGAAAGAAAGAGTTTCCTTCCATATCAACAGCACAGTAGTTTCAGAATCTTCAAAACAAGATTTACAAAACTTCTAAATCATCCAGTCTTCACATGTGCAGTACTCTCACACATGCATTTTTTTATCTACTGCAAGATCTGAAGCAAGTGATAGTACTAAGATAAATTTTAATGTTATATATCTTACTGCAAAGCTGCAGAAGTTTCTTCTGTGTCTCCCTGAAGGACACATAGCAGCACATCACAAATCAAAGACTATACAAATCAAAGATGTATCCACCCATAAAGAGACACTTACTCACCAGTTTCAAACAAATGAATGCAATCAAGAATCTTTATGACACCCATCCTGCATGTTTGTTGTGGGTCTTCTTTTTTCTCCTCAAAAACAGCTCATAATAACCGTCTAGTGTCCCAGAAGAACAACCCAAAATTTCAAGCATTCTTTATTTTTCAGGTCTATGTATCAGGCAGAAAAACTTGAGTCTTTTCGAGCAGCCCACCTGAACCCCACAGATGTCATCTGTCCTTGGCTGAAGACGTATTTTCACTGAGCAAGCAAAAAAGCATGAAGTTACAGAAACTATCTGCTCCAATGGCAAAAACCTTTGCCAAAAATGTCCAGCCACCCCCAGCTTGAGCTGCACAGGCTGCCAGAAGCTCAGCACTCTGCCATGGCTGGAGGTGTTTCCCTCTCCCAGCCTGTAATTCGCCCTGCACACTGCCAGGAGGGGTCGGCAGCTCTTCCCAAATACTGAGCCAATGCTCAACAGGCAAAAGGAGGGCAGTGAGGATGTGCAGAAGGCTGGAAGAGACAGCACTGTCCAGAGCAGCAAGGTGGGACCCACCCTCAGTGCCTATTTCACATCAAATACCACAAGAGGGCACAGGAGAACATCCAAGAACAGTTCATGTGAATCTTGTCCTGGTTTGGCTCACTAGCAGGCTCCCCTTCCCCAGAGGCTTGTGATCCCATGGAAACCACCCTGTTAACTCACAGCCAGGGGTGCTCACCCAGAGGAGGGCAGGACATGTACTGATGGCTATCTCAAATGCAAGATTTTACACTGTAGATGTTTGGCAAGCCTTTGTCATGCCAGACTTACTGCTGCAGTGGACCAAGAAAAGGGGTACAGCAGCTTACAGACATGAAAAAAATTGTCATTGATGGTTCTATGGCACCTCCTGCACCACCTCCAGTGCTTGCCCAGACTTGGCTACCCAGGACATTAAATGCACTTAATTTGTCTGTGCTTTCTGGCAAGGTGTATTTCACTCTGAGAGAAAGGACAGTTCAACAACTCATTGAAATATCCTTAATTTCACTCTCTGTTTATGTGATCTTACCCTGGAGATTTCAGTTGCACTGAAACCCCCAGGTGCTGCTGAAGAGTGAGCAGGCTGAGCAGAGAGGAGGCAATGACCTGATTATTTAAGGACCACTCAGGAAAAAATGTACTGCTTTGGTAATGCTTATTAAGCTGCAAGGAGTTTTCAGTAGGCAACTACTACAGCTCATGAAAACGCTCCACTTCACTCAGGAATATATGAAAGCAGTGTCAGGAGATGAGTTAACATTATTGATTGATATTAATATGACATATCTGTTACGCCTGAGGTCACTTGAGAATGCTGCTGGAAGTCTTATTCATATGCAACTGTCCAGGTAACTGGAGCTTGTTTAGACAGAGCCAGCCCATCCAAAGCACAACTGTGGATGAAGTCGTGCCTTAGAACACCTGCTTGTATTCAGAACATCACAGAATCATAGAATGGCTTGGATTGGAAGGGATCTTAAAGCTGATCAAGCCCCTTGCTGTGGACCAGGACACCTTTCCTTAGACCATTCATTCCCATGCTGGGTTTGGCCAGCACACAACACCTCCAGGTCTGTGCCCACCATGGTCACGAGCGGCGCCTGCAGCTCCACACTGGATCCTGTGCATACAAATTGTCACCCAGAACGGCCAAGGCAGCCAGCAAACTGTGTTTAGAAGAAAAATACAACAAAAGAACTCTGAGCTGACACAACAGGCCCCACCCTTGGCACCGCAGAGCACCAGCTGCTCAGGGCCCTGGAGATTGCTTCTGGACCATTCTGCAGCTTGGTCTGATGGAGCAGGAATCAAATCATTGTGATGCCAGGTTTTTTTTTTAAGCCTGCAATTTGACTTTAAGCAGTCTTAAATATTCTCTTCCTTCAGTTTTGTCCTCCTATCCTTTGTCTATTTATAGCATAAAAACTACTGGGTGAGAACTGCCTGTCTCTGAAGGGCTGAGGCACTCAGCAGTCTCACTCACAGATGAGCTCTTGACCTAGCACACAGCTTTGAGAACCACCATTTCCACAACCTGACTTCCATCTACCCATATTTAATCCAGAATATACATAGGTTATAAGCATATGGTGCTTATGTATATATTGTTTTCTTTGAATTAAATCTCATACAGCTTTTGAAAATAGTTCCATAATATTACATGGCTCTCAAGTGATTTTAGTGACATCTCCCTCAAGGTTCATGGCCCTTCACACAAGTACCCTGTTCCAATGCACAGAACCCATTCATTCTATCATAGATAAGCTTTTCTTTTCATCTACCAATAGTGTAAGACACAACTACCACAGCCTTCCATCATACAGTGCCACTTGATTTCACCTTCACACCCCCCAAATACTGAACAAGTGATCCCCATAAAAATGTACATATGGACAGCTGTACCCTCCCCAGCACCACAGAAAGTCTCTGAAGAGCTCCAAGGGCACATTTCCCTCTTCAGCCCCTAGGAAAAAGGTTTTACTCTCGTTTTAACTACCAAAAGCTGCATCTCTAAACTGTTCTTGAGGAGAAAACAGACTTTCCTCTGAGTAGTGCCACCAGAGAGATTTCCTCAGTGCCTTCTTAGCTTTGAATGTATCAATGTGATAATCCACAGCATCCTTTCAAAACTTGAAAATATGAAAATACAGTTACAGTTAAAACAGCTGCTGCTTCAAAGGTTTTTAAGTATTTTAAGAATTTTAATTATTTGGATATTTCTCAGTTTTCGTTCTTATGTCACGTAGATAATTAGTTCAATTACAATTTCCCAGGTGGAATACCAGCTTGATTTCTACTTGCCTGCCATCAAAAAATTGACAGCAGAATTCTTAGGGCATGAAAATTACACATATTTAGTGTGGTGTTTAACATAGTCTTTGGAATTGTGGAACATAACTTTCCTACACCAGAAACTTCAGTGTTATCAAATTATGAGTTCAAGAGCTGATTGGACTATTTCTGATATTTAAAGAACAATCTACTATTGAATTACAAACATTTTGCATGAATCCAAAACAGGCTGCTTGGCTTTGCCTACAAAGTGTCAACATCTTGATAATGGTTCAATAAGCTTGTGCCTGTATAATCAAGAGGGCCCCACACACACGTGCTGTACAGATTTTATTTTTTTTAAGTCCATTTTAGTTTACTTAGTGGCATTCTGTACCTAATGTGCATGGTTATACACCAACACAGTACCATTAGAGAAAAACCCATTAACAGTTTCACTAGATTCCATACTGGGAATAAGGATGTGAAAGAATACCACATTTCTCTAGTAAAAATAAACAGAAGAAAAGTAACATGAAACATTCACTTAATATTAGGGTTTACAATTACAGTTGCTGACGATTTAAGCTCTTTGGAGCCTTTGACACTAAGCATGAGGAGGAAATTGGACTTTCAAATGAGTGAAAGATGAAACAAGCAGGCTTTTGTGCAGCCAACTTGAAGATTACATGCAAAACTTAAGACTTTTGAGATTAGAGAGGTTACATTTGTCCTTTTAGGAAAACAGAGGATAGGATATTAGCATCCTCTGTAAACTACTTGAAGACTGACATTCACATGAACCACAAACTAAAGCCATTCACTCATCTTCCTAAGAAAATAAAGAGAATTTGGCAGTACAATAATCCTCAGAGAAATGCCAGGACAGGAACTTCTGTGGTCTTTGTTGATTTAGCAACTGATGTGTCCAATACTTTAGTGTTTGGTAAAGAAAGAGCATAAACATGTTCCAACATCTTCCCCCTTGGAAAAAAGCCACTCTTAACCCGCCAATGAAAATAAGGAAAGCAAAACGTCAACTCACAAATACCACCCCTATGCCACTTTACACCCCTCCACGGACAGAACTACGTATTAGGCAGGGATAGCTCCAGGAAACAAAATATGGATATCACCAACATGCAGCTGTAAGTTGTATTAAGACACCTTTCTCCCGTGTTCACTGCTGCCCTTCCCCTTCATGCCAGTAACACACATCAGTTTGAATCCATACCCACTGACATGAAAGGCTCTGTTCTGACCACAAATTCTCACTGCTACACCTGTTAAACCACAACCAGGGCACGGCAGTTTACACTGGCTTTGTTTGCCATGCTACCAAATCAGAAGTGTCTAATCTGACAAAATGCATCTGCTTTAGAACAGGCAGAAATCACATACCCCTTTCCTTTTGCATGGAAATGGAACCTAAATTTGAGCTCATTTAAATTTTGCTACAGGAAATACAAACACTTAGAAGTGAAATGGCATCAGCGTGCATTTTTTAATGTACCAGGTGCCTAAGAAACGAGGCAGACTCACCCATTCATTGTTCACATTAAAAAGAGATATTACCTTGCTGCATGCAGTCTCACCCGGGCACCAAAAACTGCTGAGGCAGGGCTGGCCCATCGGACTTACACTTTACACTTAGGGACAACACAGAGCCTCTCTTGTTCAGCAGCTTTGAGCGGCTGTCACCTCCTCTCTCCGAGTGCCACGGCGGCGGCACGGAGGTGCAGATGTGAGAGGGAGCTGCCACCAGCCCGCTCCGGCACGGCTCAAACCCGGCACGGCGGGAAGTTTTCCTGGCACCCAGTACTCCAGTAGCAACGCGGTTCTCCACACCCAGGACGCAGCTCCATCCACGCTGACCGGACTGGACCGGACATAGAGCGAGGCACAAAGCGCTGCGGGTCGGCAGCGAGTGAGCAGGACGGGCCCCGGCCCCTCAGGCTGCCGCGGACACCGCGGCGCTCCCGCCGCCCCCGGCCCGGCCCCGCTCCCGGCCCTGCCCCTGCCCCGGCCCCGCCGCCCCTTCCTCACCCTCGTACGCCAGGCTGGCCCGGGCGCCCAGGGCGAGCAGCGCGGCGAGGCACAGCCAGCAGCTCCCCATGCTCCTCACGGCGGCTCTGCCCGGCGCGGGGCTCCAGCAGCTAGCAGCAGGAGGAGGAGGAGAAGGAATGGGACGGGGCCATTCACCGAGCGGCTCCCGGGCGCTTGGGAAGACTCCTCCCGCTGCCCGGCACCGCCTCCCGGGCCGGGATTGGGATCCGCCGGGACTCCGGTGTGCCGTGTGTTGTCCCCGCCGAGGGGCTCCTGCTGCCCAGTGGCCCGGTGGTGCCCTGGCTCGGACAGGGGTTACAGAATCACAGGATCAGAATGGTTTGTGCTGGAAGGGACCGTAAAGATCACTTCGTTCCAGTCCCGCCGCCTCGGGGCTCACTGCGGCCGGTTCACGGCCTGCCCGTGCGGGGGTTCTCAGCTGGATGCACCATCCGGGCTGGGGGCTAAGCAGAGCAGAGGGGCACAATCCCCTCCCTGCCCCTGCTGCCCACGCTGCTGTTCAGGCAGCCCGGCAGTGGGGTCCCTGCTCGGTGCCATGAGCCAGGACAGTGTGTCTGTCCCGATGTCCTCCCGTCTGTCCTTCCAAGGCAGGAAGCAAGGCAAATAGGCTCCCAGTGAACAAGGGCAGGATGGGGAGGATGAACCCCTCCTGCTCCCTCCGGTAACATTTCTGGCATGGTAGGACCTCCCTGGGGAGTTTTCATGCTGCCGGCCCCCATCCCATCCCATGCCATGCCCTCCCATCCCATGCCCTCCCATCCCATCCCATGCCCTCCCATCCCATCCCATCCCGGTGGCAGTGCCCTGCCCACGCATGCCTGGGATTTTGCAGGCAGCAGTGCAAGGAAATAGACTGTATTTCTCAAGATGAACTGCTCTGGTTGCTCAGCAGTTTGCAGATGGCCAGCTTTAAATGTTTAAAAAAAAAAAATCCCCAAGTCATGAGAGTAAGAAAAGAAAGTTTGGTGTCATCACATTTCTCACTAGGTTTTTGAGCTGCCAGGGTGATGCGGAGTTACATTTTCAGGCTTTGTTCCATAACCACAAAGACTAGAGGCTTTTCTTACTGCCTTTCACATGAAAGCAAATTCCCCAGACCCTCCAAGCCCACGGAGGTGGAGGCTTCAGGCAGAGCATCATAGGTTCCAACACTTTTGATTTGACATCTGTCAACCCTGCAGCTTAACTAAAGGTAGATTTGGGGTTTCTTTCTTTTTGCACTTCCTACCATGAGCATTTAATGTGTAATCTAAACTGGCAAAGATGTGGGAAAAGCCCATAAAGGTGTGTGAAAGCAGCTTCAGCCAGAGTTTGTGTGCTGGGGTGGTACAGAGGAGTGAGCCCAGGGAGTTCTGAGGGTCCCTTCCACATTCTGTGCTGTTTCCTGGACAAATAGTGAAATACCATCTAGTCAGGAAAGGAATACTTCTTTAAAAATAAGAGACAGAATTGCAGAGGAAGGAGACTCTCCTCAAGGGGAAATGTTAGTCTGGAAACAAAAGAAGGTGACAATTCTGCCACACTTTGAGGCTGGTTACACCAAAATGACCTAAGAAAAATGTCATCTTGCTGGTAATTAAAATAAAAATCTGTGTGAGTGCTGTGTTTGGCAGCTTTCTCCAAGCATTTTCTTTTCATCTGACTTTTCCTTTGGATCAGGAGTGCCCCTGGATACCTCCCCACTTGGGTCCCCCAGTTTGCTGTCTGAGGCTGAGGTGTGCACAGGAGTGAGTGCTAGAGCTCCTCTGGGGTGAAATTCCTGGTGGGGTTGGGTGGCACTGGGGCCTCAGCACAAACTGTTCTCCAAGTTCTCTGCCCAGTCCTGGTGGAGTCTGAGTGTGCTTGGGCTCAATAATCCGTTTTGAACTTGTTTGCCAAAAAAAATGAAAGATGTTAACAAAACCAATGTCAGTGTCATCAGAGTAACTGCAATTTAACAGCCTAAGGAATTCTTAGATTACCACATGTGAAGAGTTAAAATACTAACATTGCTCTAGTTAAAGAAGAACATCAGGAAAAGGAGTGCTTTAATCAGTTTATCTGTGCTGCAAAGCTTTGCTGAGAGTTCAGTGTTCTGATATTGAATAATAAAGGTACCTGAAGCAGATCTTAATGGGTCAGGTATCTCTTGCTTTCCCTTTGTGTATTGTCCTTGTGGCTGCCCATTTCCAAAAGACTGGCCTTCATTTAGGTATTTCTGTGAGCTCAAGATCTGTACTGCTATGAGAGCATCGGTCAAGAAGCCACTGCCAGAAGTGTGAATGCAGCTGCAGCTTCTCCATCAGCTGTCCCAGCACCACCCTGCCCAGAGGTCACAGCCCCTCTCCTGGGCAGCCTTGTTGAGCCTTTTCAGGGTGCAGAAATGTCATGATTGTGGTGGCAAACCCTCCTTGGTGGGCTGTCTCCTCAGCGTGAGAGAGAGAGGTCTCAGTAGTAGATGCCATCAGTGACTGCAGCTGTGGAGTCTGAATTAGTACAGGCAAGAATCCTGTTTGATTCCCTGGAGTCAGTGGGACCTCAGACTGCTCTCCTGTTGCTCCTGATTGTGCATGTGCAATTCCATCTGCTCAAACAACATGACCACTGATGATTGCAGAATTTTTTCTTTGTCTTGCCTGTCCTGTGAACAGGGCTCTTGCAGTGGGCACTGTGAGCAGCCGTGCCTGCAATGCTGCTTTTCCTCTGACATCCAGCATCTGGAGGGTCCCAACTGCCCTGAGAAAGGCAACAGATTTAAGAGCTAACACAGTCTGCAACTTAGAGCTCAAATTTACACAAAAGTGTGAGCATAAGTAGCAGTGGGAATGCATCCTTCATGGCCCATTTGAAATGAACTTTGGAAAAATGCCATTGCCCAGATGTGCCTTCATCCAGACTCCAGTTTGCTCTGAGCAATGTAACATCCATTCTTCATGACTGATAAAATGAAAACAATGTGAAATCACCCAAAAGACTGGGGCTTGAAAGGCAAATTCAAGGCAACTTTAAAAAAAGTGTTGAAGTTCTAATAACAAATTAGATTTTTGTAGTTTTCTTAAGGGACCTTTTAATAGGAGAAAGTGTATGGAACTATGAATGAATTAAACAAATGTCACATGTATTGAATTGGAAGGCACAGTCCATTTCTTTTTTTCCCAGTTCAGCTTTTAATTTTTATAGAAAAAAATTCTAACTATTTAAGCTTGTGGTGAGTTGGAGTTCCTGGTACTCCTGGTATTACACAAGAATTAACCAGTCTGCTTTTCATGGAAAATTCCGGTTTTCACGGTTCAGAGGTGAAAGAAAATTTTCAAGACTGAAATCAAGCAACACTAGAGGACTGAAATGTGTGAAAATGTCTTGGTTGAATAGAAAAATAAATCTCAAAACAAAGTTACATGCTCTTGGAGGCTTAAAGAATTATTCTTGTTATGTCAAAGAGTTAATATAATTACATAATTTTTCTTTTCTGCTTTTTTTAATAGCAGTTCAGAAGTATAATTGTATTACTCTGCACCAAAATAGCTGTAATGACTGTAGTTACAGTGATAATAAAAATACAACTTTTGAAGGAGAGGAGAAACTAATTAAAATCAAATTTTAATAATGTGTAACAATCTAATATTTTTTCTCCAAATAGTAAAAGAATGATAAGGAAATAAAAACAATACCCAAACAATCCACATGTGTGTAATGAAGCTTTTGTTGAGTAAGGTCTAATTCATCATAAGAGGATGACAAATAGGGCCCCAATCCAAACCACACAGTTTTAGTCCAGTGAATTGCCTGACTGAATGCAAATGCTCTGATACTTAGAATTACTCTTATAAATATCTGCAGAAATAGACAGTCTTAAAATAAAATTATAATCATAATAATGCTTTTCTTCTGTACAATTCCTAGAATTCTTGGAGCTTATCATTACTTTGTCATCATTTTTAGTGGCAGTGGCACTTAAAAATACTCAACATTTTGATTTGTAACTCAACATTTACTGTTACCAGACCCTCCTTCCAGTTGGTGGTCACTGCCAGCTCTTGTGGCCAAATTTTTCCCTCTGGATGTCAGCCTGCTGCACATGGGCTGTGCTCAGACACTCATCCCTTTGGGATCCCACTCAGAGCCATTCTGTGGGGGGCACTCCAGTGTTGGAAATGTGGGAATTGGAAAAACAGAAATTTCCACAGACACTGAAGTGTTTGATCTGCAGACTTAGAAGGAGCTTGGATTGATGTAAAAATTCAGTGCACAGACATTAAGTAGAAAAACCTTAAACTTATGTTTCTATAGTTGTAAGAATATACCTTAAGTAAGTAAGAAATTGTATTGGGTAAGATGGTGAAGGGTCTATAGCATAGTAATGTACTGTATAAAATAAGTTTAGAATTTAAAAGTTATAATAGAAGCGTATGTGCATACATGTGATGATAACCTATTGGGTCAAAATATCCACAGTGCGGTAGAAGTGAGTAAAGGTGATAGGTTAGAAAAGCAAAATCAACCTTGTAGTGACTGTCCATTGGATTAGAAAGTTCAATATTGTCTTGTAACAAAGAACTTGTGACTGCTCTTGAGCTACGGCTGGATACTTGCTCCTTTAAAATCTCACTGAGACTGATGTTTATCTGAGAAATAAATGGTTCTTAGCCTGAAAATTGTCCCATCCCTCCATTACTAGTGGTGATAATGATACAGAAACTCTGACAGAATCTGGGAGAGGGAGGCTGAAATAGAAGCAAAGATTGGGGTCGACTTGTGGAGACAGCAGGCAGGAAGAACAGACCTTCCATAGGTGCTGCTGTTGTGAAGGCACGAAGAGGAAAAAAGGCAAAATTATTCAGAGGAAGGCATGGGCAGAAAGAGGCAGGTGGGTGAGTGTCATGTAGGGTGCTCTCTGAGGAATGATGGACAAAATTCCTCACACACTGTGCTGCTGCTGTCAGCTCATGACAGGAACCCCAGCGCTAGCCAAGAAACACCACTGCTAGCCCAAGATCATCCCTTCATGCAGAGCTGGTTCTTCACTCAGTGCAGTTTTCAGAGGGCATCTCCCCTGCCCATGGGCATGCCTGTACAGGGCTCTTGGCTAACTTTGCATTTTAAGTGACATATTCACATTTGTTAATAGGAAGCTGCCTTTCCTGAAGTGACAGACAGGAAAGAAACACTAGAGGCCAGCCTAGGAGAGGACAGCATTGGCTAAAAATGTCAGGAAGGTGTACACCAATGGAAATTCTTGTTCTGGGAACTTAAATAACAGAGATCATGATCACATAGTTTCTTGTGTGAAACAATAAACTTAAAATTAATATATCCTAATAACTTTCTTTCCTAGGTCACACTTAAACCTCAATGGCATACTCCTTGTCAAAAATATAAAAGAAGATACTGCCCTGACTGTAAAAATAGCATATTTGAGGGAAGTGAAATTTTCTTCAGGGCAGCAGTCTCTGTGTGTCCCATCCCTGAGCACTTTCTTGCTCCCTATGTCAGTGATCTGAAGAAATCTCCTTGGCTCGTCCCAGTAAAGGTGGCGTCCTAAAAATGGCACAAAGCAGATGTCAAGAGTAACTTTTCCACTGCCAAAACCCTTGCTGTGGAAAATTTTAATATGAAGGTCTGGGTCAGGCATGCAGAAAGCCCATGGATGGAGTACACATGTAGCAAATCTTGGAGAGCACCAGTTCCCTTTTTCCATTCCATCTGGAAGGACTGGTGTGTCTTAGGCAGCCAGAAAAACAGAAAATTTTGGGGGGAATACAATATTTCATTCCCAGTTAGACACTGACTGATGCATCAGTATGTGGTAAATCATCATGGTAAATGCTAAATCATGGTCTCATGTATAATAAATGTACTGAAGAACAAAATCTCTGTATTTTTTATTTTCTTGATGCTGTCAACATGTCTTAAAATTCTAACTTAATATCTCTTCAGCTTTTGATGAGGGTGATTGGAAACAGCTGTGTCTAAACTGTTCCGAGATTAAATGAGAATGGTCTCAAGAATAAAAACTTCTTTGTGTACAAATCAAAAAACTACAGTTTATCCAGATTTAGATTTTGCAAGGCTTTTGCTGAGTCATTACAATCTGGTCCTGAAAAAAAAAAAAATGGTAATTACATAGCATGAATAAAATGTAATTCCAGAACAGTCTTGAAGGGCAGATAGGTGTGAACTTTAAAGCTCATCACTATGAGATACTGAGCACTGATGGTGGTCTCATTATACTTAATCAAAACATTATTTAGGCCCTTAAAGGAATTTAGACATAACACAGTGTGCAAATGTTGTAAACTCCCCTAAGTAGTGAGTTGTATATTATAGTTTCTAAAAGCACTGTGAGGGAATTTAGAAATATTATATTTATGTTTATATTTATATTTATATTTCTAGTTTAAAGAGCTAAAGTAGCTTGAGTACATGAGTATGTTTTAAGAACCCATACTTAGTCTCTCTATAGTCATGCAAGATTAGCTTCTGTATTCTTGATTATCCGGACTTAGAGTGGTTTACCATCATGACAGGGATTCAGTTCACTTCAACTACCCTAATGTCAAAACATGACATAAAATATTCCCCAGGGACAAAGACTGGATGTATTTTGCATATTGTACAAGTAAGATGTGGAATAAAAAGGAAGAAGTTGCACAAAATTAATTATGGTTATTAACTTTGGGCATATAAAATAGCGTCTAAATCAGCTTTCTTTCATGTTCTCTCCTTTTTAAATTTCAATTACCACAAACTTGCATGGGTGCAGCAGCTGCATAAATGAGTCCTATGCTTCTGGAAGTCAGTAAATGTGCATATGTAAATATATGGATTAAATGGAAATTTCAGGAGGTCAGGCACACATTTGATCATCCATGTGCACACACACACACACACACACACATTCACACATATATCTGTGTATCTCTGTCCATAAATATACACATATATGTCTCAGTGCACCTACATGTATATCTGTGTATGCAAGGTGCTCTAATTCCACTTCAATTTAAATAAAACATGTATACCTAGATTTATCAGAAGTTGACCACCGTCCATCTATGTATACTTGGAAATAAATGAGTAATTGTATTTTTTTATCTTTATATTTTTACAAGGACACACAGTTGAAAACGTTCAAAATGCACTATATAAATACATTGAGGTAGCAGAGTACTTTAATGCCAAAAGCAATGTGCCAGAAAACATAAAGTTTTCTGAGAATTTGGAAACAGAAAATTTGATACAGAATGACTATCTTTAACTTCTTTCAGGGGCCATGAGAAGGAGAATTTCTGGCTCCAGGGGCTGGTGACACCTTTGAAGAGCACAAACTCCACCTAGTGATAGGTTTAGTGGTGAAATTTTAGAAACCCAGCAATTCTAAAGCACAATCTCAATTGTATGGCAGGACTATAAAAATGAGAATTAAATATTTAAGTTGACAATTTTTGGGAAAGTAAGAAAAAAAACCAGAGAAAGATGTACTAGAAATGTTTATAAAATTTTTTGCTACTCATCTGTTTAAGAAAACATTTCAGTAATAAAAAATCTTCACATTTTTAATATAAATATTGTGAACTTGTTAGAAAACCCTATAATTTAATACATATGCACATATAAATTGTTTTATTTGTTTAATCTTTTTTATTAAAAATGAAGACATGTAGAAAAGACATTGGAATGGGTTAATATATTCCTGCTTCTTGTTGAGCAAAGTATGTGGACAAGAAAAATGTACCAATCCCTGAAACTGCTCAGACATACAGCAGCTTGCAGTCCATTGCATAAACTTCTGTAGTGTTAGATTTGAGGGTAATTCCCATTTTAAAGTAATATTTCTCACTAAATTATTTCACCTTTAAAAAAGAAATTGTTCTTACAGTAACAATTTCTGCGACTGATCTCCCATTAAAAAAAAAAATTAAAGTTTATTTAAATTAATGAGGGCACCATTTACTTTATTTCTCCTTTTCCACTTTACTCTTCTCAACAGTATCCAAGTGGAACAGAAACCACATGTGCATTCAGAAAAATAAGAAAATATGTAAATATAATGGAGGAAAAACCCCTCATGTAAGGTTCACTGCAGAACCCAGGAGTAGCCCAAAGTAAAATAAAAGACCCAAAAGGATCCTAATTAACTCTGGCAAAGGATGAGCCAAGCATCCAGGTTTTTAGTATGATGATTGTGGTAGCACAGAGGATGCCCTGTGAAAGAATCTGGGCACCTGCCATACTTAAAAGGACAAAGCATGCAGGTGAACCAACTCCTAGGATTAAATAAATTCTGGACACTTCTGACCTATTGTATAAAATTTAAGCAACTCTGAAACTGGGGAAATTGAAGGAAGAACTGGAAAGCAACCAGCCCAGTTGTCCCACCTTTCACCAGTTCACTGTGTGGTCAGGGATCACTGAGGGGTCACTGACCACCAGGGACCAGCAGAGTGACCTCCAGGACAGAAGAATGTGTGTAAATGGGAGGGAAAATATATTCTTGATTTCAGGGAAATTATTTGTCATGTGTATGTTTCTTCTGGGAAAATCAATGATTATGTATGAAAAATACAGTATCTAAACAGGAGCCTTTTCTGTACTCAGCCTGCACAATATTTTAGAGGAAATATCCCCTTGAGCATCAGGTTGAATAAAGAACTCCTGCTTCTTAATGCTACAGTGGTGTTAAGCAGTTTTTATTTGTACTGACTTTTGGCTCCTCCTGTTTCCTTCTGAAGAAAAGCCAGTCTGCCTGAGAAAAACATGAATATTTACCCCATAATGATCAGCCTGTCATACTGATGCCACAGCACCTCTGGTTGCATTATTTTCCTGTGAGAAAAGCTTCACATTAAGGTGTGGATATTTAGAGGATACAGGATTAGAATCCAAGTGAAACAAGAATGAGGGTTTCCAGTTTTCCCTGGGCCTGATCCCGTAGGAGAGAGGCCCATCAGCTTATGCCAATTTCAGCAGGAGCAAAGGTTTTCAGCACTTCTCAGAAATAAAAGCTTTCTCCCTGTCCCAGTTTGGCAGGATACTTCCATCCTTACACAGTTTCCACTGGGACTGCTGCCATGAGTGAAATTAGGCACATACTCAAGTAACTTCTTCCATAATGGCCTACAAGTTAACTTGAAAGTTTTACTGCTATTTTTTCTATGTCAAAACAGAAAGATGTATATTTCTGAGTACCTTAAATATTCTTGACTAGTTTGTTAAACCAAGTAATATATAGAATATTATAATTTTGCAAGAGTGTCATGCTGAAAGTGGTACTCTGTAGACTGAAACAGAAGAAAATTATTTAGCAAAAACCATAAAATGCCTGTATTCAACTCTTCACATTAAAAACCCCCATATTTTGCTTTAGAACATCAACAGGTAAGGCCACAGAACTCCAGCAAGGTGCTGATAAGTATATAATTTTGACCTATTAAAATTACCAATAAATACCAAGAAAATCATCTGCCTATTTAAAATTACAGCAATCCAATCAATTAAAAAAAGCAGCCATCAACATCTCGAGTCATATCTGTTTTCAAGTAAAAATTGCACTGTATGCTTTAAGACTGTCACATTCTCTTATATTACAACAGTTTTACAGCAATGTACATGTATTAACTTTCATCCTTCTGTCCTGGTTAGTCACAGTTTCACTGGAATTCTCCAGTGTATGATTCTGATTTTCATCTTTATTGCTTTCACCAGTTAAATCTTCCTTTTCCTTTTCTTCACTCTGCAGTGGCTTTGCCGAGTTGTCTTCCTTTCTGCTACATACATTCTTCTGGCTTGTCAGTGGCTTTCGCTTAAACAGGGAAAACTGGAGTGAAAAAAACAGGTAAAGGATATGTCTGAAACAGTTAGCAGTGAAATTCAAGATTAAAAAACACAAACCCAGTAGATATCAAAGTTAAATGAGGTTGGCAGATTTCTCCTTGGTAAAATATTATTTTTTTTAAACAAAATCACTAAAAAATGTTGAGAAACATTTGCAAAATTTAAAATGTGTTAAAATAGCACATGGCAATCAGAAAAGTTCAAGTGATTGCAATTTGTCAAATTACACATTGTACAGTTTGTACAAAATGCTGTGAGTGGTGCATTTATTTTGGTTTCTTCCAAATAAGAACCTGAGGCAAGGTCCAAACATGAAGTCCCAGAAAGTGCTCACTGTGCCTGCTGATAAATGTGTGTACTGCCATAAATGACAGTGCTTGTGCTCATTGAGACCACACTGGTGTCAAAGTTAAAGTAAAATTAAAGTTAAGTACTGCTTAGGGCCTTTGGTCAACAGGAAACTCAGCAGCCTCTGCAGGAGCCTCTGAATCCTAAAACCTGTAAGAAATTCTACTCCTCAACATGCTCATGCACCTATATAGAGAGATATATTTGATGATAAAATCAGTGTATGTTGCAAATAGATGCAGAGTAATGAGCTCAGCTACTGCTTTCAGAGGCAAATAGGAGGGGAAATCTTTTTAGATAATGTCCCATAGGAATCAAGTCCTAAGTTTTCACCTCACCAGTTCATGATGTGATGAACAATCTCTCTCTCAGGGACATGCCTCTATTAAGAGGTCATAATGGGCTTTAACTAATTTCTATTATTTGGACATTTTAAAATTATTTTATCAAAAAATAAAATCAAGTCTTAAACAGGTTGCTCAGCAGTTTAATTATCTTTGCACATGATATGAGTTGAGGTATTTGCTTTGGTAACTGCCCACTGGCTTCTTGGTCACTGGCAAAGTTAGAAAGAATCATCAGGCCACAAACCTTTTTTCTCCCCACTCCAGTTTTTTGGTCCTCAGTGTTCTCTGAAGAACTGTTCACAGCATGATTGTCAGTGCTTTCCTTCTCTACAATAACATAAATGTTTATATAAAATTTCTTCTGATTCATGGAAATCAGAAAAATATCACAGAAAAGCAGAAATAATTACTCTTCAGATTATTTTTGAAGTAGAGCTAAATAAAATGGAAAAAACAATCAGAATATTCAGTAAAACTTGATGCCCAGCCTGAAAAGACAATTTTTATTTTTTAATCTCTCCATATATTGTCCTGACATTACTCTCCAGATGCTCAATTTTTAAGAATAGAACACTTACAGCAGTGACAATATAGGAAATATTTTTACTTGACACTCACAGTTTCCTCTTGCTGACAGGAGACAATGTCTTGCACACTTATTTGCAAGTATATTCTAATTTGGCAAAGATGATTTTAGGGCAGGAGTTACAGTTCAGCATGAATTTTATTCCATAGAAACAATTCTGGGAAAAGGAAAACTTTCCATCTCAGTTGATGTGTCTGTGCTTAAATTTTCCTATATTCCCTGTATGAATCATATACATTTCAAACTTAATACCAAAACTTCCAAATCACTGAATAATGGAAAAATATTTAGCATCCCTTCTGTACAAGCGATTTCCATTATAATATTGAAAATAAATGGCATAGCTTCTTCATTATAAGGGCTGTGGTCTGTTTTATACCACACTTGTTATTTTCTTTCAAGAGAACTATTTTAGATTATTCCAAATTTCTAAAATAAAAAAAAAAAAAGTCCTATACATATAGGGCACCCAATTACATGTTCCCCAGCTTTTATAAAGGAATATTCAGTTTCCATAAACTGCCATGAAAACTGGAAGGAGCTTCTAGACTTACATATTCAGCATCCTGAATAGTGTTCAGCAATTATCACATCTCACCTAAAATAATCTCTCTGTGAATAGAATGAGCAAATATCAGCTGAAAAAGATGGGGAAGAATTATGAGCAGCTTCTTGACTGAATTGAGGCACAGGGCACCTAAAGAAGTTTTCTGAGAGACAACAAAATTACCATGACTTTGGCACTGCACAGGATTCAGTCCTGCTAAGAGAAAGTCCTCATGGACTTCCTGCACATGACTGGGAAAAGTATTTATTTCTTTCAAATCATTAACAGTTAATAATAGGGGTTTGCCCCTCAAATTTCATTACCTCTCAAGAACTGCTTTGCCAACTATGAACAAGGACAGTGTTGTCCAGTATTTTTATAATGTCATTTAGAAAACTTTTATCTGTCTTTAGAATGTACAATTCTTGGGAATTGTATTCTTACCCTGCTGAACGATGGTCTCTTTCTGAGTAGTCTCCTCTGTCTATAGACCAAAAAACAAAACCAAACAACTCTTTCAAAATTGTTAAAAAGAAAAAAAAGTTTAACTATTAACACCTATATGTGTTTCTTCCTCTACCAAAACCACCCCAAACAACAACTTTGCATTTACAGGATAGGTACACATGTATCAAACTCAAGTTAGTTACAGAACCAAATTCTTTCAGAGACCTGTAACTTAATAGGAGTAAATAACTTTACCTCTCCAGTTTCCACAGTGCTACTAGAACTGCTTGTCTCTCCCTCGGGTGATTTACGATCCTTTTCTTTTTCATTTTTTTCCTCTTTTCCCTCTTTTTTCTCTATGCTTTCTTTTGTTTCATCTCCTCTTTCTTCTTTTCCTTCTGCTTCTTCTACTTCCTCTACTTCTTCTACTTCCTCTACTTCTTCTACTTCTTCTATTTCTTCTACTTCTTCTATTTCTTCTTCTTCCTCATCATCATCTATTTCTTCATCTCCATAGAAGTTTTGTTCCTTGGACAAAATTGCCAAAACATAATTTTGAAACTCAAGGTGTAGAATGATCATGATCCTCATCCCATACCAGTTCATCACACATCAGAATTTGACTAACAAGAAAACTCAAAAGGGAATGTTCTAAGGAGATAGAATAAGAACAGGCACAGGAGATCTCAATCAAAGTTCGCTAATTTTAATCCGTTTTTAAAAAACTGACCTCCAGGGAACATTAGGAGTGCAGCTAACTTATGTTTTGCCAATATGTGCCTCCTTAAAGAAAAAAGCAATGAAAATAAATTATTTCTGGAAATAAAGTATTTCTTTTAAATGTTTTAAATGAGCATAATTGACACAAGCAGTAATAATTCCAACATTGAAAAAAAATTCAAATCTTTTTCTCAAGAAAATTAATGAAGAAATGCCAGATACAAAGCTTTGATTCATGTGATTCAGTACAGATATTGTAATTTGAATTTAAATTATTTTCAGCCTAAGATAAACTTCAATATAGTAAAAATAAAATGGCCAAGGTCGTTATAAAATAAATATTTAAAAGCACGAATGCTATTTCTGTAAAATGTGTGGAAAAATGAATCAATTATATCCTTCTTACTCCCTTCAATCAGACTGTCATTATTATGCCAGTATGTACTTATAACAGCATAAAATGCAATATTTAAATATGCATTCTCCATCCCAATGCAGGAATATAAAGGCCTAAGCCAAGGGCTTCCAAGGACAACTCAAGTGAAGGCACAGCAGTGCCCAGAGGAGAACATTTGTGTTCCACTGCAGCCAAGGTCACTGTGCAAAGTGGTGGGAAGTATCTGCACACCCTTTTGGAAGTGTGGTAAGGAGTCTTACATTGAACTCCTTCCTACAGCTGGTTCCAAATGTTGTCTCCCATCTGTTGTTAATGTTTTCCCTATTCTCTCTTACTTCTTTGGATTTTTGCCTGTTGTCTCTCCAGCTGCTCTCATGGTCATTAGAAGGTCCTTGCTGGTGATGAGGAGACCACCAGTGAAGTTTGAACACAGAGACCTTTAGTGGAACTCCTTTGCTAAGCCCAACTCACATATCTCAGGAATCTGAGACATCCTTACAGGGGACTTATGGAGACCTGCATCATTCTGGAGCCCAGCTCACAGCCTACAGCACTTAAATCACACTAGATGAATTTATTTGAGCCATGCTCTTCATCCAAAATACAAAAAATGGAGGAGAGAGACACTCCTTTTACTCCAAGGAAGCCACCTGTTTAACTGAACAGCTTCCCAGAGTGACCCCATTTCCATTTACTGCAGCTTTTCACAGGTGTCTCTGGCTGTCACCTCATCTGGTACTCCTAAAATAGCAAATTTGGCATCATAACTCTGACAGCACAGTTCTGTTACTGTTATTTCTCCTTGCCCATTTACAGGCATGATTTAGAGATTTTACCAATGGCAGAGAAGGATCTGAGATTGTTATACTACACATATGCTTTTACCTTAAAGGATGCATCATCTGACCATTCAAACTTATACCTGAAGAATTTAATAATCTAATAACCTAGGCTACTAATTAAAGTACATATATATGTATACTTATATGCATATATATACCTATAATCTCTTCATTATTCTCTTTCATCATGCTTTAGGGTTTTTTTTTTCTTATTTCACTCTAAATTCCATTTCATAAAAAGGTAATGCTGAAAGAATACCTTCAATACCTCTAAAGCTGAGACAGAGAGAAGCTGTCTGTGCCAAGGTCATGCATACAAAGTCAAAAGTAGTAGAGAGCATACACGTGAAATATTTCAAACTGGTTTCATTTAAGCTTGAGGTTCCATTTTCTTCAAGGACAAAACTGTGGTTGTTACTATGAAACAGCCTTAAACATTTTGTACCTATAGTATAACAAATCAGTACAGCAGAACAGCAATCTAGAAAATACAGCCTTGCAGATTTAACACAATACACATATTTTTGAAGAGTTGTCTTTGCTGATTTATTTTCATGCATTTATTCTGGTTTTCCTATAAATCCAGACCTTCATAACTAGACGTTCTTGAATATAAATTTGCTGTTTCCAAGCTTATGGGGACAAATGACTTTACTTGCACTGGTTTTGGCAAAAATATTGCTTTAGTGGGTATAACTCAGGGTGTATAACTGTCTTCTGCTAAAATGGCTGCTGCTGACTTTTCTTTGGGCAGGTTAATACAGAATAAAGACATTTCTTTTCAAATTGCTCTACAAAAAATATGGTCCTATGTCCACAGGAGAGAGGGGAAAGAACTTCCCTCTGTTCTATACTGTTGTCTCACCTGATGCCATGCTCTGGCTAAAAGTCTCACTGAAGACTGAGACACATCTCATGGCAGATCTTGCTCAAACAACAGCTGCCAACTAGGTTTCTCTGTATTTCTGTAATTGTTTCATTGTAGACCCCTCCTGCTTAGTTTATGGAAACAGTTCTGCCAGATGGGCTGCTCATAATTAGCATTTGAGAAGGGAAGGCTTATGGTATCTTTCCACATCTCCTCAAGGAGTCAAAATAATGTTTGCCATGATCATTTTATATTTCTAGAGAAGAAAATCTCAAAATGTCCCACTGATGGGAGAAATTTAGTTGCAGATCTTTTTAAAATCTGGTGAAAACTCAGTGAAGAGAAAGCTGTAACTACTATGTGTACCATTTGAAGTGGAGAGTTCTAGGAAGCTCTACTTTACAGAGATGTTTTTGTTTCCAGTTGCCTTGGAAACTGTTAAAAATCCACACAGAAGGTTATTAAAGAGAGTTGAGAATGAGATAGGTAGCTACACGTCTGTTGCTGTGTGGTGTTCTGCCAAGCAGCCATAAACCAGCAATTGCTTAGCAGAGTTTTTAATCATTTAAGGAAGAGATTTCTCCATTACCTGCCCAGCTCATTAGCTTGACATGCTCAAAAGCATTCTCATGTCCCTTTTACATGTCTATAGGATAAATGAATGGTATAAATACCAAACAGGATTTTCTCTATGAAGCAGAAGACTCTGAGTAAGTGGGTGTTAGTCCAAGGAGGTTGGGCAATAGTCATAATGCTTCATATGGGCCTGAACTTCCTGGAGCACTGGTAAAGACAAATACAAAACACATTCTACAGACTATCTTCTTGCTTTGATGCAGGATTGAAGAGGAATAGATAGAGGAATCATGCCCTATGGTAGCTGTCATTCTGCTCTCCAAAAACCTAGTGCACATCCACGTCACTCCCGAACTGTCCATGCTGGGAAAATGCACTGGGTTAACATTTTACTAAAACAGCATTGAAAGTAACACCAACCCTGATCTTATGTAGAGATGAGTGAAAAAAACCCAAAACCAAAAAGCTCAGTTTACCATTTGTAGGTTAGAGGTACATGGTTGGGTAGCCATGTAACATTTTCTTGATACTGATCAGGGTGTCAAGGCATCTGATGTGAAGTGACTGGAAATACTGCCTGACAGAACTGCTGAAAAAGCTAAGGTTCATACTGTTTCTTACTAAACAGTTCCAGAGACAGCTTAAAACCTTAAAGTCCACATAGTGTTAGCCACTTGTCATCAGGTATTTGAACTGGCTTTCATTTTGTAGCTATTAATATAGAGGAGTTATTCGCTCAGCCACTCTAAGCCTTAGAGAAATATCCCTTACTTTAATGATTAAAGAAAGCTGTCAAGTTTAAAAAGACTGACAAAATTCAAAGACATGAGTACTCCAATGAGAGATTTAGCAGCTTATCCTTCCACTTACAAGCAATAAGGAGCCAAACTAAGCTTTCCTTCTATATTGTCACAGAGACAAACAGAAGGGCTCAGCTAAATACACTTAGAAGAGTTTCCTGCAAAAAACTGAGCCTGCCACCATAACTTGTCTAAAGCTAACACCTAGGTTTCTACTAGGTTATATTGGTTTCCCAATTACACAATTTTATGTTAAGAGCACTTAACATGGATTACCTGATACTTCTAACACTCCCTTAATGCTGCTGCTGTTGTGTGAGTGTCCTGGAAAATGAAGGCAATGCTGCACTTGTAATTTCAGGCACTCTGTGCAGTGAAACCACTGGAAACAAGTTTTATGTCAGATGGGAGTTTCCACTGTTAAATGTCAAAAACTGAACTATAAAAATAGTTATGCCTTAAATATTATGGAAGAAAACATACTGAAGTAGCAGTTGTCCTGTAGTGATACACAGATTACCCTGGACATGTGGTGGCTAATTGCCACAACAGTGCCCTCCAACAGGATGGCATCACCCTGGGATAAAACACTGAAGACACAGCTGAAAATGATGTTGGTAGAGAATGACTGAAAAATTCATTTTCCATTAAGTTTTTTTCAGCCCACACTTTGCTACCCAACGTATTTTATTTACTAAAAGCTGAACACAACAACCTACAGGTCTCCACAGACCTGTGCACTTCTGTCACAGGTTGGCAGTGCACATACTTTGCATTAAGAGGATTAATCAGATTACATTCATTAACCAAGGTGTCATCCTGAGACTGCACACTGGCATTGATTACACAGAGTAGCCAGTAATTTTTGAGGGCATTCTTTTAAGGATTATTTCAGTTGGCTTTGGTGTTATTATTCTGTGGTTTGCCAGCTTGCTGCTGTAGGTGCCGCTGTAGGAGAAAGATGTATCTCTGCATTCTTCTGTGAATAAAAATAACTACTTACCAATGCATAAAATTCTAATTTAAAACTACATTCTGAAGAAGTATTTGTACTTTCAGTTTTTCACTAGATATTTAAATAGAGTCATCTAAAGTTTTATCCTCCCAGCAACTCAAAAGATATTTTTTATTTATTCTCCAAGATAAATCAACATCTGAAATAGCTCAGATGTACTACAACTTTCACATACAAAACTGTTACCTTCTCATAAAAGTTTTCTTTCTTTGGATAACAAACAGAAAATAGAAATTTCCAAGCAAAAAGGGGGAAAAAAAACTTCTATAGAACTAGAAAGAATTTTTAAGGTGTTTTGTGAAAACCATAAAAGAAGTTTGAGACTGTTTACATCAAGTATAATCTCTCATGAAGTGTTTTACACAGTAACATAAATACCCTATAATATTCACTTGGAAATACCACACAAAAATAACTCCTGGGTACTTGAGCAAAACAGGAGAAATATAATGAGCAACTCCAGAATATGTTGGTGTTATCTGAAAAACTCACTGTGTCTCTGGAAGATATTATACTGTATAAAATGAATTCTTAATGCTAACAGACACAGAGAAAAAAAAGACTACTTGGGAATATTGGCCCACACTTGGATGCAGATTGTGCATATTTTCCAAATCCTTATAGAAAAAATTGTAGTGTCTGGAGTTTGTCATGCAGCTCTCACATATTTGCAAGTGAATGAGGACAGTCACTCCTTCTGCTTTTATTGTGCACATAGCTCAGATACTCCATGTCTTTCCCAAATCCTGTACTTTTCATTAAAATCCTGCTGTAATAATTCTGCTTTTTATTCAGTGCTTTGATAAAAATACTGGTAAAGGTAAATTTTTGCCAAAGAAGGTTTGCAGGAAGATTTTTGACATTCTCTGACTTGGTACATTCCTCAAAGAGCTGGTCCATGAGTCACTGCTAAAACCTCCACAGACTGCAAGACTGGGTCTCAGGGAAGAGCCCCCACTTCAAAATTATCTGATGTAAATTGGTAATTTTTACACAACCATCACTAATCTTTAAGCCCATTCTCATTTCATAGATTTTTCAAGGCACACCCAGCTCAGCAATGCAAGTGCCATGAGTTTCCCCATGGAATTGTTCTGGAACTCCTGCCAGCACTTGTGGAAGCCCTCCCTCAGCCACTGCAAGGCTGGCTGTACAGCACAGCTTGATTTCATTCTGTACCCTTGATACAGGACAGTTCAGGTTTGCTTTGTCCTTTTTCTCCACACTGATGATAATGAAGTGCCTTGTAAAAGAGGTTAAATTTTGCAGCAGTTCTGCTGCTGTGTTTCTAATTATGAAAGTAGTTTTGTGCTTTGGATAGAGGCTGGATTGAATGAAAGTTAAGTATTTTATACTTCCTGTAAGAAAGCCAGGCTCTGCCAGGCTGGCTCACAAGCTCCTTTTAGGTTGGTATTTATTGCTCACTTTCCAGTCAAACAGCACAGGCTCTTGTACTAACAATAGTACACAGGGGGGGCTGAACCTTACTCTTCAACGTTATTGTGATCTACAGCCTTACAAAAGAGATAAAGGCTTTGTTTAATATAAAATTCTTCTTAGAGCCACCTTTGTTTCTCTCTCACACACTCTCCATATGACAGCACAAATACTTTAAATTTCACACAAACCACAAATGAGACTCTGCGTGAAAGGTGTGACAGTCAAATTATAAGGCTCTAAATCCATTGAACCTGGGACACTCCAGCAGACAGCCCTGCAACCCATCACAGACGTAAAGAGTCATTTCTGATTTTTCAATGCTGGAGAAATAAGAAAACCAGAATGGTAAATATTTTTAAACCAGACATTTCAGGGCCCTGGTAAGAATTATTTTCATAACTAAGCATGGGGGTTTGAGATAACAGTATTAATATTTGTTTAAATTATTATAGCATAGGTTGACAAGCAAAAAAGCAATGAGCACTATCATGAATCCTTAAAAAAAGAGAGCGATTAAGTGTACTTGCTTCTTCTTTTGGCAATAGAAAAATAAAACTTCTGTTGCTGTCTGCAATGCAATTTTCTGATGCCAAAGCTGTGTCTCCAAAATCCTTTCAATATCCTTTCAATTCTCTTCTGTCTTCATTAAAACATAAATAAGTGTGTAAGAATGTTACAGCTCAGTGAGTGACTTTGGATCCCAAACATGCCCAGAACTTTACTGAGCACAATACCATGGGTTTGCCGTTTCTGCAAGCAAAGAATTTGCTCATAGAATGCCACAGTACTAAACACTGTCACTTCCACAATTAGATGAAAAATTACCCTTTCACATTTACTTTGCCCTTTTTTGGCCTTTTTACAGATCCTTAATGTTATATGACAGATAGGATCTAAAAGGTAGTGTCATCTTGGGAGGAAATAAGCTAAAATTTATATTAAAAGATACCAAATGGTAAGGAAAAACTAGGAGGGAAAAAATCCTAAGAGCACTGAAAATAAAAACTAGATGTCCTTTCAGCAAAATTCTGAAAGGCCGTGTTCCAAAGAATCTCCATGTGGTCATCCAGATAAGAAGCTGGAACAAAAATTAATGAGTGAAACCTAGACATTTTTTGTAACTTGGAGAAGGACATTTTTGTTATTCAGCATCAATTATGCAAAGAGATCTACTATCTGAACAAATGCTTTGATATGTTCAGCTATAATGGAAAAACTTAGCTGCTGAAATTTTGCAGACACAAGAGAAGAGCTGTGTTACAGAATATTCCAAGGTCACCCAGAACACCCTCAGCTCTAAGCAGAGCTGTGAGGCAGCAGCAGATCTGCAGCTCACCCTCGAAAGTGCCAGAGGTGTTTGTATTCCATACACACAGTAAAAAGCAGCATCTGTAATTCAGGGAATCTCTGTGAGACTGTGCAGGGGATTAAAATTTTGAGATGAGCTGCAGGGGATGCCCTGAAATTTCCACGTGGTTATTAACACTTTGAGGATGTCCAGTGTTGCTGCTCTTGAATTAAACATGTAGGTGATTGATTGCTGGTTAACTGTAATTAATAAATCAATAAACCACTTATTCTTGATTTAAACCACAGAATTGAACACTTTTTCCACGTGATGGTCATTAGGGAATAAATAATGAAGAAGGAATAAGTGCTCTTTTTTCTAGTACAGGAATACAAAGACATCAAATGATGCAAATTAAAAAGAGGAGTTACTTCTCCAAACAATGTGTAAAGAAATCTAAGAATTATTTTCCAAAACATGCTAAACAGGCTAAAAATTGATTGAAAGAAATTTGTGTGAAGAAAATGGATGTTAAAAGTAATACATGTATCTGCTAAACTACAAATTATTGAAAATGATGAATATATTCATTATACTGAATGTTTACAGGGGTGAAGTAACACTACATGTTTGGGCTACCCAATATTCGAATTTTTTTTTTTCCCAGGTACTCACCAGCAGCCACTGGTAGAAAAGAGATGGATAGATCTTTGGTCTGGGCAATTGTCTGTTGTTTTCTCTCTCTAATGCAGGATTTCTTTTCTCTATTAAAAACTAATCAGAACTATTTCTGCCATGTTTCTTCAGTACTGCATATAAATCTCTTTGTATGCCACAATAAATACCAAGGATATACTGAATTTTCAGAAAACCACAAGTAGCAAACTTCATAAACCAGAATGAGTCAAACTGAATGAAATTCCACTCATTATGCTAATGAAGTTTCAAAGTCCCCTGAAAGCCCAGAAATGGTGGCAGAGAGCCCAATTTATATAACGAGCCTGTGGAAAACCCTTAGAAGTGCTGGAGCAAAGCTCTGCTTTTCCCCACCACAGGAATGATCCACAAAACTACATAAAAACAGTTCTCAAATCAGTGAATTTTAATCTAGACAAAACAAAGAAGAGAAGATGACCATAAGCTGGCTTCCTTCACTTTCTTGGAAAGCTTTCTGCTATCAGCATATGCTAAGAGAGAAAAAACAAATAGTCCTCATTTTCCTAAGAATTTACATTAAATGCTGCAACCAAACAGTAAATGAAGGGCCATTCCTATGTGGAATTGGAAATCACTTGCTTTAAAATGCTCTCTTTTTTTTTTCTCTCTTTCTCTCTAGGAAATATTTTTTACTAGAAAAAACAGTGTTGTTTTGTTTTTCACAGCCCAGTTTTGCTCCAATGATGAATTCTAGAACCACGAAGAAGTAGATGTCATATCTAAGAAACCCAGTTTTAGGCCTATAAAAATACTTTTCAATACTACTAAACTTACTAAGTTTAATTACAGTAACATCCTAATCTTTCTAAGAAAGATAAAATAATACATCACAGTTCCACTTAGTTTCAAGGGGAAGTGTTTTCAGAGGAATTGTGATAGCACAGCACACTGGCAAAATATCCAATGACTCCATTGTTAGAGAGATATTGGGAAGGGCATTAAACTGATTAAATATTCTCTAACAGAATATGAGGATACTTACCCTGCTCCAAAGACACATGCTGATGTCAAGACAATGTGCTCCAGAAAATTCCAAAGTTTGAAACAAATGTCACAGGGAAAAATTCAGTCACTGGGGTAACATTTTGCTGTAGTTAGGCACAGCACACCTGAAGTGATCTTACCTTCAAATGCAGCATGTGGAAGGGGTGAGTGAGGCAGGAAGGTTGGACCTAGACTAGGATTTACTGGCAAACTACTGATCTACTACAGGCTTTGTAGAAAGTAAATTCTGGAGACATCGTGTCAAAGATTGTTTAATGCCAGCATCTTACAGGACAATAATAAAATGTTTCATAATATCAACATAAGTATTGATTCCATTCATGCTTTTATTGAATGACATTTACTCATTTTGATTCCCTTCTTCTTCTCTCCTCATTTACAAGTATGGCTTAAACAACTATTTTTCTAGAAAATGTCAATATTGAGATCTGTTTGCAAAAATTTCTGAGACCCCCCCCCATTGGCGTAATATTCAAGTAACAATTCTGCATGAGTCCCTATGTCTTCATTTGCCAGTTCAGTCTCTAATGGTTGAAAGAGTGATGCATTATATTACAAAAATAATTTGCAAAATTTGTTTGTGTATTTTAAGGAAATTCTGAAAGTATTAACTTTGTCTTTAAAAAAATCAGACTTACCACTTTCTTTACTATTCCATCTGGCTTGTTGATTTGCCTCTTTTTGGAGATTACAGATAGGGTTTTTAAAAACCATAAATATTCTCCAATGAGGAGAAGTTTTGGCTCTGATCCTGGAAACATATGTGTTTCACACAGCAACAACATATATTCCCCCTCCTAGAATACCTCAGAGTTAGAGGACTTATGTAATGTAGTCTTTTGTAGGCAGATATACAATCCTTTGTGTATTGCACAGTATAAACAAATAAAAAAATGTTTTAGAAGTGTGTATTTCAAATTCTTAGTTCTATCAAACAAACAAGTGTGATATTCAAAAAATTATCCCTGTACTCTAAAGTTATCTAGGCCAGATTCTGAGATCTGTGTGTGCCTTTTTGCACAGAATTATGTGCTGACAGCAAATAAGAAGTCAGCCTTAAGGCCCTTGGAAAGTCCCAGGCCATCACTTACCCAGGCCTGCATTTCCATTACCATCCGCTGACCCATGTAAATTTGGCAACTTGTCCTTTCTTTAATTTAGGTCCTTGAACATTTTACCAATGTATGAACAGAATAAAAGTAGGGGGAATAAATTATGGAGTGATGTGGAAGAAGTTTTACAGAGAGCCAGAGAGAAGTTTGACAAAAGGATCCATGTTTACCCCTGAAAGAATTTTCTACCAAGGTTGTTGACATAGAAACCAAGAAAGAAAGAAGGATAAACAAGAGAAACCTACAACTGCCTATTCCAATAAGCACTTTGTTTGTCTCTCATGACCAATGAGTAAAGTGTAAACTTAGGAGTTTTGTAAGAATGTATAAAAAGCATGCATGCTATAATAAAAACAGCTTTGAAGCCTTCTGAAAATGGAGTGTGTTGCTTTGTATTGTCACTCAATTACAACAGAGTGATACCAAAATTTTTAAATATGTACCTTTGTTTATTTACTGAAACTCCCTTCAAGTAAGGCACATTATCAGTAAACTGCCCTGCTAGTAATATTGGTGTGTTGCTGATTCAAAGGCAAAGATTACACTGTTACAATGTATAATTGATTTGTCAGCATATTACACTTTGATTAAGAGGCGAACGCAATTTACCTCCTCAGCAATTAATGTTTCATATATCATACATGATAAACATGATTGTGAAAATGATTGTATCAATAAAGTATGATTTCTCTCATAAAAGTATCCTGAATCCAAACATTTTCTTCAGTCTTTTTCAAGACATTGGCACTTAAATTATATGCATAACAGTTTGCTTTGATTTCATGAAAAGATTCCTTCAAGTAATAAAAATTGATCTGTTTCCTGAATAGGCTTAAAATTCATCTACAGTAGTCTATGCTACTTTAGTGTTAAATAATGAGGTAGCACATTGTTCCAAAATTGTTCTGGATTATGTAAACCATTTGCTACATGACGTTTGGATTTCACATTTTGTTTAGAGCTGTTTGGTAAAGCAGCACTTCCTGTCTTTTCTGACTTCCTGGGTTTGCTTTTCTTTTCTGGAAGTTTACTACTATAATTTTTCCTTTCATCTTTTGCTTTTTCCTCTTCTTCTTCCTCCTCATCCTCATCTTCTCCCTCATCCTCTTCTTCCTCCTCTCCTAAATCCCCTTCCTCCTCATCTCCTTCTTCTCCCTCTTCCTCTTCATCTTCTCCCTCCTCTCCCTCTTCCCCTTCTTCTTCCTCCTCACCCTCTTCCCCTTTTTCTTCTTCCCCCTCTTCTTCTTCTTCCTCCTCACCCTCTTCCCCCTCTTCTTCTTCCTCTTCACCCTCTTCCTCTTCCTCCTCACCCTCTTCCTCTTTTTCTTCTTCCTCCTCACCCTCTTCCTCCTCTTCCCCTTCTCCTTCTTCTTCTCCTTCTTCCTGTCCTGCCTCTTCCCCCTCCTCTACCTCTTCTTCTTCCTCTCTTGTTTCCTCATCTCCCCCTTCTTCCACTCCTTCTGCTTCCTCCTCATCTTCCTCTTCTTCATCCACTCCCTCTTTTCCCTCATCTTCCCCAACACTCTCTTCTTCCTCTCCTACTCCCTCATCTTCTTCCACTCCTTCTCCCTCTTTATCTTCCCCTTTCTCTTCATTTTCCCCCTCCTCTTCTTCCTTTTCATCTTCTTCCCCCTTGTCCCCTTCTGCTTCTGCCTCTGCTCCTTCCTCTTTCTCATCTCCTCTTTCCTCTTCCACTTCATCCTCCTCATCTTTTCCTTCTTCCACTTCATCCTCCCCATCTTTTCCTTCTTCCATTCCATCCTCACCCACTTCCTTAGTTTTTGTATTTGCATCTTCCTCAACCTGCTCTTCTTCAGATACCTCTTCTTCCTTCCATGCCAATGATTCTCCCAACTCCTCCTCTTCACCCTCTTTGTCTTTTTCATTTTCCCTTTCTTTTTCTTCTTCATCTTCCTTTTCATCTTCTCCTTCCTCTTCTGCCTCTACCTCTTTTTCTTCCCCTTCCTCTGTATCTTCCCCTCCTTCCTCACTCTCATCTCTTCTCTCACTTTTAACCTGTTCTTTGTCTTTTTCAGTGCCTTCCTCTTTCTCATACTTCTCCTCCATATCCTCCTTTTCTCCCTCGCTCACCATTTCTTCTTCCTCCACCAACCTGCCTTGCTCATCTCTTTGCTCTTTGCCATCTTGCTGGCTGAGCTCCTCATTCTCCTCTGTACCCTCATTCCCACTTTCTCTTTCAGCTTGTGATTCTTCTTGTTCATTTTCTTCCTCATTATCTTTTCCCTCTTCATCTTTTTCTACTGAAACCTCATCTCCGTCTTTGTTAACCTCACTCTCTTCTTCCTCCCCTAATTTACCTTCACTGTCAATTGTTTCATCCAGTTTTTCTTTCTCACTTTCACCCTTTTCACTGCTTTCATTCTCCTGCTCCTGATCAGATTCCTCCTCATTCTTAATTTCTACTAGCCTGTCTTCATCAGGTTTATCATCAGAGCTTGTTTCTTCCTCATTCAGGCTTTTTAAATCAGTCTGTTCTACACGTTCTTTCTCATTGTTTGTAGCTTGCATCTCCTCAATCTCACTGTCTTTTTCTGAGTCCAGATGTGTCACTGTCCTCCTTGCCCTCTGCACAACTCTGTGTTCATAGAAGGCCTCTTCCTTAAGTATATATTTTTGGAGATCATTAATACTTTCCTCAGTTGAAGATGATGATGAAGATGATGAAGTTACAGATACTTGTTTCAAAAACTGATGCTTTTTTTTATGATGCTCCTTCTGTTCTGCACTACTTTCTTCTCCTGTGACATTCATTCTTTCATACTTGTCAGATTTTTCAACACCATCCTTTAGTTTGTTTTGACTATCTGCTGTTTTTTGACTCCCTTGCTTTTTAACAGGATTGTATTCTTGTACAATTAATGATTCAGCCTGGGGCTGATCCCTGGGAGCAGAAGGAAGTACCTCTATTTTAAGGGACTGCTTAGATTTAACAGCTTTTGGCTTTTTATTGGAAGAATTTATTTTTTCAGTCAGAATTTGATTTTCACTGGGAAGATTATATCTTGCATCCTCTCTGAAAAATTCAGGATTTTCCACACACTCTTTTTCCCTTTTCACTAATATGCTTTTGTCCTCAGTAATTTCTTGAGCACTGCTTTTCAAAGTACTATCACTTTGTGCATGCTCAGATTTACCCTTCTTTATACTTTTTCTGGCCACAGGCTTCCCTACAGAGGCACTACTCTTTTCTAAATCTTGTCCAGTTGACTCTGAAAGTGAAGACTGCTTTTGTAAAGAGCCAGACTCTAATTTTGAGCCCTCCTTTGTGGAATCAGAATCCTTGTTTTTCAGCCCACCCTTACCATCTCTTTTCAGTTTCACATTTTTATTGTTCTTCTATTCCACATGAGAAGCAGAAAATTAAAAAGAAAGAAAACAAGCATTAAAGACAAATGGCAGCAAAAGAAAAAGGTTACAAAAGCATCTGAACAAGAAAAGAAACAATTTGTGAGAGGGGACGAAAAGACAGCATAAAAGGTAGAGTATTTCACATGAAATGAATTTACAAGTGCACATATTAGAAATGCAACATCCTGGTAATGATCAGTGTAGTGCTACATCTTCCCCACTACCCAAGGAAATGCAGCAGGAACTGTGCAGCCAGTGCCACATCCCATAAACCAGAGCAGGGGCAATGCATGAGGCTGTGCAAGCAGAAGGAAATTCATACAGTTCTCTTACATCTTCCTCCTTTGGAAATCTGATGCACTCACTGTTATGCCCTTTCTAAGAAGTTTTAAAATATGTTGTATTTCTGCTTTAAATTTTACACTTATTTAACAAATTATGAATTTAAAAATCTAAAATAAAATTGTAATGAAATATAACAAAGTGCTGAAAAGCTGGGATCATTTTAGGAGTGAAATATAAAGTACTACAAAGTACTTTAATTTCATAATTAAGACCAGTATTATTGCTTCTTTAAATATACTTCATGGTGAATATCTGTAAATAAAATCTTTATTTACACTGTGTCCCAAAATATTTTCTTAGCAACAAACCAGTAGAAATTTATGTTACCACATGAAGTTACAGGGTGTATACAATAACCTCTAGCTTCTTAAAATAGTGAAATATTACACTCTTAAACTGCACTGGATATGTGGAGTTCTAGGTGCCTCCCCAAATTCTCTCTGCCTTCATGCAGCTTCTTAGAATTTTAGGTCATGGATATTCAGAAAATTAGCAAGAGGAGGTCTATAAAATTTGCCTGACTTTTTAAAAACTCAAAGCAAAATAATGAAGTAGTAGGACAATACAAGAATTGCAGATTTTTAAACATCAGTATCAATATAAAATATGTAATTAGTTACAGTACCTTCTGTTTTTGGAGCGGTGATAATTTTAAGGACCAGTCACCAGGATTCAGCTTCATTGCATGTGTCTGCAAAAAATAAGATCTCTATTAAAAAAATAAATATATTTAATACAGAAAGCAGCATCAAAGCCCAGTTTTACTAAACAGAGCTAGTTTATGAATATTTTAATATTATGCACAGTCAGGGTGAGACAAACCTGTATGATCATTCAGCTCAGCTATTTCACTTCCACACCATCATTTACTGCTTAAAAAGAGTGTGGTGAATAAATGTCAACACCTAAACTGCCTGTAGAGATGGAACACTACAGACATGTTTGAGATCCACCTTCCAGCCCATATAACCTCACCTTCCCTGTGAGGTTACAAATAGAACCGTACCTCATTATCATCACAAACTTAAACTCCACATCCAGTTTGGCACCACAGCCTTGAAAGAACATCTTCAAAGAAATGTTGCACAGCAGAATTTTTCCTTGGAATCTAATGCTTTTATCTCTTCCACATAAAGCAAGAAACCAAAAGGCAACAAAAAATACTACTAAGTGGGAATATATAATGAAATTTTGCTCATCCCTTGCCATATATTCCAAATGACAATATAATAATATTGTTTGCTGTTGATTGTTAACTGCTCATGGTTTAACTATATTCTTTTTCAACACAGTAAGCATGAAGAGTTCTGGTTTCAGACTCTCAATAATTTGTATCATCAATATAACATTAAAGGTTGTTCCTCCTCTTGTCACATGTATCAATAAGATGTATGTTGCCACAGTCTAGGAAAATTGAAAAAAACTATGCTGTAGCAGATTGTTTTCATTCAGATCCAAGAAGAGGAACCATTTATCTTGTATTTTGGCAAGTTTTCCTGATAGGCTTTTTTACAAATTTATGTTTAAAATTTTTTACATGTTTTAAAATTGATTCAGGACAGGTATAAAACTGAAAAGGAGAAGGAAGTCTAGCACATAAAGTGTGTAACATGCAAATAATGCTTCAGTAAATTAATGGAGGCCATGCTGTGCATTGGATCTGATCACATTTTTTTCTTGTAAATAAAAATGAAGTTTTATAATGTAAATTACTAAGTACTTTTAAATGCAAACAAACAATAATTCCTGTAGATGTTCAATCCCTCCAGCATAACTGTGGCTGCATTAAGGCCAGGACATGTTCCTTCTGCTGAGAGAACAAAATGTTTTGGAAAGTTGTACAAGTGATAAGGTGAACATGTTTTTTAAATAAAAGAAATATGTAGGAACAAGCTGGGGGATCACCAAATAATAAAAATGTCTGGATTTTGGCCTTCCCTTTAATATGATCCACCTGTATTAAAAAACCTTTTCTCAAACAGGAAAAGATGCTCTTCTGCTTCATTTCCTGCATTTCTCTGTTAGAAATCATCAAGAAAAGCAAGGTCAGAGATAGAGATCACCATGTGGCCTCCAGCATCCTTTTCCTTTCCTTTCTGATTTCCAGAGCTAAAGCATGGGGAGGCATTGCACTACTTGGACTGCTTCATGTCACAACACTACTTTGAAGATTAAAACATATTTTAGCATTGGGTGATGATGATACAAAATGCATGCTCATCTAACAGTATATCAGTATGATGTGTGTCACATATGATCTTCTGGTAGTCAGGAATTCTGCATTAGAACCTGGAACACAATTCAGTTTCTTTGTCTTCCCCTGCAAAAAATTACTGAATTATAGATCCATTACTGGAATATATTACCATATTTAGGATGTCAGTTGTATCCCCAAGGTTTCTGTCGATATTTTCATTATCTGAATCTTGTTCTGAAGAGTCTTCACTAGGTTTATCATTTTGATGATTATTTTCTACAAGGTAAAACAGGGGTAAATAAACAAATGTCACAGGAACAAGCACTGTACAGCAAACAGAACACCCCACTCTTATAAAATAGAGATTATTCCTATTTTAGTAACATAGAACTGAAATCCTCAGATTCTTCACTCCCCCAGCCCAAGACACAGCAAAACCACTTCCATCTCCTTTCATCATTAACAACAGAGGGAGCTCAGCAATCTGGTGAGTTGCACAGTGGTACAGTGCACTGTAGATCTCTGACCATTTCTGCAGGCGTTAAAAGCCTAAATATTACCTGGGAAAGAGATTCTTTTGGATAATCTTTTTAATAATAGTGTAGCAATTAGACCAAAGTAGCTGCAGTTGTGTTATATCCATTGCACCTTATCTGTGTTATAGATGGAGAGACAGTGAGTTTCATGCAGCATTATAAAAATGTCCCTAAATCATTAAGCTCATCAGGTCTATGACCATTTTGTACAGCACAAAACCTGAGGTTTTAGGTCTAAGAAAACTCCAAAAGAAATTGAAATTTCACTGCATTGCTTTCCTGGAACCAGAAATGCTACGGGACATGCTGGCAGATTTAAAAATAACCATCTTCATTCTATGAATGAATTACTTTCAAATTAGATTTGGCTGTCCAGTAAATCTGAACTAACAGTTACACAGAAGCTTTGCATCCTGCACTCTTCAGCATTGTTCTTTCTAGGAAATCACACAGGCCCAGGATGCCAGACAAGTCCAGAACTGCTCTAGAGAATCTGCCAAAGTCCAGTACTCTATTATGGTTATCCAGACTTTTCCATCAGCTGGAATATTACAAATCCTTATTATCTTAGATAACAAAGAGTGAAGAGTACTTCTGCATTTCCAAGTGAAGAAGAAAGGTCCTGTAAGAATTATTAGACCTCTTTTCTTATGTTTTCTTATCCAAGTTCCTTGTAGGCTTACCTGTGTCCTTAACATTGTTCCTAACTTCTTTTTTTTCTGTAATTCCTTTTTTTGTGTGTGTGTGAAAACAAAATAAGTAGTTAATGTTCTTACAGTATTTTTGTGAATCTTATTTCTAAAGGCTTAAGGAACCACAGGTACAATCAACAAATTGTTTTTCTTTCACTCAAGCCTCCTCTTAATCTTTAAACTTGTTTTGCAAACATGAACAGTGTGAGGCAATTTTTGTCTGCATTTCTCTGCTTTCATGCCTGTATGCTGCCAGACTGTCCTGAGGTAAGACTGAATCTAAACCTTCTTTCAGGTTCAAACTGCACATTTGTTTATGAATTTTGAGTCAAGTCATTCTTATCAGAAAACAGCAGCAAGATGTGGGGGCACTTCACCTTTCTCATGGTCTCCATTCCTCCCAGATTCAGCTTTAGGATGACTTGCAGAAAACCAGAATGGGCTGGTGTTGCTTGCCACAGGCAATGAAGATTTTAAGAAGCTTTTCCCCATTGCAGGCAGAGTTTGTGCCATTCGAGCAAACTGCTCTGGTGACCTTTCCTTTAGGAGATTGAAAAACAATAAATTGAGAAAAAAGCTAGAAGAACAAAATGTAAGCAATCTCTCAGACTAATCAGTGGTATTTGCTGTTAGCTTGGGATACAGTGTTGCAACTTAATAAGCAGAAACAAATATATTTTAAAATTTTAATTATTTATAGTCCTAGAAAGTGGACAGGTACATAAGGAGATTTTTAAGATCATCTCTATGGAATGATTTCAAGTAATCCTAAAATACAAACAAATGAGAAAAAGAAGTTTTTCTTTTTATCTAAAATGAAAATCTAATCTCTCAAATAACATCAAGGTATTTAATCCACAACATCAATGCATTTTTATAGAATAAATTCATGTTTTGGTACAGTTAGTTCTCAGGTAAGTGAGGAAATGATCCAATTCATTGTGATATTTAAGGAAATCACCTGGAATGTGTAGTGGAGATATAAGAGCAGAAAGCAATATTTTAAGTAGCTACATCTAATGTTCTCCTTTGATATTTTATAAATTATGAAATTGTTAACATATTAAAGGATTCAGAGGGAACAGTGAAAGAGTCAGGTTCTTGCTATTTTTCAAAAAATATTTCTAAGTTTATAAAATGCAAAGGAACAGGTTCTACATTTTTAATAAAAAAAAAAAATTACAAATCCAATTTGAATCTCCTTCACAGAAATAATTAAGCAAAATCCGCCTAACACTTTTTTCCTCCTGCATCAATTTTTGGGACCAGGGTAAATATCTGTTTTTCATATTATACAATAAAATTAAACCCTTAGTTTAAGAAGATATATTTAACTGCTTGGCACATGCTGTGATTTAGCTTTTAAAGTGGTTTTGATTCCTGAAAGAAGTATTGCAACTCTGAATACCTCTGAGCTTACCCTCTCTCGACGCCGCATTCGTGCTGCTGATAACTGCAAAGTATTTGCCAGCACAAAGTCCCCTCTGCTTTGAGAGGCAGCAGCAGTCAAACGAGGCTCATACAAATCTTCCAAGGCTATTTCAGATCCTTTAGGCCTTGGAGCAGCAAAAACCAGCATGTGACAACCCCCACAAGCAACCTACAGCTCAAAAAAAGGTCTGATTAGTTCATTTGCAAGTATCAAGGATGCACTTTTCTTACAGTCATGTCTAGGGACTTAGATGATAAGAAAGAAATGTAGTAGAAGTAAGACATAGCAATTGGCTTCAAATTTAGTTCCAAATTACACCAAGATAAAAGTACTTAATTACGTTTATTAATGATTAGTGATCTATGTTCACTTCTTCTTAGTTAAACACAATGTATTTGTACTGAACAGAAGACAGGACAATCACATTTTTATATAAAATATAGCAAATATGTTTCCACTGATTTTCAAGAGACATTAGCTATTTATGTTGATAAAAGTCACTTGAAAGCAATACTGATAGTTTCAAACCTACATGTTTTATTTTTTTACAAAATCAGCAAAATGTAAAATAAATTCAACATCCTCCAGTAGACACAATATTATTATATAAAGATGAGAGGTTTCACTTTTTAGAAAGTTTAAAACACTCACTGCTTCCAATAAAACTTCCTTCACCTCTAATTCCAGTAAACAAACAGAAGTGATCAATAAACTTCTGTTGCAAATTTTTTTCAATCTTGAGTCATGTTAACATTTTTGATGCTGACAATTCTCTGACATTTCCTCCACACCTCAAGAAGCTGATGAAAACAACTTCCCTTACACAATTCTCAAAAAAACTACTATTCTTGCTTTCCTGTCCAGTTTGGATTTAAAAAAAAACAAACTCAAATTTTCTTGAGGTTTAAAAATATCCCACTGTACAAAAATAGTCAAAATTTAAAATATTACTCTCTCGTGTTTACAGAAAATATATAAATTTTCCCATACTTCCAACTATCCAGGAGTAATAAATAATTCAGTTTATGAGCTACCACAGCTCTGAAGACCAAAACACCATAGCACAAGAGTACTGAATAAAACCCTGAAGATGAATCTGTATGTCAAGCCCAAGTCAAAGACATTCTAAACTAAATGAACACTGTGATAAGCATGTAAAATATCCTCTTTCCTTCAGTTTCTGTTGTCTACTATTTAAATGTTATAGAAAGAAATAATTCTATAATGATATTTCCACTCTCATTAATAATCTGTTTCATAAAAAGATAAATATTATGATGTCTGAGAGGAATGAGCAAAGGTTTTACCAAAAGGACTGTGAACTTCAAGAAATTGTAACACAGAGTGGGATCAAACAGATTTGTAAAACTCTCTTCTCCAAATCCTAACTTGCCATGTCGTCCATCTCCAAAAGTAAACATCAGGCCATTCTCTGCATGTGGGAATAAAAAGGATGTTAAAACAAAGATTCAATAGAAAACCAGGACAGAACCATCATAAAGTAACAGGCTATGAAAGTAAGAAATATTTCCCTTCCCAAAGCAAAATCTGAACAATTATTTTTAGATCTTCAACAGATGAATATTATTAAAAAATATGCATGTTTTCAGACAAAGTACTGTCTGAGATGTTGGTCTAGACAATTTGTAAAAAAACCCACACCAACTAATAATAATAAAATTTAAACTATACAGAAAAACAATGGCTTCTAAACAAGAATATTTGTTAGCAAGGCATAATTAGGAGGTTATAATTGCCCAAGAGATCCAGAGTTATGCATGGCATGGCTGTGAGTCAGAAATTCCTGTTGAAGTCACCTTTCTCACTGGCTCATTTCACCCTTAGAACCAGTAATGGATATGTCTGCTCATTGTATAAGGAAAGCTTTTACAGCATAATAGAGAGTTCTAGAAGTGGTTCCAGAATTTTGCACTCCCATACCTGCTATCACAGCAGTGTGGTTTTCCCCACATGCAATGTTGCAAATTTTATGCCTCTTCAAGTGTTTCACAGGCTTTGGTACTGAACTTTCAAACACAAAAGTTCCATGTCCCAGTTGCCCATACTGTCCAAGTCCAAAAGTGTAAACATCTGTCTCTGAAAATATACAGACAAAGTTAACATCAAATATGCTGATACATATATTATTTATACACGTATTTATTTATTATATAATTATATAATGTATTATACTATTATATTATTTGTTATATTATTTATTATATAACTATATTATTTATAAATAATTATATGTAGTATATAATTTATACATATATTTATATAATAGCCTAAATTCTATTCTCCAGATGGAATGACATAAACATCATTCAAAAAAATGTTTAATCAATTAAAAATGTGACAACTAGTCAATTAATTTATCAATTATTAACATACAACAAAATTTAAAAACAGGAATTGAAGCACTGAAGTATACAAAGAAAAGAATTGTAAATGGTTCAATGTGTGATATGTTTTTTAACATCAGTGCAAAACAATCCATGGATCATATGTACACAAAACAAAAATTTAAAAATTGTATGGGAACTTACATACTGCAATAAATTAAAGACTAAATGTTTATACATTTATATGCATTTTCACAATAGCCTTATTTTAATTACTCATTAGCTCCATGAACACTGTATGGCCCTAAATACAACAGACAAGACCTCATAATTTGTATGTGAGAAGAGACTGCAACAGTAAGAGAATTGGTTTCAGTATTCTGCTCAGCTACCAAATCAGTCCTGCAATAAATACAGAGAACACTATAATTGTGCTATCTTGTGACAGAATAATCATCTTTCCACATTTATATTTTGTCTGTTTAATGGACTGTGTGTGCCAGGAAAAAGAATGAGAGCTTCTCCAAAGCAATAAAGATTCCTGGTGTGTCCACCCTTGGCACTCCATGACTACAGGGGAAGATTGTGAAGCTTGGAAATCTTGATGAGGTCATGCTTGAACTGAGAAGTTCTTTGGGAAAAAAAGGAGAAGTTTTCCTAGAATTTCATTTCCTGCCTGTTTTTCTTTTGCGTGTAGGCAACAAAGGAAAAGTGAGAGAATTCCTACTCAAAGCACTTGAAAAATTATTATGAAAAAATGAAAAAGATTATGAATTGACAAAAAATATTCTATGTTAAGTTAAAAGAACTTTCCAACTTCAAAGGAACTGTGATGAAATAGTATCACTACATATGGAAATGTTCTTTCTAGGAAAGTATTTTCATTTCTGTTCCTTATAAATTGTTCCATAATAAGATGTCATGAATTCACACCATAAACAAAAAAAAGCACAATGGTCTCAAATTTTTTATAAATTGTAGACAAAAAGTATTGAGCAAATCTGGTTTATTTTACTAAATGTAATGGTAAAGCTCCCTCTGCTGGAAATTTTAGTGCAAGACAGTAAAACCTTCTTGGGAGCTTTATAAAGTAAAAGAAGTAGCAAGAATTTTCCTATAATATTTAGACTTCCTGCATAATAATCAAGAAACTACATCTGAAAGCTCCTGAAAGACAGGAGCTTTCTCTAAGCAAACAAAAGTCTCGTCTTTATTTTAGTAAACTGTTTTCTCAGGATGACTGATTCAAAAAATTCTGTTTAGAAGTACTTAATTTCTTTAAACAATTCTTTGTAAACTGGCAGATATTTTAACTACATGGCTTTATCTGATTAACATAATTACTTTGAATGAACTAAAAGTTTTTTTTTTTTCTTTAATCCTAGCATCAAACATGCAAAGTCTTCTGCATTTTTGTTGAGAGGGAGATGTTCTCAAATGTTAACTTTAAAAGTGCAGGGAATTTTTTCTTTCCTGTGTTTCTACTGAAAATGAGGAAAAAGGCCAATCCCAAGCCAGGTTAGAGTGCCTTTATATGATGAAGAATTTCTTCTGCTGCCCTTATGGACCAGTGGCACCTAAATGTGCTCATCCTAAATTTGCTTTTTAGTGAATTATCAGGGTAGAGGAAGAAAAAAACCTTGCACCTTTCTTAAATGATTCACCACTCTGGTGCAGAAGTGGGGTCACACCTCACTAACAACCCCCTTCAGTAGAAATGAGGTATTTCCTCCCATCTGTCCTTATAAACGCATGGAAAGAGGAGAGTATGGAAAAGCAACCTCACACACTTGATAAAATGGCAGGGGTGAATTTCATCATTCTGAGCACAGCAGCGGCCCAGGAGAGGGCCCTTGAAGGATAAAGAGAAATGGTTGCAGAGGATGCACAGAAGACAATGGCTTTGCTGTTCCAAGTGACCTCCAGCACCTGAGTGCTGGAAGAGCTGCTTCTTTACTTCCTAGTCCTCTTTTTGGAAGAAAGGGGATATTTCCCTGTAGCTGTGCTATCTTCCATCTTTGCAGGCATCTTTTGTAATCTCTGTGATCATTTGCACTATCAATAAAACACTCCTAGGCAAAAAGCTTTATAGCTTCCATATTATTTTTTACAACATGCCATTTGCTGACAGAACTGTAGGGGCTCAAAGAATGTTTTTCAGAATCATGCATTCCCTGCTATGTATCTAAGGCTACAGATGAAGCTAAAAATCCACAGAACTAAAAAGGTAGCAGACAGGTAAGCTTATATCATAGTAACATAGAATGGTTTGGGTTAGAAGAGACATTAAAGATTATCTGGCTCCAACATCATGCAATGGGCAGGGATACTTTCCATTAGACCAGGTTGCTCTCATCCAGCCTGGCCTTGAACACAGGGATGGGACATCCACAACTTCTCTGGGCAACCTGTGCCAGGGCCTCAACACTCTCACAGTAAAGAATTTATTCCTAATAACCAACCTAAACCTGCTCTCTGTCAATTTGAAGCCATTCCCCCTTGTCCTATCAGTCCAGGCTCTTGTAAATAATCCCTCTCTATTATTTCTTGTAGGCTCTGTTCAAGTACTGGAAGGCTGGAAGCCATTAGATCAGCCCAGAACCTTCTCTTTTCCAGGCAGAACAACCCCAGTTCTCTCAGCCTTTCCTCACAGGGGAGGTGCTGCATCCCTCTAATCATCCTGATGGCCTGTCCAAATTCAATCCCCTTGAACATCACCATTATTCTTATTATTTTTACTATGACTATTATTCCAATGAACTATTCACTCTCACAATAGCTTTATTTTTAAACAGCTTATGCTGAAAAATGTTACTGTAAAAAAATCAACTGTCAACACAATGTTCATTAATTCAGAATTAGTAGCTGGATTTGGGGATTTCAGTATAAATAGTATACAGACTTAAGAACAGTTTGAAAAATCTAATAATCCTATATGGTATGAATTGTGAGTTCTGACAGGAAAAGGTAGAGTTTTTTCATCCTTTTTGTCCCCTTTCAAAAGGGTGCCTTGGCTTTCTTTTCTTTTTAAAAGACCTTGAAACAGAAGATGAAAAATCCAACATTTTACATATTAACGCATTAATGTTCTTATGTCAAACATTTTATTCTCCAAGGTCTGCTTCACTTTTTCCTTTGAAGAGCTATCTTTGCTTTCCTTCCTTTCAGAGAATGAAAGGAAGTAATATATCCTTCTATAGAAAAAATTATTCCCAGAGGATCTGTCCTCATCGGAAAAAACTGCAAGAGATTAAGGCCACTCCAAATAATCTGTTTCTTCTTTTCCAATTTCTAGATTCAGATTCATTATTTTTCTACCTTTTAAAACACCTTATTGAAAAAAGCACACAAATTGGGATTGCTGCTCACCCATATTTAATTTGAAAGTGATGACACCAACAGCTTTCATTTGCAGCAGGAAGTACCTGCAGGCATTGGGGGAACCTGGTGCAATTCTCAGTCTCTGAGTGAATGAATCTGAGATGAGGACAGGATCTTCTCAGACTCGCTGACAGACTGCCATGAAGTGAAAAGCTTTGTGCTATCAAGATTTTGCATGATAGAATTTTTAAATGCAATTCTGCTTATTTTCTAGAACAATTGCAAATATTAAAGGCAGAGGTAACAATAGAGTTTGTAAAGATGATGGTTTCCAATACCATACTCAATATTTCTAAAACTAATCTTTTAAAAATTGGGCTTTTCCTTAAATTATTGCTCTTGACAATTTAATTCTTATTTTCTGGGAAAAAATAATTGAGTTTCTCATTTTAGAATTTCAGAGGAAAAAAACCCAAAGAATTATTTTAATATATGCTTTCTACCTTTTACTCTGATGCTTGTAGAGATTCCAAGCAGTACCTTTACTTAAAAACCCAGATAACAGTGGTTCTCACCACACAAAATTGCCAATACTATAGACAACAGTCACAAAAAAAAAAAACCAAAAACATATGAAGTGCTTTGGAATAGACTAATTACACATGAAAGTCAGGAAGAAACTTTCCGTATACTCTCTAAGATAACTGAATTATGCTTTCTTATAATTTGATAAACTCTAAATAGAAATGATGTTGAGAAATGAGCCAAGATGAGCAAGAGTTTTTCCATAGGACATTTTCTCTTGTGTTTTTGCTATGTCAAATGAGATAGATGAATCAAGGGAATATTCAATAGTCACACAGTCAATTCTCATTTCCTGAGACTGAAATGTCACATCCTGAAAGGATGAGAACCACACCAGTACATATTGTGTTAATAAAGGCAAGCAGCACCCATTTTCATGGAGGATGACACTTGAAATTCAGAGTTTCTTCAAAATTGTATTACTTTCTTAATTTATGAAAATGAGCTTAAAAGAAGTGTAAATTTCTGCCCCTCTTTGAAGATATCTCATCAGAATTCTCTGTTTCTGGTCACACCACTTCACCTCAAGATGTAATTTAGGACCAATTTCAAGTGAAGTTTCTGGTGCAAAGCCATTAATGTAAGTATGTCACAGTCTCTTAAAATTTTTAGTACCTGTATCTACCTCTTTTCACAACTTTTTGCTCAAATTTTGCTGTGAGTCAGAAAATGTTCTCTGTGTTAACACTTCTGACGAAGTATCTTTCATTTGATACAACATCGCCACTATTCTCTACTGTTTCACTCAAAGTGTCTTAGTCAGAAGTTCACATTTGTCACTTTTTTAATAACAGCTGAATCACATTAAAAAACATCTATTTGATTTTTCACTCTTATCACAACTATTAATCTTCAGGAAATGTATTTTGTTGGAGGATATAGTTTTCCTCTTTTTTATGACTCAACTAGGTCCTCTGGCACTCAACACTTTGATCATCAACTGCCAGCTCAGCCAGCACTGAATTTCTTACTTATTCTAACAAAGAATTTATTTTCATAAGCAAGCAAATCTTACATATATGCATATTTATTACAGTATGTTTTTCACTGCATTTTTCTATGGCATTTATATTTCCCTCTTTGTTCTAGCTCTAGTACAGATTTCACTACAATGATGATGGCATCCAGGTCTGTACCTTTCTTCTAAATCTCTATAACAGTCATTGGTTATAATGATTATTTTTATCACATGAAACACCATAAAATCAAAATATCTACTGGTTGAATTCAGATTTATGGTTAAAAAAATAATCAATGATGATAATCAAATTCTTTCTACAAAACTTCACTTTATAACTCATAAAATAATGCTATGATTTATGCATTTGTTGGTCCCAAATTTATGGCCATTTTCTCACTAATAATGATAATCTGATTTCACATAAATAAATTTATTTTGTGACACAGAATGGCCAAGTTCATCCTGTCAGGGTAAGACTGTATCTTGGTGGAAGAAGGGAGACAAAGGCATTGAAATGTAGACAAATGTTTATATTCCTTCCTGAATTAGCTACTGCTATTTCCTCTTTATAGTTTTCCCAAAGGAATTTTAAACTAGCCAGAATCCTGCAGCTTGACTCACTACATAATCTTTCCCAGCATTTCACTTCCCCTTTTACTCTTTCCAATGGCTTGCAGCACAACACCACTCACAATATCCCTCAGTTAGATTTTCAGTTTATATTTAGAAAGTTTGGCTACATAACCTTGAATGCACACCACAAGATTGTCAAGAGACAACCACAGAGAATACAGATTAGAATACAGATTTAAGGACTGGTATCTATATATCTAATATATATATCTTGGTTATATATCTAAATATATCTTGGTTTTGCAGCTTTTTTATTTTGGCAGAAGAAAAATCGTAAGCTATTCAGTTTTACACATATTATATTCATTACAAGCTAAAGCTGCTATTTTTTGAACTATCTTCAGGCAAAGTCAAACTTACCTTTCCTGCTTCTACACCACTCTAGGTCAGGATAGGATTTGTGGAAAGAAATGGCTGGCACTGCTTTGCATGAATGCCTTGGAAAAGCTCAGTCACCACTGGCAGACAACCATTTAACAGTTCAGTAACACACAGCATTTTCCAAGTACTATATATGTGGCCCTGTGAATTAATATGTAACATTTGTATTTGCTGATTTTCATAACCTGCACAATATGTCAAATGTCTGTACTGGTTTCATATTTATGCTAAAGATTCTGCTCAAAGGCACAAGCAAATTCTGTATCACAATAAGAGATATTTAATCCATTCAGGCATGCAGTAGATAGTGAAGCTACTTGAAAAGTGACTTCCTACATACCTTCCTAAATATTCAAGAGCATTTAAATTTACTACAGAATGGAAGCTTTCCTCTAGAATTTCCCTCTCACTGCAATAATAATTTCAAGCTCCTTAGAGGAAAAAAAACATCAATCATCTGTGTTGCACCAGGTGGTGCTGCCTTATTACAATTCCAGTAAAAAAGGCACTCAGCCTATGTAAAGTTCTCTTAAAATGTTATTTATTGGAGGTAAGACTATAAGGAAAAGAAGACAGGATGAATAACCTTCTGTCCCTTCAGAGGCTGGGAGTCCCGACCTATGTGGAATTGAAAAGGACCCCAGCACACTCTGCAGATCCTATCCATGGAAGGCTACCTCAGTTTGAGCTCTTACAGTATTTTCTTATACACAAAACCACTCTACACATCATTTATACTGATAACTTCAGCATTTTATACTGAATAAAAAGGACATTCACATTGCTGAAGTTCCAGATAAAGCAAGGACAGGCAAGTGGTGTCAACCAGGAGCTGTCTGTTAGCCCCTCCGTTAAAATCACCTGGCCAAGTCCATCCTGTAGCCAAGGGACATGGGCAGTGCAGCACAGGCCTGCCTTAGCTGGGTGGTGCATGGTTTTCTACCTGCTTGGTGTACAATGGCCCTCCAGCTAGGAACAGCATCCAGCACTTCAGTGGGATGTAAATTCTTTAGAGTGAATGGAGTTTAAATTACAGGGCTGTAAGAAGAGCCAGTTAAATTGCATACCTGTCAGCACCACAGTGTGTTCTCCACCACAAGCAACCTTATTAACCTTTTCCATAATTCCCAGTACAGGCTGTGGGACTCTATTGTTCTTCAGCTGTTCAGGGAATAATCCCAGTTTCCCATTCACAGCTTCTCCAAAAGTATAGAGCTCACCATCTCCTGTGAAAATACAGAACAAATTATGGTTTCTAGCACACACTCAGGAGCAAGAATGGGTTGTCAAGACTGCTGCAGACACAAATTATAAAGACAGAAAAATGCATGAACATTACAGTATACATATTTGTATAATGCCCAAACAGCTGTGAAAAGCACAGAATTCACAGAATTGACCAGGTTGGAAGAGACCTTCAAGATCATTGAGACCAACCCAGCCCTAACACCTCAACTAAACCCTGGCACCCAGTGCCACATTCAGTCTTTTTTTAAACACATCCAGGGATGGTGACTCCACCACCTCCCCAGGCAGACAATTCCAGAACTTTATTACCCTTTCTGTAAAAAACTTTTTCCTAATATCCAACCTATATTTACCTTGGCACAGCTCAAGACTGTGTCCTCTGGTTCTGTCAGTGCTGCCTGGAGAAAGAGACCAACCCCACCTGAGCACAGGCACCTTGGAGGGAGCTGTGGAGAGTGATAAGGTCACCCCTGAGTCTTCTTTTCTCCAGGTTAAACATCCCCAGCTCCCTCAGCTGTTCCTCACAGGGTTTCTGCTCCAAGCCCCTCACCCTCACTCTGCTTTGATGGGACACAAAGGTGCTAGATCTGAGTCCCTTACAAATTCCAAATCACATTATTTAGCCTGCAATGAATGTAGTCACAGGAAAAACAAAACCACGTGCATCCTGCTTCTGAAAGGTGGTAATTCCCTCTGTAATCAATATTTAAGTTAAATGACGAATTGCTTGTAAGAATCTGAACTGAAACAGAAAATAATTTTGTGTAGAATTTTGATGGAAAATCAACCCGCTCAAGCAGGGTTATCCTTAAGCACATGGCACAGGATTGTGTCCAGACATTTCTGGAATATCTCCAGTGAGGGAGGCTCCACACCATCTCTGGGTGTCTGTCCCAGTGCTCAGTCACTGCACAGTGAAGGAATTCTTCCTTGTGGTCAGGTGGAACTTCCTGGCCATCAGTTCCTGCCCATTTCTCCTGTCCCACTGCTGGGCACCATGGAGCAGAACCTGGTCCATGCCCTGACCCTCCCTGCAGACAGGGATGAGATTCCCCCTCAGCCTCATCTCCTCAAGGCTCTCTTACATTCTTCTACACCTCTTTTCTAAGAATTTTTTGCAGTCATTTCAATCTTTCTGTGCTTCTTAAGAACCAGCAAATTACCTCAGCTGCAAAAAGCACATTTCATTACATTTTAAACCTATGAACTTAAGCTTCTCTGTTCAGTTTGATTTCCTGTTTTAATTCTGATTTTGTTCTTATATCTATATGCAGAAATACTTTGCTGTTATTTGCATCAGCACCAATTTTCTGTTCTAAAACAGTGGCCCAATTAAAAAGATAAAAATCAACTGCAATGTGAGGTTTTCTGTAACCAAAACATTCTGCTGACAAAAAGAGATTTTAAGCATCCTAAGTGGAAAGAAAAAAAAAAGCAACAAAAAGAATCCTGTGTTTTTTGGAAGGTAAGTATTTTTTCAGTACTCTTAGATCAGCCATATATTTCTAAAAACAAGTTTAAAAAAACCCAAAAGCACTTGGGAGATAACTACTTGTGCAGTTCTCTTTGAAGAGACCAGCAGTTCTTCTTAAACACTATTGCACTGAAAAAATTAATCCAATCATTATCTAATTAAGAGGATTAGAGATTCAAATGGCCAAGCCTCCCAAACTCATCAAGTTTATTACATTTTTTCCACTTAATAATCCAGCTAACAAAGATAAACCCATTTACCAAAGCAATTTTTGAATACATTACACATCCCTTTTAGGCAAATAGTGGTCTAAAAACTATGAAAAATAGCAATCAAGCATGAACAGAACCCAGTCAAACCCAGATAAATTTTGAGTGCATCTGCATGCTGAGGACATGATGTACTGTGTGGAGTACACCTGAATTTTAAGGACACTCTGTTCACAACAAAACCTGGTTATTTAATTTGTTCCTCTCATATGAGTCACACTCTCACACGTTGAACTTTCCCTAATGTGATTTTCTGTATCACTAAACTTAAAATCAAAGGAGCACATCGAGAAAATGGACAAATGAATGGAAAATGTCCCTCAAAGGGAAATGTGCATTTGAGTGCATAGATAAGAGATCTGGCTGGTGGAAAATGAGGGACAAAAATGAGTGGACAAAAGACTTGGATAATTCTAACGTTTCTTGAATAAATTAAGAAGAAAAAGAAAAGAAATATCTATTAAAATCAAATTGGTTAAAACTGTCTCAAACACTGAAATTCAGAGCATGGTAGTATTTGTGGCATGAATGATTCTTAAACCAATCCTTAAAAATAATGACAAAATATATTTAAAAAAAGAATTCAAGGAACCTGCAAAACTCTTTATGAAAAGATATCTTCTCAGTAAGAATCTATCTTGACCTTGATTACAGTTACAATTCAGGCAGGGGAAACACCAGAAGGGGTCTAATATATTCAATTCCTTTCTGTCTCCACACATCTAATTCTGCTGTAGAAGCCAAGCAGTGGTGAGATACATCAGCTTTTCCTGCTCTCCATCTCCTGCAGTGGACAAATGAGCTGTACATGCTTGCCAAGCTTAATGCTTCCTGAAAAACTGTCCCCTCCTGAGTGTGTGATCAAAGGAGAGTCAAATAAAGATCTGTATAAGTGCTCAAAATTGTTGCTACACTCTCCCAACAGTTTATTTCTCTTGTTGATTTGCCTGAGGCAAAACCCTGACACTGGGACACAATGTCCAAAGCCTGCAAAAAGGAAGGAAAGAAAACACACTGAAAAAATCCTGAAGAGAGCTGGAAGCTACAGACTAAGAACTTCTTTTCAGTGGAACTCTTTGACAAGCGCAAAGGAGAGGGAAAGGGAGCAAACAATCATCTTTCAAATATGAACTGATTAATCAGACTACTTCCTAATTTGCATATGGAATTGAGTTAGCCATTGCCTGTGCATGTTCATAGTCTAAATTCCAGAAGGTGGGGTTTTTTGTTTAAAATATTCAAGATTTATTCTGTTCTTCTATTCTACAACCACTTTGGCATCAGTGGAGTCCACGTGTACATGGCAGAATACAGGTGACACATGTTCAGCATTTAATTGTCTGCAAAGAAAGCCTTCTAAAAGCAGAAGGAAGAAGGGTGACATCACTTTTTGGAACTATAAGAGGCATTGCTCTTGTCTTTATAGCAGTTAACCACCTTAAAGTTAAAAGTCTACTAAAAAAAAAGTCTAAAACCCAGCAATGTCAAAAAAAATAAGAACTTCATTTTAAAAGGAAAAAAAAAGCTGGCATCTATGCTTTACCACTTTTTTATCCAATACTCTCTTATTAATGAACATCCTGCCCTGGAGAGGGCACTCTGTGTCCACACTATGTTTCCTAGTGTCCTCATGAGCCACCTTTTAGTTTTAACCCAGATATGTCTGTGTTCCCAACAGGTTTTTCAGCCAGCACACACCTTATGTCAAACATAAACATATTAAGAAAGGGAGCCATATGGTGCCATGTTTATCAGTTCAGTCTGACAGCATCTACCAAGTTTGAAATCCTGCAAGTATGTTACACTATTAAAGAGAGTGTATTATTTCATGTTTAAAAATCAAAATGTGGTAATTCTACAGTATTGTAATAACTGGTAAGTAACACATCCTGTGACTATGGTATACTCAGAAAAAATGCATAAAGCTAATTTTTAAACACTGTGTAGATACACACTGACAGCAGTGCAACAGAAGATCGATTCTGCAAAAGTACTTGGATGCCCAATATTAAATTTTTATGGCAGCTGAAGTATCAGTCAAATAAAACTGATGGCAAGGGGACCAAGGAAAGTACTAAAAAAATTTATGCTTTCACCACGAACAAGACCACATGTGTGTCAGTAGCTTCAGTGACATAGACTGAATTCATGCAGGACTTGTAGATATTAAGGCTAAAAATTAAGATTTTCGACCTCATACTCAGGCCTGTTTAAGTAGTAATAGGTTCACCAACTCCTCATTTTTACAGGTGATAACCCGTTCATTCTTCCTATCAATATTTTAAGAAGCTCCATTTTTCTTAGCCAGGTACAACTCTAAGCCTTTTTTCTTATCCCCTTCCATCAAAAGTTTCCACTTCCTTAGGGCACTTGGCACACACTGTTCTCTCTTTAATCTCAGATGTTTCTCCTCAACCCTTCTACTAATAAGAACTTTTGTGACACCCTGCTGCACTCCTGGAACTTCAGCCCTTGGCTCAAAGGCAGAGATGCACACATTACTACTACATCCTTGAAGCAAGCATCTTTTTTTCCCCCATTTATTCTGAGTCCAGGAAGCTGTGTTTTTCCTAACAGATGCTGAGGTCCTGATCAGTCCCAGACACTTAATTCATTTACTGTAATAAAGCATTTGTAATAAAAAGTTGCACACTACCAGCCTAACACCTAATTAATATTTGTGCACTGTAGCAAGCTCTCATTCTGTTAACAGCATGTTCTCAGAGAGCAATAAAGATATTGTATGTGGAAAAGTAACATTTATCAAGTAATCTGGGAAAGGTATCTGATGGAATAGCTCCTGGGTACCCATTAAAAGCTTTACAATCAAAACTATTGATCCTTTGAAATCTTTAATTACTCTAAGGGGACCAAACAGTAAAGTTTAATAATGTAAATCTATATGGCTGAGAGGAATTCATAGCTGCTCATACATAATGCCATCAATACTGGCTGATCATTCATCCATACTGGCATTATTAAAAGGTGAGTGGAATCTTCACTTTGGAAACCAATGGAGAGCTGGGAAGAGAGAGGTGGAAAGCAATAGGGAGGTGGTTTGGTTTGGTTTGGTTTGGTTTGGTTTGGTTTGGTTTGGTTTGGTTTGGTTTGGAGATCAGGCAACAGCTCACTGCAGCATTGCTTCTCCTCTATCACATACTGCCAGTTTAAATTATTTCAAAACTTACATTTAAGACCAATAAACAAACTTGGACAACAATCTTTTACTTCTAACAAGATTAATTTTTCCTCATAAAATAGCATCTCAGTTCAATATTGGTATTTCTAGAGAAGATAAAGTTTATTGTTTGAGCACCAAAACAAGAAAAAACTCAAAAAAGTTGGATTTTTGAAACCATGGTTTTAATCCACAATATATGCAATAACCTTTATAAAAACAAACTGTAATAAGATACTTCATTATTTCTAATATTCTTTCACACAACAATGTGCAAATGCAGAAAATGAACTGCAAGTTTTTTCTCTACATAGGAGGCTTTCTGTCACGTGGCAGTTTTTAACAACTATAGAGTTTTAACAACTATATCAAGTTTCAAACAATATTTGAAAGCTATTGCCTTGTCTCCACTAACCTCTATTCCCATTCTCTCACCTGAAATCAAGGCAGAATGATAATATCCACAGGATACAAAGGAAACAGGTTTTCCAATATCCACTTTGCAGGGGACACTGACAGAGGCTTCACTGGCCAGGCCAATCTGCCCCTCTGAATTATCACCCCACACAAAGAGCTGCCCATCCTCTACAATGAAGACACAGATAGTTAATAGATTTAAAACAAAAACTAATAAAAGTTAATCTATTTATTGAAAAGTACTTCAGAAACTCTCTATATGATACTAGTGAATGTCATGATCTCAAGGATATAAATGATAATTTGGCTCAATGCAAAAAGGAATTGGAAATAAGAGGGTTTTTCCTAAGCTTTTCAAAAGTGACCCAGAACACTTACACATAACCAACATTAGGCCATAAAGACCAACAGAAAAAATACTGTGTAAAAAAACATTCCTTCAGATAGAGGAACACTGAGTGAGACAATTCAGTTGCCAGAGGTCAGTATGTAAATATTACAGTGAATTTAAGGTATCATCTCATTCCTAGGTGTAAGTCACCCCTTTCTCAGTCTTCCAAACTTATTTTCTGTTCTGACTTTGGTAGGCATCCCAATTATTCATGCTTTATCTTTCAGTTCTCCTCACAGGTAGTTATATTGACCAGCTTCATTCTCCTCTCCTTAAACTACAACAGTAGATGTTCCAGGTTTATTAAGACCAGCTTCTATTGAAACAAAGACCAATGGCAATAGTAAAAGAAAAAAAGAACTAAAAAAAAGGCGGTGAACAACATGAAAAGTCTGTAGATTCTTCTAGAAGATATAAAATCTTATAAACTCTTCTCTGTGTATGTATGTGTATTTCTTATTGGTGGTAAATAAGTTGTGAATAAAAAGTACCACCTACAGTACTACTGAGGTAGTGTTAGGAGTTAAAATAATTCAAAATTGTCCCAAAAATCAAAAAAACTCAGGAGAATATCAGCAATTGGCATAAAAAAACCCAAAAACCAAACAAGCAGGCTAGCATCTCTCTCAAGTTCTGAAATTACAGCCTCAATAACTTACCCTGAACAGGTACAGAAAAAACTGCTTTACAGCAAGACATGAAAAATTGCATTATAGGGTAATAAAGGACCACCCATCCAGTGACTGGAAGTATTGTAACTGTGCGGATTTCAGCATGTTGTGATGTAAAATTGGTACAATTCTGCCACCTGAGAAACAGGTGAGAGGCTCAGCCTCTCCCAGAATTAGTAAGGAATGACACAGCAGTGCAGCCTGAAGCAATGGACTGCAATAGCTGCAGTAACAGATGGAATTAAAGATACTTAGTCTTCATAGGATTCATGTTTTGCAGCTGCTTTCCCTGGAAATAAACTGAAGATTTTTTTTTTCCATTTTGAGGGTATTCATACCACTCCTCCTCTGTAAGTATTTCTCCTAAACTTTCACAAAAACTCTAAGAAGTTTTTGAGACATACACCCCTTACCAGACTGTTGAAATAGGAAATTGACTGACAAAAAATGGTTGTGGCTACCAAGGAAAGAAGACAGTGAGGACAGAAAATGCACCCACATATACAGACAGAATACTGGACAAAATGTCTTCCTGGAACCAGGTTGGACACACATAAATAGATTTTATTAGCATTTGTTCTCACCAGTTACTGCTGCTGAGGTGTACGACCCAGCTGATAGTTGCTTGATCTTGTGCTGGTTGGTGAAAAATCTAATTAAATGGAATGTGGTCCTTTCCTCTGTGTCACCTAATCCCAACTGGCCTTCACTGTTACCTCCAGCAGCATAGACATTTCCTTTTTCTGCATACAGAAAAGCACAGGTAATACAGAGAGAAAGAAGAAAGCAGAACAAGTGATTTAATTTTCAATGGAAAAAACATCACAAAAACATTAGGGTCTATTGCCCAGAAACACCCTCTAGCTGAAATTAGCAGTTTCTGTTGCAGCTAGCAAGGTTTTCCTGCACACACTTGGAGCAGAACTTCCTAAAGACCTTGCTGCATTTCCCACTGTTCTGGAGACTGATGTAAAAATAAATGTGATTGGAGGTTCTGCAAGAGCTCTGAGAAAATGAACTACCAGTAGCCCTGGCAACCAGAAGCAGCTCCTTCCACAAACAATGTATATTTTGAGATGAAGCGGGAGGAAAAGGGTGCAGGATGTTACATACAAGAAAAACTGAAGCTGTATTAGTACGTAAATTAAACAAATTAATAACTTGATAATTTTGAGTATTGTGAATGAAATATATTTCTACTCAGTTTTTTTATTAGAAACATTTTACTTATTTTAATATTTAAATAACTTCCAATTAAATTAACCAGGTGGTTTTTCTAGAATCTTGAATTTAACACTGATGACAGATATCTTCAACAAAAAATCTTCAATTTTAAACTTCTCTTTAGAGAACTTTGAGATTTATACTTTTAATTTTAGTATGTTTCACATCTAAAGTGCTCATCTATGAAGAAACAGATACATCCTATTATTGACAGAAACCCAGACAGAAATGTGATAAATAAACTGACATATAATGGCCACAAATTACCTAGCCAGGGTGTACACCAAAGGTGACTTAATATTTACCTTGTGCAGACTTGCATTCTCAATTGTTATTAATATGATCTATTTTATTCAAACAATCTTACTTACATTGTTCAGGGTCTCCATGTATATAAACCTCCTAATAATCAAACAATCCTCTTTACAACATTACTGAAAGCTAAAGAATTGCAACCACAGAGATGGCTATTCCATTACATAAATTATAGAAGCATGACAAGAACCTTCATAAATTCTCTGTATACTGTGTCTCTACACATTTTTTTTTAAGTTCATATTTACAGTTTATTTATTTATAGCTTAATAAAGCAACTTGTCACTGAAATAGCAGACTATGTTGTGTAACCAAAAATGCAGGAAAATTTGAAGACTTGAAAACACTCAGTTCTACTATATTTATTCAAATATATATTTCACACTAATAAAGATTATTTATCAAAAGTAAATTTGAGTACAGATGTATATAAAATTAACAATATATCTTTACAGGGCTTAAAGGACATATTAATAATTGTTAACCACACCTAAAATGCCAGCAAGAAATTTTTCCATATGTCTTTTGGTAGGAAATTACTATCTAACATTAGTTTATAAATGCATTTGCTCAGAATAAATTTAAAAATTCTAAAAAATTCGGAATTCTAAGAACTGGATGTCAAACCCCTGAGTTTTAGAAGACCGTTTTTTCCCCTTCTTCAACACTTCTGAGGTTCCTAATTAATTTTGCACGAAAGCAAAGGAAGAAATGCATCTTGAATATGTACGAAATAGAGGTTACATACCTGTGTAAACTAAGGTGTGGTTTCTTCCACAAACAGCAAGTTTTGGTTTTTCTGGTTTTAAAGCTAAGAATTAAAACCAAAGAGGAGGGGATGTTATGAACAAACTGATAGCTGGTTCAACAACAACATGTTCTATGCTCTAGAGGGAGCTCTGATTTCTTCTTTTCACATTTTTACAAACAGAATTATTACAAAATTCATTGCACATTTGAATCTAGCACATGACTTATCAAATCAGTATTCCCCCGAGATAAGAAAATAGGTCAAACCTTAAAACTTAAAACACTCAAGTTAACTTGATGATGGTTACTTCACCCCAGTGCCACAGTCCCTGGAATTTGCCATTCATGGGATATGCCTCAAAGAAAATATTAAGTTGCAGGATGAAATTAATGATTTAAGCTGTCTTCAGTTTTCATTAACAGTGTTATTGTTACGACCCCCTTAGACTTTTCCCAGTATTGTAAATCTTTGAAACCATCCTGTTCCTTTGCCTCACCATTCCTACCTCCCTTTGTTGTGCTCCCATCCCTTTTCTGCTGTGCTCTGATCACTTCCTGGTCCCCGATCTCAACTGCCAAGGGCAGCCCTACCTGACCAGTGCCTGCATTTTTTGCCTGTGTCACCCTGTCTCCATTTCAGCTGAGTTAGCACCGATGAGACTCCCATAGCATGTACTACTCTGCAGTCTGGTCACTTTGAAAGACTGGGAATGGATGTGAGGGGAGTCAGGAGTTATTTTGGTGGGAAAGAGAGAAAAATACAGGGGCTCCTCTTCTCCTATGAAAAGTGTCTTCCATTTCAGAAATAGAGAGGAAAAATGTCTCTCTGAATTTTCCATCCTTGCTCCAGTTACTGTTTATTGTCAACAAATTATCTTTTCTCAGTCATGTCCATGTCCCCTATACAATGCTCTAAACCAGGATTATTTTTACATAATAAATATTTAATTGCTTTTCCATTGCACTAGTCCATAACAAAGTTAACAACAATCATCCCTTTCACAAACCCTTTTTCAGCCCTTTCAGATCAGCTTTCATCAGCTCTTTAACATCCAGATTAAGGTGCCTTCTACCAAGTCACCAAACAAATCTATCAACTTAAGCATGAACTGCCCCTGCTCTGTCACACAGACAGAAACTTAATTTGTCCAAATTCAGGTTCCTGCTTCTATCCAACACCTACCACTACCATCAGGGTGGAACCATAACATTTCCAATGGTGGTTTCTTCCTACAATCTTTATGACCCAACACTCTTCGGCTTCAGAGATGGTCTTAATCAGCTCTTCAGAAGCCTGTGATCCCTAAAGTTCCTCCTACTTAAGCTAACCAATTGTATATTATGAAACATGTTATATTTACAGTGTTGCTGGTGATTTTTCATAACCAATGTCATTAATCTCTAACCAAGTCCCAGAAATACTTTTTTTTCAGAAACATGCAGACATAAACATTTGGCTCCAAGCAGAAAATTAAAAGTATCTTTGCAATCCCATTCCCAAAGCCAAGTGATGACCAAAGGCTAGTGTGAAAAGCTCCAGGACTTCCTCCTGCTGTCTACTGCCAAGAGAAAAAAGACACCCCTCTTGTGACTTTTTTCAATGGATGCCAGGTCTGGTTTGAATTGCTGTCATCTTCTCTTCATCTTTTATTCTCCATTGCAATTCAACAGCAAACCCAAAACTTGAAACCAAATCTATTTAAGCCAAGGTAGGAATCAATCTCTCACATGGCTGACAGAAGATGTGTACCTGATAGTAGCTGCATTCTCAATCTGAAGAGAGATGGAGGCAGGAGCAAATAAAGGACAGTAGAATAAACTAAATCAGGAAGAACAGAGTTTGAACAAGCAGGATAATTTGTTTTTAACAATAAGCTAACAGATCGATCCGCTGGCAGAAAGAGTGAAGATAAACATTTAATAGTGAAAAGAAATGTGCTAATGGGATAGATCTGACTTGACATAAGTAAAAGGATAAGGAAAAGTATTGACTCAGCTTTGTTTGACAAGATAAAAACAGCTAGGAAAGATCAAAAAGATCACAGTGCAATGAAAACATATTTTCCAACACGTGAAAGAATACAAGAATTTATTTTACTGCCTCATAAAAATGTATTAACATTTATGTCCCCTGGGGCATTTCTCATACTTGTTAAAAATGTAACAGTACTTGTGAAAAGTTTCTGATAGATTTTTTTAATTTACAAAGTTGCTAAGAAAATAGTGACACAGAGGTTACACAATGCTGCTGGAACTATGCCTTCAAACACATCGACCATGCAGAGACCAAGCATCTGATTATGGTCTGCAGTAAAAAATGAAGATGTGGTTTGAGAGAATAGGCAAGTACTACATAAAGTCAGAGCCCTCAAAAATTACAGGATTCTATGTATCTGAAGTAATCCTCAGATGCAAAAGGACTCAGAATCTGAAGTAATGGAAAATCAATAAGGGATCCTTTAGAGCTACATTTCTGATCTTGTGCACTAATGTGCACATGTGATGAAAAATAAGAATCAGTTATTTTGGAATTGCATCCTATGAAGTACCTTTTCACAAGGGTTTTTTTTTTTTTTTTAAAGACAAAAAAAAAGAAAAAAGAAAAAGCCCACAAACCTTTAACACAGGTTGGTTTGCTGACAGTGCTTTTTGATCCCAGTCCTAGCTGGCCCCAGTCGTTACTGCCGAACATGTAGAGTTTGCCTTTCCCTGAAAAAAATCACAGACAAAATCCATACAGGGGTTTGAACACCTCATTCCAGCCAAAATGGTCATTCACTCACAATGAACTTATTACTTCCTTTCTAATGTAAGGTTTAAGTTTAGGCAATTCAGTACATAAGTGTAAACAATAATTAATATCTTTGTGATTTTACAGTTCAAAAATAGTAATTGCATTGTTTAAGTAAAAAATCCCCAGCCAGAAGAAGAAACATCCTCATCTTTAGTTACAGCACAGATGAAGTGCTCTTCAGAAAACAAGATGTACTTTTGGGCAGACCCTGCAGTCCAGAAACCCCAGTATCTATAAAATAATATATAATACCTTATAAAATAACAACACATCTAACTGAGCACTCTCATCTTTTACTCCAAAGACATGAATGAATAATGCAGCTATTTGATAAATACAAGTACAGATTTGTAACATTTGACTTCTTTGATTGTTTAGGGTGGGATATTTATTTTACTGCTAAATGTCTTAAAATTATTTACAAATATGCATTTCTATCAAATGTAGTTTCTGATAAATTTTCACAAACTCTATTAATTTGTTATTTTGCATGTAAAGACAGAATCTATAAAGCCACCGCACAGAGAGTTTTGTAAACCTAAATGCAGATATTAGGTTACAAATGTTCAACAGGGACAATGCTAGAATCACCTTTCAGAAGTTCCTATGATGTGTCATTGGACTTGCATGTTTGACCATTGCAAACAAACTGTTACAATTCTGAACAATCAGTGTTTTTTTCTGAGGATGGTATATGAACAGATGAGAATTTTGTCATCTGGGATGAAAATTAGCCAAAACTGACTACTGACAATACCTTAAAATGAACTCAATTAATTTCATTTTTTTAAATTATCACACCTTGTAAAACTGTAAAGTTCCCTGGAACCGGAAATAAAACCCTTGTTCCAACAGAATTCTTTGCAAAACAACAGAAACTGATTTATCAAAAAAACTCACAACAAAACAACATCCTCTCCCCAAACTCCCACCCTTTCACAACAAATAAAAGGAGTTTTTTACTTCTGAAGGTGTGCAGAGCTTTGTGCTTTAGACTCCATCATAATGTTGTTATCCTAGACAGAAATTTGGTCATAGAGCTCGTCACCCTCATAATCTACAATTACCACAACCACAATCCACAACTGCAATTCCATATAATAATGACAAAATAATATGGCTGTTCCCAGTGAAGGTTCTGATTGTGATTTACAGAAACTTTGAAACATGATATTGCAATGTTTTAAACATTACCAAAAATCCTATTCTAATAAAAATATCCATTCATTTTCTTAAATATAACCACATAGTTAAAAAGAAAAAAACCACACCAGTGCTTATCGGTAACTAGTATCTAAAATCCTGATTGTTAGATTTTACAATTCTTGGCACGTGGGACTATGTGTCAATATTATGTCTTTCCAAGAAAGCTGGAAGGGAGGAAAGACAGAGGTCAAATTCATGCTCACAGTGTTCTACTTAACAGGATTTATATCTCCATCCTAATTTTGATAATGCAATCATGTCAAACACATGCAGAGCTGTCCCTGACAGCAAACACACCTTAAACAGAAAGGATTTTTATCAGCAAATGACATCTATCCTATATTGGTATGGCTTCCTTGTATCCTTGCTTTACACTTTCCAACTGCTTTCCTAAGACAACAGTACTTTTGTGGGAGTATGATGCCAAGCTGCCCTAATTCAATTTAAGCACATTCTCTTTTATCCATGCAAAATTCAAACAAGGTCATGCTTTTCATCCTATAATCTGCTGGGTTTTATATCAGTCTTTAAATTCTCAGGCATTGCTTTGTAAGTCAAGGAGCTTAATGGATGAGAGGAATTTTTCCACATTCTTTTACAACTGACTGACAGCCTTTTGTAATTTCAGGTTTCCTAGGAGTATAACAGAAAATAACAAATCTGGGAAGCAGTTAATTTAGAAAGAGAATGAGAATTAATAGGCACTACAGAGGAACCTAAACAAATGCTTGTAATGAAGCAATGTTTTCCAGTCTGTACAACAAATCAAGTTTCAGAACAGACATGATTCAGTCTAAGCTGTCCGAGAAATCCAACATAATTTTGCATGCAAAAGGCACAATTTTCATAACTGCATACTGAGATATCCCAGCCATCACACAGACACACTGAATCCAACAGCAGACAAATAGGCAACAATCAAATTTCAAAATTTTGTAAACTCAGATTGCTCTTGGTTTCTTTGCTTCTACTTTGGTGCCACCATCCAGACTGTGGCCACCTGCCAGGTGGAATGGCTGGCACAAGAGAGAGTAAGACTGTGACACTAGGCAGGAGGGAAACAATAGGATACAATGAAAAGGCCTACTCAGACTGTTTTGGTGATGAAAACACACTTCCACCACCTTTATCCTGATGCAATACTGAAGTATTTCTCCCAAGCATGTGTTCCCTGGCAGGTACAGCAGCAGATGTTTCACCAGCAGCAATTCAGGGCTACCAGGGAAGCCACAAGACACTTCCATGTGTAGCAACAGAGGTTTTGTGGGACACTTCAGTAAGAGATTGTCTCCCCCCTCATTTCTCATGAACAGTTGCTATCACAACTGTGATTCCTGGCAACCCCATCAGTCATGTGCACTTGGTTCATGGAGTGCTTTTAAAGGCAATCATTGGGCAGCTGGGAAATATCAGCTGGAATCCCAAGTGCTTTGTCATAGCAGGCAGCCAAGTACTCTAATCACCTATGTTGAAAGGTATGTTTTACATATTGCCCCTTTTTCTTTTTAAATTATATGAGTGTGGGAGAGAAATAAGATGGGGAGGCAATGTACAGGCCTTGAATATTTACTATAAGATCCTTCTGAGAAACTGTATCTGAATAAAACATAAAAGGTAGTATTTTGTACAGAGTAGCAAATGCCAAGGAACCACGATTATTTTAAAAATTATTTTTATTTGAGCTATTTAGTGAATAAATTATGTTAACAGTTGATTTAAAACTCATATAGAAGTCAAATAAATCCCAGGAAAATAAGAGTGGCATCAGTTTCTTTAGACAAGTCATAATATTTTCAGAAACTTTATTGAGCAACAAGCACAGTCATGCTTAGGACATTTGGCATCACACAAGCAAAACCAGCACAGAACATTGCTTGCTCACATACATCAACACAAATGTGTACTAATCTTTCTCATCCTCCCCTTGCAGCTGATGCAAAAGGTATTGTGCCATGTTCTGATGACCTACTGGTAAGCAGAAAGAATAGAGAAAAACTGGTGACAAAACACCTGGAGGGTTTCCAAGATCTCTGATGAATGCTTAATGCCTTACAAAACCTGAAATTATGAGTATACTATCTTGTGGTTCCATATGCACCTTTCACTCCCACTTTTGCAACTGATACTTCTTTCTTTCCTTCTGCTTTCTTGTGTTGGGGGCTTCAATTCTCTCCAGGGCACTCAGTTCAGAAAAGGTGTCTTCATTCATCAGCACTTTCCCCCTTGAGAACAGGATCAGTCTCTGATCAAATGTGGTTAAGCTGCCTAGGATACTCTAATCAAGGCAAATAAACAATAAGATAGCTGTTAAGTTTGAGGGTTTTGTAGGAAATAAAATTTAATACACAGGCATTGGAATGAGGTCTTAAAAGTACGCATATTCATACTTCTTCACACCAGCCTCATGAGGATGAATTAATTGCTTTCCAAAGCCTGCAGTTATAGAAGATGCAGTATCAGTATTCTTGGGCCAAAAAATACAGAAATGAGGCAAGAACCATTATGAAACATGTTACAAGTGATGGTGGAATATATATTGCTCATCACTGCATTAAAGACCTAAGGAAGACCACTGCTTAAAAAAATTCCTGCTTGGACATTTTAATCAAGCTTATGCCAATGATATGCAAAAGAATAAAGAAACACAAATTTCAATCCTAAACTTCCTTCCTGAAGAAGAAAACATTTCAACTAGCTCAGCAAGCCAACTCAAAGTCTGCAAGTAACTATCACTGGTGCCTTCAATTCCAACATGCAGCTACAGCAGGTAAATAAAATTTTGGACTCTTAACTCCTGACCTAGAAATGCAAAGGATGGAGTGTTTTGTATTTATTTTACACTTGTCTTTATAAAAGTCATATGGGAATATTGATGCTGGATTAGATAAAAGAAGTATTTGAAAGGTTCTGAATATTTTGTTTGAATGCTAAATATCAGTTCTTATACATTTTCTTCATTAGTATTCAGTCAAGATTTGATGCTAGCTGTAGCCATCTCTCCTGCCCAAGTCCAGCATTAAGGAATGATTTGTATCAGTTTGGGGATGATTGTTTTATTTAGGATTGTTGAGCCATGTTAACTGTAAATTTGGTGTATTTCTCAATTTTAACCTACCTCATATTCCTACTGTCCCCTAAAAATTTACCTCTCACTCCCTCTTTCAAGGTGTGGGAAAAAAAGGAGGGGGGAAATTTTGTGACCTGCAACTAAAGACTGAAGGTAAAATGAAGCATGCATTAACACACACCTGCTTGAGATACTTTCCTTCCTTGGTGATGTTTGCATTTTATCTCTTCCAGGTCAGGTTCAGCTGAAGAAGATCCTGGTCTCCCACAGGGTCTGCACCCTTCTCAGTAAACTCATTATCAGCATGAGCTTCTGGACCATTTATTCCAGCTGTTACTGCAGCTCAGGGTCATTCCCAAGGACTGTATTATCCAATTCCATCTAACTGCAGAAATGTGAGGTGCACATGGGCATGCACTGGTGTGAAGAACAAATGAGGGAGAAGAGCTTTTTCCTTCCTTCTTCACTTTTTGTGTATGACTCTTGCAGTTTCTCTACCTTTGCTTGTTGTTGATCCACACTTTACTTTCACTTTTGCCTTTACTTTACAATGACCCAGAAAACCTTTTGCTACCAAAAATGTCTTTTTCTCATGCTTCTACAGTTCCTTGAGGGCAAAATCTTTGAGGAAATAAAGATCTGATCATCTAGAAGCCTCCCTGGTGATGTACCTGCCCACTACAACAGCTAGGACAAGCTACAGAGACACTTTTGAAAAAAGCTGCATATACTAAAGTAATGGAGAGAAGGAGAAATTATACAGAAATGGTGCTGCATGAAAATCTCTGCAAGATGACCTCTTCAAAAGCTTTATCTAAGTGGTAACTATTACAGTGATGTGGGAATTAGGGGATTGTTGCTGACTGGGGTTAACAGTGCTGGCCCAGGCATTTAAATTTACTGGTTTAAATTTAAATTTACTGGTTTAAACACAGAACTATACCTGTGTTATTTCAAACTGGGTGTGAGCATATAAAAGTATATGTTAAAAGGAAATGCAAAAGGAAAATGCCACAGTGCCCCAGGTAACATCCAGATTAGTTCAATGCAACAGGTAATTTAATATTATTGGTTCAATCCAAGAAGAAGTGCCAAGCTTTGTTCAAAATAAACTATTAATGTATAATTCATCTGCCGTGAAGTTAGGCTTGAAAAATTCATCACGTAATTTCACCTCAGGGTGTTCTGCAGCCCATGAAATCTACAGTCTTTTTTATCTTGCCTGGAATAGTTCTTTCTAAAAATTCAGCATCTTCAATGTTGCTTGTGAACATTGCAAGAAAGCCTCAGGAAATTATTTAATACACAACAACCAATTGTAAATTGATGAGCAATAACTACATTCCAATTTTAAAAGTCCTGAAAAGACACATATTTTTTTTTCAACAACAAAGTCTTATTATCTGTCAGCAGTTGATCGTCAATACAACCATCACACATGCTCATCCACAGAAGAGTAGTTCCTTCCATGTAAAATAAAATGAACAAATTCTTTAATGAGTATTTTTTCCATCATTTCAAAGAAAAGAAAAAACCATTAATGATGCTCCCTCTATTACACCAGAGTTTCTTTGAACGCTTTTTCCATTTATTTCTGATTTTTGTAGGATTTTCTGAAATCCTTTATTGACTTGCTCTTTCAAGGGCTATTTTCATCTGACAGGCAACAGTAATTCCAAGCTTAATTTGAGAGATACAATTATTGTTTCAAGGAGATTTCTAGTGAACTTGTGGTGTTCAGCAGTTACTGTTACTTCCATGATACAATACATGTAACATACTAAACATTGTCAGATTCATGAGAAACATTCAGCCTGAACTAAGTTACACTTAGTTTAAATCCTGTCATACACTCAGTTGTTACAAACTTCCTCCAGGCAGCTCTTGGGCAAGTCCTGTAAAAACCTTGGTTTTCACTAAGGTTTAGACCAAAGATTGGGAAAAATTTCTCCATGGAACAGGATGCCCAGGGAAGTGGCTGAGTCCCCATCCCTGGAGGTGTTTATAGATGTATAGATGTGTTTATCTATAGATGTATAGATGTGCCACTTGGGGACTTGGTTTGGTGGTGAACTTGGCAGTGCTGGATTAATAGTTGGACTTGGTAATCTTAAAGGTCTCTTCCAACCTTAACAATTCTGATTCTATATCCTCCATTTCCAATACTGACCTGTAATAATAGCTGTATGTTCATCTCCACAGGATATGAGCACAGGCTTGTCATTTTTGAACCAGAACTTGCTAGGAATATCTTCTGCAAATTTGCTTTTCCCAAATGTGAAAACAGCACCTGACTCTGAAACAGAAAAAGATGTCAGTTTTAGTGAAAGCAAATTTTACTTCACATATTTTGAAGTAGATATGCTGTATCAGTTCAGTGGCACATTTTATTTTCTTATCTTTCTCTTCTTCCTTCTCTCAGCCTTCAAAACATGGGTTGGAAAAACTCTAATTTCACCCAAACAGGAGGAGGAACTTTCCTGTGTGAGTGGCAGAGCACTGGAGCAGGCTGCCCAGAGAAGCTGTGGAGTCTCCAGCTCTGGAGATACTCAAAACCTGTCTGGAGGTGATCCTGTGCAACCTCCTCTGCCTGACCCTGCCTTAGCAAGGGGGTTGGACCAAATGGTCTCCAGAGATTTCTTCCAAGCCCAGCCATTCTGTGATTCAGTGGTAGGACCATGAACTAAAAAATCCAAACAAAACCACCCCAAAATAAAGTCCAAGCAGCTCTTCAGGCTTTGTAGTTTGCCCGGCTTCTCAATTCTTCCCCCTCTCAAATATGTTAGCAACATAGTTGCTAAAACACAGAATGTTAACTATTTGTTCAGCTTTTGGTTAGGCATGTGGTTTGACAGAAAATGCCAATTCTACAGAAAAATACATGAACTTACAAGTTAAATAATTTGTCAAAATCCTTGCAGACAATGTCAGCTCAGATATAAAATCTCAATTAGACTTCCTATTTTAAAATGTCAAAGCCTGTGCTATAAAATAGAGATGTTTTTAAAAACAAAACCAATAATAAACCAAACCTTTTCCTTGTAAATTTTGTTAGCACGTAACACATTAGGAAATACACACAATAACAGTAGACTGTTTCTGAAAATGACATTGAGACAACTTAGTGCTTTAACTTTCAAAGAAAACAATCTCATCAACAATATGCACCCCAGCTCCAAAACCTAAAAGTTCTTTCTTAAACTGTATATTTGATTTGCATTTAAAATAATTATTTATTGCAAAAGCTTCCCCTACTTCCAAAGATGTTATTTTATGTATCAGATGGGGCAAACATGTATAAATTGCACTTATTACCTCACTAGATGTGGTTTTCATTTTCACTTGCTCAAAAAGCTTTGTGCAGACAAACTCAAGCCTTTTTAAAGAAGAAGTTGAGCTTTTTCCTTATTTTACCTAGACACACCTACAACTACAGACAAGCTAAACAGCATCTGAAAACTCTGTTTGAAGTCTTCATGTCTAGCCGGACAGCCATGCACTTCTGAACTTTCTTAGCAATCTCTCCAGCAGGTAGAGAGCTCTCTGGTTCTTTTCCCTTCAGAAGGGTTAACATGAAAACATTTTATATTCTTTATTCAATGCATACAAAAAGCTGATACATTTTCCAATGCCTTTTGTATCTCGTTCATTTGACTAAGCCACAACATATCACATCTGGACACAACTGCTGTTCCCTGTTCTGGGCTCATCAGTACAAGTGAGACGTGGAGCTCACAAAGTGGGTATGGGGAGAGGCAATAAAGACGTTTGCGGGACTGGAGCACCTCTCTTATGAGGAAAGGCTGAGGGATTTGGGCCTGTCCAGCCTCGAGAAGAGATGGCTTACAGGGAACCTTAATGTGTATTTATATACACCTAATGTGTATAATTATCTGAGCCCAGGGGGTGCCAAGAAGATGCAGCCAGGCTCTGTTCGGTGGTGCTGAGCAATAGGGCAAGAGGCAATGGGCAGAAACTGACGCTCGGCAAGTTCCACCTGAACAAGAGGGAGAAATTCTTTCCTGGGCAGTGACCGTGCATGGTGAGGAGTATCCCTCACCGGACATACCCCAGAACCATCTGGACACAATCCTGTGCCATGAGCTGTGGGATGGCTCTGGAAGGGACCAGACAACCCGCGGCGGTCCCTTCCAGCCTGGCCCATTCTGCGCTTCAGCGCTGCCACTGAACCCCATTGATTCGGTAACTTTGGAAACTGAACCCCACCAACTCGGTAAATTAAATCACACAGGATATACACGAGGCGTTTGTTATCCCAGCAACGAGGCGACGTTTAAACATTACCCTGGGCCAAACCGCGACACAAACCAACCATTAATGCTCCGAATTAACCGCGTCCCCCGAGCGCCGGCGCTGCCCCCCGGCCCCGCCGCTGGCGGGGCTGCCCCGTCCGAGCTCTGCCGGCAGCGGACGCGTTTCTCCCCGGACACCGTGAGGCACCAGCCCGGCGCGGGGCCCGGAGCCGGGGGAGCCCTGCAGGGAAGAGACGGGCAGGGCGGGCACAGGCAGACGCACCGTCCCCCCGGTGCCTCCAGGAGCGGCCGCACTCACCGGGCACGGGCAGCTCTGTCCCCGCGGCGGGCGCGGCCATGGCGGCCGGGAGGAAGCCCCGCCGGGCCGGGGGCGCCGGGGCGCGGGCAGCGCCGCCTGGCGGCCGGCGGGGGCGGCACCGGGCGCGGCCGGGCCCTGAGGGCGGGCGCGGGGAAAGGCCCGGCACAAGGCTCTGGGTACGGCATCACCAAAGGATCGGCTGTGCTGGGCGCGGGGAAAGGCCTGGCACCGGGCTGTGGGTAGGGCATCGCCACAGGATGGGCTGTGCTGGGCGCGGGGAAAGGCCCGGCACAAGGCTCTGGGTACGGCATCACCAAAGGATCGGCTGCGCTGGGCGCGGGGAAAGGCCTGGCACTGGGCTGTGGGTATGGCATCGCCACAGGATGGGCTGTGCTGGGCGCGGGGAAAGGCCTGGCACCGGGCTGTGGGTATGGCATCGCCACAGGATGGGCTGTGCTGGGCGCGGGGAAAGGCCTGGCACCGGGCTGTGGGTATGGCATCGCCGCAGGATGGGCTGTGCTGGGATTGGTACAGGGCTGTGGGCACGGCATTGCAGTATGGGCTGTGCTGGGCATAGGGAAAGGCCGGGCACGAGGCTGTGGGCACGGTGCTGCAGGATGGGCTGTGCTGGGCCTGGCACAGGGCTGTGGGCACAGCATTGCAGAAGCGCTGTGCTGGGCAGGGGGAAAGGTCTGGTAGAGGGCTGTGAGCACGGCATCACAGGATGGGCCGTGGTAGGCAGGGGGAAAGGCTTTGAATAGAGCCGTGGGCACAGCATCGTCACAGGATGCTGTCCCCTTCCTCTTATTGGTCCATGTGGGAATTGGGGTCAGGCAGCCTCTGTACAGGGGTGTGGTAGATTGGCCATCGCTGGACACCAGGTGCCCACCAAGACACTTCATCTATACCCCTTCTCAGCTGGACAGAGGAGAGAAGACAGGAAGCATAGGTTGAGAGAAGGCAGTTTCCTAAAGCAAAAATGAAATGTTGCATGCACAAAAGCAAATTAAAAAAACAAAGAATTTTTTCCCTTCTTCCCATCAGCAAGTGATGTCCAGCCAATTACCAGGAAGCAGGAGTTAAGCATCTCACCTTTGCTCCAGAAGACACATATTGTAAAATAATGAATGTTACCCCTTCTGCCTCCCTTCCTTAGCTTTTCCATCTGAGCTGGCATTACATTATATAAAATATCCCTTTGGTTAATTTGGGTCAGCTGTCCTAACTGTGTTCCCTCCCAAGACCTTGTCCACCCCCAACCTACAGATGGATGAGAATTTGGAGGGACAGTGTTGGTGCTGTGCCAGCACTGCTCAGCAGTCCCCTAAACTCTTGGGGTGGCATCAGCACCTTTCCAGCTGCCAGTGCAGAGCCCAGCAATGGCAGGGCTGCTGTGGGAAAATGAGCCCAGCTCAGCCAGACCCAGTCCAAGAGGCATCAGCAGTGTCCCCTCCCTGGACAGTGTCCCTGCACTGGAGCCCTGGGCACCTTGGTCACATTTGCTTTGTCTGCTGTCTTTTCTCCGGAGCATCACCAATGGCACAAGCTCAGTCCCAGGGGCTGGGCTTGAAAGTCATGGGAGTCATTTGCCAGAGGACAACCAAGAGGGAAAACATGGCCTGACATTTTTCTCTTTCTACCCTTTCTTCCCTTTCTTCCCTTTCTTCTCTTTCTTCCCTTTTCCCCCCACTGCTCATTTCTCTAGGATTTTACTTCTGTTTGACATTTCCCCTGGCAACTGCTGCATTTCCCAAGTATCTCAGGGTTGGTTCAGCATGAGCAAATCCCACCAGGAGCTATCACCCTGCATGATGTTTTCACAGCTGTCTGTCTTTCCCAGAAGTCAAACTTCTCTCTTGTATGTTTTAATTATAAGTTCCTTGAATTGTAATTTCAAGGTATCACCCTCTCTGACAGATATGCCATCACCTTGATTTACCCTAGTGAGTCTCTCTTTACAGGGAGGAAGAAATGAGAAAGTAATGGTCATATTTCAAAACCACCTAGAGTGCAGGTGACATAAAATCTTATCTGACAATTATATTTGAAGGTAGAAACTTAAATTAAATCACTTTAGTATTTAGCAACTGACCTACTTCAGATTATACAGCAAGCAGTTTAGCCTTAGGAGGTAGGCAGGCTGCAGTATTACACTTTCTGGGCCCACACTGTTGAACACTACCACAGCATAATTGAAAACTTGGTCCAAAAATAATTTACAAAAAGAAACAACAACAGAAAACAAACAAACAAACAAACAAGCAAAAAGAAAACCCCAAAGGAAAAAAGAAAAGAAAAAAAGAAAAAGAAAAAAAAAAAAAAAGCAAAAAAAACCCCCCACCCAACAAAAACTGCCAGGAAAATGTAGATTTCTTTAATGCAGACTACTTCATTCTTGTCAGGGCCCCAAAAGCATGAATAAATCTTTATGTCCTGCCCGGTTCCTCAGCCAAGGACCCAGAACCCTCATTTAGGCTCAGATCAGGGCCAGCAGTCCCTGCCTGGGCTGTGCTAAAGCCCCCATGGCCACAGCCCCATCCCCTGCTCATGCTGATCCTGCAAGTCTTCTTTTGCGTTTTTCCATCAGCACATGCTCCTGTACAAATATTTAACCCCAAATAGCTATGAAATAGTATTGACACTAGTGATATGACATGATGAGCCCACACAGAGGAGCACAAACTGCAAGTGGTGCAATGGGCCCTGGGAGAAATCTCTGTATCTGCAGGGTTTGACCAAAGAAAAGGTTCAGGGTCAGCCCAGCCTGGCCCAGTGCTGGCTGAGACAGCCAAAACAAGGACCTTGGTTCTTGGTTTTCCCTCATTTGCACAGCAGCACCGCTCACTCTCTGCTTCCTACACCTTCCTTTCTCATAACTTTATTTGTGGCTTAAGAGAAGCCTTGATGCAGACAGAAGATGCTGTTTAACAGGAGGAATTTCATCAGTATTGCAAAACTAGCAGGGACCAGCAAGAAGCTGCTGCGACAGTTTTGGTGAGCTTATCCTTTAATTTTATCTGGTGTGTGGTGTTTCGTCAGAAACCTGGAGCCAAAAGCAGCAGAATGCTGTGAAGGAGTATTTTGGAGAAAGGCTCTGGGGGGCTTTTCCCTGCAATTTTAGTGTCCTTTTACCTCACCAGCCAGCAAGCTCTGTGACTTCAGGAGATTGGAGTATCATCTGTTTTTAGTGTTTGTGAAGTACCATTAATTTGTTCTGTGGGATTTAGCTGCCAAGTCAGGAAGGAATGTTTATTCTTGAGGTCAGTGTGTGCTGCAGCTACTGTAACCAGTATATAACTAGTGAATAATCTGAATAAAGGTGATCTATCTGCATTTAGACATATATTGTAGCCAGTTCAGGTGGGGAATTCTCTCCTTGAAGCTGCAAGGTGAATCTGTGTCTCATTATTTTGAGTGTATATATACCCTGGAGGCATGCAGCAAAAGCATGATGTGAGGGGAGATTCAAAGTCAAGCAGGCAGATCTGCCTCTGTGACCTGGCTTTGGGTTCTTTCTGCACCCACATAGCTGTGCCTGCTCCCCCAGTTTCAGGAAAGTTCCTGTATGACAGCATTTCACTAAGCTGCTTCTCAGGTTTGTCACATCTCCAAAATCAGGTTAAAATTTTAGAGCTGAAAGTCAATTCCATGTTTTCTCATGGTTTTAGGTCAGCTTCAATAAGAACAGAATTAACACTTGTTACATAACAAGTCATTAGTTCTAGAAAACAATATGCATAAATTTCACATTCACAGCAATCCTAATATGCAGTAATTTTTGTTTATAATTTCTACATTACATCATATGAAAACCAAATGTTTTCCAAATTCTATAATTTATTTGCTACAGATTTAGAGCAGTCCTAAAGGCTGGATGTTAATTTTCTTATGAATTTTGGGTTTTTACTGAAGCCAGTTGGGAAATTTCTGCAGCTCACAGAGGTGATGGAAAAGCAATTTTGGAAAACAAGTGTAGTAAAGCTGGTTTTCCAAGGATGAAATCCGATTTGTTAAGTTCCACACACAGCATTGTTATTTTTATTGGGTTTTTTAACATTATAGCATAATATTGGCATAAACTATCACCACTGTCTGTGGGTATTCCCAGCTAATAGCACAGTGTTTAATATTGCAAAATAACCTAATGTATGTCAGTCTGTGCTGAGTCCAAAGTTATGTGTCTTGCTCAGAAAGGAAGAAGCCAAAACTGCTTGACCTTGCAATTCTGCCCGTTACATTTTAACTTTGGTATGTTGTCTCATGCTCCTTCTCTGGAATTAATTTTTTCCACTTCTGCCACTCTTTCACATATGGATAACAGGGAAGGGAGTAAATTTCTTGGAGGTCATAGCAATAAAACAGAATCTTCAAGAGGTCAGGAGCAGATCTGTAGTCCAGCTTTCTGCTTGCAGCCTGTCAAACACCATATGGGAACAGCTATGCCTTTGCTTAGGCACCTCTTGAAAATACTTAAGGATGGTAAGTCCAAATCCTCTCCAGCAACAAATTTAAGTGCTTCACTATCTGCCAGTGGAGAAAATAGTGATGAATATTTCTCAGTCCACTTCTCAATCATGCCAGATGGTGAAACAAGAGCAATGAACAGAAGTTGTTGTTTGGCAAGTTGAGATTAGATAATCTCTAAGTCCCTGGAAGGAATTGCAGGCTGAAATGAGAAAAACAAGGAGCAGCCCCAAAGCTGTTCTTGAAATAAGGAGAGTAGGAAGCAGCAAGAAATTGCATAGATTTTAATGCAGAACAAGTTTGTTTTTTTCCCCACAAACAAGTTAAAAAAGCAAATCCCTGTTCTGAAAATTTAAAGTAATTAAAGAAGTCCCAGTTATAAAACTATTTTCCTTTAGAATATGCACAATGAAAATTAAAGCAAATCTCATTATTATAAACTGCTGGTATTAAAACTCTTGATATATAAGAGTGGATTTCAGTAGCTTATCTTGGTGGGCTGTTTTTCATGGTGTGGTAGAAACTACCTGATCCATGAAAGACCCTACACTTGCTCCCATTTTCTTCCTTCCTCTGTTTTGAGCTGTGAGTGTGATTGAAAATGTCTAGCAGACAAACATTTCCCATCTGCTCTGAGAGCCCACATGGCTTTGGGACCTTGACACCTTGTCACCTGCACCCTTGGGAGGCAGAGCAGAAACAGCACCCCAGGAGCCCCAGTAATTCCCCTCTGTGATCCATAGCACACCCTGCAATGGTCTGGAATTCCAGTTTCCAGCAAGGAAAAGATGTTCCTGCCCTCTAAGGCAAAGCTCTCAAGGGCTGAAGCCCAAGTGGAGCAAGATTTTACAATGACATTTCACTGCCAGCCTTCATGACTTAACCCAGGGCTGTTTCAGCACATGGACTGGGGAAAAAAATCAGGGGAGAGTTTTTGGCTGGAGCTGCATTGGGAAAAGACAGATAATGTGAAAGAAACAGAGCAGGCAAAGAAGGCAGAAGAGAAAGGAGGACACAAAGAGCACTAAGCTCAGAAGGTGCCACTCTGAAAACCAAATCAGAACCTACTGAAAAGGAATGGGACAGAAATAAAGAATTTGGAAAGCTCTGAAATGGCTTAAACCTGCAGGAACAAGAGCCCTGAGGGACAGCCCTCATCCCTGGCCTGCAGTGCACATGGAGCCCCTGCCCACAAGTCCCAGGCTGTGTCCATCTGGCCAATGCTTTGTGCCCTGCTTAGCCCACCCTCCAAAGCCAGGGCTCTGCACTGTGGGGCTCAGGCTGTTGTGCGGGATTGTGTCCAAAGCCTCATGGGGGTATATCTGGGCATATTTTCCTAGCTGCGGACTTCAGGGCTTGGCAATTAGCAGGTGCTCCATCTGAGCCTAGTCTCAATGCTGAGCTAAAGGGAAATATAAACCACAAACACAACTGGAAATAGAAAAGTATTAACTGCACTCAGTCCACTTTTTTGCACTGCTTTGGTCTCCATTTCATTTGTTCAGTCTAAATAAAATACATGTTTAGCTCATACCCTTCAAAACCTTAGCAAGAGCAGAGTGTGGGCTGTGTAGTGCTAAGGGGAGCTGTAAATACAGGGCCAAAAAGGGCTGAACTGCCACACCTCCCTGTTAACCTTTAGCCTGTGAAACAGGGGCTTGGACAAGACTTTCATTAAGATGCCTCATTTAATCCAGAGGAAATTTGATCATGTAACTTCTGTGGGTGATTATCAACATCCAATTTCATGTGATTCTGAAGTCCTAAATCTGGATGGAGGCCAGAATACGCTGAACAAGCACCACATGTCCAGAATGTCTCGTGTGGTACAGCAAGGCTGTTTTGTTGGGCTTTTTTACCCTTTTCTCCAATGTAATGAAGAGATTTCATACACACTTATAGAAATGCCACCTTTTGTGAGAGTGGGATTGGAATGTGGCAAGTATCTACTCATGCACACAGCAAAAAGGGGGAGAAACAGCACCAAGATCCATTTCTGTTGTTCTGTTCCCAGCTTTGGGGCCTACACATAAGTCATTTTTCCAGGTTCTGACTTTATTTGATAGGCAGCATGCAGTTGCCATATGCATCTCAGAAGACAGAAGAAATCACATCTGAGGTACATTTTGTAACACAGTTTAAAACATTGTTACAGTGGCCATAGATGCAGTGCATAGTGGCATGTGGTGCCTGTCTGACCACATCTGTTAATTATTTAAACTAATTAACAAAGTCTATCAGGATGATCCAGCTGGGTCATGTGAGGGAGTGGGAGAGATTTCAGGTGCTTGGTCACTGGCTTTAGCACATGTATAATTTAGCATTGAATGGCAAAAAATTACACATTTTCTGCTCTTTTGACACAGGTATGGGATACCAGCTCAAATGAATGTTGATCTGAAAGGTCGGGACCTCCTTACTCTACAGAACTACACAGATGATGAACTGAAGTATTTGCTGTGGATGGCATCAGATTTGAAACAAAGGATAAAGCACAAAGGAGAGGTAAAATGATTTAACTGTCATTTAGGTCCCTCAGATGTTGAAATAAATACTGTTCTGAAGGGTACTGTGAAAAAGCTTTTCAGCTGTCATGTCCTAATCAAAATCTCCTGAGGTCTTAAATACTGTAAATCATGTGCTGCAAATCAAAGAACCTTCCTGCAAAGTGTCCAGAGATATTCTTTAAACACTTTAGAGGACTTTGTGAGTGGAAAGGTTAAACAGGTTTGTGCAGCAAGTTCCCTGTTGTCAGATAACCCCATCCATCCACACATGCAGCACTAAATGTAGAAAATATAAGACACTACCCTGCATGGGATTAAATTAGTATCTGAGTTCTCCTTAATGCTGGCTCAAACTGAGTGCCAAAATGCAGTTGCTTTTGTGCCTAGAATTACTTCTTTGCCTTTAACCTTTCCACTGCTAGTAAATTTATTGAAGGGCAGGAGAACAAAACTACAGGTAAGAAGCCCCACTTTTGGAACTTTTCTAATGTTGAATTAAATTTTGCAAGAAGTATTTCATACTTTAAAGACTATAACAATTATAAAATTGAAATAAGTTCATTTTTCATGTTTCAGTATTTGCCTTTGATGCAAGGCAAATCTTTGGCCATGATTTTTGAGAAGAGAAGCACAAGAACAAGATTATCTGCAGAAACAGGTAGGTCTGAGCAATGGCACAATGAGACTTTATATCAAACTATATACATTGAGTATGTACTGAAAAACACTGCATAATTTTGCATTTAGCAATTTCTACTCAGGAGAAACCTAAGCTTTGAAAGGAAAAATAAGAAAAGAATGGAGGCTGTTTGTGTTTCACCTTGCATAATAATTTCACAAGCACATGGCTCTGGTTGCTGAAATTTTGTCAAAATCAGAAATAATGTAATAGGCAGAAATAGGTATTTCTGGTGTAAGCTCCCAGCTGTATTGGCAAGATGTACATTTCCTAACATCTACTTCAGTAAGCATGACAAATTTAATTTTTTGCAAGCTCTAATAAATATTTTTCTAATGTAATATGCATTACCATTGTTGCATTTCAAAATCTGTGCTTAGGCTGGGAATACAGTAATGCCTTGATATAAATTCAGGGGAAAAATTAACATGATTACCTACAGGAGAAGATAACTTGATGGAGACTCAAGGATATTAGCCTAATCATATCAGGCACTGGAACATTTTTCTTTTGGGTTACAGTCCTGAAACATTGAAACATGTACCTACGGTATCTTTATTTACACAGTAGTTGTTCTGAATTCAATGACACTGCTGAAATTAATCACTCATCAATCAATCATTCATAGCAAGAAATAACTCTGATCTGGTGATACATCAAGAAGAACTTGCTCTTCTCTCTTTTAAGCTGACCCAGTATCCCTCACTTCTCCCTAGTGAAGGAACAGGAAACCTGTTGAGTATTCCCATTTCTTTACAAATTGTAAAGAGAAGGTAAAAATAATGGAAGGAAAAAGCAGATACATTAATTCCAAGCATTTCTGAATTTGCCTTTGTATTGTCTGGCACAGCCATTTGCCTGCTGATCCTGCTCTTTAAGCAGCCATGTTGTTGCTTTCTGTTTTCTCCTGATAATGAGGACTTACTAATGCGCATTCCCTCTCTGTGAAGACCACCCACTTTTTAATTCCTGAGTTTTTAGTCCAGTTTCTTGTTTCCTGCCATCCTGGTGTATGGCCAGGTAATGAATTCTCTGGATCTGTTTATCCTTCATTCTTCTGTATTCTGAGGGAAACACTGCTTAGTCCTTGGCTTTTGAAGGCTTATGGAAGGGGGAAGCTCAGGAAAGTTTGAATGAATTAACTTAAGGATGGGAGTTAATGCACATAAATTCATCCAAGGGAGAATTAAACTCCAGTGAAATTTATTTCTGAGTGAGAGCTTCCACAAGAGAGTTTAATGCAGTTTAGCCTCTGTGCATTAACTTCACACCTTCAGTTAATTGGTCTTAAGTCTGTTAAGCCTAAGACTTTGCTTCAAAGGCAGACTCAAGTATTTTCTGTCCACGAAAACTCTATACATTTCAGCTGCTTTTTTAACATAAATGATTCCCTCCTTTGAATTTCTAACTCAAAATAAATGTGGAGCCACATGTGTTCCTTTTAGCTAAACAAGATAATTTAATACCAATTTTCTAATGTCTAGTGAAAGTGGACAATTGCAGTGGATTGAAGTGTTTATTTATAAAGTTCCTGAGTCATCTCAAATAGCTCTTCCCAAGAGTTGCCCCTTCAATAGCTTGAGAGAGGTCACTTGTAGGGCAAGGTCCTGATGAGGAGATTAATCTAAACAAACCTTGCAACTCTCAGGAACTGCTAAATCAGTGCATTTCATTACAGAGCAGAGACTTGGAAAGCACTGATTACAAAATCTTCCTTGTACAGTGTCTAGGAGTTTGTTGGGACATGCTAACATCATGGAAGAGTTTTCAGAATTCCTGCTGTCCCTATGCCTATAAAGAATGACATTATTGAAAAAGAAATAAACAGAATGGTTGAAGTTGGAAGTAATCTCTGAAGGTCGTCTGGTCCAATCCCCTGCTCAAGGAGGGTCTTATAGAGCCAGTTTTCCAGGACCATGTCCAGAAGCCTTTTGAATATCTCCAAGGATGAAGATTCCACAATCTTCTGTGGCAACCTATGCCATTGCCCAATCAGCTTTTCAGTAAATAATTTTTTTTATTCAGAAGGATCTTCCCAGTTTGTGCCCATTGCACTATTGAAAAACACCTGGCTCTGTCTTCTTTGCCTCCTCCTTCAGGTGTTTCTGTACATGAGCAATATTCCCTCTGAACCTTCTGTTCTCTGGGCTGTGCTGTCCCAGCTCTCTCAGTTTTCTTCTTGTCTCAGTTTGGAAAGACAGCACTCTGTTAAGGAAGGCAGGAGCCTCCCCTGAAATGGAGAATGTAAACCCTCCCCACCCCTGAGAATTGCTATAAATTTTAAATTAAGGGGCTCTCAGGCAAAAAATATGGGAGCAGGAAATAACAGTTCTTTAATAGGGAAGAAAATAAAAGGATAAAATAACCAATGCAGTACACTAGAACAATACTGGCAAAGGCAGAACCCAACCTGATAGCCTGTGGGTCAGGGTGTTGGTGGCAGTCCCATTGGAATTGTGGCTGCAGCCCTCCTGGAGTGTCAGGGATGGTTCTGCTGGAGCAGGAATCCTGTAGAAAAGGGTGTAGTCCTCCTCCAAAGATCCAGTGGAAGTAGAGGCAGCTGCTGTTCCTCTGGGATATCCAGTGGAGAAGCCATGCAGTTATTCCAGAACCTCTGGATTATATCTGGGTAGGAATGCTTGGCTCCTCCCTCTGGGCAGAGCATTTCACAATGGGATGCTGTAGTTCTTATCAGTCATGCAGTGACATTCAATAGTCTGTTATCAGCAGATGTCCCCTCCCAAGAGAGGAGTGATTGTGATCACTCAGAGAGAGATAAGGCAAACTGCCTACTTGACAAAAGACAACTGCCATATAGATGGTAATAGAAAACATCTTGCATTGCCATCTGGAACACTTCTCATATGAAATATGCTTCAGTCCCTCAGCCATCTCTGTTGGCCTTTGTTAGCATGGACATCCCAACTGTATCCCATATAACAACATTTCTCATACTGAGGACCCCAAATCCAGACTCTTGAGGTCACCAGTGCTGTATAAAGAGGAAAGATCACCTTCCTCCACCTTCTGGCAGTATTTGTCTGGTGCAGTCCAGGACACCATTTACCACCCCTGCTGGAAAGGTACACACATGGCTGGATCATGTTCAATTTGCTGTCCACCAGGACCCTCAAGTCCTTTTCTGCCAAGCTGCTCCCCAGATGGGAGGCCCCCATCACATCCTGGTGCAGGGGGTGTTCTTCCTCAGGTGCAGGACTTTGCATCTCTCCTTGCTGAACTTCATGGGGCTCCTGTCAGACCATTTTTCCAGCCTGTCAAGATCCCTTTGGACAGCAGCATGACCCTATGATGTACCAGCCATCCCTCCCAGTTTTGTGTCAACAGCAGAATTGCTGAAACCACACTTGGTCATCGAGACCCTTAACACAGGTGTTGAACAGGACTAGACACAAATGGACCCTGAGAGAACTGCTGGTCACTGGCCCCCAACTGGACTTTGTGCTGGTGGCCACCACTCTCAGGCCTGGCCATTGGACAGTTGTGAAGCCATCCCATGCTCTGCTCACCCAGCCAGGCATCCTCAGCTTGGCTAGGAGGATCTCATGGGATTCACTGTCAATGGACACCATGCAGTCCAAGTGGACAAAACCCACAGCCCTCCCCTCATGCACCAGGCCAGTCATGGAACTACAGAGGTTGATCAAGCTGCTCAAGCATGACTTCCTCTTGGTGAAACCATGCTGACTATTCCTGACAATTTTCTTGTCCTTAATCTGCCTAGAAATGGTTCCCAGGATTAGCTGCTTCATCACCTTCCCACAGACTGAGGTGAGGCAGCTTGGCCTGAATTCTCTGGGTTCTCCTTGCCCTTTAATTTAAGAGTGACCTTTTTGCATTTCTTCCAGTTGTCAAGATTACTTGAAGATTATCAAAACATTAATTTATGATGCATTGTAATAAATCAGTTGATATTTAAAGTTTTCCAACATCCTGTTTCTCTGAACTGTTTTATTCTAATGACATTGCAACTGTACTGAATAATAAACCTCTCTTTGGGGTATAATTAATTGCCTCTTTAATCTTGTCCCAATGTGTATTTCTGAAACACATATAATTTTACTATATCTAAGATAAGTAGTGATGTTGTAAGTTTAATGCAGAACTAGAAGTAACTTCCATAGAGTAGTGGCAAAGTAAATCCAGTTCTGTAAGCCTAGGAGATTTATTTCTATCACTGGCCATTTTATTGGAAAATGTGACATATCTGCTATTACACTGGAAAATGTCAGCTCTTCACAGCCAGAATCCCATACCCATTCTGCATAAAATTTTGTGTACTTTTTGAAAACAGAACTATTCATATATGGTCATATATTACTTGTAAAATAAACATCCTCACGTATGGCACAAGTTGAATGCCCTGTTTTTGTTATAGCTTTGGTGTAAAATAATCTGATTGTCACTGTTGCTCTTAAAATATACAGCTGCAGTTATGTTTTAGTGAATAAGTCATAAATAAATCCAAGCATTTCCCAGACACTGAATGCAGACAATATTTCACAGAGCAGAAATGGAGAGGAAACAGGGCAGGTAGGAAAGCTCAGCCTACCTTCTCTTGTTGTGCATTGGAATATACAAGATCTTAACAGCCTTAGGGGGGGTTCAGTGCCCCTGGCTTTAGTGGAATTACTCCCAATTCACTCCTCCTACACAGTGTGGGGAGAGGAACATGATGGCCATGCCTAAAGACTGCTACACAGAATCACAGAAGTAATTGCATTGTAGCATATGAACTAAAGTGGGGATGATAATACATGGTACAGGGTCTGTTTTCTGTTGGAGTGGCTAAGTAATATTTAGCTTGGCCTCATTACAGAAGGTCCAAATGCACCTTAGTTTACTCTTCACTTAAAAGAGTAGCTTAAAAATAACTTTTAAAAACTGCTTATCAGTTTTTAGCTTCTGCTTTAAGAATGTTCTGCAATTTCTGCCTAGGAGAGTTCTTTGTTATTAGTCTAAATGGAAAAATACTTTCTACTTTGTAAGTCCAGGCAGGCAATGAGGAAATTAATAAATGCAAATCCATATGTCTTGAAATTCTGAAGAAGATCCTTCCTTTGAGTCTGAGAAGATGACTGTGTGTGTCTCCAGGTAACAGCTCCAGACCTGTGTAGCCAACCTGTGAATTAGAGGATTCATTTTGTCCCTCTTGGCCCATGCAGCAGGGACAGCCTGGCATGAAGATTTCACTCATGTCCTGTCTGAAAGAGTCTGCATAAGTGGGGTCAATAATGTGCCACAGCCTGAGGAGTGAAACTGTGTATTTTGATAAATAACAGTAGTGAGAATTGTGGACAAGAGGTAATAATCTATGCTGGATTTGCAGTATGAACATGTAGTAGTTTCTTGAAGATATCACAATTCATATAAATATTTAGCATGTGGCCTTGGATATGACCAGGTTGTGACAACAAAGGATTAGATCTCCCAGTTTAACACACCACTCCAATGTTTATTTGCTGAATTGGTGCCTGCATACCTTCAAAAGTCATCATTTTTTTTCACTTTCTACTGGCAGTCTGGATGAAAGAATCTGAAAAATATTCTGTCTCTGCAACTATATACAAAGCTAGAGCACAGAGCTCCTGTATTTCCAGCTGGAAAGTTTTGTGTGAAAATATGTTGCCAGGCCCTGCACAGATGGCCAGTTCATGAGCAGAAAGCCCAACACATCAGGGCTCTGCTATGTACACAGACTCCAGGTGGCAGCTCTGACTGGCCTGCCTGACGTCTAGCAATTCTGAATGAATGTTCAGATTCCAGTTTTTTACCTGGGCATCATTTCTAGAAAACAGAATATGTCCATTGGAGCATGCCTGGACTGCAAATCATCTACAAAAGTGTATGTATTTAGAATCCTAAAATGCAGAGCTGCTGTATTGTGTGGAACTTGCAGGAATAAATACCTGACGTAATTGTATATGACTCAAAAAATCCACAAGAATTTGGGAAAGAAAAGTTACTGCCAATGACAGTTCATCCTTGAGGTCCTCAATTAAAATTTTGCACTGAATATACAGGCTGTAATGTGTAGTTTGTATACACTGTTCTTTAAATACAGTGTTTGTGTCTGAGCTGCAGAGGGGAGGTGAAAAAAGTAACAGTAGAATAAATGGTGCTTCATTTTTAAAAGTTTGCTCTGTGTGACTTGCAATATTGTTGAGATTTGGAGCAATCCTTAATGAAAACAACAAGAAATTTAAGAGGGTCCATTCAATAAAATGAGTGTACACTGGTTAGGGGAGCAGAAATTTGCCCTTTAGGTGGGACTTGGAGCATCATTACTTTTAATCTGACATCTAAGGAAATTGAGGCAGTCCAAAGAAAATGTTTTGCTGGTATTTTTTTTATCTATTGTATTTTAAACTCCCGAGGCTGGCTGAACTGATGCAAAGCAGAAGACCTCTCCTCATCCCTGCTGCTGGCAGGAGATGGAAGTTAATAAGGGTTGCTCTGTGTAAGGAGCCCAGCTGTGAGGCCCAGACCTGCTGCCTGTACCTGCTGGTTTTATCTGTGAAAGGTTTTAATGTTCAGTCCTGGATTAATCCTCTTTTAAAGAGTAACTGTGGGATGAAGTTTTTAATCCATGGCAGACCTGTACAACCACCGTGATGAAGCCACAGTGCTGAATCTGTCAGCAGTGCCATCTAATGGATACAGCCAGCTTGAGCAGCTTTTGACCTTTTCTTCTGTTTTTTTCTTCCTTTTCCACTCTTCTTTTCTCTCTTTTTAATTTTTTTTCCTAGCAGCATGAAGTTCATCAGCATCTCCACAACATCACAGTTTGGTAAACAAAGTAGGAGTCTCTACTGTGCTGTGTGCAGCTTTTCTCTTCCTGGAAATATAAAGATGGGCTTCTTTCTAGATTTATGTCACAATAAAAGACTCACACCCCCACAGTGTTGTCTCAACAAGGCTGGTTTGTCCATGCTAAGATTCTCTGGCAATTTCCTCCATCAGAAATGCCAGTGATCTGCCTGCAGAAAATTTCTGCACTAGAAGGGAGTTGTTCTTATCACACAGAAAATGCCATACAAGGCTACATACAGCCCAGTTCAGATCCTACACCGTGTACATCCCCAGCTGTGGAATCCTGTTCCCCATGCTAGGATTATGCTAAACCATCTGTGACAGTTCATAAAACAGCCCCATCAGGCCCTATCCTCCCAATGTGTGGCCATGAGGGACTTTACACTCAGATTCAGTGGAAAGAGGTTTCAGACCTAAACCAGGCAAAGACAAAGAGACTCATATGTTGGTGAAAAGAAGATATTTTCTTCCCTGTCTGTGTCGGATGGTTTCTTTTTATAACTTTCTACTGGTGGTGCCATTAAAGTAAAGCAGCAGAGAACCAGAGATTTGCCTTTAACATGTAATTTTTCTTCATCCAAAACACTGTTCAGACACCTCTGAAGTTCCCCAAAGTGTTTTCTTCTCTTAAATGATGCTCAAATTTCCATGGTTTCCTGCTCGGGAATGGATTTTACTCTTCATAGCTAATCCATCCAGCTCTTTGGACCTCCGTGTAAATTCCTAATTATTGCAAGGTAGAGGGATGCTGGCAGGGCTTGAGACCTTTCCTCTTCTCTCTCTCACATTATCATTTTTAGGGCACTTGGTCATTTGAGACCAAATTCAGGTTTGTTACAGTTGTGAGGAGGGTTTTCTGTCTGACTTTACATGAAAGACAATGTTGATCCTTGCAAGGATGTGGAAATGCACCAGGTGACTCTGATGGTCCTTCTAGGATGCAAAGCCCCATGAAGCAGAAATGCAGCGTGATGAATGGATTACCTGGCTCTGAACAGGGAGCAACTGTGATGCTTGTGGCAATGTGTAGCCCTGGAGCTGGAATCACTGTTCCTGTGATCACAGATAGGAACTCATGGCCAAGGATTTCAGTAACAAATACATTTGAGTGGGGTTATTCCACAGTACATTTATTTGACATTTGTGTGTCAAATGCTAAGATTTTTAACATTTTGATGTCCTGCTGAGTTCTACTTCTATTTTTGACAATGTATTTTCTATCAAGAAGATTTTTAAACTTGGCTGCAAATATGAAGTGCTGGTGTTTCATTTCTTTTTTTTTTTTTTTTTACATTTTTCCTCACTGTAGGATTTGCTCTCCTTGGAGGACATGCTTCCTTCCTTACAACACAAGATATACATCTGGGCACTAATGAGAGTCTCACGGATACAGCAAGGTTGGTAGAATGTCACTTGATTGATCACTGCATTTGGTTGTTAATTGGGCTGACACCTGTCTTACAGAATTTTGGGAGCTGATATTTTCTTTCTGGAAAATGCCAGAAGCTAGTCCAAATTTCTTAAATATTTACAGATCAGTTCACAGAATCTGTAGCTCAGTAAAACTTTATTCCATCCTCTCAAGCTATCCTACACTTCCCACACTGTGGTGTTTGTGAGATCCTCAGGACGAGGTGAAGAGATGAGAATCTGACTCCATGTTCTCAGAAGGCTGATTTATTATGATATGATATGATATTACATAATGCCATACTAAAACTATACTAAAGAATAGAAAGGATACAGACAGAAGGCTTAACAAGAATGAAAATGAAAGCTCGTGACTGATGCCAGAGTCTGACACAGCTGATGGTGATTGGTCATTAATTAAAAACAATTCACATGAAACCAATCAACCATGCACCAGTTGGTAAACAATCTCCAAACCACATTCCAAAGCAGCAAATACAGGAGAAGTGACTCAGATAATTATTATTTACATTTTTCTCTGAGGCTTCTCAACTTCCCAGGAGAAGAAATCCTGGAGAAGGGATTTTTCAGAAAATATCATGGTGACACCACACTGAGAACTATTTTGGCATATAGAGTGTTAATTAGAGCTACATTTACTAATGGAACAATTTTATGAACCTCAGTAGTCATGCAATTCCACTGATGACAGCACATATATTCTAACAAGACTCAAACTGAAGCAGGAAATGGCATCACAATCCAATATCAAACCTTGTGGTTCTGCTGCCCTTGGAGCAAAATCAAAAAGCAAAGACACAATTTATGTTTGTTAGGCCGGCTGCTGGTGGGCCTTAGCCTGCTGAAGTAGTGTCCCTGCAGTGGCAGGGTGGCACTGAGGGCCTTTCTGATCCCCTCATTTCAGCAGCATGAAGCTGGACCAACACTTTGTAGCCAGTTTCAGATTTTCCTGCACCTTCCTTCCCAGCTGTACCCACTGCCAGGACTGCTGTGGAGGCTGGGCTGTGGCTCCCTGCCCTCTCTGGCATCCCTGGAAGATGCCAGTCATGCCCAGTCCCACATGCAGGGGTGGGGAGCAGCCTGTCTCCATTGCTGTGCAGGGAGGACCTGAGCTCAGAGGTTTTCTGCAACCTCTGATGTTGCAGAAAGCTGGCAGAACATGAGGTCCTGTGTTGCAGGTGCTCCTGCTGTTTACCATGGCACACCAGCTATTAAAGCTTCATCCAGCCTTAGCATTATCCTGCTTTCTAGGCAGTCCTTTTGCAGCCTGAGGTTGATTCAGTCAGGCCCAGCTGTTGGAAGGTTAGCAGTGTCTGAGTGGTCCTTTTTGTTCTGGTGAAAGATATGCAGTGTCAAGGTCATCAGGCTCGATTCAAAATGTGCAAATCAGGCAGATGAGTTCCACTGCCTTTGCTGAATACCACAGTTCTCTTGCTGAATACCACTGTTTGAGAACTGTGTTGCTGTTCTCTGCGGTGAAATCCAACAAAAATTAAAGAAAAAAATATCAAACATTTGGACATTTTAAATTTTCCTTCCTTGTTTTTTTACTACTGAAATGGAAGACATATGGTGTTGATAGTAGAAAGTAAAAATCTCAATCCCTTGAGGCCTGGAAGTACTAGGCTTAACTCTCTGCTAGATACATAAATCTGCCAGAATCAAAGTGAGCTGCAACAACAGAATCATAGAATATTTTGAGTTGGAAGAGACTTTAAATATCATGTTGTTCATAGAATATTTTGAGTTGGAAGAGACTTCAAGTATCATCTTGTTCCAACCCTCCTGTCATGGACAAGGACACTTTTCACTAGACTAGGTTGCTCAGAGTCCCATCCAGCCTAGCCTTGAATACAGCCAGGGATGGGGCATCCACAGCTTCTCTGGGCAACCTGTGCCAGAGCCTCACCATCCTCACAGTCAAGAATTTTTCCTAAAATCATCTAAACCTACTCTCTGTCAGTTTGAAGCCCCTAAATAGTCCCTCTCCATCTTTTGCGTGGGCTCTGTTCAAGTATTGGAAGGCTGCAGTTAGGTCAGTCTGGAGCCTTCTCTTTTCCAGGCTGAATAATGCCAGTTCTCTCAGCCTTTCCTTGGCAGCAAGGTGCTCCCTCTCTGATCACCTTGCAGCTCTCATCTGCACTACTGCAAAGCTGGCTGTAAACCCCAGCAGCCAAACCTGCAGGAAGGGCAAGGATGAAGTCAGGGCCCTTCCAAAACATTTTTCTGTAATAACCTCTGCAAGCATTGTCCCACCAGCCATGCAGGACTGTCACCTGCAGCCTCTCTGCCAGTCAGATGCCCATCCTACAGGAAATCTGACGCAAAAACGGATATGCTTAATATAAACTAGTTTTCATTTCTTCTTCTTCCCAAATGTGTAGTAAAGGGACATTAAATCTTTTGTTTACAGTGTCCTGAATGACCTTTGTTTGCACAAGCAAAAAAGGAAAAAGGCAGACAATAAACTACAAGAAACAAGGCAATAAATAGAAGCAAGTAAACCTTCCAGCCATTCTGAAGGCATTCCCATTCTGTGGATAAAGTTTCTACAATATCTACTTCCCAAATAAACCTCCAGCCCCCTTTTCTCTGTCACTGCTTGCTCTTCTGGGACAAGCCCCTATTTATGACTCCTACCTGGGGATTTTGCTCCTCTGCTCAGTCACAACTCTCTCTTGCTACAGTGGACAGGGGCTTTTCCCAAATCCTTACAGTCCCAGTGCTCTGCTCCACTCCTGCTGTCATTAGCAGAAATACTACTGACTGCATAATCAAGGCTGAGTAGTTTACCCAAAAGAACAACTGGAGTGTTAATTCCTTGGTGCTTCTTGTGAATGAAAGATGACATCCCAACCTCATTCAGATAATGTAAGAACAGAAAAAGAATGCCTGTAGTAGACCCAGAGGGTATTTCAAATATTTACAGGCATGTGTCTGGGGCTCTGAAGGCCTTTGAAGTATTTGAGATTGAGACTTAAAGCAAAAGGGGCACAGATCCATAAAAGTCACAGGTTTTATTAGAACTGCTGCAGGTGAGGGTTGAAAGCATTGCTGCTGTGAACATATTTTTAGTGACTTATTACCTGCTCATAAATCAGTTTCTCCATGCTTCACAAGACATTTACATTTATGCTGACACTGTGGCAAAAAGTTTCCGTCCATTAAGGAGCTGTGAGCCTTTCAGTGCTGTTTAACATGTCTGATCTGTCACCTGAAATGAAATATAAGTACTGTGTCTGGATTTCCCACTGCAGAGCAGTTCCACTGGGCACCACTAAAGCTCAGGGGCCATCTTCAGGTTCAGTGGAGCTCTGAAGAGCTCATAGGATGATTTAACCACTGGAATTATTAGGGCATTAATCTCTGCATTTATGGGGAACGGGTTTATTTTGCTGAGAACACATCCATTGTCTGTCCCTGTGAGACTATGAGTGAAAGTGAAGTGGTTTTGTGAGAAGTTTAAAGCTTTTGAATGGATATAAACTGTCAAAACAAAAGCAAAACTACCTTGCATAGCAGTATTCTGTACAAAACATATGCAAATGCCCCATTTTCAAATTCAAAAGTCTGCCATACCAAAAAGGCATACTTTGTGCTTCATTTTGGATGCCTCAGAGGATACAGCTGAGGTAAAAAAAAATTCAGGTTTTCTCCATACAAATAAAAATTACTTTGAAAAGAGAGAAATGCAACATTTCAATGTACTCAATGTTCCAATATAACATATTACCAGGCTCTGGGATTTTGAAGGTGATAGTCTCATGGTTTTGAAAAGGAATGAAAAGAGAGAAAGACCTAGTAGTTGATAAAATAAGAACATTAAATGTAGTCACCTGATGAACTCGTGCTTACAGCCCTCAGCTTCCAAAACTTCACCTTTGATAAGACTCTTTTATATATTCAGGACTTTTTTTCCCCTATGCAATTCCAGCCTTACACAATTTCCTTTCAACTGATTAAATTACTGGAGACTTAATCATTCTCCTGTAATCATAGACCTCCAGGTGAGGGTTATTTGTGTTTTTTTTTCCCCAAGTTCAGTTTCATTTTGTTTTCACAAAAAATAAAGCCAGTTTACCACTGATTTTCCTACTGTAAAACATGACATCTAGAAATGCTGGCAGAAGGACTGTCTGATGTCCTGCTGGTAGGTGTCTAATAGATCTGATATCTACTTCCAACAGACTAAAGATGAAAATCCAGCAGTTTTCACTAGTTGTTGATTATGACTGAATTTTCCCTAATGGCATACCTTATGAAGGAACCATCTTCTTTAATTTCTTGATCAGCTGTGTCAAATAGGAATCCGCTGAGCTGACATCCTAAAAGAAAAAAAAAGCTATAAGGAAAGTGAGCCATTTCCCAATATGATTGTCCCTTTCCTTGACTGTTGGGGGCTGGCTGTGTCTTGTTCAGGGAATCCACCAGTGGGATGGCTAACAAAAGGAACCATGCATCACATCCATGATGACCAGCTCAGAACAAAACAGGTTTCCCCCTGAGAAAGGAACTGGTGAGCTGAGAAGAAATAATGGCACCAACAGTAACTCTTCCAGTACTTTGTAATCAGTAAATACCTTGTTCAGTTCCTCCTTTTCATTTGTAGCTTCTATTGACAGTCTTTTCTTCAGAGAGAGCTCTACAGGCAATCTTGTAATTTTATAAGAGCTTTGCTTGTGTGAGGAGCGTCTGATATGAGTAGAAAATTCTTATAACTGACTTCATCAGGAGCCCTTGATGATGATGGTACTAACAGCCTTATTTCCACAAGAGGAGATGCAAGAATTTGCCATGGCTAATCAGGAAGGCAGATACTGCAAGGATTTTTTCCACATTTTCCTAATTCAGTCCTCCCTTGTTTTGTTTCAAGGTCCTATTTCAGATAATATGAAAACACACAAAATGCTACTTCAAAGTCAAGCTTCAGGGCCTGATTAAAACACAGAAATGCAGAGAAATTAAGAGCTCCAATCCATATTTAATTTATCTAAAAAATTCAGAATATACTATGCTAATTCCTGTGTCTTTCACACTTCAGCAAATGAAGTTAATGCCAGAATGGTACAGGGGCTTCTGCAACCCCTTCCCTTGTTCTGAGTTTGAAATTTGGGCATTACTTGAACCCTGTGAGTCAATACACAGGTGTGTAGGTAGGAGAAAGCAGACCAACAATCCCAGCCTGTTGTGTTTCTGTGTTTATTAAGATCAGTAAACAATTGTGGTAATCTAAGATCTGTATTGCTGATCCTCACAAAGTCAGGCTACCATACAGAGTCTATAATATTCAGTCAATGCTGAATTTGTTCTTTGCTAAAAGACTGAAAAAATCATATACCTTATCTCTTCTGAGGTTATCCAATTCTTTAACTGTCACACTATCACATAATCTCTTATCTTATTCAGAGAGATTAACATGTATCAATGTTCCATCTACAATGAAAAGCTAAAGAGGAAAGAATATAAAATAGAGCAGCAGTTTTCATTTACTTACTATAGTAGTGTTAGGAAGTGAAACTTCTTACTTATTAGCAGCTTGTTAAATGACTACATTTGAGTCAGTTCTGCAGGCATGATAAATTATTCAGATAGCTGAAAAATATTGATTCATTACCATTTCTCATTAATATTTATGTGTTGCATGGTGAAGAGTGCAATAGTGGTATATTTATTATGTTTGACTTGAGTATTTTCTGCCATCTCTAGGGTGCTGTCCAGCATGACAAATGCAATCTTGGCTCGAGTTTATAACCATAATGATCTGGACCTAATGGCAAAAGAAGCCACAGTCCCAATAATCAATGGATTGTCTGATTTATACCATCCTCTTCAGATTTTAGCTGATTACCTAACTCTTCAGGTAAAAATATAAACAATTTTTTTTTGCTAATTCTTAGTGAGTATTTGGGGAAGTCATCTTCAAATCCATTTATCTCTAGGTTTTTCAAAGTAGCAATTATATGGCACTTGTTGTTTAAAGAGATCTTCATCCAGCAATACAATTAAGGACCTGTTTAATTTAAAACAATTACATAGTCCTATCAGCTGTAGTGGGGGACTGAAGTTAAGCATAAAATTAAGTATTTTATTGGAATTAGTCTGCAATCCAAAGAATGTACAGAAGGCTGTACATATTAAGACAAAGATGAGAATCTTGCTCAGGCAAAGTCAGCAGATTTTTTTCATTGGCTTAAAAACACTCAGTAGTTTGCTCTTGATTCCTCCCTAATCTGTGGACATCTTAAAAGGAATCACTATTTATGTATTAGGAAATGGTTGAACAAATTTGTTTTGAATAAGCAAGTTAATGTTACCAGTACCAACACTTAGTGTTCAGGCACTTTAACCAGTTTAAACCTTTCTCACCTCAAAGAACAGTTATAAGAGATTGTATTTTTTATTTTTCATCTAATGTAACAGTGGATCTGACAACTGGATAATATTTTACACACACAGAATACCAGATGTTTATCTGTGAACAGAAGGACTGTATGGTTTTACAATCAGTTGAGGATCTGGCTTATAAAAAAGATTATTATACTGCAGGGCTGGTTGACAACTATGATGAACTCCTCTGACCTTGTTTACTTTCTGAATGAATAAAAACCACACTGCTTGAAAATGGTAGGGCAGAATAATTTTCTGATTTATTCAGCTATGTTTCTCAGTTGTTGGGGACTTTGCTATGGGACATTCAGTGTGTGGAAAAGATCAAGTGCGAGTAATATTAAATTATTCATGCTTTACACCTTAAGTACTGGAAGGCTCATGTGTTTGGTGAAAATCACTTCTTTATTTTAAGTAATTTTTTGTAAATTTTTTATATTCATGGTGAAGAGGCCAGCAAAAATTGGTGAACTAAAGACTAAAATGCTTACAGACCTCAGGATAAGGGAGATTTGTGAGATCACATTGAGCCAGCCTCAATGTTCAAATTGCATAAGAGACAGTAAGCTATTATGAGAATGTCATAATTTTATTGTTAACACTGTGTGCAAACAAAAGTCAGGAGAATCTTCTGTTTGTGTTTTGTGGGGTGTTCTGTTTTGGAAACACCTTATTAATCAGTATTTTATCACTTGTGAGTAACACTCTCCAGAGCAATCTGTAACTCCCAGCCCACACAGCCATGGGTATCTCTGCTCCTAAATGTGGTTTTATCTCAGCCACTGACTGACTCCAGCACCCAGGCTCACAGTGCTGTTGCCCTCTACTCCACCTCCAGCTAATGAAGAGAGTCCAATGAGCATCCCAGTCACCTTCTGGAGATGCATCTCTTTCTGCACTGATCTTAGGGGGAAGCCTGTGGAAAGCAGCAGGATGGGAACATGCCCTGTTGATCACCCTCTGCTCCTCCATTGCATCCTTGCACAGGACAGCTGTGGCAGAAGCTCCAGGTGAATATGAACCCGGGCTGCACTCTTCCCTGGCTTGACTTCCAGGGGCAGCACCAACAGGTGTGGGTGTTCTTGCTGCACCAAACACCAGGGAGGATGAATTTGGTGATGAAGAAACAGGTCCATAGTAGTTGGTGCTCAAACAAAAGACATGGAGAGGTGTCATGACAAAATGAGCGCTTACAGTGATCACAAAGAATGGCTCAGCTTTTATACAGATGAGGAAGTTTTTTTTTTTAAATTTGCAGCACTTTCACACTCAGCCCAATAGGCAGAGCACCACTTCATCCATCTACCCATCTCTCCCTGACTCTTTCCAGCGTGTTCCTCAGCCCAAAATTTGTCAGGAGATCTTTATAGGGCAGCTGGGTGGCCACCCTGCTGTGCCAAGGGCATGTTGCACTGCTGGCTGCTGACTCACTTTCCATTCCTGTTTCCTATCCAGGAGAGAGGGGCAGGCAGGGGAGAGCTCTCAGCAGCTCCCTGTGAGTGATGGCACTGCCTGAACTCTCCCTTTCTGTCCCTCTGCTCCCTTTTTTTCCTCTTTGCACTGTACAGTGAGTTGGAGAAGACGGGGGTGGCATGTAATGAAACAACATTTTAATCATATAATGAACTTTACCAGGCCACAGAAGTGAGATTAACTCTTGAAGACGTGTGAGCCACAGGGTCTGGTTGCTACTTAGCCCAATCAAGTTTCTTATGGGATTTTCAGCAAGATGTCATCCAAGTCCTGCCTGCAAGTAGATTAATACAGGAAGGATGTGGAATGGTACCACTGATTCTTTAAATGAGTTGAAAGACCATACATAACATTTAGACCGTTTCTGTGCAATACAAAGGCAATTTATTTGATTTATACATATATGCAAACTACAGTAGTGGCACAGACTGCTAGCCTAATATTTAAATGTAACTAGAGATTTTGTGCAGCTTATTTCTCTTTAAAAAATGTCTCTTCCCTATCCCTGTAAATATTTTCCTGCCTGGATCTGTTCCTCCCTGCTGTCAGTACATACCCAAGATGTACTTTTTTTATTTTCTTTTTTTTTTTCTTCTCTGTTTTTCAGTGCAGCTCTATACTCACTCTGGTCCTCTTCATGCTTAGCACATTTTTCTTCTTCCATTTTCTATATTCTATTAATTTAGTTGTATGCCTTCTTGAACCCTCCTCAAGAACTTTCTCTTTGGTCTGAAACTACATAATTGCATGGTTTGTTTTGAAAAAATGTTTTCTTGTTTATAGCTTCTTTTCTCTTTTCACAGGTTCATTTTAGTATAGTCCATTGCATCCCCCAAACAATGCAGCTGGTTTATTTTCAGGGCTGTCAATTCTCATTCTGTATTCAGAGCAAATTCTCATCCTGGAAATGCTCTTTTCAGATCATGCAGTGTGTTCCTGTTATGGATATTGGGGTGAGATTCCTCAGGTTCAGCATCTTCCTGCCCAGTGCCTTCTTCCTGAGCGACCTGGACCCCCTCATGTGTTTGAAGTCTAAGCTGGCTCTGTCCTTTAATATTGTGCTCAGGGTTAATGCCCTCCATTAAGGCAAGAAAAATGTTTTACTTAACCTATATATACACTATCTTCCTTCTTAAAGGTTGTGTTGAATTGAGTGTGCTCAAGTTATAACCCACTTGGAATGGTTGCAAACACATAAATAAGCTATTTTTGAGGATTTGGGGATTTATCCTTTAAAGACTGTGAGTTTGTGAGCACACACTGAGCGCCTGAAGTGCCCTGTTTGTTCTGAAACAGCCACGAGCTGAGTTCACCCAGTGCCTCTCAGTGTCCTGGGCAGGAGCTGTGGCTCAGCTTCTGCTCTGCTCAGCGTGGCTGGAGGGCAGCATCACACCATCTGTATTCCAGAGACAGCCTGGCTATTGACATTGATTCAATTGATATTAATGTCACTGGCCAAATCAGCTCGCTTCTAGCTGGCCAGACTGGTAATTAGAGTGGATCCATATGCCACTAGCTTTTTATGTCACTGGTCTGGGGGGAATTTTCTTTTTCAGAAAGCAACGGTTGGCATAAGAAATACATCGGTGGTTTCTTTTTAAACAGCATAACAAATAATGCTGCCCAGCTAGAAAAGGGCTGCAATATATTCTCAAATTCTCCTTGCTGTGTGATCCCAAGACCTCAAATTATTACAATTTTCAAATTCATCACCATAATCATCCTTATTTTTCTAACAATTAGAAATCCCAACTAAGATCTGTCCTGATCTTCTAAAATATACTGCATCAATAACCAGGACAAAAACCAGTGTGGGAATAAGAAAGAACTGGCCCAGCATCTGCCCTAAGCCCAGTTTGAGAAGCAGAAGATCCAAGTTTGCCCAGTTTCTCATTTACTGGATTGCACTGTCTCCTGAAGGGCTAAAGCTTTGATTAGTCCCTGGCATTCCATTTTAAAATTTGACAGATTATTGATTCATTATTCAAAAGCTTGTTTTAATTGAGGGCTGTTATGACAGTTGTGGTCAAACATTTCAGAATTAATCTATAATGGTGTCAGAGTTTCAGTCTCGCTGGAAGCAAGTCCAGGCAGAGGCAGACACAAATGTCCCCAATTAGTTAACCCAGGCTTCTCCACACATACAGCAGGGTCAAATCACTGAGCAGACTGATTTTCTCCAAGAGTTGCCTACACTGATACACTGCAGCCATGGATAAGAACAGAATGAAACATTATAAAAGCAACATGAGGGTGAGAAAATTGAATGTAAAATTGGTATTACTTATTTAGCTGGGATTTTTCATGAAAATAACACAGGCAAGATTTATGGCACTACAGCAGCAATAACTACTTTGTCAAAGAACCTTCATAAGGGAGAAGGGCTCTAGACTTTCTAAATGTGTTATTTTTTGTGTGGATTTACTAGGAGTCATGTTCCAAATGTAGAGTGAAACTGCAGAGCACCCATGCAGGAGTAAAGCCTACATCAATATGACATAATTTGTAAAAACTGGGGAGGGATGCAAAGGGGAAATTTCTTCAGAGGTTCTGGTGATCAGCAGGTATTGATTGTAAAGGCTCTCATTTAATTTAGAGTGTTACTATCATGGCAAAACACTTTCAGCAGGATTTCACCTGTGTGATTGTGTAAGCACATACTACAAGAGGGAGAGGGTGGGAGGGGAAGTGTGTCTTATTTACTGTAGCTTTTGTTTTGCCTCCAAGCTTTCTGGTTCTGACCAACAGAGTCACCTCATCTTTGCTGGAAGCTGAGGGGGTGTGTTTGCTTATAAGCAGTACAGTCACAGACACAGTGATCTGGCTTTAGATGAAGAGGTTTGAATTACAGCAGCAGTGCACCAGTGGCAGCATAAAGCCTAGCACAGGATACAAAACAGGCTTCACTGGCACACACACGGCTTGATTCTGCCCTGCTATGACTCTTTCCATTAGCTAAACATCTTCATTAAAATCAGTTCAGCTATGTCCACTCTACACAGTAGTCACTGCAGATGTGGTTTGCAATTTGCACTGCATATCAGGGATCATTATACAGACATGTCCAGTACTCCATATTTTATCTGTAACAGCCAGCAGCTTGGGAAAACAGAGGAGAGCACTTAGTATGCACTGGGCTTCTTTTAATGCAGAGCAGCAGCTGGCAGTAAGGTGAAGTTGTTTAACATAGCAGTGTATTTGTGACTCTAGTCAATGCTTTGAGTATTAAGGCTGAGATGTCTATTTTTAAACAGTGAGATGAAAAGAACTCAGGACTGTCTCACTTGCTTCTGGCTGTGGGTTCTGGTCTCAGCTATCACTAAGCTCTAAATGGAAACAACACCTTAAATAAATGCTTCAGTTTGGCCTTCTCCTAGCAGCACTATTGCTAGGAGATGTGGAAGGACTTTGAAAGATCCTTGGAGACCTGCAGAATGGTTATACTGAAATAACTTCCATGTCCACACAGTCCTGATTTGTTCTCCTGTAAATGCCCTTGCATCCAACCTCTGCAAATGAGCCTGCTGTTAACAAACTTATCTGAAAAGCAATATTTTTGCAATAGCATAGTTTTAGCCCTTAAACCTGAACAGTCTAGGACTCTATCCAGTCTAGGTATTTACAGCACTTTAATGTCATTCAATTTTCAAGTACTACCATTTTTGACTCAAAATTGTGGTCACTGAAAGAAATGCTAATAACTTTGTTCCAGAACAACCTCACAAACTATTTGTTTAGGAGAAGCTGCTTCCAGGAGAGGAGGGGGTGGTCCCAGCCCTTTTCCTGTTTGGTCTTTTGGCATCTTTTCTGCAACTGCCTGCAAGGTTGCCACTTAGTACAATGTGGATGCTTATCCTCTCTGACAAGCATTGAATCATGTCACACAAAGTGTTGAAACACTGTCTGGCTTCCAGCTACTACAATGCAATTGTAGCATGGCCCAGATTTGAACTAAGAATAAAAGGCTCTCCAGAATTTGTTTCAAGTCATGAGGTAGAGTTTTACAGGGCAGGCTTATAGGAGAATTTGGTTATGTTTTTGTAAAAATTTTGGTAGCAGCTTAAGTGCCTATAAACATGGATATTTAAAACAAGGCCCATTAAGGAGCCTCAAATTGTCCTGCTCTGGATGTAACTCCTGGTACTCTTGTTCCTCCTTAGGCCTTATCTGCTTGGGGTGGAGGGACAGAGTAACTGCACGTGGCCAGGCTCTAAGTGCCGCCAGGCAAAGCCACAGTTAACTCTGTAATGCTGTTTCAAGTTTGGGTAATCCACATTTTTTTAAAAAAATCCCTGCACTCTTTGGCTGAAGAGTGGAGAACAAATGCTGCGGGCCAAGAGTGGCACAGCTGCTTTCAGAGTGCTGCTCTTTGCTGTCCTGTGCAGCTGGGGGTGGAGATGCACCCCCAGGACCTGGCACTGCCATGGCCATAGGGAACAGTGTGCAGAGGCAACCAAGCCAGAGCAAACCTCAATTGGGATATTTTCACAATCTGGGGGAAAGCTGGAAGGAGTTCCACTCCAGGCGTTTAGACTATCTCTACAGTAATAATTTCCAACACTCACTGATGTTTATGAGGCCCAAAGAACAGCTGTTCATCAGCGATGCTAAAATCACTTTGTGTCGGCTGCTGAATCTCTCAGCCTGAGCCTCACCACGTGGCACATATGCCAGTGTTTCCTTCTCATATGTGCCAATGTGTCATCCTCACATGTGTCAATGTGTCCTTCTCACATGTGTCAATGTGTCCTTCTCACATGTGCCAATGTGTCCTGCGGTGGTGTTCACAGGGGTCCAAGGAAGAGGGAAGAGACAAGGATTTGACTCCATGTTTCAGAAGGCTGGTTTATTATTTTATGATATATATTACATTAAAATTATACTAAAAGAATAGAAGAAAGGATTTCATCAGAAGGCCAGATAAGAATAGAAAAAGAAAGAATGATAACAAAAGCTTGTGTCTTGGACAGAGATTCTGAGCCAGCTGACTGTGATTGGCCATTAATCAGAAACAATTATTGGAGACCAATCACAGATCTACTTGTTGCATTCCACAGCAGCACATAATCATTGTTTACATTTTGTTTTTGAGGCTTCTCAGCTTCTCAGGAGAAAAATCCTAAGGAAAGGATTTTTCATAAAATGTGTCTGTGACAATGTCCTTCTCCAGGGGAAGCAGCAGCACTTGGCCCTTCTTGTACGACAGGGGGGCTTCCCTTCCATGACCATCCTGCAGGAGCAGCAATTCCAGGTGTGCTCCATGCAGGCAGCACTTGAAGGCAGCCAGCTGCCTTTGCACAGACCCTTCTGATCATTCCCTCCTGTCCATCAGCCTGCCAGCTCCTCTGGAATGTAACCCCAGGGTTTGTGGTTGCTTTGGCAGGAGCACTATGGAGGGCTGCAGGGGCTCACCATGGCCTGGATCGGGGACGGCAACAACGTCCTGCACTCCTTCATGGTGAGCGCTGCAAAGCTGGGAATGCACCTGAGGATTGCCACTCCCAGGGTAAGGAAAAGCAAACCTGAGCAGAAAGGAAGGCAAACTGCACCAGGCTTGTCTCAAACACTCAGGCATGGCTCAGGGGCCCAGCTGGGGGTGCCTGCATCTATCCCGAGTGCCTGTTTTCAGAACCAAGGTACAAAATCCCGTTATTTGGATGCAAAGCAGGAGTGATTCCACTGAGCCCAACATCAAAAATGGGAATACATGACAGGAGTATAAACCATGGAGGATCACAGTTCCATCTGATAAAGCCTTACAAAGCCATCCAATGCACTTTCCCTGTCCAAAAAAAAAAAAAAATTAGGCCTGTTTCAGATAGGTGGAAGTGTTGCGTCTCATTTCATGTAAATTGGTGGTGCAGCATTTTAGAATGTGCAGCATTTTATATTGCATTGTAATACAATATAAAATATTTTTAAATCAGTTTAGAACAAAAAAATTAAATGTTGTATATGCATTTAATTCTGTAATTGTCAAAATACATTTTTCTTATATTTTTAGAACAATTTTCACCACTTTATCTCCAAAATAAACTTTCAACAAAATCAACAGTTTCCTCAAGTTTTACAGTTTTGAAGGTATTCTTCTTCCATGGCCAATGGTTCACAATGGTTCAATAAGTATTTTTCTAACTGTTCTTATTGATAAGTGAAGATCTAACACATGTATAATGATGTCTTACCCATCATCTCTTTTGTCAGGGCTTTGAACCAGACCTCAGGATAACTAAAATAAGTGAACAGAACTCCAAAGAGGTAGGAGCCTAAGAAACAGCCCAGTAGAATAGTTTGAATAGAGTTTATTATCATTATAAATGAAGTTCCTTGTCTTAAAGATTTTCCTAATTTTATTCACTCTAGTATGGTACCAAGTTGCTTCTCACAACAGACCCTTTGGAAGCTACAGACAGTGCCAATGTCTTAGTCACAGACACTTGGATAAGCATGGGACAAGAGGAGGAGAAGAAAGAAAGACTAAAGGCTTTTCAAGGTTATCAGATTACAATGCAGGTAAAAACTGAGATTTTGGGGTTTATTTATGTTTTCACAGTTTCCATATCACCATAGGACACAAAACAACATGACACACACACCGCTGTTCTCAATGTGAAAAAGGGGAAGTTTATTTTCTAACTCCAACATTTATAGATTTTTAAAAGTGACAGTGGGTTGGAGGGTGAAAGTGCCACCTCTCCAATGACACTGGACAAACCAACAGTCCATCAAATTTCTCTTCCATAAAGGAACGTAAAACAATAAGTTATTTACATAAAGTGTGTGAGAAAGTTCGTTACAAGAATGTAAATATCAGAAGGTTTAGAATATCTTAAAAAATCAGAGCAACACTTTGCATTTATAAGAATCAACATCAACCAAGCAGGAGTTTGGGGGTCTTGAGTGGGGCCATGGAAGAGCCACATGCAAACCTCCCTCCAGCTGAGAAAACCTCACAAAGATAACAAAGTTTTAATTATATCATACACTCCACATGGCTTGGCCTCTTTCAGAGCTTCCCAACGGGATCCAGCTCCAGAACATGTGCAGCAGAGAGGGTTTCACTCTACTTCTAAACTCAGAGAAATTGGAGTGACTTTTTGACTTTTGTGAAGTCAGCATTGAACTCTTACAGACTTGCATGGAGATATTCCCATCTTATTCACAGATGAGGAATTCTTTTGAAGTCTGTGGAATTCTTCTGAGTTCATCATCCAAGTAACCAGAGTGGGAGTTAATATAAAATTTGTTAACTTTTTTACTAGTTAAGGATTTTGCTAATGTCCTCACATATGTCTGCATTTTATATGTTTTTTAATCTACAGACTGCAAAATCTGCTGCTTCCAACTGGACTTTTTTACACTGTTTACCCAGAAAGTCTGAAGAAGTTGATGATGAAGTATTTTATTCTCCACAGTCATTAGTTTTCCAGGAGGCTGAAAACAGAAAATGGACAATTATGGTAAGAATAAAAAGAAATAAAGATAACATTATTTGGAGAATCGGGTCAATTCTGTTCTACCTTCAATTCAACCTGGTTCCACAATAAATAGTGAATGTTAAAACATACGTTTCAAATTTACCCCAGAGCACATCACAATTTTGACTATGGAAAACATTTGTAACACAAATATTTCTGGGCACAAATGTGATCTATTTTGGTGATATTCTGCTGTTGCTTGACCCAGGTTTTATCACTAATTGAAATCTACAATATAAACTGTTGGGATTTTTGGTAATTAACTCACTGGATTTACTCTAATGATTAACTCAACCTCTCAATTAAAACATGTTAAATGCTGAGGTCCCAGGGTCTGGTTTAGAAACTGCAGTTTCCCAAACACTTAAAGCCAGTTATTTTCTCTCAGGAAAAGCTGCTGCTGACACCAATGGGAACTTTCCCTGAGAAAATGCTGGAAGAGCAAAGATTTGAATAATCCTGAAAAGTTATGGTGTGGGTGACGCTGTGTGATCATGGGAGCCATGAGGGACACTTGGCATTTAACATAAACCACAACTCCCCTCTCAGCATTCCTGGAATTTCAGAAAATTATTGCCAGATCTCAGTAGCCTATTATTTTTTTTTTTGGCTTTCGATCTACCAAGCTGACAAAAGCTAGAGAAAACTTTCAGAGGTAAAAAGAAAAACAGAGATGGCATTGTCAGAGTTCTGAGATGAAGTCTAGGTGTGCTCCAAATGAATAAATAAGGGGTTTAGTGTTGTGTTTGCTAAAACCTCAGACATTGGACACAGTCAAAATTACTAACAAATTTGTGTTAAAATCATAGTTTTGTCCTTAAAATTCAACAAAGTGCTTGGATTTTTTGTTTTAATTTTGCAATGTTTCTAACTGCCCTAAATATTATTTTTTAAAAGAAAGAAGCCCTTTACTTTGGGTTCCAGATGCACATTTTGGGGGGGCTGGGGGGATGAAAGGAAAATGTCATCTTTGTATTTTATCAACCTATAAAAATAATGAATGTGTGGGTCGTGTTTATATAGTATTTTCTACCACTTGTAGCACAGAGAGCAAACTGAAGAATAGATTATTTGCTCAGCTGGAGATGCAAGCAGGGCTGAGATGCAGCCACGAATGGGCAGCACTGAGGGGCTGCACAGCTGTAACTCAGACACCTCTGTGTGCCTGGCTGGCCCTGGCTATCAGTTTCTCTGGGTCTGGATTGAAGGCACTTGAGAGAATTGTTCATGTTTGGACTCAGGTGTTTATTATTTCTTATCAGTAAAACAGTCTCACTACTGTGAGTTTGGCAGCTTTTCATTAGAAGGCACAAAATGGCAACAATCTCTTGTTACAAGGTCTTTTAAAGCTAAACTATCCAATAAAGAGCTGACACCTGGATTATTTTCCATTTTAACCCAATAACTGATCCCAAAGAGCTGCAATGCTTTTCTGCCCAGTTACAAAATGCCACCCAAACCCATGGAGAAGGAGGAAGAAGGTAAAGAACAATCTGCCTCCACCCAAAGCCTCCATCTTGCTTCCATCCACAACATACTAAAAATCCCAAAACCTCAATTTCTCACCAAGTGGTACACCTACACTACTCTCTATAATCTATTTCACACTTTTGTGGATTCCAGTCTATCTTGAAGTCTGGGAAACTTTCTCCATGAATGAGGGTCAGAGTCACTGCTCCCCTGGGGGTCAGGGCACCCCAGAGCAGACAGAGAAATATTCCCAGTGCCCTGGGTTTCCACACCTGGCAGTGATGAGGGGAAAGGAAGAACAAGACCACAGCCCCTGGAGAACCCTCACAAACCCAGTGCTGGGCCAGAATAACAATGTGCAGTCGGACCTTGTTGTGAAATCACAGCACCAGGTAAAGAACCAGGTAAAGCCTTATCAAGGCCAGGCAAGTGTGGGATTTGTTGTGAGCACAGGCATGGAAGGGGCAGCAGAGCTGCTACAACACCACATTTCATTTACCTGACTAAATCACTGCCATTTCACAGCTGTGCCAAAGGCTGGCCAGGCAGGGCAGCAGGGCTGGATGGCACACTCTTAACCTCAGTGAGGATTTTCCATGTTTCATTACAGAAAGTACAGTTAAACTGGGATAAATTTCAGAGCCCATCTTCTGGTGTGGCTCTCACTGATGCTAATGGAAAGTGCTGGAATCCACAAGCCAGCCCATGTGATGTCTGGGTACCCACAGCATCTCCTAGAAGTAGCAGAGAATACATCACAACATGCCAAAAAGGCTTCAGCATTTGATCTAAATGCTTGTGTGAATTGCTCCTAAGCTGTCCATTAATATATTTTGTCCACACTGAGAAAATCTATCAGCTGCAATACACTGATTTTCAGCTCTTGCCTGATTCATCATAAGAAATTCTAGCAAATAAATCTGAGTGTACCATTTTTGTCAGGATAATAACTTTCAACACAAGGCTTCAGAGCTGGAAAATATTTCCCCCTTATTTATTTTTATGGAGTATCTGTTTCCAATGTGATTGGATTTTTTTCTTCTCTTCCTCCTCTAGGCTGTCATGGTTTCCCTGCTGACAGATTACTCACCACAGCTACAAAAACCCACATTTTGATGCTTGGATTCCTGCCAGGAGAAAAATATTCCTCATCAGCAGAATATTCTGGTCTGCAAACACATAGATCTTCTTCATAAAGGACAAAGGCAATGAGTGATTTTTTTTTTTAATAAAACCATATATTTAGCTGTATAATATTGCATTACAGTTCTGAAAATGTTCAAGACAATAAACACCATTGCAGAAGCTGCTTTTCATCTGGATGCTCCCAGCTGGCCCTCCTTTTAGGGGATCAGCATCATGGAACACATTCCAAGGTTGTACCTTAATGGTTGGGTCTACCCCATGCACAGGCATGGTATAATCTAGGTGTAGGTGTGGTGGCCTTGCACTGTGTGATATTGATTTTTATAAAGATTTTTAGCTTTTTTCATATATTTGTCGCTTTGTAGATTTTTAATATATAGTTGTATAGTTTATAGTGCTTTTCCTCCCCTCTCTCACATTTTAGAACAATAAGCTAACCCTTTCTAACACATTCTTGAAATTCTGTTTAGTCTTATTCTCAAGAAGGGAATTTCTAACAAGGACATCTTGTTTTCCACCAGAATTTGAGAGACATAACAACATATAGGACAAAAAAAACCCCTGGACCAGCTCCAGAGGGGCAGAGCCAAGGGTGGGTTACTGGGGCAACTGATCTCTGATTGGATGTACTGGCCAGATGTACCAATAAATTAACTTTATAAAAATTATACAAATCCTGTATCACATGTGTGCAGAGCCATTTTTGTGCACCTGAAAACTTTCATTAAAGAATTGCTTTTTATCTTACCACTCTTATGTTGTTTGGAAAGTTTTGTCTTTTGATTCCAGGCAGCAATACAACAGACATAAAATTAAATTGCTGATCTTGGGAAGTGTGTGTGGAGCAGCAGTGCTGCAGTTTGCCTTGGCTGTCTGCATTTCCTGGGCACCCTGGCTCCTGTTTCTGTTCTCCAGCCAACCTCCAAATCCCACTCCTGTGTGACACCAAAAATACAGAGAATTTGTGAGCATTATCCTCCTCCATTATATTCCTGTGGGCTGGTGCAGGGGGATACTGCTGTGGAATTGGAATAGAGCTGGATGCAGCAAAGAGAGACAGCCAGAAGGAACTGGTTCATTCTGTGCCCATCTCCCCTAGACCTTCATTCCCCAAACAGAATTTTGGCTAAAGAATTGAATATTATATTTTTTTTTTTCCTAAGCAAACTCAAAGGGCACTACATACAGCTTGTTTGCAGAAATTGCTGCATTTTGCCTTGCACTGTAACACACCATACATTTTGGCTACTCCTTCTCTGTAGCAAACAAATTCATGACATTTGTAGTTTTTGTGATATCTAGGTATGTTCATGTAATATTTCAGGTAAAGCTTTGAGTTCACTATTAACAAACACCTTCTTTGTTGTTTCTAAATAGTTTCACTTTTTTTCCCCCCCACCGTAATACTGGGACAATGTCTGTGATATTTTAAAAAATTCTGCAAATGGGTTTGCATTTTCTGACCAGCTGCAAAACATTATTCAGTTCCTTTCCAAATTGGAGTTCACTGCAGGGCCACAAATCACTGAAATGAAAAAAAAGATACTTTTTTTCCTATCTATTTACAATTGATTTCTTGTTCTTGCAGGCATTTGTGTGTCTTGTTAAGATTAACATTTTCCTTTACAACATTATAAGTGTTTCAATAATTCAATGAACATTTACACTTCAGCAGAGATATAGCTGCATCAATGATGTAGGAATAGGGTATGTGCTAGAAATCAATGTTTAACTTCCCAGTTCAGCATGTGGAGGAAAATGCATGGAATACAGTATATTTCTGTATATGGTTGCAGTAAGTCCTGTTTTTTGAATTAGGTTCCAGTTCAGCAAGATATGTAGAAATAGGATTGATCCTCTTGGACCTGGTGAGCTGCTCATGTGCTCAAATTTGAAGATGTCCCCATTGACCTGATTTTAGTGCTGTCTGAGAGTAAGACAGCTCACTTTGCTGGTCCTTTCATAAAAGCCACATCAGTACCAGGTTTATGGTGTTGTTCAATGTACTCTCAGTGAAGTCACACACATTTATAACACCAAAGCTGCACAGTTAAATGTTTCAGGGTGAGCAGTTTAACAATCCTGCTCCTCTTTTGATTCTCAGTGCTCTGATTAGAGCCAGCATGCATCTTGGTTAGTGCTGACTCTTTTTGTACTCAGGAGTCTGAGCAGGATGCCAGGCAGCTGAATCCCTTCGACATTTTTATAACACATGCACAGAGCTGCTGGCATGGTGTCTGAGTTAGAGGGTCCAGCATTTCCAGGAGGGTGATTTCACTTCATTCTATTCCTCTGTGAACACACAAGGATGACAGCCCCTGCTCTATCTTGCACAAACTACTCACACCATGAGCTGTTCTGGTGCTTTATAGAAACACTGGGTGGACTTCACATATCCTGAGCACTGGATTCCACTGTGTGGAATCACTGAACCTGCTACACCCTGCTGCACGTGCAATACCCAGCCTGTGTGCTGGGAGCCAAAACCATCCCAGCAGGCAGATTTATGGAACATGTGTAGACTGTCTGCAGAGTGCTCACAGAGCAGATCTGACACTTCCTAGAGGCATTGGATTGGTACCAAATAGACTTTCTGCCCCACAGACCCTGAAATGTGGTGCCCTGAAGGGTTTCTGTTATGCCTGTAGGGACTTTCACTGCCTTGACATACAACAGAAAAGCACTGCAAGGATTAATCCACTTGGGCAGGTTTAAGCATCCTGGAATTGCTGAGTGGTAGCTGTGGTAGTGTGCAAGACAGCATTATGATGCCACCCAGACTCCTCATTAATTCATTACTTGAATTTACTAGTGATGACTGCAAATGCGGTGAATAAGGAAAGCAGCAATAATGCAGGGAGATTTTCTACAGGGGAAAACAGTTTATCAGCATTCAAAGGGCTTAAACCAAATGCATAACAGGTAGCATAACTAATAGCTTACAGTGTTTTTCATTTTTCATTACATTTATTCTGGTTTAATCTGTGGGAGTGCTGTTTTCATTGCTGAGTGTACTTGAAGGATAGGGTGTTGTTTTTCTCTGTGTTTTTACAGGGATGTTCCTGCCTGACTCCTGATAGCCTAGACCTTCCTTCCACAAAAGTCCTGCTCTTCTGTGTGACCCAGAGAGCAGAGAGCAGCCCTGGGTCAGTTCAGGTCTATCAAGATTTACCCACATTTGACTCATTCAATAATGCCCTGGTCCAGTATCTCACCCCACACATCTGCATGGCTGTGCTCTGGTGACCCTGCACTTGTGGGGGCAGCTCCCAGCCTAACCCATCTTCACAGAGGCACAAGGGATGGACTGATGCCTCCTGTCCTGTTCCTCTTCCCTGCAGGGCTGGCTGTGTGCTCCTGCTTGAGCAGGCACACCCAGACCTCACACACAGGCAGCACTGAGGCTGTGCTGTGCCCCAACAGGGAATATTCACGCTAACTTTGGTGCTCAAAGTCCAGGTGCAGATCCAAGGTTAGTACTGAATCTGGCTCTGATCCCAGCTGAGGCCATGGGGACCACAGGGGCCCAGAGGTACTCTGATGTCATTTTAGATAGCTGGGAGTCTTGGAAACATCTGCACAGATCCAGCAGATGGGACACAGGAGCAATGGGGCACTGAGGGCAGAAACTGGTGGCCAGCAAGGACATCCTACAGCACCTCAGATGGCCCCAAATCCAGTGATTTGGCAACCACTCCTCACTATGGCCTGTAGAGGATTACTCCTATTCTATGCCTAGAAAGAAAAGTACAGGATTGCTTTTTAGCAGTTCCCAGACCCTGTACATTCTTGTTCTGCAGCACATTAACATCAGTGGGGGAATTCTTTGGTTATCTGTGATCTTCCAAAAGTGAGCTAACATTAACTAGAGATTTAGCAGGCAAAGAGGGGCAGAAATCTTCTTTATCATTTTCTCAAGGAGGAAGAACAGCTTTTTTTCCTGTGTACTACAAGGGAGAGAGCACAGTAACCACAGCAGGTAAGAGGCCTGCAGAAAGAATTTGCAAATGATTCCTGTAACTTAGGGAGGGCTGAATGGGGAGCCTGGACAACCAGGAGAGAACAAAGTAAAAATTTTCAAACATAATTAAATATTTTATTTGAGCCAGCCTACATCAGGAATAACACCATGTACAGCAGATTTACTCATTGTCTGGTAGCGGAAGCAGCCGCCTGTGAAAGCCTGAGCTGCTAAAAGGGAAATACAGGAATAACTAAATAGCAAGGAAGCACCAAGGCTTGGTTGCCTGAATCCTCTAGAACTCCTGAATTAATGTTTGCCTCTCATAAAACAGGGCTGTAAGTAATCCATAATTATCTTGCTCCATTTCAAATTTTGTGGAAGAAGGAACAAGAGCTGCATGAAGGTCTGAGCAGTGCACTGAACTGATTGTTCAGTCTGGGGAAAGATTTTATGGCTGAGCTGAGATATATTGAGCTTAGTTTTGTTTTCCAGGAATGTACAATACTGGTGGAAAGTCTGAAAAACAGATTTCACAAAAAGGGAAAGTTTCTTTTTTCTTCTGTGTCTCCCATTTCTCAGCTAATCACTTGGTTAATTGAGAAAATAAACGGTGCTTTTTTGATTATTTTTCCATGGCTGTTTAGTCAGCTGCCTTTAAAATGCAGAGCCCAGAATTTTTGGGTCTTGCCCAAGGTTATGTGTACAGAGACACTTCATAAGCCACAATCAACATTTCATTAAGCCCAGCATTTGTTCTCGTGGCTAATGGGATACAGCTATTTGCAAGGTTATTTGATTCTTACACAATCTTGTTACCAGCTTTTTGAAGAAATCCCAAACCTTTGTGGCCTCTGTAAAGGCTGATGATCTTTTCCATGTGTATGTGTGTAGAGGATTTTTCTCTAGGGGCAGGAAATCTGAGGTGCCTCCATTCAGACAACAGATCCTTCACAACCACAGTCAAAGCATTGCCTGCCCTTGCCAAATCCCTTGGAAAGTTCCTTGTGGTCTGCATTATAGGCCAGAGGATTAATGAATGCTGTTGCTCTTTAATGGGCCTATTTTCAGGGGATTGGCACTCATGCAAAGTAGGCTCCAATACAAGCATAATGTATCCAGAGAGGGACAAGCACCAAGATCCTCAATCTTTGCTGCTCAAAGTTTACTTATTTGAGCCAAAACTCAATTCCAACTGTAAGGAACAGAAATGATAGCTGGAGAAGTGTACTGAAGAGTTGGCAGGGCAAATGTGGGTCATGCTTAGCGATTTAAGTGCAAAATAATATTAATTGAAGGGAGAAAGATAAACTACCCACACAGGTTATAGAATCATGGAGTCACAGAATGGTTTGGCTTGGAAAAGACCTTAAAGATCCTCTTGTTCCAACCATCCTGCCTCAGGCAGGGACACCTTTCACTAGGCCAGGCTGTTCAAGGCCTGATCAACATGGCTTTGATCTCTCCCAGGGATGGGGCACCCACAAGTTCCCTGGACAACCTTTTCCAGTGCCCCACCACCCCTGAAGTCGTGAGACATCACAACTCCATCTCAGAGTCAGCACGTTCAGTGCACCTCACTGACTTCTGTCTGTCCAGCAGCCTCACCTGGTATGCTCATCCACTATCTGTCTGCAGGGGAGGTGAATGTTCTTTTGGACTCCTGGAGGAAGAGCACTCCGTGGCTCCCTGGCTGCTCAGGGTGTGTGGGGTGGCTGTGTCCCAGCCCTGAGAGGTGGGAATCCCCCATATCCCTGGTTTGGCCCATGGGATCCACAGCTCCTCTGCAGCCCCAGTGTGGGACATGTTTCAGAAGGTAAAGATGAGACTCACCTCAGTAATGCCAAGTCAGTGGTGTTAAAACATCTCTTTTGGGTGACAAACGAAACTCTGTTTGTGGCCCAAAATGGAGGCCAACTTTCCCATCCTGTTCCCAATTCTGGGCCCAGGTGAACTTGGCCTGAGTGTTGCTGGGCCAAAGGTTTGTGTTTGACACACTGCCAGCCACTGCTGCCTGGGTTCTGTGCCACACACAACGCTCATGGCTTGTTGCTCTTGTTTGGGTAACAAAGAAAGTTAAACTTGAGCCGCTGGAATAAGAAACATTGCAGTGCACACACAGAAATGAGACCCAGCACAGGCAACTGCACAGAGTCCTTGGCTTAGGATAGAAATGAGGGTGTCAGAGTGCCCTCCTGCCATGTCCCTGCTGGCAGGGCAGCCTGCTGTGCTCCCTGGTGGTATAATAATGGGATCTGCACTGCTCTGGTCTCCTGGGAGGCTCTCCCGCATGTCTGGGGTGTGCTCTCCCCATAGATGACAGACAATGGGGAAAACCCACAGCAGAGCCCTTGGGTTTTCTACAAGGCACTGTGCCACCCATGGGTGATCACATCCCATGATCTGCCCTTTTGTGCTGCCCCAGGAGCCCCTGCCCTGTGCCATGGGGCTGAACCACCACCCCAGGGCAGCCTCAGCGGGGCAGGTTTGTCCCTGCCCTGCAAACCCCAAGAATGGAGCCCCACAGATGGTGCACTGCTCTTCTCCTGAGGCAGACTGAAATGTTTGTAATTGATATCACTTGGAATACATCTGCTGACTTTGGGAATTGAACTGAATTGAAAAGAAATGTCTGCCAGCAGCACAGGATCCCTGCATGATTCACCAGCAGGGTTATGGGACCCACTGCACAGCTCAGATTCCTGATTTCAGTCCCAGAGCAGTTTGGGGGATTCCTGAGCACAGGGTGCTGGAGGAGCAATGGCACAAGTATCTCTCCAGGGAATTTCCTTGTGGCAGAGCAGCCCTGGGGCTCCTCTGGGGCACTGTCAGTGTGACAGGACACAGCCACCTCTGAAGGAAGAGTCAGGGTGTCTAAAACACTTCAAACTCAGACTGACTTCAAGCAATAAAATGTCTTTATCCCGATCCAACAATTACAGAACACACCTCATGTGGTGATCTATGCATATGCCTTACAGGCATATAATCCTATAATGGAGAGCTATTGATAATATGGTCTACAGAGAATGAAGAGAAAGCTTTCAGATCCCCCTGTCTTAATCCTCTGTGCTGTGACACAGCTGAGTCTTTCTTAAGTCCATTTGTAACCCTGAATTTCCTGTGTTTTGTGTAATTTCAATGCCCCATGTTTTTCTTTAAATTTCTCACACATTCTTCCAATGGGAGGAACTTTTAAAAGTGTTGCCAAATAATTTGATTTTGAGAAGCACTGTGGAGGAGATAGGGGAAGATGTATATAATTTGTCTCCTACCAGCTTTCTGAATGTCTCTCTCTCAGGAAAGGTAACAATTCCATGCAGAAATAATTCCATTAGACATGAAATATCAGAGCCGTGAATCACTGGGCATTACAGAGCATCTTCCCAGCAGGAGACAATCTGAAAACTGCACCAGAGAGAGAAGTTTAATTCCTATTGTAACACTAGGGAGGACAGTGCAATCAAAAACATCAATAGGAAGTTGCAGTACAGCAGAACTATCTATTTTACTGGTTGTATTCTTGGGAAAAGGAAACCAGGGGATTATAGTTATTCTCCCAGCCACACTGTTGATTTGCTCAGGGTAGTAACTAGAATTCACAAAACTGCAATTAAGGACTCAGGAAAGCATGTTAAATAAATTCCTCTGAAAGACTATTGTAGTGACTGTGCACAAATTGCTTCTAGGTGTCCATATAGCAGGAATAACTGGGTCCGCCAAGGAAAAGCTTTTCTGATGTTCTGGGAGGGCAGTGCATCCAGCCTGTATTAGAGGTTTCTAAAGGCAGGATGGATCCTGAATTGTGGGGGCAGTCAGTTTTTGCCACCTGGAGGGGTTCAGCTCTGACTTTAGGAAAAAGGCACCAGTTCTTTGTTCCTGTCCCTGCATCTCAACAGAACTCCACTATTGCACTATTGTGGATGGCTATGGGAGCATCCTTCCCACACAGGTGCCCTCTGGGGTCATCATAATTAAGCAGTAAAGTTGTTTCACCTATAATTTTTGGACTTGCCCCATTCTGCCAAGGGACAAAGCTGTTTCCCAGGGCTCACTGCTGATGCTCAGGGCCACAGTGCATTTTCCTACCCTTCCCCATTGCTGAGGTGGACAGCAAAAGAATCACAAACATGTTTATTCTGAGCACTGTATATTGCAAGTAACAATAATCAGGGTCCTGCTGACTTGCCAGGTTAATTTATAGACCTGGGACCTAACCTTTGGGAGAAATAAATTCACAGAAATTGCTTGGACCTGAAGCACTCAGTGACTCTGAAAGCAAGCTCATACTGCCTGTCTCCAGATTACTGCTGCCTGTGAGAAACAGGTGTCAAAGGCTATTACACAAAAAAATAAAGGAGGTCCTTGTAGCTTGTTAGCTAGGCAGCTAAAAAGGTAATCTGCAGAGTATTTGCCTTACATGGCTTAACTGGATTAGCCTCTACATGCTGAATGTCTGGACTGTCTCCAAGAGAGGTAGCCAGTGCCTTTCCTTGCAGCAGTCCCCTTTTTCAACCGGTTATTGGAGAGCCATGGCTCACAGATTGCCTGGTTGGCTGATAGCAGGAGGAAGATGGAGAGCTTGCATTACAGGGGCTGCTTGCAGAAGCAAACACAGGACATGTTTAAGCAAATGCTTAAGCAGGAGAACACTCTTTGCAGCAAAACTTCTGCAAAAACTGGAGGCAGTTTTTTTCAGCTGCAGTGGTGACAGTATCAAAACACTTTCCCGTGCCAGTTTTTCACAGTAGAACTCAGTTTTTTTCACGAAATTTTACTTGTCTTTGAGATTATTTTGTACAGGCTATTGAAGAGAATATGTGTCCTTTAACCCGGGTGTTTACCTGGTCAGAGGACAGAGACCCAAGTGCCTACCAGCTTTGGTGACCCTCCTATCCCAAACCTCTGAGTCCATGGCTGCCTGAAAACCTGGGCTCGTGGTCTGGAGCCACCTCCAGTGTTTGCTACAGAGGTGCTTGGCAGGTGACTGTGCTGTAGCCAGGATCTTCATTCCATTTTTCACAGACTTTCAGCACAGTCAGAATGATCCAATTCATCTGCCCATTCCTTTCTCTCAGTCCTAAAACCTCCAATGCATCTCCCAGCTTACCAGGACCCAGGAACATAAGACAGTGAGGAACAAAGGCCTAAAATGAGAATTTTTTTACAAAAAAACGCCCTCAACTCTTAAATAATGAATGCAATGTGATGTTCCATTTATGTCATATATTGTCTGTAACCACAAAAATAAAAGTAAAGCAATCCTACATTTGTCTGAGAAGAAAAATTCTGGAACAGGATGAGAGATGCTAGAGATGTCTGGATCTGTAGAGAAATGCATGCACAGCAAAGGGGTGGATGTCCAGTGTGGCAGAAGACCTTGCTGAAATAATTTATGGTGTATTTCCTGCCTCTGCCTTGAACTGTCAGGAGGCCTTCAATGTGTCCTTCATAATTTCCCATCCTTTTTCTTCTTAAACTTCAGTCTCTGCATCCCAATTGGCATTGTGGTCTCATGTGAAATACAAGGGCAATACCCTTCTGGGCTCTGAATGCCATTTTGCATTAAACTGGGTGCTGGCCATCAGCAAGTGAGATGAGCCACTCCAAACATTGATTTAAACATTCCTGTGCGCTAATCTACACAAAGTCATCAGCAGAGTGATTTATCATGTGTGTGCATAAGTGTAGGGGAAAAAAAAAGGACAGTCTTGAAAACTGTGCTGAAGTGATCTATGTCCTGGCTAGAAATGTGTTAAGTTGGTAAAGGCTGGACAAAAATATATAGGAGTGGGATGATTCACTGATTCTCACCTGCCTTCTACCAAATAAGTCACAAAGGCTGGCTATGCCTCCTTTGAGATTCTTTTTTTCCTGCTCTTCCCCCAGCCACAATGAAAGGGGCTTTTCTTCCGCTTGAACTGACCTTTGGCAAACATTTCCCTTCCAATTAATATCTGCAATGTCCTTGTGGACTGCTGCTTCTGGAGACAGCAGGGAGGTGGCTCTGAAGCCACTCACACAAGAGCCAGGGCAGAGAATAATTGCCTGAATTCATAAGGTTAATTCCAGTCTAGACGAAGGCAGAGAGAAGTTAACTAGAGGTCTTCTTTGGAGAACAATTTGTTTGTTTTTCTGGACGCTCTGGTCTCCCTGTGCTGGCTGCTATCTATACACTGTGATTATTTCTCTTATGGACTGCTGAGCAATTACAGTGTCTGAGCACTGGGCTCACTGTCCTTGTGTCATTATCAGTTTTATAGCCCAGTGGGAGCCTCCCAGGAATGAGGCTTTGACTGGGGCTTGACCTGGCTCGCTGGATGAAATGGAAAGACAGCAGGCTGGGCGTGGGTGTTTGGCAGGGGGGAAGTTGCTGCCTGGCTAAACCAAAGGGATTTTATTAAAAACATTCATCAAAATCTTGCTGCATGCAAATTTACAGGTAAAGCCTAGAATGACTTAATATACAGTCTCATTAAAAAGGACCAGGATAACTAGAAGAGGTAAAAGAAAAACATCAGATTAATGACTGCAGGAAATTTAAAGTTTGCACTGAACATTTTCTCATCCAGACCAAGTTCTCAGCATTTTGCAAATTCTTGCTAAGGGGACAGTATTGCAGGCAAATTACTGGCTAGAGACAGGCTATGTGATGTGCTGTGAAACAATTGGGTTTTCATGGTACAATTATCTGGGTTTCATGGCACTGCCATGTCAAGCCAGTGGTGTTAACACCGGTGTCGCTGTCAGGATGGATGAAGGACATGAGGCAAGGTTGGTCAGTGAAAATAGGTAAGATCCTTCAAGACAAAGCTTTTGCCACACAACTAAAGTTCTCTCATGTGCTCTTGGGCCAGGGTAAGCGCAATGGGATGGACAGTGGTGCACTGCTTGTGCAGTTGTTGGTGGGTGGCACATACACTGTTGTTGACCCCTTCTTTCCCAGCTACTCCATATCTTTAGGTCATCAGCCTCCTTACTGGCCTTGGTGACATTCATTTTATCCCCTTGCTGAGACCTTTTCTTTCTGTGGCTTTGGCAGTTCTGTGCCTCCTAAGACCTCTTTTTACTTCTCTGTTTATTCCTTTAATGCTTCTCATCAATGGCTTCCTCTGTTCTTCTTGTTTCCTTTGAAAAGAGAACGTCACAGTACATTGCTCATCCTCTCTGCATTCCAGCCACATACTCTGATGAGCTTATAAGAGCCATTCATTAACATGGAAGTAATCTTTCTGGGCTAAAACATCAACATCCTTTGCATCTTCCTTCCTTTCCCTTTGTCATCACCATTCTTCTTGACCTCAGAAGCCTCTCATTGACCATTCTGCCTGTCTTTCAGGTCCACTGTAAGATGAATTTCCACAGCCTGAGTTACTTGCTGTGCCCCACATGGTATTTGTAATAGTCCATTGTGAGGGGAATATATGAATCCTCCCACTCTTGGCTTTCCTAGTATGAAACCCATTAAATCTAATGCATGTGCATTGATAAAGCAATTTCCTTCCCTGCTCTATCCCTTTCTGCTTCTGTCTTCCTTATAAATACATCAAGCACAAACATTCTCTTTTCCTGTTCCAGACTTCTGTCCATTTATTTACTTTGATGCCCTCCCTGTTGATTTCCATCCTCTGCAATGCCAGAAATCCCAGCCCTGTTTGCCTGGATATCCAGTTTCCCACTGAGTGCACACATGCTTTTCCTCCTCCTGCAAGGGGGGCCCTTCTCATACAGGTCTTTAAAATCTGCATTTTGTGGGCATTTTCATTGTGCTGCCCACACAGCAGTGCCAATTAAGCATGATGGCACAGGCACCAAGGAGATGAAAAGCCTGTTCTGTGTGGTGTTTTGCCCCCACGTTGACATGTGTGTGGCTGAGCTATTCATAGGCATGACGTGATCTCTCTAAATGGGACCCGAGTATGTGAGGAGGAGGCAGTGTGAAAGGGAAGGGCTGGCCTGTGACTGGGGTTTTGATGCCAGCTCTGTCACCGCTTTGGCATGCTCTGACAAGTCACCTGCTCATGCCTCTGTTTCCCCACCTTTGAAACAGGATAATTTTTCTTACTCTGTTTTCCAAGTGCTTTGAGACCAAATGATAAAATATGCTCTGCAGTAACCATGCACTGTTGTTTTTCCTGTCCCATTTCTCCTCATTATGTGTCATTCCAACTGGTTTCATCTGTGGCTAAATTAGTCTGTGGGCATCTGAAGAAACCCTACATTTTTCATTTTTCACAGCATGATGGCAGAGGCGTTGCAGTGCTCTCTAACTTGCAGGTACTAATGCAGCACAAATAAAAAATATAATAAAAGCACCTCTCCTGAAGCTGTGGACAGTGCTACAAAGGGGAATGCTGAGTGTCTGCACTCAATAATGGGGATCTGAAGTGACTTCTTGTGACATTTTATAGTCGGACGTTGCCTGACAAAGATCCCATCTGGGATGTAAATTGCATGTGCTGCTGCCATATGCTTGGGGAAGAAGGATCTGTTTGTTCTGTTAGGGGAGAGGAGCCTGCTGAATTCAAACCAGAGTCAGGTACACATCGTGTTCATCCCAGCTTGTGTTAGAGCTGTAGCAGCTTTTTATTCTTTTTATTGAGTGCTGCACAGAGCTCAGTTTGGTGAGGCTGAGCTTCTGTCACAGGGAATTTGTTGATTATTTGTGAAGGCATGTATCACATCCTGGTTGTAAACTATATGTTCACTCCTAGAGGAAAAAAACCCAAATGAGCTCCCCCATTTAAAAGGAAGCCAAATTCAGGCAAAAGCCTGACTCCATGAATTTCCTGACTTCATGAGTGTGCCAGTCACTTAAATGAAGGCTGAATTTGGCCTGGGATGCACATTAGGACACTGGATTGCTATTGAAACACTAGTAAGTTTCTCTTTAATCTTTTCAAGATTCTTATATTCCAGTAAAGATAGATAGAATGGGTAAGGACTGTTGTCTGAATTTTCTCTACCCTCTACTTCTCTGTTCTGACACCTCATAATGTTTTAGGGCTTCTTATTTAAGACCTGTAACAGTTTTATGGCTGTGCATGAATACAAGAAACTGTAACTTGGAAGGCACAGAAACTGCCAGACTGAACTCCTCCATTAGATGCTGATCTTACCTCTCTCCTGCTGTAATTCTAAAAACAAGGCAATTTTTGATTAAGGAATAATGTTCTGCAAGGAACAGCCCAATGGTTCAGGCCCTAACAGTATCTGTGATTTCCTAATAGCATATTTCCCACTTGTTTTTTTTTTTTTTTAGATTTGGCTCTGACATTCAGGAATCTTGAGGCAGCACAATGCGGCATTCACATTCTCTGAAGAAATCCCTTTGCCCAGGATTTTTCTCCTGGGAAGCTGAGAAACCTCAGAGAAAAGGAAAACAATTCTTATCTCATTTGCTTCTCCTGTGTTGTGCTCACATATGGAATGTGTTTGGAGATTGTTTACCCACAGGTGATTGTTTCATTGGATTCTGGGGGGAGTTGTTCTGACTCTTTGGCCAATCAGGGCCAAGCTGTGTCAGGACTCTGGAAAGAGTCAGGAGTTTTCATTATTATCTTTTTAACATTAAGTAAGTATCCTGTCTGTATTCTTTAGTAGAGTATAGTATAGTATTCTTTAATATAATATAGTATTATAAAGTAATAAATTAGCCTTCTGACAACATGGAGTCAGATTAATCATGCCTGCCTTTGTCAGGACATTTCCCAGCAAACGCAATAGCACAATCCTAAGAGGACATTTTCCCATAGAAAAAAAAAAATAAATCAGGCTGTTAGATTTAATTTTTTTTACAAGATCCATGTACAAGATCACAAGAAATGTTTTTGCTTCCAAAACACCTGTTGTACAGGTGTCACCTGAGGTTAAGGGGTTTTCAACCACTCAGCAGCTGGATCAAGCAAAATGCTGCAGGGCAGGTGCTGCAGCCTCTCACCTAACTCCAGATCCTGCACTGCTGATAGCTGGGCATGGTGAGCCCTGTTGGCTCCCCGTGTAGTCTGGGGGTAGAAACAGGCATTTCTGAGAGCTGCTTTTGTCCTGGTGTGAGCACCCAAAGCAGCCCAAGAGGTAAATATCTGAAGCCCAGCCACTGCTTTCTCCGGGCTGTAAATAGGGCGTTTGTGACCAGCTCACATATGGACATCTCCAGTGAGAGAAATTCCTCTCACAGTGTTTCAATTTGGTCCCCTAAAGTTAATGGCTGCTTTGAAAAGGTGTAAATTGCTTTCCTTGGGTCACAAAGTAAAGTCTGCACCACATCCCTCTGTGAGGCTTCAGGTGACTCATTCCTACACTGGTCACATCCCAGTCTCTGCCTCTCTCTGCCGTGTTCACATCTCTTATTTTTTGATAATGTGTCCAAATTAACTCTTTTCACTGTGAACGTTTGAAAGAGACACTCGCTGTCTTTCATTTATATGCTGATAAAAGTTATAAGCCATGAAATAGCTTAGTCATATATCATCCATGTTCCCACCTTCCTGCAGGGATTCAAGTCAGTCTCCCAGGGAGAAATTTTAGGCAGTTTAGCCACCCCTAGGCAAGGGCAAAGCATCTCTCCTCATTCTTTAACCCACGTATGGACTGCATCACAGTCACCAAACCATTTAAGAGAGAAAAAAGAAAAAGCAAGACTAGACTATGAAAAAAGTCCCTGGAGGAGAAAAAGAGGAAAAAATAAAAAGAAAAAAGCCCCACCAACAGTAAATAAGAAATGAAAAAGCAACTAAAATGAGTTAAAAAGAAGTTTTCCAGGGATGCTGCTGAATGAAGCATTTGTGGCACTTGGATGCTGTGGTACAGAGCACAGAGCTCAGGCCATGTCGTGTGCTGCACCCCTTCGGTCCCATTTCTGTGCCATAATCTGCCCAGAACTAGGAGCAGTCAGAAACCAGAAATCCCATCCTCAGGAAAGCTGCAGGATTTCAAAATTTGGTTTCATTCTGAATCATAAATAAAAGTGACTTGCACTGATTTTTTTTTTTTTAATGGGGGCAAACATTCAAACATTGAAGTCAAATTGTTTCCTTTGGGCTCATTAAATTAGACTTGATTTTGCATTTATGTAAAATAACTGTGTAACATAAAATCTGTAGCACAAAGGTAAGAACGGAATGTTTCAACATATTTTGTAAATTTTTTAATGAAAGCCATATGTACCAGCAAAAAAAAATCAGTTTTGTCAAACCAGCATTTCCCACCTGAAGAAAAAGAATCCCTCTAATGTATCTCTGCCTTGTATTTCCAGTGCATTCACCTATTGGTTAAAACTAAGTGTTAAACAATCAAAAATATGTATCTCTCATTCTCTTCTTTCGATTTCCTTTCTGGAAGGAAGAGGCTGTCCAGTGATTTATGGAGGCCTATGAACACCACTAGAATTTTTTTTCTGATGGAGACCAGCCTGAAGATTTTTCATCTCTGTGTCATACCAGGATTTAGGCTTCAGAGGCAAAACCAGAAAGTTGGTGGCAGAGGAAGAAGGGACGGACCATAAAACAGCTGTGCTGGAGAGTTGTAGATGAGTAAAGGTTGACTCCACTATTTAAAACCAGGCCAAGATAAATGTCAGATATTTATAACATCATTGCTTGTCATCATTCTCTTATCAATATGTTGTGGGACATAGGGCCCAGGCATCCCTTGCATTCACACAGGCAGTGAGCAAGTGAAACACCAGATCACTCAGGAATGTAAATATTTTTCTGTGCCTCTATGGGTCATTTACCTTCTCCTTGGTGGTCTCTTCAGGTCAGTATAGAAGAATAATGCATGTGACTGAGCATTTATGAAACTCCAATAACCTGCAGAAAATGAGCTTGTGCATTGTTTGATAATCCAGCAATTACTAAAGGTCCTGCTAGTTTCCTTTGGGAAGAAACAATGATTTTCAGGAGAGTCACTGCATGAACAAAGCATTCAAAATGCATTTATGAAGTGGATAATATTTTATAAGTAGTTCTGTAAAGATATCCCTGGGCAAGGAGATTCAAATCAAGACTTAAACTAGGGAACACCTCCTCTGATGAAAAAAATATGTTCCTGAGAAGAGTTGGAGCCATTTGCTGAGATAAATCAGATGCTATGCTCCACTTTTATGGGTTGCTAAACCCCAGAAATATATGGTATGTCTAGGATCTGTTGGCTGCATTCTTGTGCTATGAACACAGATATTGTAGTCCAGTAACAAAGAAAGATGATGGACCCAGCAGGCAACTGCAAATATCTTCTTTTCTCATTCTTACTGATTAGAGCTGAGAGAAAACTGCTCTGGTGAAACCTCTGGAGATGTCTGATTTTATCCTATATTAGACATGAGCTGAAAGCAGCCTGGGTCTCCTATTGCCACTTTTACTTCTAGAAAGGGAAGTAAAGAAAATATCACAGACCGTTTTTTAAAGTAGACCGTTTTTAAGGCTCACTAGCTGTTACAAATACCTGGAAAGAATAATGGATTGTTAGGAATGCTGTCTCAAGAGACAGTCTTAGAGACCACTAAGTCCCTCATGTCTCCAGCACCTCCAAGTTTATGATAAACACACCTTCTATTCTGGACACTGTCAACTTATTAAAGGGAAACTAAATTACTTATATTAACAATGGGTTGCAAAAGCAACAATAGAGGAAATATATTACATTGTCTTTCTTTCCTCCTCCCCTCCCACAAAAAGCATTTCTCCACAAAAGCATTTCTCACAAACAATTGCACCTGAAGACTTTGAGCCAAGCCAGGGAGCCATGGGGACACAACCTGAGTGTAGGTAGAAATGATCAAGCATGAGGATGATGTGAGCAAAAAAACACAGGTATAAATTAATAAATACAGAAAGCAGATCTCAAAATACATGTGAGGCATCACAAAAGGGCAACAACAAAACAATAACAACAGTTTTGTTGCTTTGCAGCATCAGTTCAGGAGACAGAGAAAGTTCCACTTCCAAGAAACCCCAGCAAAGATGGGATGTGAATGATCTGCCCAGTTCACATCTTGTCCCATTTTCCTGAAGCTTGTGTTTGTGTTTCTTGGCTGAGGTGGCTGCAAAGGTAAGGGACAGATGCTGTACTCCAGACACTTAACTCTGGCTGCCAGAAAGATGCACAGAGTTTTCTTTTGGAGATGTTGTGTTTTCTCCCTCTATTGTTCTGCTTAGTCTGTGCTGCTATTTATGTTACAGTTGTTCTTCTGCTAATCAGTAAATGGCTTTGAAAACCTCCCAGTTGAATTATCAGCCAAAACTCAAAGTGATGTTTTTTTTGGCAGCTAAGAAAGACATCACAGCATTGCATCACACTGAAGTGTTTAACCTTCTATTCCCACTCTTTTTTTCCCCCTTCACTTTTCTTTGGCCTAGATAGAAAGCAATGGTAAATATGTTATTAGCACTTATAGGACAATATTTCCATTGTGAAGTCTCCAGGACATATTCTATTCAATTTGTAATTTCACTTCTGAATTTTCAGACTAATTCTCTTAGCAATTCTTCTCACTCAGCTTCATAAGGAAGGGGATTTATCTGCATTTTTTTCCTAAAGCGATTTTAGCCAGTTGAACTATACACATGTTTAAAAAGAAAGATGTTTCTTCCTTCCCCTCTCATTCTGCTTCAGCACTGACACTGCTGTAGCCTTTTGCTGTGGAAATGTGCGGTTTCCTGGTGGGTGATGTAATGGAAGGTACCACAGGGAAGCTCCAACACACCTGAAGTGAGAAAATGCCTTCCTCCAGTTTTGTGCCAAACACAGAAACATCACATTTTTAACTAATGACATTTTGGGGTGGCTTAGGGGTGCTTTTAAAAGGAGTGCAAATTAAGTTAGACAAAAATCCTGCAGTTATAAAACTCTGTTTGGCAGCTTGTGTTGAAGTCATGAAGGCAATTAAAGATTTCAGAGAATATTCTAATGCTAATGGCACCGTGTAGGGTAAGTGTGGACCTGCCTGCTCCTGTGCAGGCCAAGAGACAGGGTGGAATGCATACAACAAACAGCATAAAGAAGATAAATTCACCCCTCTCTGTTCATATAATTTCCTTCCTCCACCCACTTGACCCCACTTTAACAAACCAGCAGAGATGCATCTTCTTCCAGCCCTTTTTAAATCCTGCACATTGAGTTATGCTGATAGCTAAGAAAAGCATTTCTAAAGGTCAGAGAAGTGGTGGGTTTTTTCCACCTACTGAAGCAAGGAAACTTAAAAACCACTATAGTGATCAATACTAACAACAGCATAGAGTAATAGGAACAAAGTGCATGCTCCAAAGAAAGATCAGGGCAAGGGGTGTGCTTTGAAATGTTTATAAAGAGAAGAAAAAGAGCATTTTGTTGTGGTCATTACAGAAAAGGTATTTTTTCAAAGTCTCAGAAACCAGGGAAGGGAAGATCTCCACACCCTTCCCACAGTTCCTCCTTCTAGACTGGAAAGAAAGCAGCATTTGACACAGCTCTGAGGATGAGCTCTGTGCAGTTGTTCTCACATGGGTGACAACCACCACCAAAAAGCCTGCAGCAGATGGCAGGCACGTGGGTGGGGAGTGGATTGCAGAGTTTCCAGGAGTAACAAGGGAGAACATTGGTTATTAGAACCACAGGGATGTGGCTTCTCTGGTGTTTACCCCCCTTTGGTGCACAGGCCTGTGAGACACAAACACTCTGGAGGGGTGTCAGCCTGTGGGAGGAGTGTGCTGGGACAACAATACCCTGAGATGATTAACAGCAGCATGGAGAGAGTTTAAATTTATACTTATTCTGCTCCTCTGTGTCATGAATCATCTGACACAGCAGAAACTGGGAACAGATTGTGCAAAGTTTGAAAGGCTCATGCCAGGGTGCTGCTCAGGTGGCACAGGTCATGCTGGCCCTGTGGGGAGCCCTGCAGGCCTGCTCTCCACTCTCTCCTCTTCTTTCCGAAAGAAGCACAGGGAAAGTGTGTCACTGCTCCTTCTCTGGACAGCTCATGCAGGCTTCTGGAATGTGGAGACAGGGGGCTGACCAATATCCAAGTTGTGATTCAGCCTCAGGAATGGAAGTGGGAAGAAGGCACGCACAGACACAGATCTAGGAGCTGGGAATACCCCTGGATCCCACAGAAGAGGCATAAATCTGAAATTAGCAGGCAGATTGATGAAACAGTAGTCCAGACAGTTTTTGAAAAGCCAGTGTTCTTCAGGAGCCTTTTCCATAGTACCTTCATCAGAAACCTGCAGAACAGAGCAGTTGGGATGCTGGAGAAAGATGCATTTGGGGCAAAAGAGTTGCCTGCAGCCAGTCCTGCAAAAGGGACATGGAATTACATTACTGTCTCCTCCTACATTCACATTGTTGAGATATCTTAGCATGAGCATAAAAACAGAGGCATCAGACAGAGAGAAGGAGTTGTAGCAGAGGTAATGATCTGGTGGAACAACTGGCCAGGAGATCAAGTTGAGAACTTAATTCCATTTTATCTCCTCTTTTTTCTGTCCTGGATGTCTAAAGTATCCCATATGGGGACAGCAGCCAGTGTCAGTGCCATTCTCTGTCACAGGAGCCAGCAGGAGGTACTCAAAGCCCCAAAGAATGGGATGACAGCTGTGCATACAGCATCCAGTGCTGTTGCACACACCCATGCTCAGATATCCACCCCTGAAAATAACATTGAGCATGAAGAAGAAGGTTAATCCAAGCATGTGCCAGCTCCCAGTGATGTGAGGCCACTCAGGGCAGGATCTGCACTGCAAGGCCCTGGCTGTTCAGCACAGTGGGCTCAGGGTAGGTTACCCTTATCCTGGAGCCCAGAGTCATGCTCTGGAACATGAAATATCCTTTTTTTAAAACTTGCAGCGCTTTTGCTAGATGAACTCCCACTTAGTACTGCAAAGTCCTAACACCAGGAATTTGTCTGTTAACAAGTATTGGAGAAAGGCTTCTCTGAGCCCCCACAGGCACACTGCTTCTGATGATGCCATTTCAGAAGATCCAGAGATGTGCAATGTGCAAAACTTTATTCCAGGAATGTCAACAGCATCAGGGACAAGAGGTCTCTTGAAACCTCTTAGCAGAAAACAAAGGCAAGCTCTCATTTCCTCTCAGTGCTCATACCTAGGTTATATAACATGTCCTGGTCACTATTATTTTTGTCTTCCCATCCTATCCCCATGGCAGATGGTTCACCTTGTGTTAATTTGATTCATAAGATTTCTGGGCTAGAGAATGTATCTCGCTGTGCTTGCAATGTGTACATCTGGCATTTCCTGGCTTTCAAGTGCTTGACTATGCAGCCTAAATAAATGCAATGTTTGTACAGAGGTATTTGTAATACATTTGAATGGCTATACTTATATTAATAACGTATTGTTAGACATAGGAGGAAAGTAATTTGAAATGCAAAATGAAGAGAGAGGTGGATATGAAAAAATTATACTGCTGTAAAATGTGGAAAATTGCAATATATTCACAAGGTAACTGAATTAGGCTTTGCAGAATGGCTTCTGCATACAGAACTTTTAATTTTCAAGTATCTGACTTTGCAACTTGTTTCTTAACAAGTTGCATGCTTCTGTTTTTAAATGCAATTCTCCATTTTTCCCGTGGTGTGGAAAATGATGAAGAACAAATGATATGTAACTGTAGGAACCTGCTGTTGTTGTGAGAAGGACCTGAACTCCAGACACAGACACAGAAAATGGGACTTGCCTCCAGACCCAGGCCCCAAAATTTGGGCATTGCTGGAATATCAGTCTACATGTGAAACTCTTACCTGCCCTGCCACTGTAGTCATTGGGGTCTACAGAACTTCCCTAAAATGGGATGTCTCGTGAATTCACAGCTCTTCAGGTCCTACTAAATGGCTCTCCAGTGACAATAACAGGAGCTGAGACATTCACTGCACCTGCAGGTACCTGTGGTGAGGATAGGTGTGTTTGGGTGTCTGAAAGTGGAGACGAAGAGGAGCCTCTGAATCTGTTCCCTCATCAAGGACTTCTGCTTTTGTATTACACACTCTAGGGAACCCCATTTACCCTCCAGCCACATCTCCAGAAGATAATGGGTCTCCTGCTTCTCCTTTGGTCCCAGAGAGACCTGCAGGAGGGAAGAGGGTGTCTGAAATAGCACAAGGGGTCTTGGGACAGCAGCAGAACTGAGTCCTGAGTGTCCCCTCCAGGCTGGGGAATGGACACACCCAGGGCTCCTCGGGCACCCTCTGGAGACAGGAGGGCCCTGCAGGGTGGGGAGGCAGGAGAGGGAATTCTGCTGTTTAACATGGTGCCCCAGAAAAGAAGGCATTCTGCTGCTGTGTACAGTTGCATCCAATCAGTCTCCCTGTTATGGAATGACAGGATTAGCTGTAGCAGCTGCTGCAGGGTGTGGTTGATTGGTGAGTTTAGGGGTTTCTTTTGTGTCTTTGGTGCTGGTTATGGTTTATTTAGGGGCAAGGTTGGTGGTGTTTATTTATTTGGTGTTGTTGGCAGCGGATCCTTATCCTAAGCTTGGACTGATTGAGGGTTTGTTGGTTATGTGTGATTGTACAGGGAGAGGGAAGGCCCTGGCCTGTCTCTCTTCTCATCACTGATTGCTTCAGCAGAGATTCTGAGGCCTCCCAAGAGGAGTAAATCAGTGGTTTTGCTGCAGCCACAGCCTATCCTCAGAAAGCTGATGCCTGGCAAGGAAGCAAGTTTTTCCCAAAGATTAAAATTAAGGGTGATGTTTTGGGGACAATATACTTTTTTACACAAAAACCTAGCAAGAATTTCACTCTTTCAGGCAAAAGGCTTTGCTGCTGCTGAAAATCCAGATCCCCTCACCTCACAGCAGAACACTGAATATATGAAAGTTTCTGGTGAAACATCATGATGGGCTTTTGTAAGGGAAAGCATTAAGCAATGTAAAATGACAGGGCCCTTATCCACTTCTACTGAATTAATCAGAAAGTGGTTTAAGCTTTTTAGAGAGGATAATGAGGAGAGAGTTGCTTATCACAGACACAATGCCATTTGCATAGGTGCCTGACAGGCAAATCATCTTGGAAGTGGTGAGTGTTGCTGTGCCAAGCCCCTGTGCTGGTTTGTGATGCTCCCCGAGCCTGGAATGCAAAATCAGCTGCTCTGATGGAAACCACAACTCTGTGAACTATTTCCAGAAGACACTAATGAGATTTTGCTTTGCTTTGCTTTTATCAGTACAAAATGGAAAGCCCAAAGAAGATTGAAGGCATGATTGCTGTCTTAAAAAAATATAACTACATCCACAGAAACCAGAAGTTTGGGTTTACCAAGAAATAAAAAATTGGTAAAAAATTATTTTAAATGGGGCATCACATGATTTGTTACAAGTCTGGCCCTGTCCTGAATTAGACTGTGCCAAGTTTGTCTATGGCCATCCCTTCTTAGTCATGCCCCAGGCACGTCTGCAGCACCCCCAGGCTGTTGTTCTGTCATGCGTGACAAAGGCCTGCTGCCACATTCCCAAAATGTGCGCAGCTGACAGGTGCTCACTTCCATGACTGTGCCATCCAGCAACCCTTTCTGACACTGAGTCTTGCCTGTGCCCTGTTTGACTGCAGATGACAAGCTCACCTAGTTATGTTCAGCCTGGAGATGAGACTTCAGTGAGGTGTCACACCCTCCCTGTTAATGGCATCCTCAGCCACGAGTCACCCCAGCAGCTGAAAGCCTGACTTGTTCTGAAAGGGGATTTTAGAACACAGCCTTTGCTTTCTCCCAGGGTGCTAGGACTTTATCCCAGCTTCCTGCAATCAGAGGGTTTGTGTTTCCCTGTGCTGCTTCCCAACTGCTGTGTTTAAGTGCTGCTTTGGTACCCTTGTTGCTGGGCATTTGCAGCAGCAGCTGTGCAGGAGCTGGAGCAGGCTGGTGGCTCTGCCATGGCAGGGGCAGAGCAGCCAGAGTCACAGGGCTTGTCTTCCAAGCTTCCTCAGCATGCCAGCTGTGAATGGCTTCATTTTCCTTCATGTGCAGCCTCGGCATGCTCAGGGCTAGAAGGCAGTTCAGAGGTGTCAGGGAAGTGGGCTGGACAGTGGAATGAGCCATGAATCCATCTCTGTGTGATGCTGAGCTCAGCTGGGGCTGAGGCCAAACAGTGACTGAGTCCACTCAGGCACCAGTATGAAGCTGAAACAACAGCTACAGCACATTTCTGCCTGTGTTACAAATAATTCATGTCTGACCCCTCAAAAAGTCTCTGGGAAAGTCCCTGCTGTTGTCTACCTTTCTACTTCTCAGCTGCCATATTTCAGACTTTGGAGCCATATTATAATGGACCAGCTTGTTATGCTGTCTATTAGCAAAAGGCCACTGTGACCTCTGCAGAAAAATATTGGAATGCTATAAAAAATTCAATAAACTTAGCCATGAAATATGAATGGGTTAAAAATTCACAGTTCTTTGTTTAAATATTTTGTTTTCAGCAGAGCACAGAGCTGTCCATAGTGTGCTATTAAAATACAGTTAGGCAGAATATTATATACTGATGGAAAACCATAACAGCAATAGAAGAAGAGCTGTGGTATGGAACCAAATCAAACCATGTATTTTGTAACAGCTCAAATGCACCCTGACTCTAACTGATTACTACATTACTGCTGTAGCTGCTGCATGGACATGCTGGGAATGTATAAAGAGTCACTCTCACTGTTACTCAAACCCTTTTCTCTGTGGAATGACAATTTCCCATTTTTCAATCTCCAGCACTCCTTCCTGTCTGTTCAGATGTGCTGAATTATTCAGACCCATTTAACTATTTGTCCTACTGCAGTGTGATTCATACCTCAAGACTCAACACAGTAACTGTCATACCAAGAAAAAAATACTCTGCCATCCAAGACAACCTCTTGTCAACTGGTCATCCCTTCATTTTCTAGTGGAAAGCCCTTCTGCTTGGTTTTATCTTACCAGCAAGACAGAAGTTTTACTGTTTCATAGTATTGCTTTTGTTTTTGTTTTTTTTTTTTTTTTTTTTTTTTTCTGTAGCTACTGGGTACAGTATACAGCTATTTTTGTCTCCTATTTTATTCTTATCTTTTCCATGAATTTCTCCTAACAAGCTTGGAGCCATACTGGCTGCCATCAGTTCTCCTTATTTTTGCCCCTATATAGTTGAAGGTTTTTCCTCTCCCCAGTGTTGCCATTCTCAGCCTGCTCAGAACAACCCCTCTAGTGGAGAGAGGAAAGCCCTTTCCAGGTATTTTGGCTTTTCTAGGATGAAAAATTTTGTCCAAATTTTATTTTTTTTCCACAGGAAAAGTAACTGACTTTTGGCTCAGTGCATAAAGCAAGACAAGAGTGGAGCAATGGTCATTTTTATGGGTCTGCCTCTCTGGCATCTTCCTCAGGGACCAGGCCAGAGGAACTGGTTGATGGCTCTGTGTTGCTCCCTAACTTTCTACATTTATATTTTCTTCCTATAGCTCCTCTGGAGAAAGATTCTGCCTGAGGCCATGGCTTTTTAGCATCCTGGATCGTGCCTCCCCTGGGGCAGGGGGATCTCAGGGGCACCAGCTGGGTTAGGAGAGAATCTGAGGAGAGTCCTGCTCCTCCCTGCACTCTGGTATAAACACACTGCCTCCTTCTCCTCAGACTCATTTGCAGCAGCTGTGCTATTTGTCTGGCAGAGAGAGGTCACTGAGCCTTTCAGATATTACCCAGTGCTCCCTGAATAGAGTTATTGGCAGTGCACAGATTGGAGAATTTGAGAAATTATGGGCATTTCTTGAGTTAGCCTCTGTAGACTCACCAAAACTGTCTGTAGAAGAGAAATATCCTGCAGAGAAATTTATTACACCCTTTTGCTGACTGAACATTGATCCTATCAGGTTTTAAAGACAAGCAGCTAGGCATGCAACTCTCATCCATTCCCCTAAATCCTCCCTATGACTTTTGGAGTATGAGGGTTGTTGTGGGTTTTTTTTGGTTTTTTTTTTTTTTTTTTTTTGGTTTTTTTTTTTTTTAACTAGCTACAAATATTAGGATCCTGCAGTCCCTGTCTGCTGAAGACACTGGGAATGAGATCCTTCTGAATTCTTCACAGATAAAATGCTGCTCTTCTCTAGACCATGGAAACAACCAGCACACACCAGGCAGAGGATGCATGAGAATGACAATGGGGAATACAGCAAATGCATGGGGAGTACAGCAAATACAGGTCCCCATGGTCCCTGCAGCACAGGCACTGCTTTTTCTCCATGGTCCTGAGGGAGCAGGACAGAACTGGGAGAAGTGCAGCTCTCTGCCTCTTTCCATGAGCACACACACAAAATCCATGTCATGGGCTGGTGAAGACAGACACAGACCAAGCAACACCCATTCTGTGCAACCCTGACTGACATATCTGACAACATACAAACCCTCTATTTGAGCCCTCCACGTGGAGTTCAGCCAAATCCCCGACGATTTTCAGTCATAAATCATTAAAAAAACATAATTTGTTTTTCTTAGCTTGAAGAGAAATTAAGAAACTGTCTAGAGTTTAGAAGACAGGAATTAAATGACTTTTGAAGGTAAGGTTGGGGTCAGGTTAATTTTAAGACTGTTTGCAATAGGCAGAACCTCCAGGAAGGTTTAATGTAGCAAAGTGGGAAAACCACAACATTCAGTGCAAAGAAAGGGAGGGAGGAGACAGGAAAAAAAGAAGGTGCAGTAGTGGGTATATAAGATGGTGCAAACATTTCTCTGTTTTCTAGGCATCCAGAAAGTCTCATATTTCTGTAACCTCCAGCTTTAAGTAATAGATACCTTTTGCCCTTAACACAGACTTTTGCAGACTGAAGGAAATAGATATGTTTCTATATAGACTAAGTGACAAGAGTTAAAAATAACCAATCGAGCCAAATAAATCTGAAATTCAATAATTAAATGACACTTAGTACTTGCACCATACATTAATTTCAGAGCCTGAACAGTAATTAATAGCCATCACAACAACTGAAAGACTGTATAAATATTATCCTTTGTTTATAAATTTGAGAAAAGGGGGGGGGACAAGAAGTGAAATGCCCAAGGCTACTGAGGATTTATAGGAGAAGCAAGATGAGAAAGTGGCTATCTTTGAACATCATCTCCACTGGTGAGCAAAATGGGCTGTTCTTCACTCCATTGGAAGGTGAGCACAGACTACAACCAGTGGGAAATGGGGGAATATTCCACTGCTGCTGGCTGCTTTAAACAGCTGCAGGAATGATGGGCAATGACACAGTGGAATTTTTGCTCCCCAGTCCCAGGGTCAGGTAATAACATCCCCATGCATCACCCCTCTGCAAAGGAAGTATGGTTCAGTTACCAGCAACTCAGGGCAGAGCTGGAATCAATTAGCTCTACATGAAAAGCTAATTTTTTTAGAAAAAAAAATCCATGTTAAACATTAATACTGGGAATTAAGTTAACTATTACACAAGAGCAGAACATAGTACAAAAGGACTTTATACACACAGGCAAGTTTGTGAACATAAAGCAAAATCCAGGTCCTGGTGAAGTCAGTAGGATCAAGATTTTATCTGCTTGGCTTTAATGAATTTAGTAATTTTTCCACAGATTCTTAGCCTGTAGAGGACATCATATGGTTCACCACTTTTGTTATTAAAGCACAGAGACAAGGAAAATGATGGAGGGTTTCCATTTCCTAGGACAGGTTAGTAATAATGCAATACTTCCATCACCCTGCAAGGAGGTGACATAAGTGCTTCCCTAGCCATCCCTGCTAAACCACATATTTCTCCTCCAGCAGTGCTCTCAGAACTGTTATGGCAGTATTTTTACTCTGCCAGAATCCCTTCTCTGTGAGTAAAAAGTGGTTATACAAGCAGACAGCCCAGCAGCTACGTGTAACTCTGTGCTCCTCTTCACGTGCACTCCCAATATTTTGTTTTCAAGGGCTGGCCATGGGGCATCTTCTGGCATGGGGCATTTCTGCCCTCACATGAACAGGCTGGTGGCCCCAGCCACCAAAGCAGAAACTGTGCAGACAGAGCCTGGCTGTAATTGGGTTTTCTAATTTTAAAGCCACGCTACATTACAACTGGTCAAATTCCTCAGGGCGCTGAAATCGATCTCTGCAGTAAAGCTGCACCCACAGATGCTGTCCATGTGATCCTGTTTAAATTGGAGCACCACAGAAAACACAAACTATCGTGGTCTCTTTTATTCTGCTCTCTACAGCAGATATTTTCCAGCCTGGTAGGTTGATAGGAGAGAAAAGCAGAATAATCCTTGACTGTCTTAACTGTGTCAGCAGAAGCCTCTGGTGCAGATCCAGCTACACTGGTGAGAGTTCGTGTTTTCTGGGATAGTTTGGCTTGCTCATAAAATACAGCTTTGCTTTCTTTAGGAGCACAAAGAGCAGAAATGGTGATACAGCTACGCAGCCAGTAACAAACTCTGTTGCTCAAATCACTGTACCTGCACTACTGTGCAAGAAAAGTCCTTCCAGGGCCAGCACAGCTTCCGACTGCCACGCATCAGCTTTGAGAAACGTGAGCAACTGCTTTAATGGGTGACCAGGTCCAGCTGTCACTCATTCACAGTAAGGTTATTGCCCCCTTAGCAATGTGAGGTGAAGGAAATATCACCTCTTCTTTGGTGGCTCCAAATTTTGATCCACAGCCTTAGCTGAAGGCTTTGATGTGCTGGATTGGGAATGGGAGCAGATGTAGGTGGGTGCACATCTCCTTCTGCTGGCTCTTAAAGGGTTGTGACTTTGAACAGAGGGACAGGGCCCACAGCTGGAGGCAATAACATCTTAAACTGCTACAGCAAGGGTTACCATCTGACAAATCCCTTTGTAATGAAATTGGGTATGTTGACTTGAGAAACACAGATGTTAACATCATCTGCTAAAGCACAAAAAATAGGGAGAATATGTGGTAAATTTCCTCTGTGGGCCAGCATTGCCCCAGGACTTCTGTGGCTGAAACCAGCACTCAACCCTGGTGCTTTCCCTTTTGTGCTTTCCCTTTTCAGTCAGTCTCTAGCAAGGGAGGGGTGATTTATGTTCAAGCTTTCCTGTGCTTGCTGTTAAGGAGATCTGCAGACCTGGGGATTTTCTGGTGCTCACCTGTGTGAGTAGGAACAGTACAACCCTGGGACCTGTTCTGACAGACACCTGAACAGGAAAAGAATGCCTCTGATTATCCTGACCAATCTCTGGTTGGAAGGTGAGAGTGATGGAGCCAGAAGGGGCAAGAGCAAAATTGCGCCAGTTAAGGGCAGTCAGTGCCTTGTCCCAAAACACCTTAAACCCTGCTCTGTGACTACTTTTGCTATTACTGACATGTTGCAGGGAACAGAGCCTCCTGCTGCTTCCCAGATGAGACTCAGACTCCCTCTTGCTAACTCTCCTGCTGAGCCCCATGAGCTTTGGGAGGTGGACCCCTTTAAGGATTTCAGAGATCCTCTGCCAACAGGAGGGGCAGAGGATTCCTCTCGCTCCCTCCCTGGCTCCCCTCCATGCTGAGGTTGGCATGCTCTCATATCAGACAAATCCAGATCTTCTTGGGCTCAGGAAAGCACAGAGCCAAAGCTATTTTCATTCAAGGCACATTTTCCACCCCCTAGTCTTATGATGTGGTGAGATGGAAGATGAAGAAAAAGATGAGCTAATGCCACTGCCTTTTCTTTAAAAAGCTGCTGATCCTCCTCAGAAAAGCAGTACCTCTGGTGGAATGAGTCATCCAGCATTTCCTACTCATTTCTTAAATTTTCAATTGAGAGAAACAGAGATGCTCAATCTAAGATGTTGAATTAATATCTAGAAGCTTCTAGGGATGCCTTCTGCCCTCTCAAAAAGGCAGAGAGAATTTTCTTTAGGAAGACTGGAATAAATGTTACTATACCATGGGCTAGAGGCCCAAGAAGCAGGCTGGTGGTGACCTAAATGAGATCATAGAATATTCTGAGTTGGAAGAGACCCACAAGAATCATCAAAATCCAGCTCCTGGCCCCACACAGAACAGCTCCAATAATCCATCCATGTGCTGTCCAAGCACTTCTTGAGCTCAGTCAGGCTTGGAGCTTTGACCACTGCCCTGGGGATCCTGTGCCAGTGCCCAGCCATGCTCTAGATGAAGAACCTGATATCTGGGTGCTTGTTTATGCTTGGATGAAGAGCCCAATATCTGGGTGCTGGTTTATGCTTGGACAATGCCCTCTCGGGAAGTCCCAGGGTAGGAGCCCATCTCTGGTGCTGCAGTCACTGACTGATCCCAGCTCATGGGCCCAGCCCAGGGCAGATCCAATGTCCTGCAGTAAGGGTGAGGAATTCTGGCTGCCAGAAGAGCACCCCTCCACCCCTCTGTTTCCAGGCCCTGCCTCTGCTACTCCTCCTCACAGGCTGATGTGAACAAAGCCCAAATGAGGTGGCATTTATCAGGCTGTTTGCTGCCTTCCTTGTGGCTATCCTGCTCCTTTTCTCCCTTCTCTCTTACCACTGTTTTCCTTCTTGCTCTTCCTCCCACTCAGCAAGCTGCTTGATTTCCAAGGATAGCTTTGCCCTGAAGGTCAGAGCTGCTGCCAGCAGCTGTTTTATTTCTTATTAGTGTTTTAGGAGTTCCCTCCTTGCCTCCCAGGTCTGCCTGCAATCCCTGCAATGACATATTTATAAAATATCTGCACCTCCAGTCTGATGACACAAACTAGATTTCAAGCTATTGAACTAACAGGGTATCTTAGCAACAAATATTTATTTTAATAACAGTATTCCCAGCCATGTTAAACAAGCACCTACTTCAATAGTCAGAACACCCTAGAACATTTTATTTTGTACCACAACCTACCTTCTGTTGGCTCATCTTCACTTTAAAGAGTTACTAAAGCCAATGCCATTGTCCCAGAGAGGTTGTTCTCAGTGACTTCCCAATATTTTAGAACAATACCCAGAAGAAGCAGGTCACTGCACTCCTGCTAACCACCCACACAGATCTGATGTGGGGGTTTTCCTCTCACTACTGCTGGAAATTTCTTCTTGTTGCTGGTGTTGATCTGCTCAGAGGAGTTGTTAAACTGATTTCTTGCATTATTTGTTTATGTATTGTCTTGGTTTGGAAAGACAGGAAAGACAGGAGTCTGCCAAGGAAGGCAGGAGCCTCCCCTGAAATGGAGAATGTAAACCCTCCCTACCCCTCCAAATTCCTATAAATTTTAAATTAAGGGGCAAAAAAATATGGGAGCAGGAAATAACAGTTCTTCAATAGGGAAGAAAATAAAAGGATAAAATAAACAATGCAGCACACTAGAACAACACTGACAGTCAGAACCCAACGTGACACCCTGTGGGTTGGGGTGTTGGTGGCAGTCCCATTGGAAATGTGGCTGCAGCCCTCCTGCAGTGTCAGGGGTGGTTCTGCTGGAGCAAGGGGGATCTGTAGAGAAGGATGTATTCTTCCTCTGAAGATCCAGTGGAAGAAGAGGCAGCTGCTGTTCCTCTGGGGAATCCAGTGGAGAAGCCATGCTGGTGTCTCAAAACCTCTGGATTATATCTGGGTAGGAATGCTTGGCTCCTCCCTCTGGGTGGAGCATCTCACAATGGGATGCTGTAGTTCTTATCAGCCATGCAGTGACATCCAATAGCTGTTATCAGCAGATGTCCCCTCCCGAGGGAGGTGTGAATGTTGTCACTCAAAGAGGGAGATAAAGCAAACTGCCCACTTGACAAAAGACAACTTCCACACAGATGGTAATAGAAAACATCTTGCCTTGCAATCTGGAACATGTCTATCTGAAGACTGCAATGCTCCAGCTGCTCCCCCAGCCAGCACCACCAGGCTGATCCCTGCTCTGGTCACAGTCAACCCTTGGCTCACATCCTCTCCTTGAAGCTGTCAGGAAGCAACAAGTGACACCCCAGCAAACTCCCCTGCTACTGCTCCTTCATGCTGCTCACCCAACTTGCCATGAGAGGCTTTCCCATCCATTTCCTCTGGCCCTTATTAGGATTCCAGGAAGGATTTTTCTTTAAAAGAAATTTCCAATTTCCTCTCGAAAATTAGCTGTAGTGGAAACATTCGCACATCAGAAATAATGGCTAACATAACCACCTAGCTTTACTGTTTTATTGTCATTGTACATTTTGCAATTACCTTTTCCTCTCCCCTGCTAGCTAAGCCAAGAGACTGACTGTGACATCAAACCATAATTTGTATGGTCATCGTTATAAATTTATGAAAGCAAGTAATAGTTTGTCTTATGGAATAAAATAACACAGCATGAAATTAGAGTAGCTTATCTTCATATTCCTTGGACAGCACATTGTTGCTCCCTGATGGGTTGAAAGCTCTTTCTTTTGATAAACTCACTAGTATCTGCCTTTGTACTCTCCTAGTGAGATATTTTAGTGACAGAAACATCCAGAAACATTTTCTCAGCATTGCCCTATGAAGGATAAATCCAGCCCTTCTTGTCCCCAGTACTCACTGGGGTTCAGTTTTGTTTCAAGAAGGGAACACTGTGGTCATCAGAAAACACAGCCTCACCAGTGCACATTTACCTGGGGACTGTTGAGCAATAATCTCTCCAGTTCTCTCTATTTTTCCATATTGCCTCCTGTTAATTTGTGTGTCAGCAGCAGGAATCAAGTGGCCTCTGAGCAGTTCCACTCCAGGAATTCAGCACGATCCAGCCTGGGCCAGTGGGCACTTTCCTGGCTCCTGGGGATGGTCCAGCATGGCCAGAGTGCCCTTGCTCAGCTCCTGGACACAGCTGCAGGTTCCTCACTGAATTGCTCCACTTCCAGGCTGACTTTAGTCCATGTATTTTCTCTCTTCCACCTGCCACCGTCCTCCCCCAGTTACAAATGAATGTTTGTGTACAGCTCCAGAAGAAACACTTTTCAGAGTTTCATAAAAATAAATTATGTCAGCGTGCCACTGAGTTAGTCAGAAGTTCTGCTGAGGACAAAAGCTGCTCTAAAGCTGCATCACGCAGGATTTAGCAATCCCACCTGTGCTAGAGGATGGACCTACTATCACACAAACTGTGTGCAAGGACAGGGGAACTGGTAATGACACCCATCTCCCTGAAACAGCCACAGGGCTTCAAAAAATATTACAGCAAGAATCACTGTTTACTTCTGGATAGCTGAGCACTTCTTGTGTTGAAAGAGGAATATTGCTCACCTCTCTCTTGCCTGGTGAGGGTCAAAGTCCAGACCAAACAGGTGGCCTGACCTGTGCTGCTCCCCAGACAAGTGAAAGGAGTGTTTTGGGTTGGATGCCAGACACTTGTGGTCTGAAAACAACTCTTCTTCTGATTCTCTTAGCATAACTTCATTAAGGACAAGGACTGAGAGTGAAAGTGACAGCCTCATCATTTGATTTGATTGCTTATTGTGTTAATTTGGTATGGAAGCACTTTGAAGCTATTAATCTATTGATTCATTTTTACTTGAGAACATAATTTGATTACTTTATTTTTTGCATTTCTATTAGCTTTGTAAATAAACCAAGTAGCATGCTTGCTTTCAATTTATGTTTGCTCTATTATTCAGTTTGATAAATTAAATAAAAAAAAGGCCACTGAGCTGGTTAGGTTAGACCATTCCAAAGACAAGCCTGCCTAACATGGCAAAGTCTACCCATGTAGGTCTTCCACATTATCCATATACAACCTTTTCAGCTTTACCCTGTCCAGCAGCACTACCCACTCCCCTATTGATAAAGCACAGCTGGCTCCTCCAAATGCATCACAGTTCTATTTTCTGATGTGTGAGCCACATTTTTTGCAGCTGCATTAACCAGCCTTTGCCAATGTCCCTCTAAGCCAGCACCAGCCCACAAACACCCTCCAGTTTTTCTGGGTGGATTTCTGCTCCCCATTCACCCACAGTGGCTGCTCATGGGTATGCACATGAGCATCATAAATTAGGGCAACCCGAATTCATAAAAGCAGGCAAGCTGTTGGTGTTTTGGGCTGTTTTCAGCACTGCTGCCCAGCTGAAGCAGGAAAAATGGATGCAGGCTAGGCATTTAACTTGCTGCTCTCCAAATACAAAGCACTTTTCACCATTGCCAAGGTATTCACTTCCAATCTCAGATTCGAAGGGAATCTGTCACATGTTGTAAGGAAACTTCTCTTGGGATAAATTTGCTTTTTATAGGTCTCAAAAGAGGAGATGCCATGAAAGCCATAGTGTTGAGTGCTGCTTCATAAACTGGCCTAAATTTAGGTTTTGTTATTTACAGCTTGCATTTCAAAGCACTGGTTGGATTGTAGCTAGGAAATTGATGAAAGATCTGACCTTTTAAAATGTGTCTTCTTTATCTAATGAAAGATAGCCACCTATTCTTCCTCTCCCCTGTGAAGGCCAACCTTCACCCTCTGGGCTTTGCAGCACCATCACCCTCAGTGTGGCCTGGGAGAATGAAATAAACTTCCCTCTAGAGGCTGTCAGTGTTTCTTGGTCATGGACACTGACAGCGAGTCATCAATCAGTTAAGTATGAAGCTGGAAATTCGCTGGGAAAATGATGGAGAAAGATCCCCTCAAATATTTGTGCCTAAGCAGACAGAGATCCTGCTCAGCCAGGCTTGAATCCATTTGTGTTTAAGCAAACATTTGAGTGGGCAGTGTTTGTTCACAGGGAAATGGAGAGGGGCTGTTCATCAGTGCTTGCACATGCACAAATCCACACTGCAGGAATTGGTGCCAATGTGGTTTAACCCTCACTGTGTGGGCAGGGGGTGTTTGGGAGAGGCGAGGAAGCACAGAGAGGCCAGGGAACAAAGCAGGCAACACTTTCAGTCCAGATCCATGTGATGGATGCCTGGCAGTGGTGAGGAAGAGGAGGAATCCTTGAGAAGTGTTGAAGTCCTTGAGCAGAATCAAGGTGCTTGAGGTCATGAGCAGGAGCTGGGAGGGTGCAGCAGAGCAAAATTCTTCATGTGCACTGCCCCACTCCAGCTTTGACCTTAAAGATCACTGGGATGGAGCTGTTTGGTTGGGAGAGGGAGGCACTGATAACTTTTTAGTACATGGTTCAAAGCCTGACTCCTGTCTGGATGAAATGGACAGCTACCAGCTCTGCTGTCCAGAGATAAGTGTGGAAAGAGAACTGGGTATCTTGGCAAGATTTCTGCTGGTGCTGAATTCAAACTGCAAAGTAATTCATCACTTGCAGCTCTTCAATCCTTATTACCCTCTTTGCTATCTTGAATCCAAATCCTCTGTCTTCTGGAGTTCAGTTCTTATTTTAACTGAGATATTTTTCCTGAAGAGCAACTCTCCAATTTAGGGGCAGGCAATAAATTAATAAAAAGATAGGCATAAATCATCACTTGCAACTTGGAATAGCTCTGCAATTATTCGGGTCTATAAGGCTTAGCTAATGTTTCTAATGTAATATTCTGCCATGAGATTTAATTTGCCTCATATGAGTCATTTAGTAACCTAAGCATGGATGTAGAACTGACAAATATCTATTAAATCAGTATGTCCAGGTACAATAGGATGGATTTGTCCATCACTAGGTATTATGGCAACACTAAGCAGATGATTTTGGATAGATAGCCTCAGCTGTAAACTCTATTTAATTACAGGTTTGTTATTCCCTTATTGTTATCTGTCTTCTATTGAGCCAAGTGCATCAAGACCTCTCTCACATGAGATTTCTGGGCATAAACAACTAATTTACATTAAGTGGTTTTCTTAGTCATCTGCCTGTTATGTTCCCATCTGGATACAATTCCACACCATGGATTTGGCCTTTTTCTGTGGATTGGAAGTGGCTTGTTGTCACTCTGGGAGCTCATGACTTAGGTGTAAGATACCACTGAGGTCACAAAAACCACAGAAGGTTACAGCAACAATTACCACACCTCCAGTTATTTTAATTGAATTGTCTGTGGCATTCCCAACACACTTCCACGTCCTGTTTGAACGTGCTAGAAATGATATTGCACTTTTCATAAGATAATGGCAATTTGCAGAACTGTGCTTGGTGGTTATTTTAGGCAGCATTGTCTCTGATGTGAACCCTCAGTTTTCTTCTCTGCAGTTGTCATGGTGGACCTGAACATGATATTCTTCTTGGTCACAAGGTCCTTGACTATAAAAGTGGTTAAAACTTTTATGATAAGTCCAAAGTGACTTATCATAAAAAAACTCTTCCAAGCAAAATCAGTGGGAAAGCACCTACTGGCTAGAGAGAAAAATGTAAACAGAATTGCAAGGCAAAAGCTAAGAGGGGAGGGTATTCAGTCAAGACCTGACACTCTCTGTGCCTGATCTGTGCTTTTCCTCACCATCTTTCTCCAGACAGGAAAAGGTGATGCACTTCTTGCTGCACCTGCATGTTATCCAGGGAGATTAAATTCCTCAATAAAAATGAAATGCGAGGCTGTACGCTTTCAGAGCTCTGCCTCATTTTTTAAATTCAAACTCCTCACATCTTCAGGCAAAATAGCATGCAGCATTTAATCTACAGACTTCTTATTCCCATGTTTTGAATTAATATTAACCATGAACAATTCCACTGGAAGAAAAGACTGAACAGCAGTGTTGCAGGATGTGTACAAATTTCTGAAGAGCCTATCAGCATTTCCTCTCCTTGTTTTATTGTGCCTAACTAGAGGAAACTCCCAAAAAATCAGATAAGCCTGGAACCATAGAACCTTAAAATTCCCTTGTAATCTACCTTCCAGTCTTAATTTCTCTCTGCCCTCTTTCTACTGCATTTTGGAATAAAACAGGGCTTTAATAAGTGTCAATTACAAAATGCCCTGATCCCATCCTGCTTATATTGCATGAATGGCCTATTGCTAGACTGTTCCCAACTTGACCCTTGTTCTGCATCCAAATTCAATGATACAGCCATTCATCAGCTTGATTTTGGCAGTGTTATACATGCCCTCTGAAACATTATTTTTGGCAGGCTCTCAAAGCACGAGTGACTTCCAGCATACAAATCTCATTTGCTGCATCATCTCCTTCGTGATCCTTGATCAGCAGGAGCTCAGCACCTCGGCTGACTAGCACAGAGCCAAAAATAGTGTCTTTGTCAGTGCAAGTCTGAATAACCATGAATATGGAACCTCAGTGACAGCAGTTGGTGTGTGCATCTGTGCTGCTGGGTATGCGCTCTGGGACTGCTTTTCTTCACCTGTGTTTGTGTGAGCTGGTCAGCAGGAGGAAGGTGCCCTAAAAGCACTTTCATCTGGTCCCTAAATTTAGCAAATGTTGCAGTAAGTTGATTTGTCCCACTGAGAACTGTCTGGAGATGGTAACTACAAAGACCAGGCCCCCAAATCAGGGCCTTTTTTGTGGTTAGAAAAACAGTAGTAATGACTGTGTGTAGTTTTTAAGCTCTGGAAAATTTTAGAAGCATTTCTTTTGTTTTTGATGGCCTGGAGTTCAACGTTAGTTACCCCTGTGCTACCAGTGGGGAAATGGCAGCACAGGACAAGCCTGGGGATCTCTCTGCCACTCAGATTTTCTTCTTGAAGGACCAATTCTCAGGCTTTCTCTAAGATTGCTGGATCTCACCTCTTTAACTTCACAAAGGCTCCAGCAGAAAGCACAAGGTGCCCTGTGTGCAGGGTGTGAGTGTCCCTGCAGCAGCTTTTTAGGAAAGCACTGGGAAGAATTGGATTGCTGCAGTGCCTTACATAACCCAGCAATACCCACACCCCTGGAACTGCAGAAATGCTGTGGGGCTCAGCTCAAGTCCAATAAGGCACAAGAGACACCCCTGCACCCCAAACACCCCTCTTCAGACACCCCTGCAGGGAAAAAGCTGAGGAGCTGCCTGGACACTGGCAGTGTCCTTTACTGCCTCGGAGGGAAACCTCAGGACAAGTGATTCAGCAGAAGATGATGCAGTGCAGGAGTGATTTGCTTGGCAGAGACCCCAGTGCAGGTCTGAAGCTGCTGCTCTACAGCTCCTCTCCCACTGGAAATTAGTAAAACCAAAGCCTTTGCCTCTCACAGAGGGCAGATACTAAACATGAAGCCACCTCAGGTGCTATCCCAACCTAGCAAGTAGGAGTCAGCCTCCCTGGCTGTAGTTTTGGAATACATGGCTTTAATAAGTGTCAATTACAAAATGCCCTGATCCCATCCTGCTTAGATTGCATGAGTGGCCTATTGCTAGACTGTTCCCAACTTGACCCTCATTCTGCATCCAAATTCAAAGATACAGCCATTCATCAGCTTGATTTTGGCAGTGTTACACATTCCCTCTGCCACCTCAGGTGATATCCCCACCTAGCAAGCAGGAGTCAGACTCACACAGCTTTGTCCTTTCAGCCAGGCTCCCTGGAGTCCTCGTGCTCCTCAGAGCTCTGAGAGCTGAGCCCAGCTGTCGCAGACATCTTTTATGGAAAATCCTTTCCTTAGGATTTTTCCTCCTGAGAAGCTGGGAGGCCTCAGGAACAAAATGTAGACATTGATTATCTGTTGCTGTGGAATGCAACAGGAGCATCTGTGATTGGCCCATGTTGGATGTTTCCAATTAATGGCCAATCACGCCCAGCTGGCTCAGACAGAGAGTCCAGGCCACAAGCCTTTGGTATCATTCTTTGCTATTCTATTCTTAGCCAGCCTTCTGATGAAATCCTTTCTTCTATTCTTTTAGTATGGTTTTAATGTAATATGTATCATAAAATAATAAATCAAGCCTTCTGAAACATGGAGTCAGATCCCCGTCTCTTCCCTCGTCCAAGAACCCCTGTGAACACCATCACACCCAGCCCTTGCCAGAGCAGGTCTTTGTGCCCTTTAATGACACAAAAACCAAGCACTCAGACTGCAAGTGTGATTCTTCACTGAGTTGTGCATATTTCATGCCACTAAATAACTGCAGTAAAATCTATGCTCTAAGCCAGTAAAATCTATTTTGTGATGATGAGGGATCAGGCTCAGTAAAACGTATCCAGAAATTAAACAAGTAAAACAGAGCAAACAGCTCTGTCCTATCAAGGTAATTTATATCCTGTTAACCACAAGGAAAAAAAACAACCCAAAGTGCTCAAGAGACATCTGGAAATGAAAATTAACTAAAACCAGACAGATGACATAAACAAGAGAGAAATACAGCCTCCAGATCTGTGTAGCTGAGTCTGATGTATATCACAAATGAGATTGCTTGGGGTTTTTGTTTTTAAAAGAACACAACAAATCAGGGAGGAAGTTTCCCATTTAAAGCCATAACTTCTCAATTCAGACATTTGTGAGAGCATAAAAGACAGAAGCACAGAGGAAAAAAATCATCTGCTAAGAGTTCCACATGCATGTTATTCCCAGAACTGACTGAATAACAATAACCCTTATTTGAGAATCATTTTGGTTGCCAAAATTCACAAATAATATCATTTACAATCTGGTGTATGACCACCTTCAGATTTAACTGAATTAAAAAATACATATTAGCACGTACACACAAAAATTTTGAAAAAATAGTTTTAATTTTAATTTAAGAAATGACCATTGAGCAAGCACATGGTTTCCCTGTTGCAATATTGTCTTACACTAAGGGCATTTGCTCCTCGTTGTGAAAAAATCTCTGGGTTTGGTGCATTTCCTCTAAATGTGTGAGAAGGATGTACATGCCACATAGCTGAAAAAAATCTGGGCATGGTTTTCACCTCATCACTGACCTTGACTATTCTCTTCCGCATCTAGCTCTGAAATCTTCATCCAAACTGCAGTGGGATCTGCCATCTGTTTGATTCCCCTGCAGATCTGGGCAGAGCAGTTTTATGATCTGTTTCCATGTCTATAATAGAATTTTTATAAAGGTGGCAAATGCTACTACTTAAAACACTGAGGAGATGTTGGCTTATTTTTTATTTTCAGTATTGGAAAAAATATCATTATGGAGCTTTCATTTGCCCATATTATCCCCAAGACCCCACCAAAACAAACATTTGCTAAAATAATGGTAAGCTCAGCAAAGCAGGAAAGTTCAGGTTTTGAATTATATACCATTAGATCTTAAACAGTACTGCCTGCCAAATCCAGAGCCCTCATCATTTTCAAGCACAAGTAATTTTAAAATTTTCAAATACCAGGCTAGTTTTGCAATGCTGACAGACTAAAATGATCTCCTGCTTTACTTAGAAGTTGACCCAATTTGACAGAAAAATCTTCAGGAGAAAGCAAATGTAGAACTTTTTATTTTATTTGATACTACTTTACCGGCTACATTAAAGCTCTGAAGGTCAGTAATGTTATCCAGGCACTAAATGCCAAATCCTGCATCAAAACACATCCCAGAAAAGTGTTCCTGGTTCTTTTATTCCTGCATGGAAATGGTGAGGTCATTCCTTATGGTACCCCTTCCCTGGTGAATCCACCCTGTGTCTTTATTGTCCTGCTCCTGCACAGAAATAACACAATGTCAGTGATTCATAAAGATCACAGAGGCCCCAGAACCCTGTAAAAGGCAGTTTACAATTTAGTTTGGTGTGGAAACCCAGGGCACCAGGAATATTTCTCAGTCTGCTCTGGAGTGCCCTGACCCCCAGGGGAGCACTGACTGTGACCCTCATTCATGGAGAAAGTTTCCCAGACTTCAAGATAGACTGGAATCCGCAAAAGTGTGAAATAGATTGTAGAGAGCAGTGTAGGTGTATCACTTGGTGAGAAATTTAGGTTTTGGGATTTTTAGTATGTTGTGGATGGAAGCAAGATGGAGGGCACAGGGTGTTGTCCTGGGTTTCTTCTTCTTCCTTCTTCATGGGTTTGGGTGGCATTTTGTAATTGGACAGAAAATTCCCCAATGCAGTTCTTTGGGATCAGTTATTGGGTTAAAAGGGAAATAATCCAGGTGTCAGTTCTTCATTGGATAGTTTAGCTGTAAAAGACCTTGGAACAAGAGACTGTTGCCATTTTTGTGGTGCTTTTCCAGTGCGCTGAGCCTGGTGTGGACAGCGTGAAAACTCTAGATAAGATGACAATAAACAAGAACCTGAAGACCAAAATATCCAGTGCATCTCTCTTTGCTGACACAAGACAACTACAGGAGGGTCTCCCTGACAGGGGAGCCCCCTGGGAGGGCTCAGCCAGAGTCCCAGAAGTCGGAAAATTGGCAACAGGTACCCGACAGTTTGGGTTTGTGTGACTGGTGCTCCTTTACTTATGGACATCATAGAACTGCCACATGAGAACCTCCCTAAGCGGGTCTGAGGGATAGAAGATCCTGTGCAGGTCTGCAGGCTGGCCTGGGCTTGGAGAGAGCTGCAAAATGCAAGGTGGAAGGAAAACACTGAAAGGGAAAAAGAGGAGAGTCAGAGAGACTTCATCTCCTAAAGCCTGTAGGTTCTCAGGCACCAAATTGATGAGTAAGAGACTTGCTGAGGTCTTATTCCCCACAGGGGACATTCCACAAAAGTGCCACTGGGGCTGAGGGCAGGCTTTGTGTCCCTCATCCATGAGACCACCATGCCATGGGATTTTCTGGTACTGACCTGGGGTTCTTGGGTTAGAAGCTCCAGGAAGAGCTGGACAATGTAGGGAGTTCTTCAGAATTTGTTTCCACAGGCTGTGGTTGTGGTGAGGTTTATGCAGCCCTGTTTTTTATTTTCTCTTTTGATGTATGAAATTGAGTATTGGATACAAATGACACCATTAAAAATATTTCAAATTAGTTAATAAACCATTTATATCAATTCCTAATACAGGCACATTTCTGGGGGGCTGTCCAGAAAAAGAAGAAATTTTAACAAATACATACAATTTAGGACAAATGTGGACATCCCAGATTTCAAAGGCAATAAATCAATAAAAAATTGATCAGCCTCCCCAATGCATCCTTAAAGAGGAAAGCTCTAGTTGATTCTCTGATAGTTAAAAATGAGGAGAGGAGAGGAGAGGAGAGGAGAGGAGAGGAGAGGAGAGGAGAGGAGAGGAGAGGAGAGGAGAGGAGAGGAGAGGAGAGGAGAGGAGAGGAGAGGAGAGGAGAGGAGAGGAGAGGAGAGGAGAGGAGAGGAGAGGAGAGGAGAGGAGAGGAGAGGAGAGGAGAGGAGAGGAGAGGAGAGGAGAGGAGAGGAGAGGAGAGGAGAGGAGAGGAGAGGAGAGGAGAGGAGAGGAGAGGAGAGGAGAGGAGAGGAGAGGAGAGGAGAGGAGAGGAGAGGAGAGGAAGGCTTTGTGAACGAGCTGTTTTTGCATTCCTTGACCTGAGTACCTCTCGGGTGGGTGGCCAGTTGGAGCACAGGCATGGCTGCAATGTGGCTGCAGCATTATCAGGAGAGTGCCCAGCTTAAAAGCTCCTCCAGAGAGAAGGGCAGCCCTTCCATCTCCACCAAGTGCTTTCCCAAAGGCTTGATTCAAGATGGGACACCTGCACCCCTCACCTGAGCTGGCCCCAAGCCCAAGCAGCCCAGAGCCCAGGAGGATCAGGAGGGTGTGCTCAGGGTCAGACAGGCTGTGCTTGCCAGACTGGCACAAACTGAGGCACAAATGCGTCTTAGAGGAGCAGAGCTCCTCACCCAAAGGCTCAGGGAGTTGCTGGGTGGCTGTGAAGGAAAGGAGGCTGCTCATGAGGGAGCTGACAGGGACAAGCAGTGGGTGTCTCTGAGAACATATTGCTCCTCCAGAAGGAAGGGATGTGGGCACAAGGCAAGAAAATCCTGCACAAGGGAAGCAGAGCTGCTCTTGTCCACCTCCCAGCTCAGCCAAGAAACAAGCAGGATCTGAGTGAGCAGCATTCCCCAGCATCACAGGGAAGGAATCTGCTCCACAAAGAGCAGCTGAGCCTCTGAGCTGGAGCCAGAGCTTTTGTATGCTCATGTAAGAGATACCTGACCTGTATGCTACATGCAACAGGCTGTCCCTGAAAAACAGGAATTTGCTTACACTGGGCACAAGATGTGCTCCAAGTATCAGTCTTGTTTCTTTGGTTGCTTTAAGATTTGTTGTCCTACACTTTACCTGTAATGAATTGTTTTTAAAATATTATTGCCTGATACAGCATAATTCTATTTACTAAAACATGCTACAATTTTGTTGTCATTTTTTTCTCTTTTCATCACTAGCAAATTGTTGTTAGATACATGGCAGCTTTAAAAATCAATCATCTCATTTTTTGAAGAGAAGAAGAAGAGCCATTGTTTAGAGGAGGAGAAGGAAAATTAGACACCATATAGAGAGAAAACACATTGGATCAAAATCCATGCAGTGTTCCTCAAATTCCTTTCATTGTGTACATGATATGATTATGATATGTACACAATGATTATATACTAATTTTATGATTATATACTAATTTTATGATTATGTACTAATTTTACCTTGAGTATGGCTATTTACTAAAGAGCTCTTGGCGTTCCCAGAGCCTCTGTGGTGCTTTCCACATTGTCCCCTGGACTATCACACTCCACACCCTGATCTCCCTCAGCAGCACCCATGTTGCCCATGCTCCATCAGCTGTCTCACACCTGAGCCTTCCCCATCCCACTGCCCATAAGCTGAGGACATCCAGAATTCCCTTTCCAAACTTAGGTTATTGTTTCCTTCCCTCTGGAACTCGGCCTGAGATGCATACAAGGAAAAGCAAGCTTCAGGGGAAAATGAAGTTTTCCGAAACCTAATTCCAAGCTGGAGTGGTCTCTCCTGAAAAGATTTGAACACTCTTATGGCTGGCACAAAAAATCCAGAGTCTGCAACTGGGGCAACAAGAGTAGCAGCACCCCAGGAAAGATGTCAGGGTCGTCCCCCATGTGCCACCACCTGTGATTGCCATCAGAGCCAAGGTCCAGGGCCTGGCAGGTCCTTGCAGGTTTCAGGCTGACCAGTCTCTTGCCCAGCCCAGAAAACACCACACAATATTCAGCCAGACATTCCCAGGTCAGCCAGGAGCCTGTGTCTGTCCCACTGGGGGATTGCTGCAGACAGAAAAGTTGGGATTTGCTCTCCTGCCCCTGTTCCTTATGCAAACTCTCAGAGACCAGCCATGACAATGGGTAACTTCTGCCAGCGCTGGAGAAGAGGCCGAGCTCTGCCTGCTTTTGCTTCAGGGCAGACAAAAGAGAAATCTAGTGGAAACAAATCATGGTACAGTCAAGAAAAGAGAAGGAGGAAAATACAACCAGTACTGAATGCTTTGGTGTTCACAGTTTAACCCAGTGCAGCCCAACCACACTCATTGACAGAAGCAAGTAACAGAAAACCATGTAGGAGGGGGACCTCATAGATGTTTCTGGGCCCCTCACATTGATCCTTCCAGAAGAAGAAATTATGTTATTCCTCCCAAGATTATTGTAAATTACCTACCGACCTTAAGAAAATGTCCAGGTATTCCAGGGATACACAAGAGAGAATCTGGTGCTGTTATCCATAACTACAAAGAAAAGAAAAAAACAGAGAAATACAGTGTGACAAACCAATTTGAGTGACTTGGCAAATGTGCAGGGTTAATTGTCACTTTATTGCTAAAGATGAAGATAATAAAATTGCATGGCTCCATTCTTCTTGCTGTGTGTCAAAACTCCCACCATCTGGAGATGTAATAATGCTTCTCCTGAAATAACATAGACCTGCTCTTTGTGTGTTTATATGCCCTTTTCTGCTCTCTGACCTCTTATCTTTTCCAAGTCCTCCACCCTCCCTCTGTAAATGCTGGTGATCTTAATTTATCCTGTTGTGGTAGTTATGCTTAGTCACAAATGTATTTCTGTTCCATTCCCTTCAAGAGGACATTTCACAAAGCTCTGGAATAATCAGGAAAGTCATCACAGGCCATGAGAAATACCTGCCTACAGAACAGCTGTAAACTTCCCTTTTCAATCAAGGCATTTTCTGAGAAATATGAAGAGTTATGAAAAGCTTATTGGTATCAAAGTTACTGATAAAACCAGATATTACATGTCTGCTCTGAGGGGAGATGGGATAAAGGACATCTCTTTTTGGCCTAAGATTAGAGCATATACTGAATACATATATTCATAAAGCATGAGGTGCTTCCTACAATGCATCCTAAAGATCTTTTCAAAAGGTTTAAGAAAGTTTCCCAGCATTACTACTTCCTCTGCACACAGGTACTGCTGCCCATCGGGGTCAGCACCACAATCTCAACACTGCAGAGCCATCCCATGAGCCCTTTATATTGAATCAGTGCTGAATATGAATTTCATCCTAACTCATACCTGTTGCCAAACTCTGAAGCTGTTGATTGTGTGTGCTCCCTTTTGCCTGTGCTGCAGGACACTGGGCCTTTCTTTTCAAGCTGTGGTAAATGGAAATACCTTGGTTGACTTTGTCAACACTACATTTATCTCCTTACAGGCTCTTTACTGGCAAATCATTCTCCGGCACTGGTTTTGTATCCCATATTTCTTCCTTGGGGACCTATAAAGCCTGAGGCATCTTTAGAAAACACACTTTGGGGGCTGGGCCTGGCAGCTTGGTCCCACTGATGCATCTGCCAAAAGCATGCAGCCACCAGCCATGTGACAAATGTGCCACCAGCCATGTGACAAACTGGCTGCTGTGAGAGCTCTGCTTTTTTAGAGCTGAAGGATGCGTGATGCAGAGGTGGCAGTGGGACCTGCACAGACTTGCCTGAACTGACCTGTGACCCATGAGTGCAGAAAAATTGTCAGACACTTGGTTTTCCTCCTGCTTCCTGCATTTTGCCACAAAATTTGTGGTTACTCTGCAATGGAGTGATGCAGGCTCTGCCAGCTGAGGACAGCCTCTGGCAGGTCACATGGAGACAGGGGGAATGGGAAAAGGACAAAAACCCCTCAAACCTCTGCTCTCCAGAGAGGATGAAGTGAGTGTGGATTATAAACCTGAATGCCCAATAAAGGATAGCAGAGGTTGCTGCCTTTACATTCAACATCACCACAGCAAACCAGAACGAAAGGCCAGAATGGGCATGAAGAGAACAAAGCACCACATTTCTCACCTGCTGTAATTGCAGAAGGGTGTGAGACCTTTACATTTTTCCCCCTATACCCTCAGAAAGAATTTATTTACCCATCAAATAGCCAAGATCAGCTCCAGGTAAGGATGGAAGTCCTCATTTTCAATTTCAATGCTCTGCCAAGGGATGAAGGAGCTCCTTCTAGACTGATGCTTTGAAACAGACTTATTAAGACAGGATATTCCCTGTGCATTACGAAGAAATACAAGCTTATAAATTGTAGAAGAAACCCCTGAAAACTGCCAGTGTTTTAAAGAAATATTTTTCAAATGACACAGTTAGGCAAAAATGTCCTGTTTTGAATAACTACAAGAACGTTCTCTCTGTGGGGAGATGTGAAGAGCAATTATGTTCCCAACTCTGCAAACGTGGATTACAGAACTGAAAATGTATTTTGCTTTAGAAAGGCTTGCTTTGATTTTGTTCAAGTGATACTTGAGAATCTGCCCTCCCAAATCTGCAAAACTACGATAAAAATATTTTTAAAAGGTAGATGTGTTTCCAAGCCACACATAAAGCATAGCAATTGTTCAGTAATTCCATTTAAGCCTAAAATGTTTGATGGCTCGGTGCTCTTGTCATATTTTAATGGTATTTGCTGTAATCAGGCAGATTTTTGTTCAGCTCTGTTCAGACATTCTCATTTTTAATCCAAAATTTGCATCTACATCCAATAAAGTATATCCTCCTTGACTGCATGCCAAAAAGGAACTGAGACAGTCCTCCAAAGACAGCCTGGTGAGAAGACTGTAGGCTCAGGTGGAGATATCATGGAGCCTCAGTTTCTCAGTGCTCAGGACATCATCCCCTCCAGGCCTGACATTTCTGAAGAAAGGAGCTGTATTTCCTGATGTGGGCTTTTCTTCTTGCACCTCTGTTTTCTCTCTGGTTCCCTGGTGCAGAATCCTGTGAGCTTTAACAGCACTGTCAAGGGAGGCTTTGTAGGCACTCATTCAGTTTAGATCCCCAGCACATCCTTCTGAGAAGACTCAGGGGATGTATCCCAAATTAGGCACTATGGGACAGTGTGACCAAAAATCACATGCTGTTGGCAGAAAATGTGAGTCTTTGTCAGAATCAGCATCTACCAAAATACCCATTCTGATTGATATTATAGTTTGTTTCATGCTTTCTTAAAAACACCTGAAGGGGAGGGGAAGTATAACTATAGCTACTGAAATAAATGGCTGCTGTCCCCTGGGCTGTGATAGCAGCATTTATCTTTCTACAGCCTATGTGTGAGAGGAAGGAAGAGAATTCTCCAGCTTCGAGCTATTTTCTGTCAAAAATCTTAGTGTAATTTTTGTACAGTGAATATTTATAACTGTTGTTGGTGTCAATACAATTTTTTGCAGTTAGTGCACTTATTTACATTTTAATGGCCAAGCCAATAAAGATTTATGCACCTGTCATCTGAATTTTCCACAAAAGTGGTGATTGCTTAAAAAAACCCTCATATCTCCTGCAGAATACTCCCTCTCCAAGCATCTTTTAGATGCCTTCATTGTTTTGGGAAACAGTAGGCTTACAGCTCTAAAAGTCATAAGTTAAACCCAGCAAAATCCTGCATCAGTCTTCATGGCAAAACTTCTGCATATTACAAAAGCACTTGCTCAGGAACCATTTTTTTCCTCACTCTGTTTTTCAAACACTGTCTCTTGAATGGCAAGGGCTGTTTCATCACTTTGATATGTCTCAGCTGCACCAACTACATTATTTTTGTAGCTTGAGGAGATTCGCTGTTTAGTGCTGACCTTGTTTTGATTTTAATGCAGTTAAAGGCATAATTCAGATCCCTGCTTTGTGTGCAGCCACACCACTCAGAAGGGACACAAAGTGCTCCAGCACCCACTGCCCTGCACACATAACCTCCCCAAAAATGTGAACTACAGAAAAAACCCTGAAGGCATCCCCTCTGTGCCTGCCCACGGTCCCGGCACAGCAGCCAGGACATGTGTGCCCTCATTCTGGCCATGCTTCTGCTGGAGGCAGCCAGCCCACAAGCCTTTTTTATTCCACACCACTGCTTTGCTGCCAGGGCTCTGCAGGATCAGCTCCTTTTCCATGCCCAGACTAGCTCGGTTATTTCCCTGCTGTCCATCCCCAGGGGTGGCTGCGGTGACAATGAGGAGGGGCAGGCTCCCTCGGGTGCTCTGTGCCCTCTGCGGGCTGTGCTGTCACTCAGCTCTGCTCCAGCTGAAACTGGGGGTCTCAAAGACATAGAAGTGTGAGGTTTCTGCTCGGTTTAGGTGGGGTTCAACGTCCAGAGTAGTTTTAGCATAGAGTTCCCATTCGAGGCTGACATAAAGCCAAGGCCAGAGGCCAGGCTCTTGTAAGGCACCGTCCATAGGTCACAGCTCTTACAGTTCCACACAGTCACCTGCATAGAGCTGCAGAAGAGGCACGGCACAGGCGGAGAGCTGGAGGAGCCCCGGCCCTGCACATGGCTTCGGTGCAGAGCTCTTGCTCTTAGGTACAGCCTTGCTCTGTGACCAGAGCACCGTCAAATCTGCGCTACTTGCCCTTGCTGTGCTCTCCAGACCTCTGAAGCTTGCAGGAACACGCATTCTAACCGTGACACTGAAGGATGTTTTCTCCCGTACGGGCAATTCCCTCTGCAGCTCCGAGCGTGCAGCGCCTCCATCCCCAAACCCCTGAGCAGCCCCAGCGACGCCTCCGAGCATCTTCCCGAGAAAACGGGGCGGCCGGGGGTGTCCTTCACCTCATCTTTCAAAACCTCAGCTCCCCCATCCCTGAGGTAAATGTCACCCGGGCAGGCGGTGTCGGAGCCCCGTGCCCGGGCGGGGGTCCCCGCTTGGCAGCAGGAGGCGCGGTGAGCCCGGCCGCGGCAGCCGGGCGCTGAGCTCACCTCCCTCCGCCCCCCCGCTCCCTTCGCCCTCCCCCTTCCCTCCCTCCTCCTCCGCCTCCTCCCGCGCCCAGCCTGCAGCCGGGATCTCAGTATTATGGCATCGAGGAGAATGGAGACCAAACCCGTGATAACGTGTCTGAAAACCCTCCTCATCATCTACTCCTTCGTGTTCTGGGTGAGTGCGGCTCGGCGCGGCGCGGGCACACGGGCACGGCAGGGCACGGCAGGGCACGGCCCGGCACCCCCGGCCCCACCTGCCCGGGGCTGGGGGCACCGGGGGCTCCGCAACGCGGCTCGGCCGGGCTGGCACCGCCGGGCGAGCGGGGACGGGGCATGTCCGCCGGATACAGATCTGCATGCACACACACACATATATATATGAGCTCACACATATATATACACACACATTTCCATGTATTAAAAATGATGGGGTTTGCCTCCTCTCGCGGCAAGCATATCCCCCCGAGCCCCCGCGGGGGAAAGTTGCAGGGGTCTCCCTGAAAGCCTCCATAGCCTGCCCCTTCCCCACCGCCCCCCTGGCCGCCGGACCGTGTCCCTGTCGCCAGGACCGTGTCCCCACCGCCAGAACCGTGTCCCCATTACCGGACCGTGTCCCCACTGCCAGGACCGTGTCCCCGCTGCTTGCCCGTCCCTCCGCGGGCGATGCCGCCGGAGCACCCGGTACCTGCTGCCCGAGCCCCGGCCGCGGTACCCGCGTTTCGTAACCGGGCTCAGGCTCCCGCAAACCATTTTGCTGACCCAGATGCATTAATTGAGTTGCCGCGATTGCCTGACACGGCCCGGCCGTGTTTTTCAGGGGGCTGGAGGTTTTGGCAGCGCCCCGGCCTGTTAGTCAGCACATCCCCGGCAGCAGCCGCGCATCGCGGCGGCCATCGGCAGGTTAAGGAGCTTTTAATGGCACACGGTGACAGCGCACGGTAATGGCCCCGCTGTGTGCAGTTAGGGACCTGCTCCGCGCAGCATCGGCACAGCGCGCTGAGGCGCATTTGTCACTTCCCAGCCGGGGGAGCTGGTTGTGCTCTCTCGGATTGGTAGCTCTGCACTGTGGAACACACTGATTCAAATCTTCATCTTTCTGCTTAAAAAGGCATTCCAAACAAAGAATTGCTTATTCATGGCAATAACGTTTGACATCCTTACGGTGAACACAGGACTTCAGCTGTTTCAATTTTAACTTCATAGGCTTTTTTTTTTTTAAAGCATAACCAAAACACATTTTTGTTTATCCATACTTATGGCAGTATCTCGGTGTTATTGGCTCCCTTGTACCCCCCTCCCCCCCGATATTTAACATATCCCCCCCTTTTTTTAATTATCTTGGTGGCAGCAGAGGTGTCTGATGACTGAAATAGATAGGAAGCCAGAATTATCTGTTGGGTTTTTTGTTGGCAAGTAGATTCTTCACATTATTCTCAAGGAGGTAGCTGGCTAAGTTTATATACTTACCACAGTTTCAAGATTCATCCTTTCCAATCCTCAGTTCTCAGCAGATCTGTGAGAAACCCCTCTTCATTCTGTGATGAGTGAGCAACTGCAGAAGCTCAGGCAAATTCATTGGCATCTTTTAAAATTGTATCTTTTTTTTTTTTTAAGTGATTGTTTTATCTGCTGCAGCCCGAATAAACAGAGGGCTTAGATCAGCATGCCCGTTGAGCTAGCACATTTCACCAGCGCTAATCCCATTTAAAAAGAGAGAATTGTACCCTGAGCCAAGCAGCTGGCCGAGGGCATTTGTGCCGGAGGCTGTCAGGATGCTAGGCCAGGTTGACAGCTGGGACCTCGTGGGGTAAATGACACAGCTGAGCTCAGGTTGGGCTCTGTCAGAACCCAGGAAATGGCTCCAGCAACACAGCTGTGCTGGTGGGATGCTCTGCTGTGAATTCTTTTCCTCTGAGCTGTGGGTCAGGCTCCTGTGTCGCCTGATCTTCTCCAAGGGCATGGCCCACTCTTCCAGTTACTTAACATTTGATGGTTACCAGAATTTCTGTTTGTCCTCCTGCTTGAGCCTGGAGAAGGAGGAGGAAATCAATGGTTGGGGACAGAATCCTGCAGCCATGATCGAAGGAGAATGAAGAATCATGCTTGCTGTTGCATCTGGTTTCTCAAGGCACCAGCCAAGGGACATAGGCAGGTGTCAGTGGGAGAAGACAGCAAAGGATTTGGTAAAGGTCCAGAGCATTTGACAGCAGATTCTAAGTCTTTATCAGTTCTCCTGTGCTAAAATCTAATTCATATTTTTGTCCTCTTTCTGGGCTCTGAATCCATTAAGAATAAATTGGAGCAGGATGCCATGAGGAAGCAAAAACATGGCTTGCTCTGGCTGTATGCTCATTTTGTTTTTTTCAGTCAAGCTTGAGAGCTGAGGGATGTATGGACTTCCCTCAACCTCCCCCTCCATTATTTTCTGGGGAGATTTTTGTACTCTTAGAATCTGCTGGCTCCAGAGTCAGTGTAACTCAACTTGAGTCCTTGTGAATTCTCAGAGCTGAAAATATGGGAAGGATTCTATTGGAGGAACTATTTTAATTTTTTTTTTCTTGGACTGAGCTAAATACCAGAGGGAAACCATGCCAGGACCACAAATGGCTGGTTTGTAAATTTTTATTCTGACGGCTTTCCCACATTTTTTGGAGAGGTTGTAAGCTGATTTCTGAAGGAGAGAGCTCTGTGTTGCTTAGCTGCAGTTTGTATGGGGTTTTTTTCCTAGCTGTGGGAATGGAGCTGTGATACAGCACAGGGCAGAAACTCATCCTGTGGCAGGGTGGTGTGTGGTGGCAACCCTTTGCCTGGTGGGTCAGGTGGTTACAAATCTGTGGGAGTGGGGAGAAGATGCTTCTTTGCCTCCAGTGAGCTGTTCTGAACCATCGTGAAGGACTCCTGTGTGCTTCACATTGTTTATAAAATACGAAAGTCTGTGTGCACAGCATGTTCCCCCAATAAGTGATTTTTTGTCAGGCTTAAATATGAATTGCATCTGTATTTGTGGGACAGATGTGTATAGGTGAAGGCTTTTAGTATGAGCATTAAATGAGGCTGCACAGATTTCATGGGAGCTGTAGGACCGTAATGGGGAGACACAGTTCATTCAAATTTCATGCTGCGTAGCTTGTTCCTTTCCAAACAGGTTTTGTTTAATATAACTTGTTATTTTGATAGCTTCTTCTCCTCCCCCTCACCATACTTCCCAACTTCTTTCTGTAAATGTATCAACATGGTAAAAAAAATTCCAGAGATAACAAGCTTTTTGTGTGCTCATATGTATTGTTATTCATAGAACACATTAAATGCCTAAGGTTACCGCTTTTGGTCCTTAAGGGATGTAGTAATAAAAATTCAACAGCCATTTTTTTCCTAATCAGAATTCTGTACTGAATGCATCTGGTTTGGAACTAGCAGATTAAAAAAAAAGGGTGATAAAAGCTCTGCTTGGCTGTTAGCTATTTTTATTTTTTCCTTTTGGGTATCATAAATTGCTTGCGTAGAAATCCGAGTTAGAGCCTGTCTTGTTTTTAAGAGAAAATGAATTTTGAATTAGAATTCTAAGTGAATTTTTTATAGGAGAGAGAAACCTTGAAGCACCCCTCAGTAGCTTGTATTTGTCTAGTACTTAAGTAACCTTTGGTCTTAAAACATGTGTATAATTAATATTTTACTGTAGCCTTCTAAATATATTTTGTTACCAAATTAACTGCCTGCCTCAGTGTTTTGGGAGGGAGCTTTAAGGGGGCATGCACTCATATCCTAAAGTTATATGGCTGAGGAAAATGGGTTTTGTCTTCCATGCAAAGCTTGTTGTTGCCCCAAATAGGCACCGTAGCAAAGTGATTATTTTCTGATCCCAGGCCCTGTGAGACACTTGGCACCAAATGAGTGCTTTGTGTGTGCTGTCCTGCTGGAATGGGGTTTTCTTGCTGTCATTAGTGTCATAAAAACATGTAAATAGAGTTTCCATTTAGATAATATTCCAAGGTGGGTCCCTGATCTGAAGAGTGTCTTCCAAAGTTTGTGGGGACTCCATTAGGTTCTTAGAACTTGGTGTGTCTTTGGCTATGTGACAAAATCAGAACTAAGGTACCTGCTCATAGTTCATGGTAGTTTGGTTTTCTGAGTTTTTATTGCCTTGAAAATAGACCTGTGCCTCCTGGTGTGACCCCTTGGAAGTTGGCAGGGGGCCGGAGAGAGGTGGGGCAGATAAGTGTTGCAGGGCTGTGATTTTAAAAAAGGTCCAAATTGTGTGTTTTCATACGGTTCCTCTTCTTTTTGCCTGCTCCTCTGGGAATGTGGTGCCACTGGTGTGGGGGTCAGGGGGTCTGGAGATGGCCCCATGAAGGGTGGTGGGCTCAGTGCCCCTCTGGCATGGGAGGTGTGGGAAGTCCTGGTGAGTGATTTAAAGTGCCTCCCCTCCATTTTCATCTTCTCAGAATTCCCCCAAAAGGGGCAACTTGTGGTGCTGGGAGTGGCTCTGCTGTTGGGACAGACACCTCCCACTGTGGCAGGAGGGTGGAGGGGGCATTTCCCTGCCATTCCAGGGCTCACAGAGCTGTTTTCCAGGAAATGGCTGAGACAAAGCGTGAGTGTGGCAGCCTGCTTGGGAACACAGATTTATGGCTCAACTCCTGACCCATCCTCAAATGCAGCCATCTGAGCTCTGCATTACAATGTGGGATTAAATTTGTGTGTCCCTTTGAGTTACTAGTGGCATTACTCATGTCCCCTATGTGTCCAGCTGGGTTGCTGAAATAACTGGTTTTCTCCCCAAATCTCCTTTCCAGTGTTTCTGCATTGGTTCCTGCATGTGTCTGTTCTTTTTAATACCTCTTACCATGCCTGTATTTCTTCTCTTTTAATCCTTCTTAAATATATGTTAGCAGATGGTTTTAGATGAAATATTTTGGGAAATTTTTAGCTTTTCCATGTGGCTTAGATTGCTCAATCTCTTGGTGGTTCCATTTGACTGCAAAGTCAACATTCCTATACTTTTAGAAAGAAGTGTTATTGCTCAAATGTAGTTACCTGAAATCCCAAAAAACCCCCAAGCTCTCAAAAATGCCCAGTATCCCCCCATCATGACAGATCTGAAGTGCTCCATTGTTCAGCACAAACCTCATGCAGTTGTCTCCTTAAGTCAGTTGTTCCCTGTTCTGTTCTCGTAATGATATACATGAAAGATTAAAGATAATGGTGTTTTCCAGTAAGCATAGCCCAAGGTGAATTCTGATGGCTAAACAAATAACTGGGTTTTTAAAAACAACAACAAAAAAAAGGCTAGATGGTGTTTGAAACCATAACTCCAGTCAGCTTTGTAAATTCCTTCTTGGGACATGTACACACCTTGGCTTAGTTTAGTGGGGGTTTGATTGGGATTTTTCACGTTCTGAAAATTGTGTGGTTTTCGTACAAATTAGCATTTTGCACCTCATTTAATGGAATAATTGACTTTGCTGTTGGCTAAATCCTCCTTCTTTCCTGTTTGTGGAGCTGTGCTTGCATCTCAGCAAGTGCCACCCCTTGACCTTGGAGTTTGCATCTGGACAGTTCTGTGGTTTGAGGATGGTGACATTTTCACACAAATGGGTCAGTTTGTGCTGGTGAAGGGGGATGGTGGGGGACTTGGAAGATGTTTCAGTTCTGTTTGGGAAGGCACAGGATGCATTCATAACCCAGCAGTGGCAGGAGCCCTTTTTATCCACAAGGAAGGGCAGGAGGCTGTGGGGGAGTGCCACTGTGTGTGTAGTAAACATTTGGCTGTTTAGTGTTCCCTCCTGCTCTGAGCAACCTGTTGTGTGCTAAACAGGGTAAATATAAATTCTAGGGAAAGGTGCTGGGGAGGCCTTGTTAGCACTTTTCCATGAAAACAGCAGTAGAGTCCTTGGATGCTGCTTCATTCCAGCTTTGCTTGTCAAGGAAACGGAGGCAATTATCTTAGGTAAACCAAGGGAATTTAAAATGGATCCAATAATCTGATTTTATCTCTGATTCTGTGACTATCAATTCCCTGTGCTGTCAGGAAGGGAAATTAGGTTACCTGGTACTGTTAGTTGTCTCCATCTCTGGATTTTTATCATCATTTCTTCTGTTGTTGCAACTGTCCTACAAATTTACGTGCCAGTGAGTTAATAGATGAGTATCTAGAAAGGCTCTTTGTGCATGTGAGCTTGCAGAAGCATCTCCTTCAATATTTCACATGCTGTTTAAACCCAGTGATGCTTGTTAGAGAGATGCTGGCTTTGCTGTAGTGCTGAGTCCCTTCTGCAGCCACCAAATTTGCACTTTCAGCCCTGCTGATCTCAGTGCCTTGCAAACCTCAGGACTGAATCTTTAAAATAAAATGCAGGACTCAGAAGTGACTGTGGGGAGCAGATGACAGACATTGTGCAGCCATTTTTATTTGCATGATGTTTCTTCTTTAGGCTCATTTCTATTAATTAGCATTTAATCATGTCTCAGAGATGAGAGATGGGCAGAGCAGGCTTGTTTCCATCTTAGCTCTCCTCATGGTGGTGGGCAGATGGTTGAAATGTTCTGTCTCTATCACAGTTCTGGGTTAGCAGAGGGAAGCATTTGAATTTCCCTTGCACTAAAGGGACTCTGAAGGATGGCACACTTGTGTCTTACTGCATTATTGTTATTTCATAGCTGAGCTGGTTCTTTGAGCTCTGGGAGGAGGACACAGGATTTTTAGGAGCTACTGTAATGAAAGAGTGGAAGTTAATGTTGTTAATAATGTTAATAATTTTGCTGTAATTTCTACATAGAGTTTTGCAAGACGTTTTCCAGATGTGTTTTTTTCATCCCTGTGTTTCTGGGGACAGTACTAAAATCTTTACAAGATGCAAGCAGCCCCCCTTCCCTCTTTGTTTCTTGCTTTTCCCATCTCCCTGAATTGCTGTGCTGAGTTCAGCTGGTGGCTGGCCACTGTGTGATGCTGGCAGTGCCCCTCTCCCAAAAGCCAGGCAGGATTCACCACATTCACCAACAGCCTGGGCTGAGCAGAAGGTTGAAATTTTGCTATCACTTATTATTGGGAGATATTTGCTGAGAGCTTTGGGGAAAGGTTGGGTTTGGTTTGGGCTGAATGTGGATTTGGATGGATCAAACTGAAATTTTTTTTGTTTTGTTTTGTTATTATATTCAAAAAGGGTCTTTTTAAAGAGTTTAATTGGGGTGAATAATGATGTGATGGACTTAACCTGCAGAAGCCTCTGGATCTTGGGAGCAGAGCTCAGGAAAAGGCTGGCATGCTTGTAAGGTTCTGCAGAGAAGTCAGAGAGGAGAAAAGAGAGTGAAACCCTGTAAATATCATAGGAAGAGGAGCACTTACATTTCCCTTTAAACTGGGAAGAGAAGGAAGCCCCTGCTGTCTGACCCACATAACCACTCAGTGCCTTAATGCCTCTGAGCAGAAATGATCAGCTCAGACCTGCTGCTGCCACAGGATTGGAGCTGCCAGGGAAGCTGACAAGTTCCTCAGGCTCTTGCTCCTGACTGGATTATGGGCACTGCTTCAGAGAATGCACAAACAGGAACAGCAAATTGCATTGAGTGCCACCAGCAAAGCTCATCTGCAACTCAACCTGAGTACATCTCCTGCAGCTGAAGATTCAGCTAGGCCATGCTGATTTAGTCATTTGATAAGTTTTAAAAACATTTGTCATTTGGATGGAGTTTCTCATGGGTTGGCCTCCATCTGGAAGGAACTTTGAAGTGTTTGGAGAATTCCTTTTAGCAGTTTTTGGCAAAAGAATATGAGAAATTGCTCATTTTTGTATGTTTCTGAAAGTAAATGGGAGCTATATCAAAACCTGACATTTTTGATGGAGGTAGTCTTCTCAATGAGATAAACTTAGTGATTTGGGAAATCCTAAAAAAAAAATTGATTTTTTCAAATAAATGAGAATTTTCTGAATATTCCAGGTAGCACTGAAATTCTTTTTTATTTTTTGTGTCTGGACTTGAAACTGAGGCCAGTTTGTGGCATCACAGGTTATGTCATGGCATGTATGGCATCAATCCAGCTGGGCAGCACCAAGGCTTCAAAGTTGTGTCTGGGGCTTGGAGCCCAGCCACAGGTGAAAGTCTGTGGCAGAGATATGGACCTGGGGCCTGCAGGCTCCTGTAGCTTGCAAGGATTTACACCTGGATATCCCCCTGGACTGGGATGTTTGTCCATGCTTGAAGATAATACAAAGGTGCATGGCAGTGTGCAGCTTGCTTGGACTGTCGAGATACTCTGCTGTGACCTCAACCAAAGAAAAGGTGGAGGACATTGTAAACAGATTATGGAAACACATCCAAGTCATTCCAAAAGCTATTTGAGATGGAGGATTGCTGCAGATTTCCTGCCATGGAGAATCCATGATTTTTGTTGTCTTCCCTAATAGCGTCCTGCCCGAGGCATTTTTATTACAACTTAGTGGCCTCCCCTGCATCAAAAGAGAGTCAATACACAGAAATGTGTCACACAAGTTGTGCCTTTCATTCTTGGGAGAATAGGTTAAGATAGAAGAGGAGGCACTTTCCTGGTATGCATTAACAGAACAGATAGAAACTCAATCCTCCTGTTTCACTTCAATAGTACTTAACATCTAACTGGCTCTAATTGGGCTTGGAATGGGAAGATAATTAAGAGCATGTCTGTTTCCCTTTGAAAACAAAGAAAGGAAACAAATACAGATAGATTACCGTCAGTACCTTGATGGCTGCATCTTATGGCTGGGTTCATTTTCACTGGTGCAGCTGCCCTGTGCTGGATGTAGCATTTTTTGCTCTGTGGTGTGCACTGATTGCAGACAGAGTATGATTCAATTTACCTGCAAAATAATGTCTTAGAGGAAATAAGGAGCTGATATTATTGCATGTTTTTGAGGGTTTTTTTTCAAATTTCCTCTGTTTTCAGGTCAGTGATGCTACGCCAGAGCTCCTTTCTTTGTTTAGCTGAATCTTTGAGTCAGTTAAAGCTGATCAAATGTGAAGTTGCTTGTAAATGTTGAAGTCAGCTTTCGTGTCACCTGGAACTGAGTTCCTCCTTTTCCTGAAGTATATTTCAGGAAAACTGCTGAGTTAAATTGTGTGGGTTCAAATAATCTAGAGGCTTAAATTGATCTCTTGTCCCTGAATAACCTATGGGCCATCTGTGCATCACCTTCAGGGTTTGGTTTTTTTCTGTGCAAGTGTGATCTAAAACCTCCTGAAAAAAGAATCGGGACCTCAAGATGTTGGAGAGCTGACTTGCAGGAATGTTTCCCTGTTATTTCCTGGAACATACAAAACAACCCTGGGGTATATTCTTTGCTTCCAGTTCTCACAAAACAGGAGCTGATGCAAAGGGATTGAATCAGGATTTTCCAGCAGTATGTCACACCATTTAAAAACAAAAAAATGTAGTTTACAGAGATGACCTTACAGGTTTATTTCTGCCATGGCAGGTAGGACTGGGGACACGTAAGAGCCTTTCTAGGAGGCAGTGTGACCTTGCTGCAGGTACTGAATATGTGCAGGATGTCTGTGCAGCTTTCAAAGCATTTGTGCAAAGCTCTCACTGGCAGGATGGGGCAACTGCTGGTTTTGCCCATGGTCTTGAAGATAAATAGTTCCATATGAAAAAAACACTCCTTTTTAAACCTTTTTTTATTGGTCTCCAACTTTATAGTGATGCTTTCACTGGGCATCCTCCCAGCATGGAAAGGGCAGCTCAGTGCCCTCTGTGCCTGCTCAGCCTGCCTCTCTACTCACCAGTGAAGCTACAAACTGCAGGAGATGTGCTGGACCAGCCAGTGTGGTCATAAACAGTATTTCATCCAGCATTTGTGTAATTTTCAACAGAAACCAGCAACAAAAATAAAACCTCCCACTCCCAGGACTTTTGTGTTTTGTAAGCAACAGCTAGTTGCTTTGTGACAAGATGGTTGTGCTCAAAATAGGTCTGTCTGTGGTAGGGAGAATTTTCAGCTCGTGGAATTATCAGAATGATATGGAAAAGTTGCCTGAGTTTCTGTGAGCTGGCATGATATGCATGTAATACTCTTTAACACAAAACAAACTTGGTCCCTGTTGTACAGAAACCTGAGCATGCTGCACCATAGCTATTTTTTAACAGAAGTATCAGATTTAACATGTTCCCTTCCCTCCTGCTCACTGACCTCAGATTGCTGGGGACCAGACAGGATTAATCCCTGTGCCATGAAGAATATCCAGTATTAAAGCAAGGAGCTTGGTTGTTTCCTAGAGCAATGTAATACCCAAATATAAAGAATATAACTGAATCACAACCACTTAGTTGATTTCTACCCTTAATTTCACTTAATTTCCAGTGTCATAACAGGCATTATACCAAAATTAATTCCTATTTTTTCCAGCACTATTGAATATAAAAAATATTTAAGATTGAAGACCTCTAAATCTGAAGGATATAGAGAAGAATTTTGTGCTAAGTCTTAGCTCTTAAGCAATCAGTCAAGTCATTAATGATATAAGAATAAGAGCCACCTCATCAGTGAGGAGCAGACAACTACCCAGTTTTTCTTCTAGTACCATTAACCAGCTCATCAGTTGTTAACCAAGCCCAAGTCTGTGTGGCACTAAAATTTCCCCTTTGGAAACATATTTGCTCTACATCATATGTTAGTGCAATACTGGTAAGGAAAAGAGTATGGAATAAAAATACATTTCAAGAAGAATTACATCAGCTCTGGTTGATGGGCACATGTGGGTGGACTCAGCTTGGTCCATATGAAAGGTGTAAAATATCTTACAACATCATCTTTCTTTCTCTGCTTAAATTCAGTGGGAAACAAACATGACCAAACTGTCTTATGCAGCCAGACAATGGTTTTTGAAACTCACCTGTGCTTAATATTCATGTTCAGTGAAACAGGCAGTTACTCTGGCTTGGGTTCCTCAGAATTCCCACAGACATGTGGTTAGGAGGGTTTGTCATTAATTTGTGTGCTAGATATCTCAACAGGATAAACTTTCTTCCCCTTCCTCTGTCAAGTTAAATTCTGCCTCTGGTCTCTAGACTTGCTTTGGTTACCCTGTGATTTTACAGCACAGCATCATTTTACAAGAAGATATGTGACCCTCTGGTGTGGTGGTCCCACTGAAGTTTAGATGGACCCTAAAAGAGGCAAAATTGTGTTTAAAATTTCACAGCTTCTATGAAAACAAAGTCTAAACTAACATAATAGAAGAGCAAAAGACTTATCTCTGTGTTGATGAGTGTGACCACCTGAGTCAGGTGGTGGATGAATAAATGCTGAGTATTGTGGCTGGCATCAGAGGGCATGGCAAAGTGCATTTATTGGATTAATTTCAGAAAAAAACTGGACTCTGGCTGCACCCTGTATATTGATAAGATGGGATTTTTTACAACATTGATAGCTGTATGTTATATTTTCTCTAGTCTTAAGAAGCATTGTGCAGTTACTTAGAGCAACACTAACTTTGAATTTATTTACCAGTGGTAATACTTAAAAAATAGTAGTTGGCATGTCCATTTGATAAGACAGAGCCACTGCTGCAAGTCAGGCAATATGTCTAGGATGTGGCACAGCTGTGAGTTAGTTATTTTAAGTCCCTAACTGTAATAATTAATATGTTGTAGCATTCACTTTGACATCTTACTTCAATTGCAGGAGTAGAAAGCTGAAATAATAATTAGGGTTACCTGATGTTGCTTGTAGAATATGGGAATGCTTCTGGAGAAGTTTAATGAATTCTGCTTGTGAAGACAGATTATGATGGAGCAGCTGGCTGTATCTCAGCTATGAAATTCATACACCATGATGCTTCTTTATTCTGAAGCTGCATAGACAATGCTCTGAAAAAACCTTTCAGGCTGTCCAGCATCTGGGGAGAGGGAGTTGCATGAAAGCAACCCCAAGGTGAATGGGCTTCCACAGCTGGGAATTATCCATGCAACTTTCCTGACTTCACAGGAAAACCCTTTTGTGGGGGAAAAAAAATATTCCTGTCATGCAGGGCATAGGGGGGAATAGTTTATCTTCAGGGAAAGAGCTGCACATTTCTGTAGATGGATATGCACCTTTATTTTGGGAGATCACTCGGCATGTTGACACAGCTCCCCATGGAGAGGAGACTTGGTGTACCTGCTCAAGAATGTCCTCCTCCTCTTTGTGCTGAGTGCCAGGGATCTGTTATCTCCGTGGAGTGTTCCAAGGGTGGCAGGCAGGATCAGGTTTTAGTGGTGACCTCCAGAGCAGGGTGGTTTGTTTGCTTTACCCTGCTGTGGACACGAAGACACAGAGGAAGATTTTGCTAGTGTGGAGTTCTGGTTAAAGACCTGAATTTTGTCATTTGTGGGTTCTGCCAGGTCTTGTGAGTGGGATTGTCAAGTGCTTCAAGGAGCTGGACTGACTTACTGGCTCAAAGAAGTTTCTCTCTGGTTTACTCAGGCAGTGGATATTATGACAGCTACAGAGTTATTAGCAGTTTTGTTTAATAAATTTTAGTCAGGTAGCTAAAAAGAGCACTCTGTGTGAGGATGCAGCTCTCAGGACTCTGCTTTAGCACAGGGAGAGATCCTAGCACCTGCAGGGGCAGAGGCTGTGCTGGGAAGGACAGTGGGGGCTTGCCAAGCTGTCATTTAAGGCTAGAACATGTTCTAAGGAAAAGGGTATCAGGTAACTTACTGCTTGGAGGAAACTTTTAATTTGGGGATTTCTTCAAGTAGAAGGGAGTTTGTTCATGCTGAGAGCTTATTCTGCAACTTGTGCTTTCTCCCACTTCCCAGTGAGACCTTTCTGGAAGAAATTAATGCTGGCTGCTCTTGGTTTTGTGTCAGAGTTAAATTAAGGCTTTTCACTAGCCTGGATTAAGGTGTATTTTGGTGTTTGGTGGGTGTAGGCGGTGACAGCTCATGGAAAGATGTGATCACTCATCCTAGCAGGCATCTTGCATCTGAGTGGGTGAATGACAGGCTGGTTTTCTTCTGATGGCCCTGTGCATTTCTCTCCAAAATCCCTTGTAATGCCCAGCTGGTCAGGCTGGGAGCAGAGCAGAATGCCTTAAAGCAGTCACTGTTTTGTTCTTACCCTCTCCCATGGCTTGGTGAGCAAGAGGGCAAAGGGCTCAGCAGGGACTCAGCAGAAGGTAATTTCTCTGGCATTCCTGGACCATGCTGCTTTCAGGCAGAGAGAATTTTCAGGTTAGCCACAGCATGATTTCTGTTTCCCACTTCTCCTTCCCCCTGAGTGGGTATCATGTAGGGACAGAGATTGCTCTGTGGCTTAGCTCATGCTTTTGTTTTCTGTTATCACCTTATGTGGTGCAGTTTAAATTACACTTTTCAAATGGTAAATTGCTTGGGAAAGACTTCTTAATGCCATTTCTGCTGGCAGTTTATTTCATACTTTTCATGCAAGTTGTACCAATCAGTGTCTGGTGGGGCTGCCTGCTAAGCAGGAACAGATGGCCCATGCTAGTGAGGACAGGAAGGATCACAGGGGTAGGAGCCAGTGTTATCTACATATGTGGTTTGGATTGCATCATGAATGCTTCCCAGGAGGAAGCACAGCTGGCACTGGAATTGCAGAGATCTGATTTTTGGTATTCTCTGTTTGAAGTCTTGGCATATGTGAAAATCAAGTTCATGCTGGGCTAGATCAATAATATTGAAATTCTTCTTGGATAAAATTACTTTACTTGCTAGTTTTTTTGTTTTTTTTTTTTTTTTTCTTTTTGCTTATCCTGTAATCAAATGCACTATGTGATAGAAAATACACAGAAGAGAGCAGCCAGGTCCATGATGTAATCTTGCTCTACCACAGGATGGCCTGAAAATGGAGTAACCAATGCAAAACTGCAGGAAGAAAGCCAGAATTAATCATAGGTGGCTTGACCACTATTTCCCCCTCTAGCTTGCTCTGGCACTAAAGTACTTGAGTGCCATGCTAGGCAAAGGGCCAAAGAGGAGAGGGGAATGTGTCAGAAAGTGGCTGCCTTGCAGAGCTCATGTTCTGGGCAAGTTTTCTTTTCTTCCTAATGCTGGGCTGGCAGCACCCCCTGTGCTTCGACCTGGTTTTCATCTGTAGCAGTGGGCACATCTCCAAGGGGGCAGGGAAAAAGCATGAATGAAGAAAGCTGTGATCTTAAACACAGTCTGTGGAGCCCAAACTCTGATTCTGCCAAGGCTTAGCCACAGCCACCTTTGCTTTGTGTGCTGTATTATATTGGATGTTTGTCCAGGTGCCAGCAGGAAAAGGCTGAGAGATCCCAGACATGGCCACATGATTGAGATTTGGTACATCAGGCCTTTCAGAGGGCTCTTGGAGTATATATTGGTAGCTGTCTTCTCTTCACACTAAGAGACAACATGAATAAAAATGTGAGACACTTCTTACTGAAAAATTCACTATCAGAAAATCATAGGAAATTCATTACTTTGTGGTTTTGTGGTTTTTTGGGGATTTTTTTTGGGGGGGATTGGTGGTTTTGTTTAGTTTTTTGTTGTTGTTGGTTGGTTGTTTTTTTTTGGTTTTGTTGTTGTTTGGGGGTTTTTTGTGTGTTTTTGGGTTTGGGTTTTTTTTTTTTTCTGTACTATAAGCTTTCAGTTTAGAAGATAACATATCATTTGGTTCTGATATTAAAATTCTTTCCCTTCCCCTGCATGGACAGAGGCTGAGCAGTCCTTGCTTTGTTTAAGGCAACAAGAGCCTTTGTCAGTCCTGGGATGGTGCAATCACAGAACCACAGAATGGTTTGGGTTGGAAGGAACATGAAAGATCCTCTGCTTCCAATTCCCTGCCAAGGACAGGGATGCCACCTGCCACACCAGGCTGCTCAAACCTCCACCCAGCCTGGCCTTGAACTCTGCCAGGACTGGGGCAGCCACATTCTCTGGGCAAATTCTTCCAGTGCCTCACCACCCTCTGCCTTCTACTCTCAGCAGCAGAATAATAACCTGTGGTAGATAAAACTCATTACAGCTGCCCAGAGAATGATGTGGAAGATAACCTAAGGCAGTCCTGTCAGGATATGCCCTTATCCTTGGGCAGCTGAGCTAGGGGAAGACCCTTCTTGTCAGCCTGGCCTGGAAGGATTTGTCTCACAACTTGCCTTATGAATTCTGCACTTTCCTAGTGCTACATCATTGTGTTGACTGTAGTTCCTGTTGCCTTGATGTGTGTCTTTGAGCATAAGCAGAAAATGTTGGCAATGTGTCAGGAAAAATCCATGAAGAATGGCTCTAAAACATTCTGGGAGGGAAGAGGAGACCAAGTAAGGTGGTGACAATTCCTCCTCTCCCCCTGGGCCATGTACACAAACCTGCTTGGGTTTAGGGTAAGGCCAGATTCTGCATTCACTTAAAAGCTTTTTCACCAACAAATTTGTGTATGGAGACAGAACTAGAAACACATGGCTGGTCACTCAAGGGAAGGAAAGGGAAGTTTATCCCCATTTTCTCCAGGAGACATAGAATATATGGCTGTGCAGAACAGTCAAATGCATTTACCCTTGATGGAGGTGGAGCTGGGCATTCCCTGGTTCTCCTTTTCCCTGTTAGCTCTGGGGTGGAGTCCCATGGCATTCCTGCTGGAGAACAGCAAAGGAGGGAGCACCTGCTTTTGGATACAAGCTGCTGAAGGGATCAAAGTATTTAATGATAACTCTCCCTTGCACTTCCCTCCCTTAAGCTCTGCTCTTGAGAAATAGCTCATTAATTTGTTAGTGGCTTGATGAGAAAGGAGGGGGTGGAAAACCACTAACAAATGGCTTTGGTCCAGGTCAGGTCTCTCTGTAGCAGGAGGAACCTGCTTTTTCCCCCCTTCTTCCAGTGGGGAGATGAGGAGCTGGATGGTGAGGAATTCCTTCCCCTGTTATTCCACAGACTGCTTTGGCTGCAGCTCATACACAGGCTGCTGTATTTCTTCTTGATGGACATGACAAGTTACCAAAGAAATGATGTAAGGGCTGTAGGACTTACACGTATTCCAAAGTTAGCTGCCACATCCCTCCCAAAACTTCACACCAGAGTTTAAACGTGGAACTTTCCTTTTCAAAGATCTGTGTGTATATCACAAGTAACAGGCAAAAAGATCTTTATCAGAATACTTTGATCTGATAAATCAGTCTTGCAGACAGATAGAAATTGGCAGGTTCCTTTTGGATGGGTTTGGCATTGGTTTTGCTGGAGGAAAAGGCAGTTCATCACCTGCTCAGGAAGGAGAATATCCTTGTCATAACAGCATCCATTGCTGGCCTTGTCTCTGACTCACTGAACCATCAGTTTTTTACCTGACTTTGAAACTGGCAAGAAAACCACAGGAGGACTGTAAAATGGAAGTGTTTGTACTTGGTTCCTGTTGTAGGAAGATGTGGATTTTCACATTACATATTTCAAATTGGTCGGAGGAGGTGAGGAGGCCTGTAGAGACAGGAGATTTATTATGCTTTTTGTTACATCAAACAATATGTGAAAGATGATTCATACAGAAAAGTTGGAAGAATTAAGGTAACTTAATCTGGTTATGTAGGTATTTGAACAAAGAAAAACTCTAGCATTGTTTGTTTTGAAACTCTCTTTATGAAGGGACTTAGTTGCTCACAAATATCCCACTACTGAAGTTTTATATATTTTTGCTCCTGACTTAGCTGCCAGTGTTCCTGCAGCACACCTGGCTTGCACTTTTGAGGCTCCCAGCTTTAGGAGTAGAAGACAAATGGTGAACAAATGATAAAATGATATTTGTGTATATACCTAACCTAAATACTATCATCAGGAATAATGTTGAACATCCTGGATGTAATCCCAAAGTTCAGAGCTCACTCTGTTTCTGATGCTTCCAGCAGAAGCAGTTATTCCATTTTCAATACTTCTCTCTGGCTAACCAGCAGGTTCCCTCTGATTTTATGACCTGCTCCACAGGGAATGCCTCATCCCAAACACCATGAGCTCTTGCACTTCCTTTTCCTTTTATTTAAAAAAATTATGAAATCATCTCTCTCTCTTTTTGTTATTCTCTCCCTCCTCCCCCGAGTTTAAAGGTTTACCTTATGTTTTTGGGTTGATTCAGAAAAACTTGCCTCCCCCTTTGAGGTCTCCCTCTATCTGAAACTCTTCCCAGCTTGTCAGTAGTCCAGATGCTGGGACTTTGAGGCTGTGGTACAGTCTGGAGATCCAAGCCCTCACTTGCAGGCTGTTTTCCCTGTGCTTTTGTCCTTGTTCAGCATTTTGGGAGGGATCTGCCTCTTGGGAACTGCTAAAACAAGAGAGGGGGCAGCTGCACTGCCGTGGCAGGGGATCCAGCTGCAGGGCATGCAGGATTTACAGCAGTGCTGAGTAGCACAACCACACTAAACCCATCCTGTGCCAGCTGTATCTGGGGTTTTAATGCCCTCCCAATGAGGCTGCAGTTATTTACTGTGAGTGCTCAGTGTGGCAGACTGCCCTGCCCTCATCATCACCTGTGCCCTGAGCAGCATTGCACACCCTGCACACCCTCCTGCTGTGCCCTTCTGCTGCTTTTTTTCCTACATTCAGCAGTGAGCAGGGGAAAAAAGAAGAAAAAAAAAGCTGCATTGCATTTTAAAAAAGGAAGGGAAGGAGTGAAGAGAGGTGAAAAAATAGAAAATAAAAGTGTGCAGAAGCACACACTTTTAAAAAGAAAATAAAAGGGAGGTGCAGAAGCATACACCTTGGTGCGCTGTGTGCTGGCACAGGGGGCAATGACATCAGCTGAGGCACCAGCACACCCAGAGATGTCAGCAGTGCAAACTGGGCTGCACCTCTGACGTCCCTGTGCATGCTGGTGCCTTACCCCTCATGTCCTTCACAACTCACCCCCCTGGACAGCACAGTCTCTGTGCAGAGCTGAGCTCTCACTTGCTGTGGGATTATTGGCAGCAGCACCCAGGTATCCCCAGGGATGCTGCTGTAGGCAGGCTGCCTGTGGTGTGGCTCACACTGTGCTTTGGTGGTGTCCAAGTGCCTCCTCCTGTGCTCCTGTGTTGTCCTCTGGCAGCAGGCAGTGAATGCTGCTGGCCATGGGGTGCCTGGAGGGGCAGCACCCCTTGCTCACCCCCAGAGCAAGGCTACATCAGGGATCCCTGCCCTAATGCCATTGTCAGAGTTTCTCTAAGGCCATAATAGCATGGAATGTCTTTGGGGTAGGAATTCCTCCTGTCTTTCCTTTGGGCTTTTCTTCCTTCACCTGCCAGGAGTGAGGTGCGTGCTGGTGCTGGTGGCTGCCTGTTTGTAGCTGTGTGAAATGTGGTTGTGCAAGGATGCCAAAGAAAAAGGTTGGGTTCACAGAAAGAGAGAAGGAGGATGTATGGAAAAAGAAAACAGAAGTTAATGGAGAAGAGCAAAGGAAAACAGGTAATTGAGGCAACCAACCAGTCAATTGTTGGCCAGTACAATAAATCAGTGGCCAGGCAGAATAATCAGGAAGGTGAAGGAGGAGATAAGGCTGGCAGGGCATTCTGTTTCATGGCCCTGTTCATTGCTTTCTGGGACATTTCACTTCTGTATCACTGGGTTTGGTGCTTCACTGTGGGGCCTATTCATGCCCCTCTCTGCTCCCTGTGCCTCAGCGTGAGGAGCTGCTGCCCCGCTGACGCCACTCTTTGGTGGGGAGAGCAAAGGGAAATGGTGTGGGAGCAGGATAGTTTGGGAGATCCGTGTGTCTCAGGGGTTGTATTGGGATAGAGGAACCCTGGGAAATGAGTAGGGGAGTACATCCCTGTGCTTCTTTTCAACTTGCCATCGTGGCATAAAACCCCTTTATGTGCAGGTTAGTCTGTGCAGCAGAACCAGAGGGGCTGGTGGGAGGGGAGACAGTGTGGCACTGACAGCAGGGAGGGAAATTTCCAGTTGTGTGGGTGCAAAACTGCCTTGTCAGTCCCTTTCCCAAACAGCTTTGTCATGTTGTCCCTCTTGGTGGCATCAAGATTCACAGAGTTTTCACTAACTAATCAACTGTGCCAATGGCATTGGCCATGAAAATCGCCACTACAAGGACACCTGTGCCTTGAATCCAGCCTCACATCTTTGGAAATGCCTGTGAGACTGTATTTCAAAGCTTTTTGTGCAGGAAAAAGGAGTGCATATCAAGGGTACTTAGGAAACATCTCTGGCTGGAAGAACTGTCCTTCTAGGGGACTTGTCACAAAGCAACATCTTTGCATGTTGCAGCAACATCTTTGTCATCAGCCACACTGCTGTTTATGAGTGTGAGCACTGAACCCCCCAACGAGCCAAGCCCTTCACTGGCTGCACCCCATGTGTCTGTTCCATGTGCTGGAGGTGTTTGTGCAGTGGGACTGGGCCTTCAGTGCAATCCTAAAGCCAAGGTGTTCCACATGCCCAGTCAGCTGTGCCGGACAGCCAGCTTCCAGGGTCTTACTTTCCATTCCTATCAAAATTCCATTTTCTCCCACTTCCTTTTCTTCTATTGAATGAAAAAGCCAGTATCACTAATGATCCTATTTTTAAGTGTAAGTTTCAGAAATTCATGAGCTGCCTGGGTGGGACAGAGCATCTCTTTTGTTTACAAGTGCAAATCATTAGATCTTTGCCAGACCATGCGTGTTGTGGAGTTGCTTAAAGAGACTTTTCTGGTGACATTAAGGGACAGAATATGTTGAGATACCCAACAATAGTGAAGTTGAGCTTATGGTGGGCAAGTCTGTTCTGAGAAAAGAGAACTGCTTCAGAGCATTTGTACTAATGAACTTTCTTTGTGCTCTGCATGTTTGTCTGCTTTGTTCTCCTAAACGATGGTGCATTTCTGGATAATTTCCTCTGCTGGTGAGCTACCCCCATCAAGTTGAAAGTTGTCTATTTTTAAAATGCCAGCTGCCTCTCAGATAAAAAAGCCAGTGCTGATGTACCCTTGCTTGCAATGCATTATTCAAAGTCCTTTTTAGACTCTCTCAAATAAAGAGCTTCATTAATATTTCAGCGGTCGCTGTGATTCTCTCCAAGGGGGCTCCATTCCTTTTTCTCACTTGACACCCCTGTATTTCTCTGTGCAGTGAAGATGATTGGATTTCCAGTTACCTTTGGTAGAGTGAACTCATCATTTTCTGCAGGAAGTGGATCTTAAAAGAAAATCTGACCTTGAGATTGCTGCTAAGGAGACACCTGGCACACCCAGGATCCCATCACAGCCCTGAGCAATGGGAGAGGTTTGGGAGTGGAGGGGCTGTTTTGTGCACCAAACACCAACTGTTGGGCACCATCATTCTGATCATTCCAGCTGGCTTTGCTAGCTGAGAAGGGGGGTAGGGAGGGGGATTGGAAAAGTAGAATCACATCAGGTTGGATTTCTAGACATAAAGATTTGCTTAATGAGGTTTTCTTGTGTAAATATTAACTGCATTTGCACTGATTTCAAAACCACACTAAGGGTTATTTTTTTCTTTTCTTGCTGTTAGGTATGGAACCTGTGATAAAGCTGGGGTTATGAGAAAGAACAGAGTGATTTATTCACTTGAGATACTGGTGGAAAATCAGTAGCAGGCAGGTCTGGAAAAAGTGGGTTTAGCTCTAAAGAAAGGATGAGACAGAAAGTACCAACCATTCTGAACTCACTGCAATATGAGCAGTTTTCCTAATTTATAGGGTTCTTACTTCTTTCCTTGTGATGCCACAAATAAAGATTCCTTTGGCTTGATTGTGCATGACAGGTTTTGGTGCTGGGAGATGGAGATCAAGTGATACAGAGCTGTGTAATAATTTTAAGAGGTAGTTTCTCAATACATCAAGCTATTAAGTGTCTGAAGGGAAGACAAGCATTCAAAGCTGCTGCTCAGCCATGAAACAAGAGCAAGAGAGAGAGAGAATGGTTGCTGAAAATCAATGCTGCATCACCTGAGTGCATGAGAGCTGCAGGCTGGGGTCTCCCCTGCAGGTGGGGGAAGGGCTGATGAAGAGGTAGAGATAAGTAGGGTGGGGACCATCAGTTATCAAAGAAATAAAACAACCACAACCATAGAGGGGATTCACACTGTGGATACCTGAACACTGTGTTGGCTGCCCACACCATGCCTGGTTTGCATGTCAGGCAACTCTTGCACTGTCAGGCCTCTTGTCAGGACACTGTGCAAGGGGAATCCTGTGGCTTTGCTTGCACAATACTAAAAATGCTGTGAGCTGCAGTTGCTGAGCATCCAGAAACTTAAATTTTGCTTTGCTGTTGAAGAAAATGACTATGACCAGGCTGGTTAAGAATAGCTTGATGTTTCTGCCCTAAGTCAGCAGTAAAGTGATATTCTGGACAAGAAATAAGTCTTCAGTTTAGGGGGTTTTGTGTTTGGGTTTTTTTTCTGTGGGTGATGCTGTGCTTCAAAATGTGGTCTGTGTTTAGCTACGTTATTCAGTATGAAATTAAATTTCCTTTAGTTTCATGAGGTGAATAGTTAGTATCTAAAAGCTGTGATTCTGCTTTCCCAAAATGTGCAGAGGGGTGGCTTGTTCCTTTAGGACCCAAATAATAGCTACTGTTCTCAGAAAATAAAGATCCACCCCCCCCCCCCCCCCCCAAAGACACACTTCACTGGAATAATTCATTACTTTTCTGGTGTAATTTCTTTAACATTTTTTAAAGGATCTTGGCTCACAAGCTGTTCAGAAAGTACAAGAGGGCACATTGCAGGGTGCCAGGAGGATGGAGGGGATGCCAAAGCGATGCTGGAATATTTTGACCAAAATGTTGTGTCTTGCTGGGAAAGGGCTGAAGATGGGGCGTGTTGGCAGTGATTTGCCATCGGTGTGTGGTTCATGGTTACTTTTCCTTTTACATTTGAAATTGTTTAAAATTGCCGCAGATAATTCTGAGCAGAATTATCCAGATCTGGGCTGCACAAAGAATACCTCCTTGTTCTTGTGCCCATTAGTCCAATGGGAGTGAGGAGTGAAACCCTTTGCCAGGCTTTGCAAATGTACCTCTGTGCCTATTTATTTTGTGTTGTACCTATTTACTTTCCATGGGTGTCTTCTGCTTATGCCGGGACAGCTCTCTGCCATGGATGGGGCTGGTGGGGTCTGCCCTGGCAGCAGCTCCGGGGCCAGGTGGGGTTTGTGTCCTGTCCCTGTGTCCTGTATCTCTGTGTGCCATGTCCCATGTCCCTGTGTGCCGTATCTCTGTGTGCCATGTCCCATGTCCTGTGTGCCATGTGTGCTGTGTCCCTATGTGCTGTGTCCCGTGTCCCTGTGTCCCTGTGTCCCTGTGTCCTGTGTCCCTGTGTGCTCTGTCCCTGCATCCCATGTCCCTGTGTCCTGTGTCTCGTGTGCCGTATCCCTATGTACCGTGTCCCATGTGCTGTGTCCCATGTGCCCTGTCCCTGTGTGATGTATCCCTGTGTGCCATGTCCCATGTGCTGTGTCCTTGTGTGTGTGTTGTATCCCTTTGTTCCGTGTCCCTGTGTGCCATATCCCTGTGGGCTGTATCCCTTTGCGCCACGTCCCTGTGTCCTGTGTCCCTGTGTCCCATGTCCCATGTGCCGTATCCCTGTGTGCTGTATCCCTGTGTCCCATGTGCCCTGTCCCTGTGTGCCATGTCCCGTGTGCCACGTCCTTGTATCCTGGTTCAGGGCAAATTTTGGAGAGACCCCCCCAAAGGGGCTTCTATAGGAAAACAGATTCAATCGGTCCCTCCCCCCAACCGGTGTAGGAGAAACTATCTCCTTGGAGAAAAGTGGAAAAAACCTGTTTATTAAACAATAAAACCTAAACAGTGTTGAACAATAAAACCCCCTTTGTGCTCCAAAAGAGATGACAAACTGAGAAAGTCCCTTCCCCGGGTTGCAGCTCAGCTCACTCAGTCTCTGATCAGTCCCTCTGGTGCTGGAAATGTCGCAGGCCCGGCCCGGCCCGGTGGGCCTCAGGTGGAGCTGCCGGTGCTCTGCTGGGTGTTCAGGCCAGAGCAGGTTAAACAGGGCAAAGAAAAGGAAAAAACCCCACAGTCCAGGAAACTTCTTTGCCTCAGCTAGCTAAACTAACTAAAAGCAAAAGAGAGCTCTGTCCCGCTGTCTGTCCATCCGCAGACAACACAGTCCATCCGCTGGGATGTGGAGGAGTGAGAGCAGTGTCTGAAAACAAACTGCTGCTTCTCCTCTCCCCCTTCACTCTCTGGAACAAGTCTGAAAGGTGCAAAACTTATTATTCAGCATAAACAGAACAAGATGATTGGGGATAAAAGCATCATATAGTCAGCCTAGGACACCCTGTCACCGTGCCTGCAGCGGATCATCCTGTCATGCGCTCTGGGGTTGACCTTAATCCTCCTAATACGGGATCGCCCTCCCTGAGAGGGACAATAACAGCCCTGGTGTCCCCGGTGGTGGTAACGGGGTAAGAGAGGGATAATAACAACCACAGAGGGACAATAACAGCCCCAGTGTCCCCCCCGGTGGTAACGCGGTAAGGGAGGGACAGTAACAGCCCTGGTGTCCCTGCTGGTAGTAGCGCCATAAGAGAGGGACAATAACAGCCCCAGAGTGACAATAACAGCCCCGATGTCCCTGCTGGTGGTAACGCGGTAAGAGAGGGACAATAACAACCCCAGAGGGACAATAAACAACCCCAGTGTCCCCACTGGTGGTAATGGGATAAGAGAAGGGCAATAAACAACCCCAGAGGGACATTAACAACCCCAGTGTCTCCACTGGTGGTCACTCAGTAAGAGAGGGAAAGTAACAGCCCCAGAGGGACAAACAAGCCCGGTGTCCCCGCCGGTGTTAACGCCGTAAGCCAGCCTGCACCTCCAGGGAGGAAGTGTTTGCAGGGTGCTGAGATGCAGAGGATGGAAAGAGTGCCCTGGGAAAAGCCAGGAGAGACAGGATTGTTTCCTCATTCCCTGTTGCTGTGGTGTAATACGGCAATGCTTAATGCAAGAAAAAGATGCTTTAAGCAAGTAATGAACAAATATATTCTACTAAAACTATAAATATAAAACACATGGTAGCTAATAAACGACATGGTTACAAAGGTTTCTTTTTGGTTGGACTGAGAGGGAGGATTGTGGGAATCCTTCAAATCAGAGGGTTTTGGGAAAGCTGCAAAAGGCAGGCCTCAGAGACAGCAAACTGTGACTAGAGCTAAGCAGTAGCCATAAGATTTGTCAACAGAAAAGTTATAAAAGAAGTAGAAAGTGACGACAAATAGAATAATAGTCTGTGTATTAACACTTAGAGTAACTCCCTAAGCTAAAGAAAAATATATCTAGCAAGATATTATGAAGTTATAAGCTTAATAAGAGAGCTCTGTGCATTGTATCTTAAGGCTTACAGCAAATATTTTATTCAAAATAAGCAAACATTGTTTTAACCAAAGGTACGTGTAGAGTTACTATCAATATGCTTTTACTTTGTGTCATTAGTCAAAAGATTTTCAAAGTAAGTTGTAACATTAAGTTCTTTGTCTGCTGCCAGGGATGTGAGCTGCTGGCATCTTCCCATTGTCATAACCATGTAATGAGACTGATGCTGGGAAATAAAACAGCTCAAGGCAGTTCCACAGCAGTCCTGTCCTGTTTTTGATTTGTACATGGACCCCCAGCCAGCACTACCCACTGTGTGTCCATCAGGGCTTCTGGAATTAGCACTGCCTGCTGGGAAGTTCCTCCTTCTAAAGTTGCTTCTCCTGGCCAAGACACCTTTTCCCCATTCCAACAGGGCTCCCCGAGGTACCTGGACTGGCTGCTGTTTGCTCTTTCAAATCTCTGGAGATCTCTGCTTCTTTTCCCTGTCCCAAGAAGGAGGGAAAGCATCCCTTTCCTTTGTATCCTGGCCCTGCTACTGCTGCCTTTCCTTCAGCAAACTGTTAATTACAATTAAATGCCTGTTACAGTCCCTGTGTAAGTAATAGGTGACTTGCTTCTGCAAGGGCTGCAGAAGGGTCCCAGCCCAGGGGACCTGTCTGAATGGTGTCTGGAGCTGATGTTCCCATCTGGTTGTTAAACACTGACACTCATTATTTTACCCAAATGGTGGCTGCTGGAGAAATTTGGGCTGTTGTGTTTGAGGATTGACTGATGTGAGAGTAGATGCTCAAAGAGAAAAATGGGGGCTTGGGCCTGTCTGACCTTGCAGATGGCTTATCTTGGGATACAGGAGCCAAATCTCTTGCAAAAGCCCCTTACATTTGCTAATGGTAAATCTTTTTTTCCAGTGTGGGAAGCAAGGGCTGTGTGCAGGAGTGGGGAAACAACAGTGACCAAAAGGGAGAACAGGAGTTCAAATTGTCTGGGCAGATTTTTAATCCAGATTCTTAGGGGATCAGGTTAGCACATAAAAATACCTTTTTGTAGCTTCAGCCACTTCTTTTAGTTGTGTGTTTTCTGGAAATGTGCTACAACCATCAGTATCAGCTCTGGTTAACTCCACGCACCACCCAAATTCAAAAGGTTGAAATTTTCATAAAGGGACAAAGGTTTTAAGACTCGTATGGTGACATGCATGGTTCTATCTTTTTCCTGTCCATATTCCTCTCCTTCTTCCGAGTCAGTTCAGAAAAAGGTCTCCAGGAATTATTTTGCTGAGTCCCCCTCCCAATAGGAAGAAGACTTTCTGCAAGCCTCCTGACTCCTATTTGCTCAGAGAGAGAGCAGGGGATTTAGTCAGAAAAGCTGGTGTGGTTGGAGGGCAGCCAAGCAAACAGACACTCACACAATCAGTGCTGCTGATAGAGTGAGACTCTGCTAGAAGTGACTCAGAGGAATTGGCTAATACGTCCTGCAGCTACAAAGAAGTGCTCAGAGCAGAATGTTGTTGTCAGCAGAACGTCTGGTGGTGCAGTAGGTAAACTTGTTTTTAATGGAAACTGGGAAGTAAGGCTTGGAAAAATGTCAGGGACAGCCTTGTAGGTAGAAATTAAATGCTATATTCTTGGATGTTTGCAAGACTGTAATGATTATTTAAGAGAGTAGAAAGTTAATTTGTTAATTAAACGTTCTGTCATTTTGCTCCTCAGTGCCAGCTTCTCTGAGTCACCACTTATCAGTCCAGCTTTCCTTCCTACAAGTGTCACAAGCTTCAATTTTTACCACAGCTTGATCTGCATGTACTGAAAACTGCACCCTGCTCATTTAAACCTGTGCAAATATAAATGTTGCCTGTAGTGTACCCAGTGTGGTTAAAATTACCTCTTTTGTGGGAGACATGTCAAAATTGGCTTGGATTTTCTTCTGGGAACAGCTGCTGGTGGCACTGCAGAAACACTGTTGGGCTGTACCAAGCAGAAAAAGGAGAGTGTTGGCAGGGTTTGGTGGCTCTTTGGGAGCACCAGAGAACCCAACTGCTGCAGTGTGAAGCAGAGAAATGGCACATCACATGTGCCTGTGGTGCAGTGTCTACATTTCCTTCTGGTTTTTGCATCCTTGCCCTGGAGTTGGGGGTTTTGCCAGGCAGTCCCACGCAGCTGCAGCCTCTTCACAGCCAAGTTTTCAGTGGAGATCCCAGCAGGGAAAGCTTATGTGAGGCTCAAAAATGTAACTCGGAGCACTGAGAAAATCCATGGAGCATCTGTCATGCTGCCTCTTGCCTGGACAAATGTCTGGTTTTAAATCTCTTTGGGAGGATGTCTGCTCTCCCAGCTCTGGGGTGCTTTGGGGAAGGATCTCTGGCTCAAAGTTGCTCCTTGCTGGTGCAGCAGACCAGACAGGAGGCTTTTGGCTCCTGAAACTGCACGAGCCAAGAGGATTTTGGAGAGGGATGCTGAGCAGAGCTTCCCCTTCCACTGGCCAGTGGGAGCTGGGCACCTCACTGCCCTCCAAAATGCCATCACCACTGCCAGAATGCTCCTGGCCTCTTGCAAAAGCAAAATCCTCCTTGTATGCCTCTCTGGCATTAGGGGAGGTGCTGGTTAATGCTGATTTACAGCCCTTGCAAGAGCAGCTGCAAAGAGGGCACATCATTTTGCTGTGTTTGTGCATAGCTACCTCAGTCAAAGGCTCACAGGCTGAAAGTTTCTTCCAGACAAGAAAGTGAATCTCCTGTCCTGCAGGCTTTTCAGTAATGCCTCCAAGGGCACATTTCACTGGGACAAAATGGCTCTTTGTGACAAGTACAGTGACAGTGCTATTGCCACACAGTAAATTAGGTCTTGGGTCTGAAATGAAGCTATTTGGAGTTTTAACATTATTAATAGACAGATTCAAAGGCTCTTCCCCTCTTTTCTTTTTCTGCTATTTTCCTCCCTACTTTCCCATCTTTGCTTTTACATCTGAAATTATTTAAAACTGCACAGATGGACCTTCTGGGCAGAATTATCCAGATCTGGGCAGCACAAAGAATACCTCCTTGTTCTTGTGCCCATTAGTCTAACGGGAGTGAGGAGTGAAACTTTTTGCCAGGCTTTGCAAATGTACCTCTGTGCCTATTTATTTTGTGTCCTGTGGAGTCCTTACCTTCCATGGGTGTCTTCTGTTGATGCAGGGACATCTCTGGGGCCACCTGAGGTCTTGTGTGTTCACACCTGGACTGGGGAAGCCACTCTGCCTTGCAGAGTCACCAAACCAAGTGTGCAGCAAAGAACTCCTGGTGGAGCTTATTGCAATTTCTTCTCTGCCCACGATTTCCAGAGTGAGCCAGCTGGGATGCTGTGCAGGGGGAGGCTGATTTCTGTGGATGAATCATGGGTTTTATGGTCATTTCTTTGCTCCCATCCTTCTCTGGAAGCGTGACTGCTGCTGATTCCCAGTGTGCCCAGGCCATTCTCTAGAGCTTTATTGCCTTCAGTTTATGGAAATCCTTGCTGAAATGTGGATCTTGATGAGATTTGCTTAAGTACTAGTACCCAAAGCACTAAAATATTAAATTATTCTTAAAATAATGTTTGAATCATTTAAATAAAAGCAGAAAATAACTTCTCTAGAAGACCTATAGGTTAAACAGATGAGAAATCCAATAGTACAGCTAAGGAAATGGAAAAAAATAGTTGTTCTGGTTTTCCTTCTTTTGTAAGAAATTGCTTCCTTTTGCAAAAGATTAATTGTTTGCTAGCTATTCCTGGTGACCTGGAGAGCCTTAGACAGTGACTGTGGCACTGCTGATGTCTCTGTGTTTTGCTGGTTTTCAGGAGAACCCCATAATGCATCAGTGATTGTCTCAAGGCATTGAGCTCTCCTGTGGAGAGGACACAGCAGTGCCCCTGCACGGGCTCTTGCCCCCAGCATTCAGTGTTTTTTGGAAAATGTGGCTCCTTGGTTGGGGTGGGAGGAGGACTGGCTGCCTTAGGAAGCTGCACAAATGTCTGGCTGGAAAGTCCAATTTACTGTCAGTGCATTTCTCTGCAAAACCATCGTCCCTGGCACAATTTGTCCTTAAATGACTAGTGCCATTAACTTTAATGTCTTGCATAATCAAACTCTCACATTATCCTACCCCACACTGTATTTTAGTTTGCTTCTTATCCTCATGCAAGCCTGTGAAGAGTGGTTGTGTGCTGGATGACACAGATACAAGTGCACAGGCTCCACTTCTCTTGGCCATTTGGACACCTAAGAATCAAGGATGGCAAGATTGTTAATGTACCCTAGACAACCTCTGGAAGCGTGTTTGACACTAGAAGTAATGTCAGGCTTCATAATGATGTTATGATGCTTGTATCCCCATTCATGTGTTCTGTTTATGCTGGATATTATGTTCTGTGCCTTCAAGACTGGCTCTGAAGAGTGAAAGTTTTGTTTGGGTTTTCTTATCAGCCTGGTGGAACACACAGACAGGGCAGTACATGGTGCTGCTTTTGCTTTTTTGCTTTTGCTTTTTGCTTTGCTCTCTTGCTCTTGCTTCTGCTTTGCTTCTGCTTGCTCTTGCTTCTGCTCATTAGCTAGTTTAGCTAAACAGTCCAAATTTCTTCCTGGTCTGTTTCTTCTTTCCTTTCTGGAACCAGCTTGAACCTGCTCCAGACTGGGCCCTGGGAACACCGAGAGTTTGCACCCTGTGGCCCAGCGGGGCCTACTCTGGGCAGCAGCTGCCCCAGCGCCGGAGGGACTGAGAACAGAGTGACCACCCCCAAGAGAGACTTTCTGAATTTGTCATCTTTTTCCAGAGTGTTATCATCCTGTATTGTTCATTTTGTGTGCTGGGGGTGCTGTGCCTGTTAAATAAACAGGTTCTTTCCACTTCTCTCTGAAAATACTTCCCGAACAGGTTGGGGTGAGGAGCCATGTGGGTTTGCTTTCTGGAGGGGCTACCCTTTGGAGATTCTCTCCCAAATTTGCCCTAAACCAGGACAATATTTCTGTTCTCTGGTACTGTCAGCATCAGTAAGAAACAAGGGTTGAGACCAGTAGAGGATTTGTGCAATGTGCACCCAGCACTGGGGAATAATGGGAGCACTGGCCTTGGTCCAGGAGAAATGTGACCCAGTAAACTCCTTAAAAGACAGTTCAATCACCCTCTTTATTATGCTGGAGCATACAGGCTATGCACAGGATGAATGACATTTTCATAACTGCTGCCAAAGGAAACATTTTCTGTGCTGTGTAAAGTAATTTTCTCTACTTTGGAGTCTGGGCTGGCAGCAGAAGAGGGCTGCTCCTCACCTCCTCACAGGGGTGGGTGGTAATGGTGCACCTTGAACTGGACCCCTCAGCAGTGATTTAATTCCATCAAGCCCAAGCACAGCTTCATTGCTCTGTACCTTTGCAGAGGAATCCACTCTCTTTCTGTAGTCATAGAGATCAGGAGCAAAATAATAGAGGGAAAAAAGAAGTTCTGTTTGAGGAAAAACAACACAGCCCATGGATATCTGGATGGGAACAGCAGTGTGGTTGCTTGGCTGGAGGTGCAGTGAGATGCCCAGGCACCTGAGAGCTGTGGGCTGCTCTTGTAGGAGGGCTGGAGCATAGAGCTCCTGCAGGCTCCTTCCCAAAAAAATCCTCAATCACATCAGAAATAGCACAGTGTCTCCAGGTGGGTTTTTTTTATGCCTCTAGCCTTTGCCCTTCCCTGTGGTTTATTGCTTTCCCAAAATAGGTTTCCTGGGAAAAAAATTTTCCACTAGATTCACTCTGAAGTCAGAGTGACAAGCTGTTTATTTATTTAATTGGTTTTATGTTCCAACCAATAAATTAATCTTCTCTGTGTTTGATTTTTGAGCAAGCAAAGCTAAAAGAAGGGGCAGTGCATACCAGAGATGTAGGGTTCTCTTTTTCATGTTTTATCAGCTCCTTTCTTTAAATAAAAAGCTTAATTAAACCTGTGTTTCTCATTAGAGTCTGTGTAAATGTAGCACCTACAGAACGTGATCAGCTTGAGAACAGTTTGCTGTTCCTGTGCAGGTCATAATTTTCTCTATAAGAGCAACTCCTGCCTATAATAATTTTGTTACTCCAGTCCATTTACCTTTTGCATCTTCATTCATGGCTCTTGGAGGTTTTCCTCGTGTTCTGACAGCCTGAGCTTCCCCAGCACTCAGACTGTTTATTTCTCACAAGCTTCTGAAGCTACATTAGATTTTTCTTTCTTAATTTTTGAATTTACATTTGCTTTTTTATGCATCATAAGCCACAGTGCTCACAGTTGTGTGTACAACCCATCTGCACACAGAACAAGAATGAAATATGCAGGGTTCATTAGTCAGATGTGGTGAATGGCTTGAAATGTTTAATTAAAGAAAAAACACAAAAGGCCCAGTGAATCAGATGCTCGCAGAGTAACAGAGGTGAGGGAAAAAACTTTGTGAATTATCTGCTATTTAAATGTAGGCTCCCTCATTTGCCCACAGTTAATCCCCACCCATGTTTTTTTTTGCAAGGATGATCAGTCAGTAAAATATATGACATCCTCAACTTTTATTTCTTATGGAAATTTTGCTATGCTAATTCTTTTGCTTTGGTATTAGGTCTTTTGTCCTAAATCTATTTTAAACCTCAGCATTGCTGGATTCTACAATGTACCTTTGTTTAAGAATGTAATGCCCATATATTTCCTAGCAATGCCATGGTTGTTTTGTCTTAGAACTGAAGTTTTGGAAAAGTCTCTTCCCATTTAGGATGAGTCTATTCCCTCTTAATTATTATGAACTAGCTTACAAAACCAAACTGGTGACATCCTTGCTAATCAGCCCTTGAAGATAAAAAAAACCCAAAACCACAAAAACAAACAAAAATGAACAAAACAAACAAACAAAAAGAAAAAAAATAAAAAAGACACAAAAGAAAAGCAAGTTCTTTATGTCTCTTGTCATTGCTGTTAAATCTGCTTGTATTTTTAAACCTTTTCTGACTACTCATGCTTCTTGTGAGCCTCTCATCAGTGGAAGGCTGAGCAGAACAGAGGTTATTTCAGCTAATTACAGGGTGACGTTATAGCTTAAAATGGAGGATGAGGGATGAACAAGCACTTTGAGTGCTCTGCCCCTATTCTGTTCTGTGCAGGCATGTTAATAGCTGGATCTGTTAGTATATTTTTAAGGCTGTGTTCAGTCTCAATAGGGTGATGTTTGTCTGTGGGCCTGGCTCTCAGTCTGTTTGTGCCCAGTGTGTTTGGGACAATGCCTGCACTGTGTCTGTGCCCTGAGCTGCTGAAGGGGGCTGAGATGTTAGACTGGGCTGTCAGAGATGCTCTTCATTTGTATTCTGCTCAGAGGGCCCAGCCATCGAGGAGGAGACGTGCCAGAGTGCTTTCCTTATAGAGCCCCTGCCCTCTTTCATTTGCCTTTGCATTTCTTTACACCAGTGAGCCTTTCTCTTTTGAGGTGTTCCTGCAGCACAGAGCTTGGCTTTAGATGATGAAACAGATAGGATGTGCAGTACCTACAAACCAGTGAGTTGTTTGGGGCTGGTTTATTTTTGGCTGTGAAATGTTGAGTTAGGAAACAGAGAGCTGCATTGAGAGCATCTGGTGCCTGCCCTCTTCCAGGCTGAGAGGGGGGCTTGGTGTGGGCAGAGAAATGTGAAGTACATTGTGGGAGTATGGCCTGTGCAGAGCTGCCTCTGCAGCAATAGCCAGCTCAGCTTTTGAGGGAATGGCACATGCTCTTGGAACCCCATGAATGGGAAGCTCCCAAAGTGGAATTGTTTTAAACCAAAAATGCTGGGTTTGCCCTCAATCTAAAAGGCTGCTCGTTTGAGACCTGACATGCTAATGCAGTGTGTTTCTCCTAAAATGATGCAGTGATGCATCCTCCGTGCTGAGGGGATGTGCAGACGAGTGCAGTGTCCTCACCTGCTCTGCTGGCGAGACAGTGGCAGCCTTTGGGGACAAGGAAGGATGTTTTAACAATATGAAGTCATTTTGTTACTGAATTCATGAGTACCTTCCTGTTCAAGATCTTCTGAGTTTGGTCTGTGGTTTTCTGGGAAGAGGAGGGTGTTGGTTTTACATCCTGTCATTTTGCATCCTTCCTTGCTTTAACTGCAGCCGTTTCCAAGTTTTTCTGTTGTGCCATGGTCCTGTTTTTGGGAGTGCTGATGCAGCACATCCCCATGGCAGGAGAAACCAGCACCCCTGAGTGATTCCATGCACTCCACACTGACAGAGCCAGGCTGCTACAGCTCCTCTTCTGCAGACAGTGATTAATGTAAAGTTCAACAGCACCAACTTTCATCTTCTGCCACGTGAGTTGTTCCCACCAGCAAGAGAAAGCTCTGACTGTTCTGCTGTAGGCTGCAGTCTGTGCTGCTGTCCACATGCTGGTGCGACTTTTCTCTCCTCCATCCTTCCTGCAGCTCCCTTTTGCCCTCTGCCCTTGGAGACTTCTGTGCAAAGGTGAGATCAAACAGTCAGCCTGAAAGGAAAACACAGAACAGAGAAAAGGTAGTTTTGGTGAGGATTGCAGGTCATGTGTCAGGTCGAATCAGTCCCTGATGGAGACAGCAAAGAAAATGTAACATTGCAAGAGCAAATGTGGTTTTGCTGAGGAAAGGTTCCTGGCTGGTTTTCATTGCTTCAGGGTCATCTGCATGGCTGTCTAGAAACCCTCTCTGCACTTAAACTCATGTGGTGCCAAACTCTTTCAAGTGAGGAACATGAAGATCAGGAGGAGGTTGCTGGATCCTGGCCAGGGTGAGTGCCTGACCATTTGTGTGAGCCAAGTCAGGAATAGGACAAAGCAGTTCCTACCTTGGTGTCCCAGGGAGCCCCATGACAGAAATGAAGATGCCCATCCCTTGTGCTGTACTATTATTGTCCTCTGAGCCTCCCATTGTCTGCCCACTTGTCCTGGAAGGCAAAGATCTAATTCTGGATTTAGACAGTCCCAGGTAGAATCACAGTCAGTTGCAAACCAGGGGTATATTCCTAAAGAAAACTGTTTTCTCTATCCTACTTCCTTCGGGTTTTTTTGTATGTGCTGGAAGCAAAATCTTACTTTCTTCTAGAATTTCCCCAGCTTTTGGTTTGGTGGGCACTGCAGGAGACTGGCTATGATGCTGCCAGTATTAGGAAAAGAGGAAATTCTTCTATTTGAAGAACATTTTGGATGAAGGCCTGGTAACCAAAAGAAAGTTCAAACAAACTCAGCAAGCACTGTATCCTGAAGCTGTGCTAAACCAACACATGTGATGGCAGAGCAAGCCCTTATCTTCCTGGCCTATGAATGAATGAAAGTGACTCCTAATTTCAAATCAAAGAGATAAGTAACAGAAAACCAATTATTTATTGTATTTTAGTGGGAATTTGGATCCTGTACACAGAGCTAGAACAGCCATGAAGTAAATCCTGTTACCTCTTTTCCTTCATCATGGATGGATGCAGGGAAGCAAACTGAAAGGGAACCTCATCACAGCAAGTGAAGCAAGGCAGAAATAGCAGCTAGGCCTGTTTGGTGCCTGATGTGTTTGGAACTGAGCATCAGAAAGAGAGGTCCCAGCATCCTCTGAACAGAGTGGGGTGATCTGCTGAGGTCCCAAAGCCCTGTTGTTCCCATGCATTACACATTTGTTCCTGTCACAAAGATCACCATGACAGTGGAATTTACTTACGTAATTAGAAGGAATGCAATCACCTTCAACCCTGGGAGCAAAATGAGCTTCTGCAGCAGCAGCTCCCATTCATGTATGCACTGCATACCAAGGGGAAGAGGAACACAATGGATTTTATGTGTCTAAACAGAACACAGTCTGCAACTGGAAATGCCACTTCTTGAGAAGCAATTTTATGCGCTGGTGACTGGACATTTTTCATTTGAAATTAAATTCCTCTTAGCCCTGCTGCATATTGGGGTTTAGATTGATGAGTAATTTCTCACAAATCTGTGCATCATCTCTGTTTTGCATCTTCCCTTTCTGCTGCTCCCAACACTAAAAATTGATGGCAAGAAGAGAGCATGACTCAAATTGTTACTTGTTAAGCCTTCTGGTTTTATCTCATATGGGAATTTTGCTATTTGAAAGTAAATCTTTCAACCATAACTAGACCTGTGAAAAATTAATAAACAGGTGAAAGAATCACTCTGTCCCAGCAACAGGCCAACAAATATAGTCTGTGGTACAGCCTGAGGAAAGCCTGTGAATTAACTACATTTTAATCAAGTGAAGTGGGTAGCTTGGGTTTGCTGAGACAAATGTTTGAGTAAAGGATCAGCTTCCTGTTTTCCAGTATTTTCAACAAGCCTGGGAAGACATTCTGGAGTTAGACAGGCAGCCTTCTCCAAAATGCTGTCCTGACTGCAAGCTTTCCAGCGTGATCTAACTGCCTCTTTCTCATACTTCAGCTTCTGACTAGACTGAGCCTCAGATGCAGATGTCAGCATGTTCCCAATTATTATGGCAGTGTCCTTGAGTGGAGCCATCTCCAGTCAGAAAAATCTGTAGAGTTGAATATAGCAAAGTGCTATTTCAACTCAAGTTTGGCTTTCTTCCAGCTGACATAGCATTTGTTCCCAAAGTCAATTCCATGACAATTTTTTTGTCAGTTCTCTCTTTTTTCTCCTTTCTCTGTTCCTTCCCCCCAAAGCCATTTCAGGGAAGAGAAGTCACACAAGTTGTATTGGCATCTGAAAGATGCAGCTGAATACGAATTCATGGTTATTTTTCAGTTGATGTTCTGTGCCATTTTTATCAGAAATCTTTTTCACAGGCTCATCTATGAGAGGAGGGGGGATATCTGAATGCAATTCATTTGGAATTTTCATATTTAGAAGTTTGCCCTTCTTCCCCCTTAGAGATAGCTGAGTTGTCTGACTGGCTGTAATGTATCTTTTGGCATTACTGCACTGAAAAACAGAAAAATGTCTCTGTTCTTGCGTGATAATGCTGTTTTGCTATGAAGAATTTTTGCCAGAATCAACCCATCTTTTATTGCCGTGTGAAGTTTCCAGAACAATAACAGATGCTGGCTTCCAAATATTTAGAGTTCTCTAATTAGAAGAAATTATCTCTGTGCTCCACAGTAGGGGAATTGTGTATGCCTTCCATGCCCTCCCAGCCCCACGGGGGCTGGAATGAATGCTGGGGTGTAAAAAAGCAACTCCTGCACCCTGTAAAAGGTCCATGAGCTGTGGGACAGCACTGCCCTGGCTTTGTAATGTTTTCCAGAGAGGCCATGCCCCACCAGGAGAGAGCCCAGTGCAAATGGGCAGATCCCAGACCTGAAATGTAATCTGAAGGGTTCTGCTTTTCTTACTTGCAAGAAGCTAAGCCTGATGTTCCAGTGAGGATGCTACATGAGCTGTTCCTGTCTGGAAGTTTCCCAAGTTGTGTCTTGAAAAAAAAATAAAAAAGGCTCTGGATCCAGAGCTAATGGTACATCTTTCAAAGAAGTGTTTCTCTAAAAATATACTGACATCCCATATGAAATAACATCAAGGAGAACCCTGAAGAATGCTCTGCTCCCTTGTGTAGTAAAGGTTACAGCCAAAATCTTTTTAGAAGAGAAATGTAAAATCTGTCTGAGACCTGCCAGTGCTGTGCAGCATCTTCTCTGGCTGCACTGATCAGGAAGTTTCTGGAAGTGTCAGCGTGGGTTTCTGGCTGAGGGGCTGGGTGTCACAGACACATTTTATGAAAAATCCTTTCCTTAGGATTTTTTCTCCTGAGAATCTGAGAGGCCTCAGGAACAAAATGTAAATAATAATTATCTGCTGCTGTGGAATGCAGCAGGTGCATCTGTGATTGGTCTCATGTGGTTGTTTCTAATTAATGGTCAATCACAGCCCAGCTGTCCGGACTATCTCAGTCAGTCACAAGCCTTTGTTATTCATTCCTTTTCTATTCTTAGCCAGCCTTCTTATGAAATTCTTTCTTCTATTCTTTTAGTATAGTTTTAATATAATATATATAATAAAACAATAAATCAAGCCTTCTGAAACATGGAGTCAGATCCTCGTCTCTTCCCTCGTCCTAAGACCCCTGCAAACACCATCACATCTGGGTGCACAGGTGACTGTTTCAGTGCACACAGACAAATCATCCTGTATTGATTACCTGTACAAGAAATGTCACTGTTCGAGCCAAGCCCTGAGCCAGCCTGAGGGTGCCTGCCCAGCCAGCACAGAGCACAGCTTTTATCCCAAAACAGGTGTTGACCATGGGCAGTTGTCTCTGTTGGCTCTGCTGAGGGCTGAGAGTGATATGTGGCTGAAATTTCTCTTCTTCTGCTAATCCTGTGTCAGCTGAATCATGCCCTTAGTAAAAGGCACTTCCCTGCCATCACACTGACCAGACAGCACAAAACATTTGTGATTTAATGGTTGGTATTAATGAGGTACTCAATGCATGTAAACTTCACTGAGGTTTGTGGTAGCTCTTATGGTTGTAGTATTGTTGTAGCTTTTAGTGCTTACAGCTGTACAGCTTGAGATGTATGGAAAAGTGGGAAAAAATGGGATGAGGGGAGAATGCCACAAGATTGCCAAGGTCCTCTTCCTGCTCCTGGATATGATCAGCAGTGCTTCAGGGATGCACCACTGCTGTTAATTTACCCTGTGTTTAGAGAGCTCTGAGCAAAATCTATTCCTGTGCTTTGTTATCATTATATGTAGTTTTTATAATGTTTGATCTGAGTCATTCTTGCTCCAGTTTCAGCCCATTACTCCTTATCTGCTGTGGTTATGGAGAACAGATTGTTCTATTGACTTTTGTAGCACATTGCTATGTACATAGCAGTCCATTATCACCCTGCTCATAGCATTCTCCTCACTAGATGAAAACAATGCCATTTGCTGCACTGCCTCCTGACAAGTCCTATTTTCTAGATGTTTTTCCTGGTTTTTGTACTTTCTTCCTTTGGTGCCCTTTTATTTACTTAAAGTACTCAGTGTGGGAGATAATTCTTCATTCAAGGGCTCTGAAAGCTGAGCAGAGCAGGAGAATGACTTATACTGTAGGTGATGTGGGCTCCTGTGTTTAGTAATCCCAGCCTGTTCAGCTTTCATAACAGTATGACTTCACCCAGGCATGTTCCCCTTATAGCCTGCTACACTCCAAATCTCCCTCTGAAGAGCTGTTGTCTGAACACTCAGAATAGTTTTCCCCAACCTCTCTTTGTTGGTTGCTCCTGAGTGCCTGTAGTAACTGTACTTCTGGCCGTGTTGAATTTCAAAGCATGTCTTCAGATGATGAAATAATCTCATTTAATCTTGTCCTCTGGTGTAATTGCGTTCCCTCCAGACTTGTGTGCTGCAAATTTTAATAAGCATGTCCTCTACTTCCTCCTCTCCTTCAGAGGGAATAGAACCAAGAGCAAGAAACAAAAAAAGAGGAAAGAAGGAAACCTTCTTGACATCTCTTTTTGCTTTTACAGTGTCCCATTAATGACACCCATGTGGGTCCTCCATTTGTTGCTGGTTTCACCAAGACTGTGCTTCATTGGTTGCTTATAGAAACATCTGTGAATGCAGCATCCAAGGAAGTGTGGCTGTACATGATGTTAAAAACTATAAAAATGTTTTTGTACAGAGGTATCTAGAGCCTTCCTGAAGAAGTGAAAACTCATGGGCTACTAATATACTCTCTTCCTCTTCAGTTTGGTTATAGTCAAGTTGGAACAGTGAGTAATTTTCCAAAATAATGGGGGTTTCAGTGCAGGTTCCTCACATGAAAATCTTCATATGAGGCAAAAATCATGCAGCGAAGTGTAAATCAGTCATAAAAATAAGGCTTTTGAAGGCTGGGAAGCAGCAGACATTAAAATGGCCATACTCCTGGCTTTATGTTCAAAATGTTCAAAAGCAGGTAAGTAGGTGCTGGCATTCAGGAAGATTGGCACTGAAAGCTCCCATGTTAAAAGGCCTTATAGACTTAAAAGCTAAATTATTTCACAGACTGAAGGCAAATGTGGGTTCAAGTGCTATGTAGGTCCCCGAATCCCTTGCCAGTGTGTGGGTTTTGCAGTAGGCTCTTTTCATAGTGCTTTTGCACTTCTCCATGTGTGACAGCTGGGGAGATTGGAGATGGGGTGTGTGGCACAGGCAAGTGCTCAAACTGAAATAATCCTGAGAAGAGTCTTGGTGCCACTTTCTCTTTGGGTTTCTGATGAGCACAGCAGATGTCTGCAGTGATGGGAGATGCAGGCTCCTGCTGTGAAAGACTGTAATAATGAGAAGCATTTGATGAGCTGACTGTGTTTCATTCTTACTGATGAGTTGATACTTTAAGTATAAAAATTATTACAGCAACTTTGATCAGATTTAGTTTAGGTGCAACTAGAATTGATTCCAAGAGAGGCAGCTTGCGTGGATAGAAAAGTAACTAAGATGTGCTATCTTGTAGGCTTTATTTTTCATTCCTTCCTCATCCCTGTTTCCCCATCTACTTAGCACTGATTTTATGTTAAGTATCTCTTTAGAATTGCCTTGTTCTGCTGTCTTTAATGTTTAAGGTTGTGTGGCATCATTTTGGTTGCCTGCTTATCAGGAGTATAGGAAAAACAGTCTTCTTGTTAAATATGAGTCTTACAGAGATACTCTGGCAGAGTCAAATTGCAAATCCATGTGTGCCTTGTTGCCTGGAAAGGCTCTGGCTCTGGCTATGGAAAGGAACCTGGGAAACCTGTACAGGGTGAGAAATGCAGAGGCTGGGACTAATGCTGCCCTTCAGAGCAGTCACTGGGGCTGAGGGACTGGAACACTTCCAGGAAAAGAGTACTGATACCAAAGTATCTTCACACATCACTGCTAATACTGGGTAGGAAAGTGCCTGAGGGAAGGACAAACCTCTGTAAACAACTCTGAGATGGAAATATGTGCAGCAGCCCTTTGGGTTGCTTTGACCGAGGGCAGGCCAGCAGGAAGTCTGTAGCAAGCTGTTGCTTTCTCCAGGTCAAGGAAAACATTTGAGGAATAACCTCCCTGTTTTATTTTGCTTCTCATTCTTGGGAAACAGTGGGGGTTGGAGAATAAATGTGCAGCAGTTATTATTTCATGGCCATGCCCCAGGGCAGGGGGTGCAGCCTGGTAGCAGTGCTGCTCTCTGGTCACCTGCCTGCCTGTGGAAACTGCTGCAGGCAGCAGGTGCCCTGCAAGCTTCAACAGCTCCAGCTCCTCTTCCTCCAAAAGATTCCCCAGATCTGGAGTGGCTTGGAATGCCTATCCCTTTCTCCATGCCATACCTTGGCCTGAGCTTTCTTACATCAAGGTGCTCCCTGTCACGATGTGGGACTGGAGGAGCTGCCATGGGCCACTGTTGTGTTCACATGCCCTCTGAACAAAGAGAAACTATGAGAGAAGCAGAGAAAAAAATGATCAAAACAATTCTTATCTCATTTGTTATCCTAGTGTTTGCACATGTGTTAAAAAAGTTGTTTACCTGAAAGAATTTAGTAATTAAATTCTAGTAGAAATTGTTTATGTTAATTAGCCTATCAGGTCCAAGCTGTGTGGACTGTTGGTCTGGAGACAGTCACGAGTTAGTTGGTTAGTGATAGTTCTTGTTAGTGTAATATTTGTTGCAGTGTGATTTCAGGGTTTATCCCAAAACCCCAGGTTTCTCCCCTGAAGATTCCCTGCCAGGTGTGTCAGTCATTCCTCTTTTCCCCACCCTGACCCCTGCAAAGCACTGAGTGTCAATCCTGGCATTCCAGAAGGGCATCTGAGTGATTGGCAGATTCAAAAGATGCTCTCTACCCCCTGGGGGCATTGGGCCATCCAGGTGTCCTCTGTCCCTTGAGACCTCCCCTCCTGTACCTGGTTGGTGGCTTCCTACCCCTTCCCTCCTCCCCTTCCCCGGGTAAAAGGGCAAGCAAACCACGTGGTCCAGGAGTTCTGTTGGAGCTGTTGCTGGATTCAGAGGCCTGTGGGCCAGGAATAAAGCTCTGGATCAAAACGCTCCGTCAGAACCAACTCCTTTCTTTCACCATTGCCTTAAAGCTTCTCCAGCAGAAGTAAACCTGAGGAGCAGACCCTCTATGAGAGGAAGCTCCATCCTGCCACCACCAGAGCTCCTGCCTGCCTGAACTTGTCTCCAAGTGCCCGGCTGCAGCATCCAAATAGCCAAAAGTGTCTCTGGGGTGAAACACCACAATTGCCACTATTTGGTTCAGCCACAGGGGCCAGACAAGCCAAGGCATGTCCCATCCACAATATTGGTAATACCAATAATATTCTCTAATACAGTTATAGTATAATATAGTATAATAAAGTAATTAATTAGCCTTCTGATATCATGGAGTTCTGCACATCATTGCTCCAGCCCGTGGTGCATCCAAGCACCAACAGGCACCACCCCAGGGCTCCTGCACCTCTCCCAGCGTGGTCAGTCGGCAGTGGGGCTGTGAGGTGGAGGGCGCAGGGTCAGGTCATTTTTGGAGGGCTGCTGGTGAATGTGTCAGGGAGGTGCTGCCTTCACACGGCCCCAGCAGGCTGCCCTGCCCTGAGCCCAGCTCTATAATTAGCTGGTGGCAATCAGCGCCGCTTGCTGCTGTCACAGGGGCTCAGACTGGCTGGAGCAGTGAATGCACAGAGCTCCTGCTGTAATGCCTGTGCTTGCCCGGTGCCAAAGCCAGCTGACTTTTCAGCCTGGATTTCAGACTGATTTGAGGCTTTATTTTTGTAATTCATGGTAGAACGGTCTTTGCTTTCCCCAAGTATATTCTAAGAGATGTACTGGAGCATTAATAGGCCTGACAGATATTTCTGTGCAGCCCCTTGAATTTACAGGAAGCTTTCATCAATTAAAATACCTCACTGATTGAAATATGTGCAGATCCATTTGTGGAAACAGCTTCAGTACATTCCTTTAACCATGTCCTTACCATGTTAGCTCACTCTGCTTAAACCACTTGGAACCCTTATGAGGTTTGAAATTCTATTTTCTGGAGGTATTTTCTTATGTTGGAAGCTCCTGGATCTTTTTTAGCTAAGACTGCTGTCTGCACTGATCAATTGGCAAAATTCTGTATCCCCCTGACCTTCTGACTTGCATAATCTACCTGAGAAGGAGGATGGAGAAGAAATTGTGACGGTGCACACCACCAAATGTTTCTGTGGGAGCCAAACCTAGGAAAGGAGGATACCACGTTCTGCTCACTCTATTTTTATTTACAACGTGATAAGCCAGGACATCAAGATTTGTACTGGCTTTTAATAGATTTTGGGAGTGCAGTTAACTTCAGTTGTTCTCAGTTAAGGTACCTGCCTGCTCTGGCACATTATCCATTTCCATTATTTTGTCCTGTGGTGGTAGGAAATGTGCTTCCCTCCTCTGAAAATTATCTCTGCACCTAAAGTTTGGGGTTTTGGTGATATGTCAACATACAGCATAAGCACTTCTCTGGCAGTTTTTAAGAGCTTGACTGTGGGAAGGGAGAATGAGGTCTCACATCCTGGTGAGTGGGGTAGGATCCAGAAATCTGCATTACGTCAGACTGAGCAAGACTGATTTTGACCTGATTCTATCAAACTCAAATGCTGGCAGTAGGAGCTGGAAACTCCTTTTGGTGCCTGCACTTGCAGGATATGATCAGCCTGAGAGTTGGACAAACATGGAATGTTTGGAAGTAAACTGGGCACAAACAAACTTGGGGGCTTTTTTTTTGTTGTTGAGAGTGGTTTTTTTTCTGCAATCTATCAAATAAGTTCAAGTTTGCTTATTGAAGAATTTGGGGTGTGCACTGCCAACCTTTCTTTGCAGCTGTGATCAGCCCTTGGAGCACAGCTCTCCAGGCTTTGCCTTTAATTCAAATTAGTGGTTTGCATGGAGTCTCCTCTAATGCCTTCATGCAGCCTCCTACTCTCCAAGGCAAGGATAAAGCCATTTCTGTGAAAAACCCACAGCAAACTCAGCAGGTCTGTGCCTGGATCTCTGTGGTGAGGCTCTGAACCACTAATCTCTCCTGTGGTTGCTGATGTGCATTTGGACGAGTGAAATGACATCATAAGGCTTTCAGACGACTGTGCAGTCTGATCTTTCAAAGTCAAGTTTTTTCTTCAAATCCATACCTATGTTAGAATCCTGGGCACCTTGTTTGCACCCATCTCTTCCTCTTTGTCTGCCCCCTTTCATGACTTACTCACTGATTTATAAATAAGTAAAGATACAAGTATATTTTGGGAGATTTTTCATGTGTTGTTTACAGAATAAATTTGTTTGGTAAAAAAGATAGCTCTAAAAAGCATTTGGCATCAGATAACAAGACTGCAAGCCTGAGGACCTGCTTCACACCCAAGTTGCCATAACCTGAAGGAATTTTTAGGAGGCAGTACTGCTTGCAGAGTGTGATACTAGAAGTGTCTGCTCCTGATGTACTGTGGAACTACTGCACAGCCCCAGTGGCTGCATTTACAGCATGCAACAGCCAGAGCCACCACAGCAAACAGAACTGCTCTTCAGTGTCATGGGATTTCCTCAGTGTTCTGGCTGAACAGAAGGATGGGGACATCTCCTCACTGAGGCATTTGGAGCTGGAGCCCTCTGAAGCAGTTTTCATGTGTCATGGGCTGTGTGTACCGAGTGTTTTATGCTGAGGTTGGCACAAACCAATTTGTTGCTCTGTTTACCTTGTACTCCACACTGCTCTGTGCTCCAGAGAGGACGGGAAAGCGTTGGGTCAGCTGCTCTCATCACCTGGGAGAGGGATTATGAGGGGAAGCAGAGCATCCAGAGGAGCTGGAGCTGCTGCCCATATATCTGCTGCTCACATAAGCGATAATCTCCTGCCTTCAGCAGGAGCATCCGGAACAAAGCGCTGCCCACACCGCTCCCCTGCTGACATCCATCCTTCCACTTCCCATCTGCTCCCAGCTTTCCAGGGCATCAGCTGCCTCCCCAGCTGCTGGTCCTCTTCACAGACCACCCAGCTCCTGGGACAAGCTTCCTGAGGAGCTGCCCACTAATCAAAGCCCTAAGGGGTGGCGGATTTCCCTTTCAAAACACAGCTCCGTAGATTTTTTGTACTTGGATGTTGATCTGTATGTAGAATCATTGAATGCAATGTATAAAATCATACATGCAGAGCTCCTACAAAAAAATAATTAATTTGCCATATGCTATTGGCCACTTTGCCAGGCCTCCCTCTCTTCACCTGATTGTTTTCAGCCCTGTTTCAGCCTTGAGAGGTGTTTTTCAGTCACTCAATCTGCCATAGAAACGTTTCTTTCCTCTGGACCTCCAAGTTTCTGTGCCTGAAGGGAGTCAAATATGTAATTTAAACATCCATAGCTTTGAGCATGTTCTTGGCCTGCTCCTCAACAAGATGTGCTCTGAAAGAGAAGTGGGAATTTTCCCCTTCCCCTGGGACTTGTAGCACTTCCATCTTACTCTGGAGAGGACCCAAGATACCCATTTTTAAAATTCTTACTCTCATTACAGGAAAGTGTAAGTGTCCTACATCATGTAACAGACTTCAGCATGCTCCAAGCCTTGTATCCATCATACTGAAGGGATACAGAAACCTAGCTGTGGTAGGATTTGAAAAGCATTTCTGAAAGGTGACATATGGAAGGTACAGGGTAGCTCTTTTTTAACATTTCCATCTTGCCATCCAAGCCCAATTGTGGCTTCACCACCTGTGAGCAATCCACAGTTTCAATCTCCTGCTGCAGTCACCTTGTATGCCCTTCCTCCCCATCACATATTCCAATTCCTGCTCTCAGACTCTGCTACAGAGTGACTTGAAAGGACTCTTCAATTTTGGCAGGAACAGTGTGGCTGCTATAGAGCCTCTAATGCATCCTTCTGCATTTTATTCATCACTGAAACAGGATTTGGAGAGGGTGGGGATTCTGAATAAAATGTGTAAAATTTTGCTGCCAACAGCATGATAATTAAAGGGAGAAGGTAGCAGTACATGTAAAAATATTGTTACATGTGCACAAAGCAGGGCTGATCTTACTGTTGGAAGCTGGGTATTTCTGGGCCCTGTGCCTTTAAGACCTACATAATGCCGTTACATTACCTTAGGGTTTTTCTTTTGAATTTCCAGCTTCAGAAAACCAAGCTTGATTTTCCTTTTTTTCCTTCCATCCCCCGACGATGCTCTCAAAACCTGGGGCTGTTTATTTGAAAGAAGCCTCCCTGCCTGTAAGATATCACGGTGTGATAAGAGGCGTTGCAGTCAATAGGGGTAGAATCATGTGGACATCCCTGTCAGAGCTGCCATGGCCGGGTGACTGTCACCTCCCCTTCTCAACGCCAGCTCCTGATTTAGGGCAGCAACACTAATTTTTCTCTATTGCTCCCTGACATCTCGTGGCAGCACCAGGTAATGCAGTTAATTGCTTAAAAATTTTCCAAGAGAGTAGCTCTGACATGAGATTTTAAATCTTCAGTAGCTTTGCTGGAAAAGAAACTAATTTAGCTGTTGCTATTGTGTTTTGGAATGATGTTTTCCCCCCCATGGGGAAGAACCCTTCTCTAAGGAAGGATTTTGAAGAGGCCAGACCTTCCAATAAATTGTGGGTGTATATACATATATATATATATATATATGTGTGTATTTATATGTATATATATGTGTGTGTATATGTATATGTATATATGTATGTATATGTGTATGTATGTATGTGTATATATATATATATATATATATAAAATTTTATACATTTAATTAAAAGCTTGCACTAACATAGTGCATTCTCTTTTAAAATGTTTCCAGTGAAATTTCACTAAGAACTTCTTTGATGCTTGGAGAGGAGGAGGTTGATGACAGCAAATGCTGCAGAAGAGCTGAATACCTTTGGCTGGCTCTTTGATATTTTCTTGCTCTAACACTTAATTCCCCAAAAGAGTTAGAGTTTTGCTGCTTAGCTTTGAGTAAATGGCCAAGTCTGGGAACAAAATTATGCTGCATTCTCAGCAAGAAAGAAATATAATTTTGCTAGGAACAACTGAGTATTTTCCATATCTTTTTTTTTTTTTCCTCCCTTTCTTGAGTGCTAAGTAAGGACAAAAATGAGGATAAAACAAGCAGAATGAGCAGTAAATGCACATGTTTGTGTGGCAGGTGCAGCAAAACTTAAGAGTAGGACTCGATGATCCTTCTGGGTCCCTTCCAAGTCAGACTGTTCTGTGATTTCTGTGATTTCAATATATGAGCTCACTGCAATTCCAGCTCAGGGGCTTGGGGTTTGTGTGTGGCTGCCAAGAAGGTGTCAGTGAACCTCCCCCTGGTGCTCAAGTTCTGTGTCGCTTAGAAATAACAAAGTTTCTCTGTGAACACCAGGAATGGATGGCAAGAACATTGCTAATAGGAAGGGTGGCTTGCCCTGTAATGGTTTGTTTTGTGTTCACAAGTTACCTTTGTAATACCTGTTACTGCCTGCTCTCTGGGTAGGAGCAGTGAGACCTTGGAGGGAATGTGAGGTGATAGTGATTAATATTATGTGGCACACTGCAGATTGGACTCTTGTTCCAGTTTTAGGTAGAGTGCCTGAAAATTCATCTTTCTTTTCCTCTCCAATCCCCAGTCCCAAGGTAAGAAACTAGCCACAGCTTGTGGTGTAGACATAGATATATCTCCATATATATTTATAGATAGATAGATAGATAGATAGATAGATAGATAGATAGATAGATAGATACTCACCTGTGCAGTGAGTAGTGCTCTATTCCAGAATGGGCTTTTCCACCATCTCTCCTGGTTTTGCCCTCAGTGCAGTCTTGGCTGTTCTTTTATATGGATGGAATTATCAGCACCTTGTCCCATCTTTCTCTGTCAGTTTAATGAGGTAACAGCTACAAGTGTCTTCTTTTTATTCTCTTCCTTGTTTCTTTGGGTTTATTCTTTGCTTTGTTCCAAAGCTCCTCCATCCTGGATTTTGCCTGAGAGGTTTCCCACCTTTACCACTCAGGCAGAGTTGTAATTTGTTTATCTCCATGACTCCATGAGTAGATGGCCACACATCCCAGTTCTCAGTGCTTGAAGGGAGGGCAGAGCAGGAGCAGCAGCTGCTGCCTGCCCCCAAAGAAAACCCGAGGGAAATGCCAAGGTTTATGTCCACTGGCACTGCAGGGCTGAATTCTGCACAGAAGAGACTTCAGAAAACACTGGCTTTGTTCAACATGTGGGACAGTGCTGTGGGAGCCTGAATTTCACCAGAGACCCAGTGTGTGTCCATGTCCCACTGAATTACCTGTGAAGTCCCAGCCTTCCAGTGTCACAGAGGATGTTTTGGAGAGAGCAGAAGTGCTCCAGCAGGGCAGGAGATATGATGCCCCTTATGCCCCTTATATATGATGAACCAAGCATCTTATCTTGAAGGGCAGCCCTGGGAGGGCTCTGGCTGATGGAGCCAGGCTGTGACCAAGAGGAGTGAGAGCTCCAGAGAAAGGTGTCAGGGCAAAAAATGAGAGCAACATGAGGATGCCTTGAGCTTATTATCCCCATCCTTTGCTTTGTAAAGTTTTCACGGAAATCATTCCATAGGAAGGTGCCCAAATTAGTGTTTCCTTCCCCCTTTGTCCTGTCATTGGTCAGACCATGAGTTTAGTTCATTATTTTGGAATTATTTTCCACAGAGACTTTGGTGATAATACCAGAACATTGTTCTAGCTGGACTGTTAGAGTCATTTCATCCTTGTTCATGGTGTCAGTGTGCCATCCCATGCAGAAAACAAAACTCCTAAAAATTAAAACCTGCACTTTACAGGGATGTTCATAGTCTGGATTATACCCAAATCCATTATAGGTTATCAGGTAAAATATTTACTATATTTTCCACTGGGAATGACAGCTGGACTTGACTGGATGTTTAAATGCTCCGATGTTTTAAATAAGGAATCCAGGGGAGGCTCTTGTTGGGTGGCAGAGGCAGCACTAAGGGACAGTATCAGCCTGGAACTGCCACAGCATCTCCCAAGCAATAACCCTGCACTCTGCAATCTTTGGTGTGGAAGATGACTGGATCTTAACCTACATAGCAATAGTTACCTGCTCACCAGAGAATGAGGGATCACATGAAAGTCTGCTCAATCATTTGTGGGGAAGGAGAGAGTGCAAAGATCTTAGGTTTGCAGTGAACCCAGGGGACTCTGCCTCCTGCCTTGGAGAATGGTGTCTCTTATCAACTGAGGCAAAGAGTAGTTTGTCCTCTCCTCCCTGACACCTGGCTTTTGTGTGAAAGTGAAATAAACTCCCTGTGCTGAAGGTTTCATGCAGTGCAGTGGCTCCAAATCCTGCAGTGCAGCCCATGCCTCAGCAGAGGGGTTGTTTCATGGCACTTCAGTATTGTGTAGCACCCCTGGGGTGGTTACACCAGGCACTTCTGCACAAAAGTACTAATCTTGTGTATTTTAGCTGCATTTGCTGCAATTTAGCAATTGGTTCTAAATAGCAGCAGGACAGCTCTGTGCTTGCTGTCACACAGGAGGTATCACTGGGGAGCCAGGAGCTCTGCTTGTTTGTGAAAACATCCCAGCACTGCCTTTCAGCATCACTCCGGGGTAAATGAGCTCAGGACCCTGCCACCATGGAGCCAGGAGGGTTTGCTTCTCCTTCTGTACAGAAAATGCCTCAGCACTGCAATAGATGATTTTGATTTAAAACCTTCAATTAGCATTTGAGAGAGAGATTTTTTTTCCTTGTCTGGTTATAATTGTTAAAGTAGGTCAAGGTTGAGATCCAGATCACTGTAAATCACTTCCCTTTAAAGGCAAATGTTTTGCTTTGTGGCCCAAGGGACTGAAATCAAGTCTGACAAGGTGCACAGACCTGCATTTTATTCCTGGCTTTTCTGTGCTGCCTCTGTCATTTTTTTCTCTATCTGGAGAGCAGTGCTTACCTTGCTCTGCTGTGCTGGGGATTAATTAATCCCTCTGTTTGCACAGAGCTGTGAACATGCCCAAATGCAACGCTGTTATTTTAATTGCCTGGTGGCTCTGTGCAGCCTCCTGTGACAGCAGAGGCTGGGGAGGAATGGAGGGGCACAGAGAGCCCCACGTGCTGATTTCTGGGCTCTGCCTGGCACTCCCATCCAGCCCTGATGGAAGGGACACCAGGTGTGACACACCTCTAGGCTGAGCAGAGATTTGTGCTGATTCCTGTTTTCTGTGCCCTGTGGCTGAACCAGCAGGCAAGGAGACTTCAGCAGAACTGGCCTGCAGGTTGCAGGTGTGCACTGTCTGCTAAAGATTTGGACATAAATTTAAGAGCCAAGTGGCTGTCTTAAGTTATCTGTTGGTGTTTGGAATCCATCAGGGGCTTGAGCTCTGCTTAGAAGATGTCAAACCACCACAGGATGACAGTGTAAGCATCATGTGCAAGTGTCTAAGGATGAAATGGTCACTCAGCCATCCTAAATGTACATTATCAATTCTATGTGTAACCTATCTGATGTTTAAGGCCATAAACCAGATTACTGTTTTTAGAGGGCAACAGGCTTTGTGTGTTTTTTTGGCAGAGGGCTCTTTGATACACTTGTGATCTCACCTCCTAGAATTTTCTTTGTTTTACTGGTTCGCAGTAAAATAGGGGCAGGTTAAAGGTGTAACAAGGATTTTTATTACCCAGCTGTAGTTACAGCAGCAAGCATTTGCATACCAGAGACTGATTTTTTCCTAGCATCTCCTCCTACAAAAGAGATGCACTAACAAAGCATGTAGGGCTTCACAGATGGGCTGTAAAAGAACAATAGGAACATTGTAGCTGTGTCTGCTGTGTCATTTCCTTCCATCTTTTCATTTGCTGTCTTACTCCATCCCTCTTCCTTTTTTTTTTTTTTTTTTTTTTTCTCTGCCTTGTCATTCCCTATTTGCTTTGCTCCCTGCTGGCAGAGTTATTTGGAGTGGAAGGGGATGGTTCACATCACATGGTGATGCTCATGCAGTGGTGCCCTCACCAGCCCAGCCTGCCTGGCTGTTTGAGAGCTGCAGAAAATGCAGCCCACAACAAGGAAGGGGAGCCCAGAATTTACTTTGCTGTCATCATGACAGTGGATCCTTTTCCAGTGATGGATTCAGGACACTTGGGAGGAAACAGAATAAAAGAAAACACAGAGGGAAAGAAAACTCCAGAAAAGCATTTGAGTTACTAATTATATGCTTGGAAACAAATTTGGGATGACAATGCTGCAGGGGCAGGGTTGTCTCTGCTCAGCCCATGGTGACCTGCTGGAGCAGTGGTGTGGGTTTTTCCTTGCAAGGAGGAGGAGTATGGAAAGGACACTTTTCTTAGGGATGCTTTTCTTAAGTTTCCTAAGCAGAAGAGATGCTGCATAGGTGTAGCTTTCAGAAAATTCAGTTCAGGCATGAAAGAGGAGCTTGTGGAGGAAGCCTGAATTACTCCACTCCACTGAAGAAGAAAAAAAAACTTGATCATAGCTACAAAAATCCATACAGGAAAACCACATTGTGCCACCATGTTTCTGTGACAAAATGCAAATCCCATTCTGGCCATGCACATGCTCACTGCATTGTCTGAAAAGATGCATTTTGATCCAGTAACAACTGGATTTCGCCCACCTTTATTTTGATAAGTTATGCTGCATTCCTCATTCCGGCTAACTGGAAGTTTTGGTGGCCATGGGAGCTGTGGTGTGAGACCTGGATGTTTGCTGGGAAATCAGAGCTTGGAGCTGACAGACTCAGCCCATGCTCCACTTTGGAGTGATGCCAGTGTGTTGTGAGGTATGGATTGCTGTTGTTTCCATCTTTCTTCACGTGCTTTGCCACAATTTAAAGAACCTAATGATGGTATTTGATATAAAGCAGCACCTGTAAGAGGGATAATTTATTCTTAGCACAGATGATTGTCCATGTATGTGTTACTGCAACATGTTCTGACCTGCCCTCTTCACTTAAAGCCCTCTAAAGTTCCCTCTGCTTTCTTCCTGCCATGGACTGCATTCCACAGAATAACCCAAAGCCATCTTGAGGGGACTCGCTTAGTCCTCAGTTTCCTGTTGGCCATCCCTGGAGCTGCTTTATACCTTCTTGCCAGCATCCCTCATGCATGCTGCTGTGATGTGAGCTCCTCCTCCTGCAAAAAAAAAAAGCAAACCAAGCTCACCCAGTTGCCTTGGGTGATGTTCATTCTACTAATGCACATTGCTGTGATAAGAGGAAGGACTGTCACTTGAGATAGCTGGGAAAGGAAATGAGGAATTTATTCAGCAGAGTGCAAATTGTATTGCTTCTCTTGCAGGGAGCCAGCAGGTACCAGTGGTTGGTGTGAGGTGGAGAATTGCTTGGTGTTGGATCTGTGACTGTGATCCTCACCATGCACATGCTGTGCCTTCCTCATTCATTGCTTGCTTCTGTCTCCTTCTTTCCCCAAACGTGGAAGGATAGAGGCTGTTGTCTTTTATTCCCTGGCTGATGGAAGAGCAGCCTTTACACTTCTCTTCCTATGGCTTGTGTCCTTGCTGTTAAAACCTCATGTGAGGGCCTTTCTGCTGCCTTCCTGCTCAGCCCAGCAGCCACCAGGGCTCCTTTCCACCATCCCTGTCTGGGATGGCAATCATGTCCTCACACGCCAGACCTTGTGCTCTGGGTGGTGGGAGGCTGAGCCTGCATTTGGGTTCTGCCACCTCCATCTGGGGGAAAACAAATATTTCTGTGCAGCTGGGGCCCCTGGGGTGGGGAGGCAAAGTTCACACCTTGGCTTTCAGCAGAAATGCTCAGGCACTCCCATGTCACAGACATCTTTTATGAAAAATCCTTTCCTGAGGATTTTTCCTCTTGAGAAGCTGAGAGGCCTCAGGAACAAAATGTAAACAATGATTATCTGCTGCTGTGGAATGCAACAGGTGCATCTGTGATTGGTCTCATGAGATTGTTTCTAATTAATGGCCAATCACCGTCAGCTGGCTTGGACAAGGAGTCTGAGCCACAAGCCTTTGTTATAATTTTTTCTTTTTCTATTCTTAGCTAGCCTTCTGATGAAATATTTTCTTCTATTCTTTTAGTATAGTTTTAATGTAGTATATATCATAAAATAATAAATCAAGCCTTCTGAAACATGGAGTCAGATCCTCGTCTCTTCCCTCATCCTAAGGCCCCTGTGAACATAGTCACACTCCCACACAGCTTTGGCTGCTGGCTCAGTTCTCTGTGCCCTGGGTTTGGTTTGGTTTGGTTTGGTTTGGTTTGGTTTAGTTCTGTTTGGATGGGAGGGAAGGAGGGAGGAGGTTGGATGGAGTAATCCCTGTGGATCCTTCCTTTGGCTTTACTCTTCCACAGGATGCTTTTCCTTGCCTTTCTCAGCCCCCCCTGCCCGTGCAGCTGGTGGTGTGGGAGCTGTGGGCAGTGCTTGGCTGAGTGGAGGTGTCATTGAAGCCTTGCCACGTTCTGCAGTTCCACCTGGGACTCAAGCAAGGCTGCACCATCACTTTCTTACCCTCAGTCACCTTGTGCAGCTCTACACCTGCTCGGTCTGTCATGGGCTCACTCAACCTACCAAAGTCTGGTTTTTGTCTCCACTTTCCAGGATGAGAGGCCTTGGTCAGATGTGTTTGGACCAGGGACCATAAAGGAAGCAATTCCTTCCAGCAGGGTCTGGCCTGGTGTCCCTGGTTGTTCTGGCCCTCACCTGGATCTCATCTCTCTGCTGCCCTGGGCAGCTCTGGGCTGTGAGATGGGAAACACCCTCTTGATTTTCAGACTGAGGTCCAGAACCAAGACAGAACCTTAAGCCTTGAATATACTGAAGTGGGTTTTTGTAAGAGAAGGCCTTTTGAGCAAAGCACACCAGGTTTATTTGTGAGTTTGTATGGGGTGAAGGGAGTGGCTTGGTGTTTAGTTTTGATCAAAATATTTTTAGAAGTAGGTCAATTACACACAGCATTCCTCAGCTTTCATTTCCCTGTCAGTCATTAGAAATGTTGCATTTTTGTTGTCTTTCACCTCTAAATTGAAATAAAGGAAATAAATTTTATTAGAGTACCTCTATCTCTACCTCTTAAATGTTTAAAGTTGGTTCAGAACTGAGTATCAATAATTGCATTGTATTCATTTATTTTTAACTTGACTCTAAGCCTGAAAGCAACCAAGCAGAAAAAGTATTTAATAACCAGCAAACTTATAGGAGCAGAACACATAGCCCAGTGCTGTTAACATCCTTCAGCAAAAAAGATTAAGTACTGCTGTCGTCATTTAAGCTTTGGGGGGTGGGAGAAGGGAGAGAGGAGATGTCTGATCCACTTAATGCAAAGTATAAATTGATGTCATTTTAATTTTCTTCTTATAAGATTTACCACTTTACATGTAAATACCAGGCAGCACTGTGGCAATGCTGGATTTCTGATTCATATGGAGAATGTGTTCATCTGCTGGAACTTAACTGATCACACTGAGTTAAGGGGAGGATAATAAAAAGCTATGGAGTGAATAATGGAAGGATTTAAAAATGAGGCATGGGGGGCAGAAGATAGGATACAGAGTAATTTTGGAGGTAAAACTACAGTTGAGATTAACAATATATTTCTGGACATCTGGCTGATCTAAAGTCTGTCTGATGATTGTCTTGTAATTGTTAAACCTGCTGCCTTTATGTGTGGGATTAGGCCTTTTTAAATATGCATGCAAAAGGCAGAGTGGTTATTGATTCTGTGCAGCATAATTTGTGTGGATCTTAGTTTGGAGTCAAATGGAGTTTATTTCTACTTTAGTTCACACATACTCAGATCTTGTTTGGCTTTTTTCTCAAATGCAATGTCAAAACGAGCATCTGGGCGAAGCTTAGTGATAGGGAAAGAGTTTAAAATAAAAGTTACCATTTTTAGACGAATTGATTTATAAAGGAAAAATTAGCATCTTTTTAGTTACTAAAAGTGTATCTTTTGAACAATTGTATTAAATTTAGCATCTAAGGATCCTGCATCTGTATTTAATCCCTTTCACTGCCACAGATCTTTAATTAAAGACTCTTCTATCTTTATGCCAATTAGTTTGAGATCCTAACCTTTGTGCTGAACAGAAGGGGTTGCAGGAGCTCTGCTGACATCCTCAGAGCTGTTAGTAAAGAGAGAAAACTCCAGGAAAAACCCATCAATATCAGCCCCCATGGAAACAGCCGAGCATTTCATTAGCGGCTGTAAGCTGCAGCGACAATGAGCTGGAGGGAAGGCTTTATTAGGCCAGAGGTGGTAAATGGAAAATTGGCAGCAGAAAATCAAAGTTTGATCATGAACAGCCCCTCAATGCAAACAGCATCTTATTGTCCGTGGGTTTGCATTTCCACCATGCCCTGATCACAACTGTGCCAGGCCACATAATAAATAAATAACCCAACCTTCACGAGCAGGAAAAAACAAAATGATGGCTCAGAGCCAGCCAAAGCTGCTCTGCAGCCATCTGCTCAGCATCAGCCCAGCACCAGCCTGCATGCTGAGAGCAGGGAGTACAGATCATTCCCCAAGGCCTGATGGTCAAAATGTCACTGATTTTATGTTCTTTGCAGAGGATATTTAATGTGATATTAAATTCCTTACAGCAACCATCTCCACTGGTGTTTTACTTACATGTCTATATTAGAAATCCACTGTAAAAATGTTGTGTCTATATTAACAGGCTGAGGGTAGGGAGAATACTTTGATTTGCTGTTCTAAGATGGTTTAAATGGAAAAAATGAACACAATTCAAGGGATGTAAGAGAAGGGACAGATTAATGCTGGCACGAGAGCAGTCAGAAAAGATGATGTTCATGTAGAGTCACATTTCCATTTAGGTACCTAAAAGTGCTGATAGGTCCTGAAGTTTTCAGATGGTCAGGCTGCTGGACTTCTGTGTAGTGAAAGACAGCCTGTGGAAATTAGGTGTCTGTTTTCTACTGCATTGTCTCTTCTGAGTATCTTGGTGCTTTTGAAATGTCCTTATTTACATGTTAGGCTTTTTACATCTCTGCAATCTGGTTTAAGTGGGTATGGAAGCTGCAGCCTCTGTTTTTTATCCTCTGCCCTGTGATGCCCATTCTTGGGCTCAATCTTCATGCTTAGTAGTGTTGACAACTAAAATCAACATTGGGTTTTTGGACAAGAGATGGAAGAAAGAAATAGAGGACATGGCAGCTCACAACTCTGGTTTAGAGTTTAGATACCTAAAATCTGTTAAAATAAGTGACCTATATAGACTAATAAGTAGTCTACAAAGTGTTTTCATGGATGGAGAATTCTAAGCCTTTATTTCAGTGTTTCTGCTGTCAGTTCAGGCAATATTTTGTGGGTGTGGGTGTTCTTTGTCCTTGGGGGAGTGAAACACTTTTAGGTGTTAAGAAAGTAAAAGTGACACCTGAGAACTCTGTTCAAGTAATCCTGGGTGGATTTAGAGATTTAGAGGAATGGGGATTGAAAGTGTAGCAAAAATTGTCAGGTGTAGCAGGAATTGTCAAATTGGAACATAAAAGCTGTAAATGAGATCTACCTTTATTCTTTTTTTTCCCAGCCAGCTTTAATTTAAACTGGCTGTGTAACCAGTTTTATGTGTGATCCACAGAGTCACATAGGCCATGTGTACTTGCAGAAAGAAAAGAGTTAAGAGCATGACTGAAAACTGCCAATAAAGCTGCCCTTAGACCTTGCACTGTTGTGAGCATCCCTGGTGCTGCTGCTGCTGAAGGAACCCCCTGAGCAGCCCAGTATATTCTGATTTCTGCAGCAGTCATGGTGCCTTCCACACTCATGGTGTAATAATCTGAATTTGGACAAATCATACTCTGCTCCAGAGGAGATTTCATCAGGGCTCTGCTCTGTAGTACCCTTATTTCCACGTGCTGGAAGTACACAGTTTGCACAAGCATTTTCCATGCCTGCTTTGCCCTGGTAGCTAATGCTCACCTTTTGAGCAGCTGGTGCAGGCCTTTCATCTGGAATTCCTGAGCTCTGAGACCAGGCTATGCCAGAGGTCTGTATACTTATTAGGATATTAACTCATGGGACATTGCACAGTTATTCAAGTTCCTTCTGTTTTGGTGTGAAATGCCTTCATTTGCTCCATTGTCCTCTTTGTGCCAGTGCTGGCCATTTTCGTCCTCAATAAACTTTCCTTAGGATGCCCCTCATTTTTTGTGACGCTCATAAAAGCAAGGCAGCTCCAATGCTTGCAGAATTTCTCTAATAACTCCTGCTGGCACAGGTGATTGCAGCTCCCCCTGTGTTGGCAGCTCCTTTGTCATCAGGCTGTTTCAGTACAGCTTTTTTGTGTTTTCCTCGTGGTGCTCTGTCAGCAGGTTTCCTGCAGGGAGCTCAGATGGTTCCTGTGGTATTTCTGTTGTATAAAAAGTGAGTCTGCTTTTCAGAAAGGGTTATTTGGGTTAATTTGCAATAACCAAGCTTCAGTGAGCCTTGCTTTCTGCATGGTTTTATCCCACTTCCTACTTTCCTCTGTGCCTTCACTTAACAAAGCAAGTGAGACAAACTAGAAAAAATATTTTTATGGTAATTTTTTTTGTTTTGGTAAAAGTAGAACATCTGTTTAAACTAATAAAACCTTGGGGTTTTGCTTCATTTAGCTGCAGTAATGCAGGCAATGCTGCTAAAGATGTACACTGATCATCTGGATATGAAAGTTAATGCTGGTTTTAAGTTTTGAAAGGAATATTTTCATAATATTGTTGCATTTTGATGGGACATTGAAAATTTAAGAAATAAAAGTGAAGGTAATACCTTGCTGATGGCTTGCTTCCAGATGCCACTCATTCCAAGAAGTGGAGGCAATGGCTCATACCCAGTGATATGACCATGCAAGAATATTATTTTATTTTCAATAGGTGGGCCCTAGTTTCCCATTTATACTGACACTTTATGAGCTTGTACAATGTAAACTATATCTACATTTACTTAACTTTTTTTCTAATATTTCTAATATTTTTTTTTTACTTTTTTCTTGTGTTTGCATTCCTAAACAGTGCAGTTGCTGTAATGATGCATCAGGGGTGTATTTACTTGTGCTGACATTAAAATATCCATTTGAATGAGAAAATATTTTCCTCAACAGAAGTGTAAATGTGCTTTAGAAGCCCTTACAGTTCTGTATTGATCAGCAAATTTGACTAAAGTGAGTTCAGCTTACTTTGTCATGTTGGCATAAAGCATTTGCCTCTGTTTGAGCAATTCCACTGGGGAAGAGGGCAAAGTACACAGAAACAACATTTTTTCATTATAGTTGAAGCATTGCTTTGCTTTGAGGCATCTCCTGGGGTGCACTTACCTAAGCTTTGTTTTGTAAGGCAGCTTGATCTCACAGAGGCATCATTTATCCCATGTAGAGCATTCCTGGGATGTGTTCTCCTCTGCACACTCCTTTATGCATTTGTGCTTTGCATCCAGCCATAGCTTTTTGCCTCTGTGAATAACATCCATCTAAAGCTTTAAGTCCAGGTTGCTCTGCTGACCAAAGTGTTCAGCCCCACTCCCTGAGCCAGAGGGACCATCCAGAGCTCCCAAAAATCCCTCTCCTGTATCTGGCAACCCCACACTGCTCTTGGAAGGGATGCACCAAGTCCCTTTTCTGTGTTTAGGACATGGATGTGGTTGGTTGGATGTTTCTCCTATAATTTCTCTAGAAAGACACAAAGTGGGAACCTGGAAGGTGGATGGTAAGAGCTTGGTGGCCTGAGAGACAAAGGTTTTTGCCTGATCTCTTGAAATGGTGTAATGGCAGAAGGGGTTAGTTCTAACCCATTTGCATTTTGCACAGAACTTTGTAAGTCAGATTGTTTGTCTTTCTTGCTGTGTTACAGAGTGGTACTTTTTCTTTAATTGACAAGGCATTCATCTGGTGTTTCATTCATGGTGTTTGGGTGACTTACAGGTCAGTGAATTTCAGCCCTGCTGTGCTTGATTCACAGTGTATCTGGAATATCTTTTGAAAATATGCCCCTGTTGGCACAAAAAGAACAAGATTAATTTTTGTTAATTATAGATATTCACATTTCTTGATGTGGCATGTTTTGGGATGCTTTCTACTGATCTTGATTCTGGGTTTCTACAACTGCAGTGCAGCAAAATGCACTGCAAAATGCATCAAGACTTTGCAGTGTAGAAACTTGCAACTGAAATACCAAGTTGAGTGTGAGTGAGGTGGGAATGGAAATGCCCATGGGGGAAAGTGCCATAAGAAACAGCAGGATAAGGGTTAAAGGAACAGCATCTTTTGCTGCAGAGGATCCTTTGTGTGAGGTTCAATCAAGGAACCAAACAGCAAAAAAATAAAGAATGACACTAGACTCTCTCAGAGAAGTTCCTGTCACTTGTTGCGTTGTGTCTTCTCCAGACATTGATTTTGGAGCATTCCCTGTCAGTAACACTTAGGTAGGAATAGCTTGTTTTGGTTTTGGAGAAGCAGAACTTGCTGGGACTGTTTGGCAGGGCTGTCACAGCTGGAAGCAGCCTTTGTTTTCCCCCTATGAATCCTTGGAAAGTGAACAATTCCCAAGCTTTGACCTCCACAACATGCAGGCAAGAGAGCTCCCCAACAGCCTGCCATGATTGGAAACCATAGGGTCCCCTTTTAATATAACCCATATCAAAATGCAGGTCTTTATAATTCTGTATGTTAATTAAGTAGGCAGAAGTTTGGGAGAGCTCTGCTGTGTGTTAACACTGTGCTTGGCAGCATGAGGTGGAAAAGGTGTGTCTGGTCTTTTCCATACTGTTTGGTGCCAAGGTTTTTTAATTTTTTCTTTAATTACTCTTGTTATATATAGATGAGTGGAGCAGTTTGATTTTTGTTTCCTTCCTTGCTGGTACTGCTGCTCTGTCATTGCTCCCAGGCTCTGATATCCTAAGCTGAGAGAAGCTTAGGATGCAGGAACGTCTCTGAGAGACTCTAATATCACTCTTTATTTTCTTGCTGTTTGGTTCCTTGATTTGGTAAACCACCATGGTGCTGGTGTGTCCTCCTGGATGAACAGTGTGCATCAGCTACAGCCAGCTAGGATGGCAAATTTGGGAGCCTCATCCCTGCCTGGACTCACAGTACACTCCCGGTGACAGCTGCTGGCAGGGTGTAGTAAGAGCTGGTGAAGTAAAAGAGGAAAGCTTGGTAGAGTAATCAGGAATTTTTATGCCTTGTGCTCAGCCTTTTAAAGTTTTCTATATTCTGTTGTTAGTAGGTGGTTTCCCAAATTGGAACCTATAAAGAGCAGAGATGAGGCTTGAATAAGATCAAATGGCAACAGGGCAAACATGAATTTTACAACAACCAGTCAAATTAAATAAAACAGAATTATGTGTACAATGATGGTAACATTAGCTTGCCTTACTGCTCATGTGAATGCTAGTAAGATAAATATTTAATATCTGTAAATAAACTAGCATTATACCAGCATGAAATCCCCCTCCAAACTGTAATTCTTCTTGAGAAAGATGCAGTGGTTTTCTTTAATCTTTTCAACAGGGGCTCTGCAGTGAATCATTCCCTTTAATTGCTGTTCTGAAACACATAACAGTTTTTTAATGCCTACTTTTTATATTTGTCTTTTTTCTTTCCGTTAATTGCAGTACTTCCATTCAAGCTTGAAAATGAAATTGCTTCCTCAACATATTTCTCCTCTGCTTTATGTAAACATAGGGGGGTTTATTAGCCCAATTTCCAGGGAAGATGGAAGTGCACTAGCACCAAGCACACAGAGAGGCTTTAGCCAGCTGCTGTAGACAGGCACTTTAAAGGAAACTCAGAAGAGTTTCCAGGCAGAACAAACCTCATCTCCTTCTCTCACTCTGTGGAATTTATCTCGTGCCTGGGGGACTGAAGAGCAGCACCAAAATCCAGTGGGATGGCTGCTCCAAGAGGCTCAGAAAGGCTTTGCAAGTTGCCCTCTGGAACTGTGTGCACCACAGCCAAAATCAGATAAAGTCCTTCCCTTCCTTTCCTTTAAACAACCCACTTGCCTAATTTATTTGCATTGATTGCAGATTTGGTTAGCAAGTATGTTAACTGAATATCAAAACCTGATTACAGCTGATGAGATGAACAGGAATAAAGAAGCCTAGAAGTATTTAAAAATTAATCATCTTTCATAGCAATAAGATATGCAAAATCCCATACAGTTTGGTCCATCTGTCATTTAGGACATCATTGCAGCTCTTCCAGGAAAAGAAAACTTGAAGGATTAAGCAGCAAGTGAGCCCCAAGTACTAGATGTAGAAATCTAAAGACTTTTATTTAAAACCCATGAGTAATCCATCCCTTCTGCAAATCTCATACTGCATCTCAAACAGCAGGAGCAGTCCTGCTCAGATTTGGGGTGTTTTGGTGGTTTTGCCAAAGGAAATTGCACAGGCCAGGTGGAGGCTCAAGGCAGGGATGAAGATGGAAGCAGCAGCCTTTGCCTCCCAGGGCTCTTCCAAAGGGGACTGGCAGCAGCAGCTCAGCCACAAATGGCTCAGACATTTCAGACATTTGTCCCTGTGCTCCCACAGGAGCTGTGGCAGAGCTTCAGGATGGGATGAAGGAATCCTGCATGATGCCATCCCACAGCTGCTGGACCCATGCCAAAGAATGAGTTTCAATTGGTGGCAGATCTGTGGTTAAAAGGCTTCCCTGGAGGCATCACCGTGCTGGTGGGGAATAGGGTTGCAGGTCACTTTTGTCTTTGGTATTGTAATTATCTGGTATTTTTTACTGGCTTTGCTGTTGTGGTGGTGGTGGTGGCCTTTGGGGTTTTGTTGTCTTTTCTCTTGCTGAGGTTCTTTTGTGTTCCTTTGGTTTGATTCAATTTTTTGGCTTAGTTTGCTTTTGCTTGGGTTTTTATTGTTTGGTTTGGTTTTGTTTTTTTCTTGCAGTGTTGTTTTTGTTTTTTTTAGTAATCAAACATCTGGGTTGAAATATTTCAACTTTTGTTTCTGCTCTGGCTGATGTTTTTTGGTTTTATTTAAGCTGGAATTTAGCAGTTTGACTGGAGACCACTCAAAATGTAGAAAATTTCTTTTCTACATTCCTGCAGAAAATTTCTTTTCCCATGCAAGCACATATAGTCATACACACTCAAAAGTGTCAGTATTTGAATTAGGCAGCTCTGACATGTAGCAAAACCCATAATATATGAGGAATATGCCTTTATTTTCAGGCACATTCTCAAGTGAATCCCCACTAACAGGAACTCCAGTGTCTCAACCACTTAAGCACCAGTAAATGTGTATGTATAGGAATATAAAACACAATTCAGTTGTTTCTTTTAATTTTATTCAGAGAATTTTGATAAATGGTTACACATTCTAAACTATTTTGAAAGCATATTTATAAGCCATGGTGTGATTTTGATTCTGCCATCCTGTTGGGATTTGGGACAGATATTCCTTCCTCTCTCTAAAAAAGCATTGAAGTATTAAAACCAGCTTCTGGCTTTGGCTCTGGCTCATGAAACAGAAGCAGCACATGAAAACCAGAGCTGTGCACAAATGAACAACAGGGCAGTGTGAAAACTGTCATGTAGATGCAGAGCCAGAGTGCTGGATCTTGGCTGGGCAAAACTGGGCTGTTTTAGAGTAGAACAAACCTTACTTTTGCCAACCTTAGCCTTGTTTAGTCACCTTTTTCATTTCCTTGACTGTGTTGCTGCTTGCATTTGGGAGGACAGGCATAACTGAGGTGTGGGTGAGAGCAAATGCAGATGGTTTTGGAGAACATGGTTGGTTTTGAAGGACTGACCTGGGTATGATGAACTGAAAGCATTTTATTTCTCATGTGAGCTGTACAATAGCACAGTGGGGATCCATCTTGTGTGCACTGCCTCCAAAAGCAGAGCTCCAGAAAACACTGGAGCATGGTGAAGAACACAAAAGGAGAATATGGCTCATGTGACAGGAGAAAGGGAAACAACCAGAAGTCTTAATGATGGAACAAATGTGTTCTTTCTGGGAAAAAAAAATAAAGCAGCCCCTCAGTAGGAATCGCAGTCCTCAGCTCCTTCTGAGTATGATTAGGAGAATGTAAATAACCAGTGATTTTCCATAAAATGGGATCAGGACATGAGGGGCTTGGTTGCAATAATAAAATCCTTTTTCAACTTTAAACAAAACCTTATCATTACATGTGCCCTCAAGCTGATTTTTGGATGGACTGAACTGAAATTAATGCTGCAGCTGACAACCTTCTTGCCAGAGGCTCTGATGACCTCCATCCAGCCTGGCTCTGCAGGGATGGAGGCTGAGATCCTGCTTTCCCCCTTCCTCTTCCCAGCTCCAGCCTTTTAGGCATTCAGTGGGACCCCAGCTCTCCATTGGTGCAGCCCCCATCCCCTGGTGAAGGGATGAAAACTTAGACCCTTTGCAGGCTCTGGTTGTGTTGCTGTTTTCCCCCCCACTCCCTCTCCCAGAGGAGGAGGCTGCTCCCACCCTCACCACCCTGATTTGCACCCTCCATGAGTTCATGGCCAGCATGGGCTCAGTGTTCCCAGCTGGGCTGTCCTGGGGCACAAATAGAACAAGATTAATTTTTGTTAATTTTAGATACATTTCTTGATGTGGCATGTTTTGTGATGCTTTCTACTGATCTTGATTCTGGGTTTCTACAGCTGCAGTGCAGCAAAATGCACTGCAAAAAATGCATCAAGACTTTGCAGTGTAGAAACTTGCAACTGAAGTACCAAGTTGAGCGTAAGTGAAGTGGGATTGGAAATGCCCTTGGGGGAAAGTGCCATAAGAACAGCAGGATAAGGGTTAAAGGAACAGCATCTTTTGCTGCAGAGGATCCTTTGTTTGAGGTTCAATTGAGGAACCAAAGAGCAAGAAAATAAAGAATGATACTAGACTTTCTCAGAGAAGTTCCTTAACCAGCTCCTTGTCCTTGGAGTGTAATCCCCCCACTGCAAGTTTATATCCCCTCACCCCTCCTCATCCCCACACAACTCAGCTCCTGCTCAAGGGACTCCCCAGCACCTCCTCATCCCTCACTCCTGCCATGGACCTGCTGCAGCATCACCTCAGCTTCCTGAAACAGCCTCCTCTGGGAATTCCTCACCTTTGGAAAGGCACCCCTGCCTTGGGTGTGCTGTATGTGTGTGCCATGAGTGGTTCCTTGTGATGTTTGTGAGGTCCCCAGGACAATGTGAGAAATGAGAACTTGACTCGATGCTCTCAGAAAGCTGATTTATGTTATGTTATGTTATGTTATGTTATGTTATATTATATATCATAGTTAATATTAATTATGAATGCTATACTAAAGAAAGAGAAAGGATACATCAGAAGGCTTCTCAAGAATGATAATGAAAGCTCAGAGAGTCTGGCACAGCTGATGGTGATTGGTCATTAAGTTAAAACAATTCACATGGAACCAATCAAACATTCACCTGTTGGTGAACAATTTCCAAGCCACATTCCAAAGCAGCAAACACAGGAGCAGCAATCAGATAATTATTGTTTCCATTCCTCTCTGAGGCTTCTCAGCTTCCCAGGAGAAAATCCTGGGCAAAGAGGATTTTTTCAGAAAGTATCATGGTGGCAGATCCTCATCAGCACCATGGTCAGCTGGCATTCACAAATCCTTTTCCTCCACTATTATTTGCAAATTCAATCGGAATTGGTCCCAGCACCATGACCTTGCATTTGTTACTACTGAATTTATCATCTCACACCTCAGTGCCATATTCTTCTTTTTCTGAAGGTTATTAGGACTGTCGTGGCTTGAATAAAAAATTATTCTGAAGGAGTTTCATGCCACTGCTGTTGGTATGCAGTGCCTAATGAGCTTGTACATCTCTTTTTAATTCTTTTCAAGTTTTCTTACGGCTAAATCCAATCTTGGTAAGGCTGTTACATGTGCAGGGAGGAATTTATGTGCTGATTGATCCACTGAAATTACCAAAACTCCTTGGCTGGGGTCTCTCTTAAAATCTGTCCTGGTCAGTCCTGAGGAACGAGGGAGTCTTTCCCCTGGAGCCTGACTCAGCGTGGGCTTTGTGCACAGTGTGAGTCCCATGGGCATGGACAGCACTAGAGACTATTTTTCAGTGTGTTTCATTTTATTCCTTTGCTTTGTTCACATAGGCATTATAGAAGTTTCTATTTTGCCTTGATTTATTAGGAGGCAAGCAAACAACAAGAGCATTTAAGAAAAAAGGTATTTAATTAGGGGTAGTCTTGTTTCAAAGCATTTTATTGTCTTGCATTTTTTATAATTTCAAGTCTTATATCTCAGTAAAATAGGTGAGCTGCTTTAAAATTTGAGGCCAAGCCATGTCATGCTGTGTAAATAATGTTTCTGTCACCTCTGTATTGCTACTGAGGGGATTTTAAAGTGAGAGTATGAAGGACAGCTGCTGCATTTAAGCTTCCAAAAACTTTCTGCCCCACAGGTTAATATTCTCTGGCTGTATCACTCTGCTGATGATCAGTTAGTTCCTTCTGTTCTGTGCACTGCCAGACCTCTAAAACATCCCCAGTTCCTCTGGCTCGGAGTGTGCCTGAGCCTTGCAGAGTGGGATGCTGCTTTTGAAGTCTCCACTCTAAGTTCTTTTCCCCGAGATGTTCAGTCATGCGTATTTAAAGCTACATTTCAAGAAATTAGGTCTGAAAATTCCCAGCAGAAATGTATTTTTGGGTTTTATTTTTATCCAGAGATGACCACATTTTTGTCTGCAAGTTGGCTTAAAAGATACATCAATTAACAGAGCCACTGGTGATTAAACTGCAAAGCAGAATATCTTCTCTCATTTAATGAAGTGCCTTACATAAAAATAAGTATAATTCTCATCATAAAGAAATTCATTTTACTGAGATTTCCAACTTCTTTCCTGAAAGTGTAAGGGTGTAATAATCTTCAGCATGAAAATATGGCTGTTTGTTATAATTATTCATCACAGGCATGATATTAGTATAGAGATCAGGTCCCAAATGTCCTTATTCTTCCTGAATCTTCCTACAAGTGGCATGTAATCAATTGTTTCCTTAGAGAAAAATTCTCTAAAAATATGTATTTGCACTGTATTAGCAAGAAATCCTTAGTTTTGAGCAATGCTGCAAGGTTGTTTTCAAGTTCTTGCCTCCCCACTGCAGTCCTTGTTAGTGTTCCTAGGACTTCTTGGGCTATGTCCAATTTTTTATCCTGCAGCAAACAAAATTACTGTGATGTTTTCTTCCCTGCTGTTCATTAAATGATCGTTGGCCTCTTCTGGTTGCAAGGAGAAGGTTGCACTCACCTCTATGTGATTTTTAATCTGTTTTCCATGCAGAGTAAGTGATTCAGTCCTGGTTGTCATTTCTGCCCCAGCCTGCAAGGAAAGCACCTTTAGAACTTGGGGTGTGGTTGGTGAATGGATGGGTGAGGGTGCTGGGAAACACCTGGGTTGTTTATAAAATATCCACTTCCTTTCAGAGGTCATTTGACTCTGTAGTTGATAGAGGCACTATTAAAGTTAGGGATTAGTACACACTCTGCTGTCTGCAGAGTTGGTGGTGAGAAGCCAGATCAGCTCCATGATAATTAGGTTTTCACTTTGTCATCTGTGTGACAGCCAGTATTTCAATTTCTTTTCATTTTTTTTACCAGCACTACAGTTTGACCTCTGAGGACCTCAATCTCATGTCAGCTCACCTGGGACAACTACTCATGTTCTTGTAATAGTGTCCCAGCTAGGACAAACACTGAAAATTAAAAATATCATTGAAAAGGAAATAGGATAATAATCAGCTCACAGAAAGGAGCTGTGCCAGAACAGGGTGTTAAGCTTGATATCAGTGTGTCTAATCAAAATATCCTCCACTGTGTTTCAGGGCAGATTCAGTGGTTGTCCCCTGATTTGAGTATGATGGATACTAAGCTCTGACCCAGTGGTGACATGAGAGCAGAGGCAGCATCCCCCTTGCTGTGGCTGGCCTGTGCTGGTATCCCTGGGGATGCTTTCCACATGTAGATTTAATGCACAGGAATCTCAGTTTTGCACAGAAACAACAAGGGCTCTGCTGGATAATCAGTGTTGGGACAGCAGCTAGCTCTGGATGGATGCTGAGCAGCAGGGATCATAACTCAAACAGATTCCTGAGGTGAAGGGATGGAGCAAGATTCCTTGTGGTGGACCTTCCACACGTGTAACAGGGAGAGAAAACCCTGAGCCCAAAGTGTGGCAGCCTGCCCAGGTGAGACAGTGTTATAGTTTGGGCCTGGCAAAGCCAGAGCCCCATGGGTACACCTTCTCCCTGGTGTCTGCTGTGAGATGTGACCAGGAATAAGCAAAGCAGGCTCCAAACTTAACATAAAGAAAATTTTATTAACTAAACTACACACAAACAATTACTAAACTACACACAAAAGAAAGAAAAAAAACAAGGAAAATGAAAACCTCACAAAAACACTCTCCTCCTCCTCCCCCCTAAATTCCCAATACAATACATCCCTCCAAAATCACCAATTCTAAGTCCAACACCACCCTTCAGATTAGACTTTCAGCTCCTCAAGAGGAGAGGGAGTCCTTCCGTGTGTCGTGGTGGCCTCTTCCGTCCTTGTTCCGGTGCTCTCACCACCGAACAGGGATCAGGGCTGCTTCCAGGGTTGTCTTTTTAAGGATGCTTTGTCCAGTTCCAGAAAACCACAGTATCTCACACTCTCACCTTTGGGACATCTATCCCCCCCCTATTTTATATACCCCCTGGGGCCGAGGGGTACCCACACTGAATCTTCTCTGGCACTGGGACATTTCTCCCCCTGGACTCAGTCTCTGTATCTCACGGAAACATAGCTCTGTCCATGGCTACACAAAAGAGTCCAGCATAAAATGCCACTCCATCTTCTCCCTTCTTTCAACATCTCTCACTCTCTCTCTCTCTGGTCCAGGCCTTCATCACTCACTCATTTCCTTAGTCCTCCTCCACTGTTATCACACGTCTAGGAAGGGTTAATGTTCTGTAGGGTTTTCATTGTCCAAAGGGGGTTAAAAACTCCTCCAGGCGGCTGGACTCCTGGCTGCACCCGCCCCATCTCCTCAGCTGGGCTGCCTGCTGCCAGCACATGTTTACTGAATTTCAAGGTAACAGCACACCAACACAGGCTGCACTCTCTCTCTCTCTCTCTGTCTCTCTGTCTCCAAAAGGAGGGGGGGGGGGGGGGGGGGGGGGGGGGAAGGATGGCTGCCCGATGTCTTTTGTTGCTCTCCACCCTTCCATCCTCCAAGGCCTCCTTACTCCCATCTCTGTCCAGGCCCAGGCCTACCGCATGGCTGCCCCTCCCCCGCCCAGCGGCAGCGGCTGGACGGGGGAGAGCTCCAACCTCGGTCCCTCGAAGTCCCAAGAGAGCCTCCCAGGCCCGAAACTCTGCTTTTAACCCCTGGGTGTTCTCGGAGGTGTGTCCTAAAACCCACTGGCTAGCCCAGGTGCCAATATCAAAATCCAAGCACCCATTGGTTTGACCACAACATCCCAGAATTCCCACTTCTTTCTGGTCAAACCACCACAGACAGGCAAGGCATCTCAGAGAGGAATATGGATTAATCTTAGGGCATTTTTCCTTTAAATCCTTTTGGCTGTGTCTTTTTAGAAAGGAATTATTTACATGGAAAACTGTAAGGAACAAAGAAGAAGAGGGACAGATCTGAGTTACAAGAGAAGAGTGACAAAGTAATTATGTTTGGTACTGGGGAAATTGTTAAGAAATGGTGAAGTCAGGAGCTAGAAGACACTGAACACTTACATATGGGAGTGGCCACTGCAGGTGTTTTTTCCTAACACAGTGACCTTTACAGGCTGTCTCTCAGTTTACAAAGGGGCCAGAAATGATGATTTATTGACTTGCAACTTGTTGCCTTCTTCCAAAGGTGCAGCTGGTGGCATCTTCATTTCCTGTTCGCTCCAGCTGAGATCAGTCCTGTGCAAAGGTGACCCAAGCTGGGTTTGCAGGTGTAGCCAAGATCAGCACATGTGAAGACAGAGAATTCAGGTGTGTTGCTGGCTCACAGGCATTCCCATGTTCTGCTGTATCTTGGCCTAATGCTTTGCCCCTGCCTGTGAAAAGCTGAAATTGAGGCTCAAAGGAAGATTTATATCACTTTTAGTCACCTGCCTGCCTGAAGAGGGCCCAGGGACTGAGGAAGGAGAAGACTCAAAGCCAGCCACTCCCAGTGCTTGACAAGCTGGAAAGCAAGAACATTTTGAATGTGATCCATTGCCTATTTTGGGAAAGTTATAAAATTTTCAGAGGTAGGCCAGTTATTTTTAAGTCTCTCTGGACATGCTTTTAAAGCAGGATTTGTTCTGGATGCTGTCAAGGTCAGACGTTTTCTTCATGAAAAAGTTTCCCTCCTTTGGGGAAATGTCTGGAAGAGCTAATTAGCTGTGTGCCTTGGTCCTCTCTCATTTCCTCACAGCCTGCTAAACCTATTGCTAGACCTTTCAGCTTCAACCAAGATGGATTGAGATAGTTCTTGTCTGCCTTCCCCTGGCTTCATCCATTTTATGCACATTGCCCATTTTCTCTAGCCTATTTGAGGAGAAGGTTGCAGGACAGCTGTGCAGAGACAGCATGCCTCCACCAAAATGCAGGGAGGCTGGGGTTTGGAAAAGGAAGTTTTTGGAACTGAGGAACTGAAAATGCCATGGTTATTTTCCTTGTATCTGATTATTTGCCTCTGCTTTGAATTTCTTTTTAAGTTGCCCACATTTTTCATTCATTTAGCGAGGTTGAAAATATTAAATTAAATAGAAGAGTTATACCTACAGTGAGATAGATCCTCATTAATGAAGTTGCCCTCCTGTATCTCAGTTCTGTAGATAAAGAGCTGGTCCAGAGAAATGCTGAGCTCTTCCTGCTGCTTTTGGGAGTAGAAGGGATTGCTATGTGCTCTGCAGCAATCAGCATTGGCATCCAAGTTTTATTTTGACAGACCTTAGGAATCAAAATTGCTCACATCAGTAATGAACAGGAGGACATTAATTATGTGGACCAATAAACCAGCCATTCCTGCTGCACATTTATCTTCAGCTCTGTAATTGACAAACTTTAAATATTTCATATGGCAGTTCTGAGTATAAATAAGGGTTTGAATTAGGGTCTTGTATTGTATTGCAGGGGATGCCCTGACAAAGGCAGGAATGATGCATCTGACTCCATGTTCTCAGAAGGCTAATTTATTACTTTATGATACTATACTATATTAAAGAATACTATACTATACTATACTATACTATACTAAAGAATACAAACAGGATAGTTATTGAATGCTAAAAAGATAATAATGAAAACTCGTGACTCTTTCCAGAGTCTCAACACAGCTTGGCCCTGATTGGCCAATGAGTGAAAACAACTCACACCAGAATCCAATGAAACAATCACCTGTGGCTAAACAATCTCCAAACACATTCCACATGTGAGCACAACACAGGAGAAGCAAATGAGATAAGAATTGTTTTCCTTTTTCTCTGAGGCTTCTCGGCTTCTCAGGAGAAAAATCCTGGGCGAAGGGATTTTTTCAGAGAATGTGAATGCCACAGTCTTGAATCTTTGGGGATGTGAGGTGTAGAACCTTTCATGCCTCCTGTATCAGCAGCAGCAACCTTCAGATCATACCACCAGCTCTGTGGGTTTTGGGTTCTGGCAGACAACAGACTTTTTTAGGAGTGGTGTGCATCCAGTTGAAATGAGTTCATAGTGTTTTCTTGCCTAATTCTGACAGAACTAAAGACAGTGCACTTTCAGAAGTTATTTTCTGAATACTCCTCTCTGCAGATTTTGCTGCTGTTATCTAGAAGAGGGGGATTGATAGTTTAATCTTTGTTTTAGCACTATTAAAAGAAGGAATTATCAAACATTTTTATGTTGCCTTTTCTTGAGTAACCTCATGTGTTTAGTATTAGTTCTCATTTTAGAAATGCCCAGCATTACCAGGGCATGACTCTCCCTGTGTCCTGTAAAGGCACACACCCTTGTGTCAGTGCTGTTGGCCACATCTTTGTCTGTGTGTCTCCAAAAAGCAGCTGGTTCATTGGACAAGTGGAGTTAGAGCTGACAGTCAGTTCTGCTGTATTTCTGCCTGCGTGTTGCTTGGTAACTTTTCCACCACATCCAGACCTAGGAGTGGTACAGCAGGTAACACTGGAAACATCTGTATTGATACTGAAGGAAGGTAAAGGGATTAGAAATCCTGTCTGACTGAAATCAGTGACTGGTGGGATATGCCTGTGATATTATGCTTGAGGAGAGGCAAGCGGCAGAGTTGGGGGGGGAGGTTGGTTCACAGATTTTGGGGTTTTTTTAAGCCAGAACAATCCAATTCATCTAGATTAAAACATTCTGTGGGATCATCATGATTTCAGTGGTGTTTTTTGTTAGAAAATGTCCAGGTGGCCCACCTGCTTCATTTCCTGCCATCTCATCAGTCAAGGGCTTCTGAGGTGTGTTTGCTGAGCCTGGGCTCAGAGGCACTGAAATGTGAGACCTGCCAGGGCTAAACAATGTGATTTCTACTTGTGTGCAGCCTTTACAGTCCTTGCCCTACTTGGATATCTTCTGTGTTTTGAGGTTTTTTTTCCTTTTAACCTTTAAAATTTTGACCTAAATTAAGGTCAGGACTAATAATGTTTTATGGAATGCTGCATCTCTGGTTTCCTGGCTGAGGAAACATGAGTGCAAGGGGCTTCCACTGCAGTGAACTTTTGTAAGGAAGATATCATCTAATTTTGATGAAATCCAGGATGAAATAACTTTCTAATAATGTTTCAAACTAGAGAAGGAACACAGAAAAGAAACAGGAGGTGCAGGGGAAATCCATCAAAACAGTGTGGGGGGTAGGACAGGGTGCAAGCATGAAAAAGAGACTACCAAAACCAGCACAAACCACTTGCAAGCCCATTTGTGGCCACAAAACCTGCCTGAGTTTCTGGGGCTTGTTGTGATCATGGGAACTGGTCCCAAGCATGGATAAATCAGGCCAGCCCTGGCTGCTGGCAGGAATCTCTAGTGATGTTCTCTGCTTGGATGTGGATATGGGCTTTGCCTGTGTTGTCCAGGGTGGGCTATTTCTGCTTAAAACAAGGCTTGCATAAAGTCCAAGGAAAACTCTGGAGTTTTTTCCTGAATCAAAAGCATTTGGTAAGTTTGTGACAGGCCTTGAAACTTGGGATTTTGGGTCGCTGTTCTCTTTTTCTTTCCCTTAAAAACACCAAAGACAGGATCCCACGTGTCTTTACATTTAGATAGGAGTGTGTGGCAGTTGCTTTTTAGAAGGAAACTTCTTCCTTTTTGGTTTTTTTGGCAGCTTTTTTCCTTTGCAAATGCTTGTTGTTCTGTACCACTCCAGATGTCTCATTTGGGGCATGGTGGGCTGTGCAGCTGCCAGGTAATTTTTTCTGTGGCTGCTGAGGATCTGGACTGGGGTCATGACACTTCCCTCACAGGCTGTAGCTGTCTCCAGGACAAATAGCATCTCCAGGACAAATCTTAAAATTCTTTCTGGGCCATATGAAGACCAGGTTTTGCTGTAGGAATTCACTGGTGGAATGTTACTGCTGCTCTCATGCTCCATGTGTGCTGGCTCTTCCATGTGTTTGTAGATAAACAAAGGTGCTTGGTTTAGGTGTTTGGATGCTCAGAGGATCTCTAAAGGTCAAAGGGCTGGTAATCATTCTCCTCTGACTGCCAGGATATCCAAAATACTTTCTACATCTCCGGTATGATCATTGTCTGAATTGAAACTTTCCTGGAAAGGGAGTAGGGAAGACTGTGGGAGGGATTGTGCATTGGAGAAGGTGCTCTGAGTTTCCTTTTAGAAATTTCAGGTGTAAAGGGACACACAGCACACTGCTTTTGCAACAATTCTGTCACAGCTCACAGAATTAGGCTGGTGGAGAGATTTTGGGTCAAAGGAAGGAGGTGAAGGGAAGATGTGTGTACTGATGGTGAGTGTCTGGAGCCGTGTCTATTCCTGCTGCCTTGTTCTCAGGCCAGCACTGTCCTGGTCTTCTATCTGCCCGTGTCTCTCCTGCTTTTAAAGAAAAATCTAAAACCTAAACCAGAAACCAGTACATTTATTGTTCCCTAACTATGTGATGGCACAGAGAGATAGTGATAAAAAGTGTGTCTTGGAAATGAGGAAATGAGGCTTGCCTTGGGGTGGAGGTAGGCATTAGTCACACCACTGCTTGTGCTCTGCTGAATAAAGGTCATGGAAAGGTTTGTAGGGAGTCTTATGTTTTTTTTTTGTCTTCATGAGCAAAATTCCAGCCAGCATTGCTGCAACCTGAGGTGCATCTTCAGCATCTTTGTGCAAACATCCCATCCCCTGTGCACCGTGCCAAGCTTCCCAGAGGCTTAGACCTCCCAACAAACTCAGGGATTTCCTTAAATCCCTGTAAATCAGAGCTCTATTAAGAAGCAGAAGGGGAATAAACCACCAAGAGGCTTTCCTCCTTTTTTCCAAAGTCTTTGTGTGCCATAAATTGAATAGGCTCCCCCTGAGACCTGGGGAAACCAAACTCTTAAAATGCATAGTAAAGGGTTAGTAATTGTTTCAAACAGCCAACTAAAAATTATTTTTATTAGGAGGCTTGAGCTCTCTTTCATATGTGAAGCTGCCTGTTCATTTTGGCAGTGAAGGCTGCTTTTATGCCTCCCTGGGGATGGTGGTAAAACTTTCAGCAGCTTAGGCACAGAAACCAGCCCTTTGTGGAAGTGCAGGCAAGAAACCAGAAGTTGTTCTGCAGATTTCCGAGTCCCCTGCAGCTTGCTTTCAGATTTTGCTGATTAATCCACTTTTGTTCAGGACAAGGAGAGGTGAGGTGCAGGGATGGGACAGGCTTGGCAAGGGCATTGCTGTCTGTGGGTTGGTGGGCTCCTCAGTGGTTTTTTTTTTGATATTCAGCTGTTGGGTGCCATAACAAGGATTCAGCACTTTTCACACAGTTGCACTGAAAGATGGACAAGAGTTGGATTTATTCTCATTGTCAGTGGGAGCAGGAGAGCAGAAGTCTCTGCTAATCCTGTCCCAAGGTGGCAGCAGAAATGCCAGCACCTGCTGAGGCTGATCAAGGGGAGCAGGGGACAGACAGGGGGACACGAGGAGCTGGCCATGTGTCCCTTGGGCTGTTCTGCAGGTGCACACTGCATCCTCCCCTGGCAGTGATCACCCTTAGGTGTTTGTCCTTGAGTGCCAGCCTCAGTGCAACGATGCTGGAGTTTAATTCATCTGTCTGTCCCTCTGGAGTTCTTGAGGCTCCCACCTGCCAGCAGCACAGCACCAGCACATCCCTGCAGGGCCACTGAGTACTTTGGAAGGCTTTGCATGCCCTCCCCTGTGGCTCCTGGTTGGAGAATTTTAGGTTTTAGTTGCTGGCTGAGAATTTTAGGTTTTCTGTGCTGACAAGCACTGACCCCCAAGGGAACGCTGCATTTGACCTGAATTTGTGGAGAAAGCTTCCAGAATTGAATGGTAAAACTGAGATTGTAAGTGTGTAAATAGAGGTGTATAATATCACATGGTAGAAAACTTTAAATATAAAGTTTTAGGATATATAAACAATACATAAAATAAAAACATAAAGCATACATAAAACAAAATAAATTTAAAACAAAAGGTGGTCCTTCTTATTCACCTTCTTCTTCATAATGTTTAAGTAGCATTGTATAATTAAATTAAAAAATCCACATTAGGAACCAAAAAGTAGTTAGTAATTAAGGTGAAAGTAAAAATAATTTAAATATAATTTCTTAGACAGTTTATGCTTAAAAAGCCCTTATAAAGAAATACAACTCCATTTTTAGTATATTAAAGTGTATAAAACTCACAATAAGACTATAAATAAAAAGTAATAAGCATCTAAATCCAAACAAAAAATACCATCTCAAACATTTAACCCCAACCTTAAAAAAAAGTAAAAATAAAAAGAAATAAACAAAAATCCACAGCTCCTGACAGGTTTGTCCCCTTCTTCCAGTGGGCAGCAACTGACAGAACCAGAGGACAAGTCTCAAGCTATGTCAGGGAAGGTATAGGATGGATGTTAGGAAAAAAATTTTCACCAAAATAATAATAAAGTACTGGAATGCTCTTCCCAGGGAGGTGGTAGAATCACCATCTCTGTGTGTGTTTAAATAAAGACTGGCCGTGGCACTTGGTGCTATAGTCTAGTTGAGGTGTTGGGGCACAGGCTGGACTCGATGATCTCAGAGGTCTCTTCCCAGCTCATTACTCTGTGATTCTTTGCAGATCACTGGCGTTATCCTGCTGGCAGTGGGCGTCTGGGGCAAGCTGACCCTTGGCACCTACATCTCCCTGATTGCTGAGAACTCCACCAATGCCCCCTACGTGCTCATCGGGACGGGCACCACCATCATCGTCTTCGGCCTCTTCGGCTGCTTCGCCACCTGCCGGGGCAGCCCATGGATGCTGAAGCTGGTGAGCAAACCCCAGGGCCTGAGGAGGGTTTGGGGTCAGCTGGGATTCCCCCACTGTCACTGCCATGGTGATAATTAGCACTGACTCCATGATTCACAGAAGCCTGATCAATCTCTTTACTATTATTATCATATTAAGAAACCCATTGCTTTTATAGACAGTTACGATACAGCTGCACCTAACTGGTGCTTTAATTAAAACACCATCACCATTGGCTAATTAAGAACCTACCCTTTGGTAAAAAAATCTCCATAACAACACTCCACATGTTCACAACAACAGGTTAAGATGAGAATTGTTTCTCATTCTTTTCTCTGATCTTCTCACAGCCTTTCCCAGGATGATGCCTGGGGAAGTTGTGCCTGTCACTCTCTGTGACCAGAGAGTGCTGCCACACCCCCACGCCCTGACAGATCTTTCTAGGCACATAAGCTAGAATTTATTCATCATTATTTTCAACATTTGTGCCTTTTGGGCAAAGGGGGGAAAAAACTCTTCACCAAACCCAGTTTTAGATTGACTGTGACTGAATTTTGCTACACATGGCTCATAGGCCCAAATGTTTGGAGCAGGGTGGTGCTGCTGAATTGCTCTGTGAGTTGTTCTACAATCATTCTGGATTTCTGTGAGCCACACAGATAAATATATTTACAATCTGAAAGATGCCCAAAGCATCATAAATCTGAAATTCTTTCGAATGGTATTTTAAGGGGTCAGTTTAATACCCTGATGTGAAATTATGGAAAGAATAGTTAGTACCTCATGAAAGCACACCAGCCCTTCTTTTTCTCTTAACATTCACTAGGATAGAACAATTCAACCCAAAAAGCAGAGCATTTATAGTATGTTTGGCCTCACCTCAAAAGCAGCAGGGGCTCGAGGTGCACTGAGCAGAGGGGAAGCTGTCCCTCAGTCCACTTTAACCTCTCTCCATATGAGTTTCTCTGTTCTGAGTTTTCCAGCCTACTTTAAAATTCAAAATAACTACAGGTTAAACAAGCTTACATGATAAACTGTGTTTCTAGGCATATTCAGGAGCAAATTCCTGCATGAGAAATGATTTGAAGCGTGGAAATAGCACTTGTGAAGCACTGAACTAGCAAGAAAGGGCTTGTACACTGCAGTACACTGCATCTCCTGCTACAGTATTTTGGGACTGGTTTTCTAAGGAGATGGGATAATTTTTCTCCAGTTTTAACTGCATTTTAAAAAAGAAAGGACATTTTAAAGGAGTTAATTTCCTCAAATGATGGCAGGGAGGGGAAGGGGAGAGGGAGCAGCTGCAATTCCATCAGCTGGCAAGAACCTCTCTGCTGTCTCTTGCTGGTAATGGGTTCTCAGGGCATGTGCACAGGCTTGCTGGAGTCACTGCAGCCCAGATGGGAAAGGGATAAAGGTGAATAATGATATAAATCCATAGGAAAAATCAGGCTCTGCTAGCTGCTCCATAACTTTCCTAAAGCTATGCCACTAACACTAGCATGTGCTGTCCCAATCATGTGGGTTTATTTTCATTGTATGTATAAGAAATATTTCTAAACTTCTTTTCTCTCCTGAACAGACAGTGTTTTGACAGCTGCATTAATTGGACACATGTGTTTTCTAGTTCTGCTTTCACTGTTGTGCTCCTTTCCCCAATAACCTTTCATGAAACTATGTTTCCCTTTCTCTACTAAATCCTGCTAGGACTGAATTTAACATATTTCCTTTCTTAATTAACTGTTGCTTAACAGGTGGAGGAAAAAGGTAATTTTTCCTCCAGAAGATTAAGCCCCAACTTCAAATTTTACTATCTCACTTTGCAATTTTTCTTTACCTTCTTTATTTCTGCTTAAATATATTTTTAGTACTTGGTGAGTGCCTACACTGAAAGCACTGTTTTCAAGGTTTATTTAGCTCCTGATCCAAATGCTGCACCTAAAGCCAAATATGGACCTTGGCTCAGCAAAGTATTTGGAGCATATGTCTGGTGTTATGTGAGAATATTTCCAGTGAAGGCAATGTTTCAGTTCATTCATTGGAGAAACTTCAGGAACCAGGCAGCAGATCCTAGTTTGGCAGTGAGATAGATAAACACAAACCAAAACACCTGGGGAAGCCTGTTGAGCTTAGCAGAGCCCCATGCAAACAGGAAAGGTGTGTTTGTATTCCTTATTGCAAGAGCAAAACCTGAGAGACTTGGATTCACCTCTGGCACGTGAGTGTGTTTTAATTTATATAAGAATGCTGGGAAATGTGCAAACAGAAATGTCAGAAAAGGCAGTCATTAAGCAATATATATCAGTTGTGAGTTGTATAAACTCATGTGTTACATTCAGGTCATAACCTGTGTATCTCCTCCAAAAGACCTTTGGTTTCTTAACACCTTTGAAGGGTGCCTAGAGGGGAAGGTTACATTTCATATGATAATATCTGTGCTGAGACAAAATTATATCACGTTTCATGTGATAATATCTGTGCTGAGACAAAAGCCTGTCGTGCTCTGACTTCTCTTGCCTCCTGCCTTTCCAGTATGCCATGTTCTTGTCCCTGGTGTTCCTGGCTGAGCTGGTGGCTGGCATTTCAGGGTTTGTCTTTCGCCACGAGGTAGGTGGAAGTGTGCTGAGCTGGAAGGTGGGAGATGAAATGTTTGCAGCTGGCAGGGCAGGAGCTGCTGAGGAGTTCCTGGAGCATGGAGAACGTGCAGGGCACTGAGCTTGGCTCCAGCACATCTCCAGGGATGGGGCTGCTGTTACACAATAACCTGTGCAGCTCCTAAAAACCAGTGCCGTTCCAAATGAGGGGATTTAGCCAAAGCTTTTGCCCTCAGCTGCCTGCTGATTTACTCTGGAGCTATCAGGTTTTGTGAGTCCACCATGGAAGATCTTTACTCTTTTGCATATGCTGAGGGCTGCAAAATAGATTAAATGCTTTTCTTGAACACACTTTTCAGGCAAATGCTGGTTTATGTAAGGCAGAGAAAACTTCTGCATCACACCAGACTTGCAGTTTTGTAAATCTTTTTTTTCTTGGGGGAGAGGGGGTGGGGAGGGAGTGGGATGGGATTTCATTTCTATCTTGAGAATAAGAAGAGATTAGAAGTAGAGTGAGGGAGGAAACTGGGACAGGAAGAAGCTTTAAAAAGCGTGATGGTCTAGATTTGTAGTAACACTCCTGCTTTATCCACTGTAATCAGGTCTATCTCTGGCTGTGAGTCCATGGACCTCCATGTCGCTGGTGCTGAACCAGAGCAGCCCCAGAGACCCTCCTTGTCTCTTCTCTTTGAATGAGCTGCTTTTCCAGCTTTTTTGACATGACATTTCCATTGCTATAGAGTTTTCTGCTGCTCACCCTTGCAAGCAGTGGATTGTTTTTAATGAGGTCCTGAGCCTCATTAGGACAGCCTCAGCCTGTCTACCTGCTGAGGATTCCCATTTCATCCCACCTAACCTGCCACAGCCCCAGTGTCAGGCTGCTCCCTTTTGGGAGAGGCAGACTCCTGTGAAGGCCACAGCCATGTGGGTTGCTCACATCATCTGCTTCCCAGCCCCTTTCCCACCCAGAGTGCCATTCCTGATGATGTGCCTGACATTTTCCAGCTGAGGGACCTCTTCTCCCTCATCCAAATCCCTTTGGTGCTGGGTAAGCCTGGTCAGGAGATTTATAACTTACTTTGGTGCCAGTGGCTTGTGTCCCAGGGTGTTTGTACAGCTGGCATCCATGAGCAGGGAGAAGCATGCAGTTTCCTTCAGAATTAGAGCTGGAACAAAGTGTTTAGGGAGAAAAGCATAAAATGATACCTTTTTGATAGGTTAAGTCATTTTACAGTACTTTTTTAACATATCAGTTTGCTGGGGTGGTCCTGTTTCTATGTCTGATATCCCACTAGAAAAATGGCATAAATTATTCCTGACATTTAAGAAGGAGCTCTGCCAGCTCTAAAAACACCCTTAAAAACAACTGGGAAGGGCTAGTTTAGGTGTCTTGTTAGGAAATTTGCTTTCTGCAAAAACTGCTTCCGATGTTGTGCTTCCTGTTGCTCACGTGGGCTGTTTTTTGTTCTTCACCCTCACAGATCAAGGATACTTTCCTTAGGACATACACTGAGGCAATCCAGAATTACAACAAGAATGATGAGCGGAGCCATGCAGTGGATAACGTACAGGAAAGTGTAAGTCTCAAACTGGGTACCAAAATTTAGACAATAGAGAAAGCACGGATTTAATCCCAAAATGTGAAGTTTTGATGGCTGTATCAAATCTCCAAGCTGTAATTTGCAAGCAAAGTTAGAGGCTGGAAAAACTGATCTAAAGGAAATGCTTGCCCAGGATTCCTAAATTTTAGTGAAAAAGCTGTCTGATAAAGGCAAGACCTATCCCACTGGCTTGTTATTGGTCCCAGATCTTGAATTAGGTTTATGGGGCAGGTCCATTCCTAAAGAACACCCCTTGTTCCTAAGGGAATTTTCCAATAAGATCATAAAATGTTTTCAATTTGAGCTGGATGCGACAGGGTTTTATAATCTTGTGTCCTGCATCACTGATAAACTGCAGCAGTTCTCTTCACAAGTACAGTGAGAGGCTGGCAAAGGAGACCTGGTGAGTTAAGGAGAAAAACTGGGGATCTTTTCCCCAGAGGAAAATGGAGGGGAAGCTGCTGAGGTTGGCCTGAAAGCTGTGCTGGAGGGATGGAGCAGGAGCCTCTCTGCCCCTCAGGGTGGCAGCAGGGCAGTGGGAATTGCCTTGCCTTCCTGCAGGACACAGGGCAGGAGCAAATGCCACAGCACAGCCAAACCAGCTGGGGATGCCACCCACAAGAGACCAAGCCCACCAACTACAACACAGACTGATAAAATTCACATTTAAATTCCCACTGGAAGCTCTGCCCTAGCAAGAAGCTGTTTCTTCAGTTTGCAATACATTCCATGAGCCAATTTCCTTTCCATATGACTGTGGCTCTGTGAATGGCTGAAATGTCAGTGTAATTGTATTGATGGCTTCCAGACCTTTAGAAATTACAGCTCTTGTGTTGGACCCTTCAGCATGGTTGAAACTGTGCTCTAACCTGGCTTCTCCTGGTTAGCAGATTACTGCAATGCTCCAGACTGAGTATATTCTGCTGTCAAATTGTCTGTTTGCATAATGTTAACCTGTATTTTAAATTTCTGATTCCTTGGATTTGACCAAACGAAATAGTTCTGAGTAGTTTTTCAGTGTTTCTGTTGTAGCAGAATGTTAATTTCATTCATAGTTCTCTCTTTACAGGAAATGCACTTATAAGCCCTTTCCATGCAGAAAATTCAGCACATACTCCATACTTTTGAGTCTCTGACTTCTATCTTAGGATCTAAATCAGAACATCCTTCCCAATTTAGGGTTTTCTAGCTGACTTCCTAGATACACCCTGTGAACATATGGTGTCTTTCTATTCACAGCTCAGTGAATTGTCCTAGAAATTATTTTGGTGAGTTAGAGAGGCTTCATCTCATTGATTTGTACTAGTTTGAAACTGTATGTGTTACATGCAATTCTGTGTAATGCTTTGAGGTCTTGAATTTGCAGGGTTATCTTTAACCGAATAAAAAAGTAAAGAAAACAAACAACAACAACAAAAAACCCCCAAAAGATTGTCAACTAAAAGAAGATGGGTTTATGGCTGGACCTTTGTCAAATGTTACAAATAATAGTTCTGCTCATATAATACTTTCTTTTAGTAGGTCATCTGCTCCCATGTTCTGTAAGTTACATTGTACCCTGGTACTTTTGTAATTAGTGGGGCAGGGGTGTTATCTGCTTTTCAAAACTTGAGGTACCCTGTCATTATTTTGATTATGAGCTTATGCAGTGGGCCGAGATGATTCTGATCTAGTTTTAATTCTGGTTTGTTTGTTTGTTTGTTTGTTTGTGTGTTTTAAACCTGCCTCTTACCCCTCCCAGCTGAGCTGCTGTGGCATTCAGAGCTACACCAACTGGAGCACCAGCCCTTACTTCTTCAAGCACGGCATCCCTACGAGCTGTTGCATGAACTCCAGTGACTGCAACACTCAGGACCTGCGCAACATGACCGTGGCTGCCACTAAAGTAAACCAGAAGGTACCAGTAACCCTGTGCCAGAGGCACTTGTGACACCACCCAGCACCCCAGGGCAGTGTGTGCCGGCTTGCACTTGCATTTCGTTTCAAATGGTTGGTTGATAACGTGCAAGTCAGGCTGGAGTGATGGGAAGGATGGGCTTGGTCCTGCACTTGCTTCATCTTCTTTGAGCTGGCCTTTCTCAAATCCAATCCCAGATGCAGCAGTTGTGAGGAAAAACAGGTTTGGGGCATTTTTAGGCTCCCCCATGGCAGAAAGGAAATGATGAATCTGACTTCATGTTCTTAGAAGGCTAATTTATTATTCTATTCTATTCTATTCTATTCTATACTATACTATACTATTCTATTCTATTCTACTAAAACTATGCTATACTATACTAAAACTATACTATACTATACTAAAACTATACTATACAAAAAGTATACTAAAGTATAAAGAAAGGATACTTAAAGAAGGCTAAAAGATAATAATAGTAAACTTGTGACTCTCTCCTCAGAGTCCAACGCAGCCTGACCACGATTGGTCATTAAGTCAAAACAATTCACATGAAACCAATCAAACAACCACCTGTTGGATAAACAATCTCCAAAACAATGAAACCAAATCTCCAATGAAACCAATCTCCAGAACAATGAAACCAATCAAACTGTTAGATAAACAATCTCCAAACCACATTCCAAAGCAGAAAAAAGCCGGAGAAGCAAATGAGATAATATTGGTTTCCTTTTTCTCTGAGGCTTCTTGGCTTCCCAGGAGGGAAATCCTGGGCAAAGAGGGTTTTTCAGAAAATATGATGGTGACACAGGTGATTGACAGCAAATGCTATGGTTGGTGGGTACATTTATTGCGAGTTAAAATCTTTGAAGATGTAGGGCTGCAAGCACAGCCCAGCCAAAGTGATCCTTTCCCTGGGGTCACCTGGAAGAGAGGGTTGGGAAGACAGAAGTAGGATTGAGAAGGCAAGTAGGGGGAACAGGAAGAAAATGAATAATTAGAGAATAAAAATACAGAAAATGCTAAGAAAGGGAAGAATAAAGGGAAAATAATGCAGCATCTATGCATTAGACATTGTGCTGAAGAAGTGCTACTCAAGTTATTGCTTCAAGTGCTAGTGTTTCATCAATTCTTTCTCACTTGAGATTTGCAAGAGAGGGAATAGCTGGTAAGAGGAATGATATTGTGGCTAAATCACCATTCTAAGTAGCAGCACAGCTTAGTCAGACTTAAGAAATATTTTCTTTTCTGTTTTTATTTTCAGAGATCTGTTTAAAAAATAAATAGAAGTCCCGAGGACAACAGGGGAAATATGGAAATGCCTCTGTCTCTTCTGTTTCTGTCTTTTTCACCTGTGACTCAGAAGGTTGGACTGGTGGCTGAGCACAGCCTGAAACATCTTTGAAAACCAGTCAAGTAGACAACGTTTTCTGGCATCTATTGTAAAAGGGATGCTAGAGGATTATTTTCCACTAAGCCCTTCTTCTTTTTTTTTTGCAATGGCTTAATGAGAGTCACTTGTTGCAGATGTGTGGAATGTTGGTGGTGTCCATTGGTTGAGTAACTCACAGTCACCACCAGCAGTGACCTTGCGTGGGCATGGAGGGTGAGCCATGACTGAGGGATCAGTGAGTGCTTGGCCAGGGCTGTAACACATTTCCAGCCATCCTTGCTCCTTGCTCTCCTGTCAAATGCACAAGTCACCTAACAGAAAAGCACTGCTGATTCTTCAGGAAATAGCTGAAGTAATCACTTGATTTAATTACCTAGAGGAGATTTGGATGTTTGGCAGTTCATGTGGTTTTGTCTCATTTTCTGGCATAGCCATTGAAAATCAAAAGTTGCAGATTTCTGTTCATCAGTTGTGAGACCTTGGAGTTGTCCCAGACATTTGAGCAAAGTGGGATGCTTCTGAAAGGTGCATGGGAATAAAAAGCAAGAAGGAGAAAATGTTGTTTGGCCCTATCCTTTCACTTCAGATAGTACCAAACACCATTGCCCCTGACCCAAGCTCCTTGCCCATCTTGGAAACAGGCCCTTTGCTCTCTGAGTGTTGGAGAAAAAGGAAAATATTTATTCCCTGTGTTGTTGAAGACCCATCTCACCATGATTGTGGACAAGTATATTTTGATTATATCTTTTGGTGGATTCTTGCAAAGCTATCAGAAAAACGAGTTGTCTATGAGCTAATCAAATTACTAGCAGTTTCTGAGGACTAAGAATGAATTAACCAAAGAGGATTAAACTAATATAATTACAGGACTAAAAGACAGCATTCCTGGATTTTCTTTGCCAGTTCTGACCCTAACTTGCTTAGTGACCTTGGGTTAATTATTTAGGCTCTCTGTTTCTTCGTCTCAGACAGCACTAATACCTAACTTTAAGGGCTGTCATTAGGATTAGCTAATTAATGTTCATCTAGTGCTTTTAATCACAGTTCTTTCCCGAGAAACCTCAAGAACCATTTCTCTCTAAAATCTTAATAAAGGAACAGATGCATGGAGTCAAGAAAGATCAGATCCTTTGTAAACTGTCCCTTCTGTGCTCTGGATGTCTGCTTGGCACCCAGAGGTGCTCACACACCTCTGTCCTGTCCTGCACCTGCTCCTGCAGCCCATGCACAGTAACTGAGCAACTGAGCCATATGCAAGCAATGTTCTTCAGAAAACAGATTATTGTGGCTTGGGAAAACAGATTCTTCAAGTGAGGAGGGTGATCACAACTCTGCCATTGCATGTTTTGTTGACAAGATCTTCTGTCTCCCTCAAATTACCACTGTGCTTCGGTGTTGCGTCTCTTGAAGGCTCTTCAACAGAACTGGTTTCAGGAGAGCTGGGAGAGCATTAAGCCATGTCAGACAGAATGAAAATGCTGCTTGAGAAATCTAATCTCATTGCATAACATGTAAGACACACAAACTATGGGTTAAATAAGCAAGCTTGAATCAGACTTGCTGTACACTGTGGTAAAACATAGTTGATATGTACACATAAACATTTCAGAAATTAATCAGGACCAGCTGTGCTGGTCCTCAGCTACTATTAGGTTCAGCACGTCATTGCTCTCAGGATTAAATATCTTGAGATGTTATAACAGAAGTTAAAGAAATGGTACAATTTAATGAATGGCCTGTCTGAAATAAAGAACATTGTTTGTCCTTCTCGCTATTATTTTTTACAAGCACCTGATGCTCTGAGGCCATCAAGAGTTCCTACAGTGCTTGCAGAATGAGGGGAGTGTGGATGTGGGTGAAATGTGGAGACACTTCTCTCTTATGGGACAAGCTGGGAAGGGCAACTCAGTCTTATTTCTGAGTTTTCCAATTTCTGATCAAGTGGATAAAGCTATAATGTATAAAACTCCTCAGGACTGGCCTTCAGCCAGAGTGTTGGTCATTTGAGGAAGGTGGCAAAAGGGGCTGAGCAGTGACTTTGGGTTATGGGGACAGATAATGGGGGTTGATAATGAAAGAAAAAAAAAAGATATGCAGTGGTTTTGGTGCTATCTTTCTTTCTTTCTTTCTTTTTTTCTTCATGTATCAAGTCACATTAATCATGTATCAAGTTTAGATTAAATTAGGTACCACAAAGTAGGAGATAATTTCAAATGCTTTTTTGAGGGATCAAATAGGTGAGGGGAGAAACTTGACAAATATTATTATACTGAGAGGGAGCATCTCAAAGAAGTCTATCCAAGAGAAGGGCAGATATTGCACATGAATCCTCTGGCCCCAGTCTGAGCTGTGAATTGAGGCCTGAGAAAGAAAGTCAGTAGACAGAAAATTCAGTTTGGGGAGTAGGACAGGGAATTTTATGTCCAAAGGCAAATGAACCAAGAAAATTCATACAAAACCCTTGATAACTTTGTTACATGGTTTAAAGTTACATGCTGTTCAGTGCCTTGCCTGGTGTCCTTTGATGGGTAAAGGCAAGCAGAATGCCTCAAGGGACACTTTATTAAATATCTAGAGTATTAGGAAATCAGCATCATTTATTCATTTTTGACATCTGTATTGTATTATAACATTGGTGTACTGTTACTGGTTTGGTTTCAGGTCAAAGCTATATTGTTTTTTAACTGACTTTCTTTAAAAAGACCCATAAAAATGAGTGCAGCATCACATTTAGATTTTAAAAGTATTGAAATGCATTCATTTCTAAAAGTAATTGGTTTTGCCACAACTCCACATCATTCACTCAGAATTGCTGTTTTAGAAAAAAGGTGACACTGTTGGAAATTACAGCAGAAATATTGTCTAAGCAGAGTTCATTCTAAATGAGAAATTTGTGTGTATGCATTCATGGCAGGGAAGGTCAGTACAAAGAATGATGGTGTTTGTTTTCCAGGGCTGTTATGACTTGGTGACCAGTTTTATGGAGACAAATATGGGAATCATAGCTGGAGTGGCTTTTGGGATTGCATTCTCACAGGTATGTGCATAAACATTCCCCTTCCCCCCTTTTCTTTCCCCTCTTTTTCTTTACCTGGACTTCAAGGAAGGAAGGATTATGGAAAGGGACTGAACTCAGCATGCTCATTAGTCCTGAGGTCATCTGTTCATTGATTTTCTTTTTTTCAACTTAAATGAAGTTTCTCCTTGGGAATATCAGTTACGGTTGAGCTAATGACTAGCTCAGGGAAAACAACTTGTCCCTGCCCTGGGTCAAATAGAGGTTAACCCAATAAAACATTGGCTTAAATGGAGCATAAACGCTAAGACAAATAGCTTATCCATTGTTTGGGTAGGCTTCTATCTTCTAAGTACTCTTATTTGTTCTTAAAGGACTCAAGAATTCAAAGGAGTGCACCCTCAGGCCTCCCCATCCTGGACCTGGGGCTGGAGAGGACACTTTGTGACCAATTTGATTTATTTTCCCTTTAACACTGAACAGTGAGAAATGTTAAGTCTACCAAAATCAGATTGTTAAACCAACTCCTTGTCTGTACCCAAAGGAGTGTGGCATGAAAGCTACAAGAGGAGAGCTAAGCAGGGTTTTCTGCTCCATGATGTCCAAACTGCATTTATGTAGACAGGAACTGGGGAAAGTATAACTCTGGTCAGACTGTTCTGATCAAGAAGGGGCAGGAAAACATCTGCATCTTTCAACAAAATGCTTCTACATACCACTCCATGTGTCACAGCAAGAACCATACTGGAAACATGCAAAACTGAGAGAGAGGGAAATATGCACAAGCAAAACTGTCCCTAAGCCATGCAGAAAATGGCCCCCACATCCTCTCCATCAGCATGCAAACAGCCTGAGGGAGCCCTAAAATTGTCTGGGCTCAGACTGGCTGAGTGCCCTGCCTTGGGCATATCTGGGAACCTGATGCCCTGTGGCCAAGGTGCTGGATGTGAGCAACCCGTGGTTTGGTGTGGGTGGAAATGTTGATTCATCTCAACAGCAGCTGCCCAGAGCATGTCAGGGATCCAGAAAAGGTGAACAATCTGGAGCTGTTTGTGCATGGACAAGGGGAGGTCAGGGTTTTTTTAAACAGGCTATTCTAATTCTTGTTGAATGGTGACAGCATTGATATTCTTCTCCAGCCTTGATTATGGTTTCATTGCTGCTATAGGACTCCAGGCTCGGGCTTCAGTTTGGGTTCTAGATAGCCAGAAGGCTGTAAAGCATCTTTTTAAATGCCTCCTGTAAAGCTATCCAAAAGAAAAATGAGACTAGTAGAATTGTAAAATATGCTGCTGAGGGGAAAAAGTCAGGACCAATACTGCCTGAAAGCATTTAATGGGTGTTTCATGGCAGGCTGCAGGCAGCAAGGGCTGCAAGGCATTTTGTCCCTGTGACTGAGGGGAAAATGAGGTGTGTTTTGGTGTGGTGTTGGCATCTCACACTGCTGCCAGGTGGGGATGTCACTGCCCAGAGCAGGCACTGCGCTCTGGCACTGTGAGGACATGCCCAGCTGCTTGAGGTGTTAGCAGACTTCTAAAAAAGAGAAGAGAGAGGCTGCAGAGGGGGAAAACACAGCTCTCCCAGGCTCTGAAAAATAGAAGGTGGCCAGTTTTAATTTACTGAGTAATCTGTTTTGCTGGGCCCAATTAGGAACAGTGTTTACAAATTGATTTCAGGTTAAGGTGGCTGGCAGAAATGCCAGGCAGGGCTCCAGCTGCAGGCGAGGTTTTGCTGTTCCTATTGAGAATAGGTTTAATCTAAATAAAAGACAAATTAAATCATGTTGCTCTTCTACAGCAAAGCATGCTTCACGTGATTTGTTAGGTGTTGACTAGCATGGGGAATGTGCTGATGCCCAGAAATAGGGAAAGTTGGTGTAATGGCATTGCAAATCTTACAGGCCTGGCACAGACCTCCCCCATCTATAAAAACCACTGTGTTGCTGACCTTGTCTGATCTGCTCCTTGGGTTTGAAATAATAACAACAAAATAAAATTTGATGGTTTTTGGACCTGGATGCCGATGTTCACTTCCAGCTGGAATAATTTCCATTTAGCAGGTGCTCTTCAGAGCAGAAAAATTATTGCTGTGTTGTGCCCAACAGAGAATAAAATTATGCAAACTGCATAGATGATGGAGAGCTGTGCCTAGATAAAACTACAGTGCAGGCATTGGCTGAAGGAATGCAAGAGACCCTCTTTGGAGAGGTTTAGAGATTGTCAGTAAGGGATACTCAGTGCAATGTTCACATGATTCCCTTTGTGCTGAAATCAGGTGCTCTCCATGTGCTCCAAACCAGTTGTTTGGCATGTACAGGTCCCATTATTCCAAGATAAATTCCCATGCAGCCATGAACCCTCTTTACTGTCAGCATCAGTGTGGGCAGCTCTGCCTGAAGGTGGATTTGGTTCTGGTGCAGAAATCATCCACCCTTGTCTGCTCCAGCTCCTCCCTGAGCACAGCGGGGCTGGGACTGGCTCAGGGGTGAGGAATGGGATCCACATCAGCCTCTTACACTTGAAATCTGGTCTAAGACTGGGCTGTTTCTGAAGGTTAATCACAGTGGATTCAGTGGAGGCAGAGCCTGTGACAGAGGCACACCACAGCACAGGAGGCTGACTCAAATAAGGGACATGTGACACAGACAACTCTCTCTTTTAAAACAGAGCCAGAGAACTTGCACTTTTGGAGATTTGCATTTTGAGAATATGACAAGGTATTGAGCTAAAAAGTTATTCCTGTATTCCTGATGGATTAAATTCCCCCTCCCCCAGTTTTGGCTTAGCTGATGTGCTGATGAATTCCAAGTTAGTTCAACACATTTCTATTTATAGAAATTCTCCCAAAGAATGAAAATTGATGACAGCACCAAGACCCAAAATAAAATGGGAATTCTAATTGCAATTCAGTTTCTTTCTCTTCAGTATAATAAGGTGTAATAAATATGTCATGCAGAGCAGCTTCCAGTCAGTGGTAACTCCTACATAATAAATGTATTAAAAAGCCAGTTATTATGTGTGCAGGGGGGGTAAGACTGCTACAAAATATGCTGTGGGTGGTTTTCAATGGCCAGAACTAAGATGTGCCTGAGATTGCTCCTAGAAACCATGAGAAATTCACTGCATTCTGCTTGCTGGAGTGACCTGTGGCCAGCAGGATGGTAGGACAGGAGACACACCTGAGGGTTGTGGGTTTCCCACTTGTCTAAACCAAAGAATTTGTCAGCATTTTCAAGTATGACAAGACCACAGTATGGAAAACTCTCTGCTTTCTATATAATAGCTCAGAAGACCAAGATAATCTTAGGGAGAAAAAAGGGAAGAAAAGAAAAAAGTAAGAGAGAAGACAAATGCAGAACCAAGTCTGACAACTTAGCACTCAAAAATCAAGAGACTAGAATCAAATAAATGAATAAGTGGATAAAAGTTGAGATGGGGCATTTGAGAGGCAATGGGAGTGCAGGGAAATGAATGCAGCTCCCAGCAGCAGTTTCTTTGCGGGAATCCTTTACCACCAATTCTGATTTTTCAAAGGAGCTGCAGTAACCTGGAGCATAATGGGATAAGGAGCTTCCTCCTGCCTGAAGAGCAGAGGAGGCAAGTGCTGGAACAAATGCAGAGAGCAAGGCAGGGTGCAGAGTGCTGGTTTGTGCTGCAGTCTGGGAGCCTCTACCCTGACTGAAAAGCAGAGGACTCCAGTTCTGCCTGTAATGAAAGAGCAGAAAATTCAGCAGCTCAGTACAATATTGCCTCTTTTGGGCTGCAGGAGGAGCAGTGCTCTTGTGGTTAAATGTGGAAGTCAACACATCAAAAAGCACATGTTTTTATATGCATTCAAAGCATTTCCAGACTATTTATTATAGCTCTGTTATGTCCTGGTAAGACTTAAAAATGCTGAATAAAATGTGTGTGCAATGGCTTGACACGCATGCCATTATTTTTGAAATACAGAGTTAAACATTATGTCATTATAACCCTTTAAATGCCTAAACCAGCCTAAGGTCAGAGCCAAGAATCAATAAATGGGCCAAAGATGATGGAGATAGATTCATGAGTAACCTGCCATTTGTCTTAGCAGTGAGCTGAGTAAAACAAAACACTGTTAAATTCCTGAAGATGCTACAAAGTTTAGACACACTGATTATTAGAGAAGAATCCCTAATTAGAGGTGTCTGGGGAAGTCTGCTGCAGTTGAAGGGGGAAAGAAAAGCCTGTGGTTTCCTATTTGTAGAGGCTACAGCATCTTTCCCCTTGTAAACCTGATACAAGCACAGATTGTGGTTGAGAAGAAAGTGGCTGTGACCTGAGTGCTTGTGGTGGGGAAAAACAAACAACTGCAATGTACATTCTTGGCCATTGTAGGGAGGAATTGATTTGGATCTGGGCTGGAATTTGCTCAGGGAAAATAGTTTGGATTAAATGCACTGCAAAGTTCATCTTACTTAAAAATGCAGTAAGGCAGAGAGGGAACTTCTGAGTCCAGCCAAGAAAGGTGAAGAGAGACTGAAAGTCACCACAAACACAGAAAAACGACAATGAAGGAGGTGGGACAGGGCCACCCAGAGACACTCACTCTGTTCAGCTTGTCAGAGCATGGAGAAATACATAGCATTGTCCAAAACAGAAATCTCATTCTCCAAAATTCATCTGAGTTAAAGAAACAGTGCATGAGCCAGCTGCAGGAGCGTTTTAAGAATTCCCATTAGTGCAATACAACGGAGTGTCAGGTAACCTGTAGAATGTGGTTGGTTTTCAGCAACACCTTCAGGAACTGATTAAATCATCCTCCCAGAGATGAGTAGAATAGGCAACAAAATGGCTAAAATGTCTTCTTGGGATCAGCTGAGATTTTTCAGAGCTGAGGAAGGTTTTCACCTGTGGCAAGACCATGGTATGGAAATCTCTCTGCTTTCTATATAATAGTTCAGAAGACCAAGATAATCTTAGGAAAAAAAGGGAAGAAAAGAAAAAAGAGAGAAGACAAAAACATATTGTTTTGGCAACCAAAAACACAGCCTCTGGACCCTGGTAGCTTTGGTTAGGGTCAGCCAATCTGGAAGAGCAGCCAGCCAGTCATAGCTAGGCATGCTCTGGATATGCTCAGGAGTTAATTAATTGACCAACCCCAATGAGAAAAGCGAGGTTGAATTATTTACAGCATATTAACTCTGTTGGCACATGAAGGAAGCACTAAGAAACTGCAGTAGGCAAAACATTGGAAAGACTGAGTGCTTATTGATGAGTGGAAGCCTGGGATCTGTTTTCAATAATCTGAGTGACAGCCAAGGGAATAGTGAATGACTTTTTAAAAAGTTATTTCCAGATTTACAGAGCTGATTTCTACAGTGCTGCATCACTTGTAAAGGAAGCATAACCAGTGTGGGACATCAGGAAGCTTTAACCTGGCACAGTGATAAAGAAGTTAAAGGCACCAGGTCTCAGGGCTGAGGGGTGGTGGTGAGGGATCCACATGGAGCAAGTGAAACACAGCCTGTAACAAGCTGATACCCCCAGCAGTTTATTCATCCACATCTGGCTTGGCCAGACATTGACAATGGGACTAAAAAATCCCAAAAAGTCATGCTGTCTGTCAAATAAATGTCAAAAATCAAGAGGAAGATCTGACAAAGACAGAAAACAGATTTAAATGCTATTTTTCTAATTAGAGCAGTCCTTAAAATAGGGCATAAATAACTCCAGAACATGAGCTACATGTTTACCAATGCTCTGCACTGAGGTATTTAACTCAAATTCTGTTCTGTTTAACTGAAATTCTATTCTGTCTCTGTCCTGTGTGGAACAGTTGATCGGGATGCTGCTGGCATGCTGTCTGTCCCGGTTTATTACTGCTAACCAGTACGAGATGGTGTAACAAGGTGAGCTTTTCCCATTTTCCAGGTGGTAAAGCTATAAAAGCCTTGCTGTGTTGTTGTGGCTGCGCTGCTTCTGCTGAAGACAGTGAGCAAGTTCTCATTCTGAGTTCTCATTCATTCATTCCAAGCGTGTTCATTGAGAACTAAGCCTTCCCATGGGCTTCTTTGCTTTGGGATTTTCATCCCAATTTTGTGTGTGGTGGGGGGAAAAAGAAGAAAGGGTGGTGGGAATGCAGTATTGAATTTTGTCATTTCAGTTTTCTTGGGAAGAGATGTCGGAACCCAGGAAATTCCTCTGGCTGCCCTGGAGGACTCGAGCCTCTGCCCAGGGGGCTCAGAGACCTTGGCACAGAGCCCAAGAGCCCTGTGCCTTTGATTTAGCCCTTGGAAAAAACAATACCTATCACCTATGTTAGACAGTGAGCTTCTGCTCTAAACCAATCTAAAAGCGCCCAGAAGATGGAGGTTAGGAATAAGAAGAAGGAGAAAGGCTGGACATGCCCAGATTCCTCCATCTTGCCCCCTGAACCCCTATTCTAAAAATGAAAAAAAAAAAAATCTATTTTTCACCACATGATAAATTCACTATCATTCTACTTAAACTGTCATGGCTTGTAATTCTTCATATAAGGTGGGTAATTGTTTTTTCCAAGGGCTAAATCAAAGGCACAGGGGTCTTGGGCTCTGTACTAAGGTCTCTGAGCACCCCGGGCAGGGGCTCGAGCCCTCCAGGGCAGCCAGAGGAATTTCTTGGGTTCCAACAAAGAAATTGTTGGAATTCCTTGGGTTCCAACAAGGAAATTGTTGGAATTCCTTGGGTTCCAGCAAAGAAATTGTTGGAATTTCTTGGGTTGCAACAAGGAAATTGTTGGAATTTCTTGGGTTCCAGCAAAGAAATTGTTGGAATTTCTTGGATTCCAAAAAAGAAATTGTGCAAAACACCTGCTGCGAACACTGATATCAACCAAAGCGACCCACTTGTTGGTTTGTTGTTTTGTTTTTTGGGTTTTTCTCCATCCTCCCTGCTCTCCAGTCTTTCGAGAAGTGTGGAGTCCAGAGCCTGTGTGAAGACCAGGAGCTGCAGAGCTGGAGAAAGACTGCCATGAATGTTATAGCACACACTGTCTCTCGCACGCACGCACGCACGCACGCACACCCCCACGAGCAAGCCCGTGCGCGCGCACACCCGCACCCACCCCGCTCCCCCAGTGTCCCACGCCTAGTGTCCCATCCTGTGAAGTTCCACGGTGCCACCCGGGGTGTGGCCGGGTCCCCTCGGCCCCCAGAGCCAGCGCCACCCCCGGGGCACGGCACCGTCTCTATGTTCTTGGTCACTCAGTAGTTGCATCGTAAGTTAACAAAGGTAACTCATTAACAGCATTGATCGGGCTGTGCATGTAGTGACTGGAGGGCATAATTAGCCTTTCACCATGGTTAATAAGTGTTGCACACATCCATATAAACCGGTATATGAAATATATATTCTTTTTTTGGTTTTTATCTTAATTTCTTGGTTTGTTTATTGCTTTACTAAGGTTTCCATCCTTTCCCCCCTTCCCCTGCGCCTGTCCCCCCTTCTCCCCAAAAAACAAAGGAATCAGTAACATAACATAAAGATACTTGAAAATGATGTTAAAATGTTGTGCTTGAAGGGAACTGTTATTCCTGATGTTCTTCTACATCTTTGATTCTTACTCAGTGTTGTATGCCTAGTGCGTATCCCGGTAGGCTTTGTCTAGTGCATTTTGCCTCGGAACCTGATCCTGTGTAATACTGTTATTAAGCTGTGTTGTTGCTTACTGTGAAGGCAGAAATTTTTGCTCCCTTTATTTTTATGACGTAGCTATGAACTAATTGAACTGTGCTGTACTGCGGCCTTCATACTTTTTTCCTGTTCTTTATTTTTATTTTCTCTTTCTTCTTTTGCATTGAGGTTGCAGCCACCAAGTACATTGTTGAATCAAATTGAAATAAAAACACACACACACACACAGACACAAAAAAAAAATCTCAAAAAAAATAACAGGCATATGAAATATTTTTGGGGGAAAGCAAAAGTTTAAAACCTTTTTAAAAAAAATAGGACTTTTTTAATAATGCCTCTGTCTAGCATGCAAATGAGAATGCATTGATATTGTGAGTATTTGTGATATACGTATTAATAAATGGAACCATTACAGATTTCTAGCTGCTTCTGTCTCATTCTTTAGTTATAAGAAAGCTCTTTTTTTGGGAGGGGGGGGGGAAGTGAACATGAAACACCTGGGCACAGATTGGCTTGACATGTCTTTATGTGTTTTTTAACAACTAATTTGCTTGTAAAAGAGAAGTGTTACTACCCTGAGAAAAGAAAAAACAAAAAGTGAAAGAGCTGGAATTGTTTCAAAACTCCTTCTACAGCTGGTTTCACCACGTGACAAATACCCTCTGCTTTGCAAGTTTTCTTCTTGTAATTGTTAAAAATCTGCAGTGTTTAGTTATCCCATCCTTAGTGCTGTGAGTGATTTTGGCATTAAGCAGTTCTCTCTTGATTTTGGTGAGAAAGGAGAGAAGAGAGCTTTGGGGTTGAGGGGCAGGCTCGTGGAAAGGCAGGCAGTTATCACTTGAATGAGTGCAATGTCACAGATGTGACAGAAAACCCATGGAAGTTTAAACCTGGAAATTCTGGACCAAGCCCTTAGCTTGGCAGCGTGGACAGAGAAGGAGACTTGAGAAGTCCTGGAGCCTTCTGGCTGTGGGAGCTGTGCAGCTGCTGGAGCCCCAGTCCTTCCTGTGTCTGTCTGTCCCTCCATCAGTGCCAGTGTCCGTGGGGCTGCCCTGCCTGGTGCCTCCAGCATCAGATCCTGGTGAACCTTTGGGTGGCACTGGCATGGGCAGTGCACTCCCACCCACAGCTCTGGAAGGGTTCACAGCCACACAGGCAGAACCCTGCAAGCATGTCTTAAAAACCCCAGTAGCTTCTTTAGCTTCATTCAGAGAGCCCTTCCAGAGCAGGAAAGAGAAAAAGAGCTTTACAAATAGAGGAGGAATCTAGTCCCCAAATTTAAATCTGCCCTCAATAAAACATCTGCCATGAAGGAACCACATATCTTTAGAGGTGGAGATGCCAATGCAGGTCCTGCATCTGTGCTGGGCAGCCGAGCAGGATGGTGCTGAGGACAAAGCCACTGGCAGGTCACAGCACTCCCATTTGCAGTCTCTTCTGAGGCTTCAGAGCAGCCACAGCCCCTCGCTGGTTGCTGGGGCTACGCTGTGCTGGAGCGATGCCCTTCTCCTGCAGGCACAGGATGTTCACAGGGAGATGTTTTTCCATGCCAGAAAGAACTGGCCCACCAGCTGCCCCAGTTTCCCTCCTCTATTCACTGCTGGGCAGGTCTCCCCTTGCCCCTCGGAGGGGAGGGAGGTGGGTGAGGCTGCCCTGCATCCTTCAGGAGTCACCAGTGACCTTCCGGAGCACAAAAGCACCAGCCTCTCCTTGGTTTTCTTTCCCTTTTTTTTTTTTTTTTTTTCCCTTTTCATTTTCCTGAAAGAAAGAGCTGTTTGTGCCAAGAGCTGTTCCTTTTGAAGATGCTGATGTTGGGTGACAGGTCAGCAGGCCCCCAAACGTGCCTGTCCCCATTCAGGAGCGCTGAGCACAGCTCAGCTTTAAGGCGTAAGCGCTGAATTAAATCCATTCAGCAAAACCCTTCAGTGCGTGGTCAATTGTTTCTCTCAGTGCAGCACCACTCCTGCTTTTATGGGGTAGGTGTGTTAATTGGGCTCTTGGCAGCTTCCCTGAAGAGGATCTGGCTGCTGGAGGAACTGCCAGGGGCTTTCCTGGGGAAAACCCCCTGGCCAGGCTGGGACCACCCAGGCTGCGCTGCCTGGCACCGGCATCCCCCTGGCAGCCCGGGGTGGAGCTGGAGCATCCCTGCTCCCTTCCCCTTCCCCTTCCCCTTCCCCTTCCCTTCCCTTCCCTTCCCTTCCCTTCCCTTCCCTTCCCTTCCCTTCCCTTCCCTTCCCTTCCCTTCCCTTCCCTTCCCTTCCCTTCCCTTCCCCTTCCTTTCCCCTTCCCTTCCTCCAGGAGGGAGAACTGGGGTTCTGGCTGATGTAGGAAGCACAGCCGGAGCTGCAGAGTGTCAGGACCCAGGACATCCCTGTGGCTGTCCTGAGCAGCCCAGACCCCTGCCAGGGGGCTCAGACACCCTGGCACAGAGCCCAAAATGCCTGTGGTTTTGATTATGACCCGTGGAGCAAGTTACCAACCTTAGATGAAGATCTGGAAGCCATGGCAAATTAAGTAGAATGATAGTGAATTTATCACAAGGTGAAAAATAGATTTTTGGGGTTTTTAGAATGGGGATTCAGAGGGGCAAGATGGAGGGATCTGGGTGTGTCCTGCCTTTCTTCTTCTTCTTGGCCTCCATCTTCTGCTGTGATGCTGGCACTTACAGATTGGTTTAGAGTAGAAGCTCACTGTCTAACATAGGTGATAGGTATTGGAAAGTAATTGTAAACACTGTACACGTAGTTTTTAGTATAAAGACATAACACTGCCCCGGGGGCAGGCAGAGTGCCTGGACTGTCTTGCTGAGCAGACCTCAGCTGGACAGGAGAAGGAATTTTATATATAAGATTCAATAAACAACCTTGAGACTGAGAAACGAAGAGCTCTGACTCCTTCTTCGAGCGCTGGGCTGGGAAAAGAGACTTTATAACATTTCTCAGGGTCACTCTGACCAACCAGAGACCCCAACAGCAGAGAACGGGTCGGTGCCAGGCGGGCACGAACGTGTGGGATTTTCCTTCCAGAGGTGTTTGCTCCAGGGTCCCTCTGTGCCCTCTGTGTGAACTGAATGAGCAGCACAGGAATCTCTCTGCTGCTGCTGTGCTGAGCTGGCTCTGGCTGCTCATCCCTGCCTGAGCAAATTGTGCTGTGCACAATCAGTGAGGCAGCTGGGCCAGGGAAGGGTGGGCAGGTGTGGGAGCGAAAGGAGATGCTGGGCAGCCAGATAAGCCCCAGAAGGGGTGGGAAGAATGGCTGGGGGTTGAGGAGAGTGATCATAGAATCATTTAGGGAGAAAAACACCTCTAAGATCATTCCAACTGTTACCTCAGCACTCCCAAATCCACCTCAAAATCATGACAACAGATGAAGCAGGACTCTGGGAGGAGGAGGAAGGAGCAGCACCTTTGGTCCCAGTGAGCTGCCAGCTTGGTTTGGCTGTAAGGTGCACCACAGCCTTTGCTGATGTGTGTGCTGTCCTGAGCTGCCTCCCAGGGCTGGTTTCTGCTGAGAGGACAGCCCTGAGCCCTGCTGAGAGCACAGCATGTTGCTGTGCAGGTGATGTTTCACTGTGTCAGTGAACTGTGGCTGCTCTTGGAGGCCTTGCTGCTGCTGCTGCCATCCTTGGGCAAGCATCACTGCAGAAGAAACTGGCTTTGGTACAGGACTTCAGGCTCCTGCTCCTTGGAGGAGCCAGTGCAGCCCCTAAGATGATTTTGTCTTCTGTGATTCTTCCCTTGACTTTGATGGCTCATTAATATTGAAGATAATTTTAAAGCTAGGAAGTTAATTTACTGCCAGCTCCTTGCATAAAACACGTGGCATCCCACTGGAGGGAAAGGATTGATCAGGATGTCAGACTTCCACCAGGGCTGAGTGAGGCCTGCTTCACTATGAACCTGTATCACAAAAATAAACATCCTCCTAAAGATCCTGCATCCAAAAATAAAGATTTGACGCAGAAATGACACTTCTCTATTTTGTAAGTAAAAGTGTTTTGCCCTCCAAATGTGTAAAGTATGGTCAGCTTTCTGCAAGCTGTTTCTGCCAGCTTGGCCTGGTTTTGAAGTAAAAAGCTGTTGCATTTGCCTTTTTCTTGTCACTGCACCTGTTCCTGTTGCAACCAGAAAACATTTTACTCAAAAGTCATTTCACTTTTGTCCAGTGTGACTGGAGATATTTGGTGTGTGCAAGCTCATGAAAAGCAAGCCATGCTGAGACAGCAAGTCCTCAGCTCTGGAGTCTGTTTTGCTCCCTGGTAGCTGCAGTGTATTTATTTTTGGTGTCTGGAGCTGTCTGTAGATGGCACTGAGGACTTATTTTAGATTGTGGTCCTCCTGTGTGATCAATAACTAGGGAGTGTGTATTACAGACCCAAAATATCCAGGCCCCCTGTGTGGGAATCCACAAAATCAGAGGGTTTTGGGAAAGCTGCAAAAGGCCTCAGAGACAGTAGAACTGTGATTAGAGCTAAGCAGCAGCCATGAGATAGGTCAGCATAAAAATTATCTAAACTGTAGAGAAGCAAGGACAAATAGAACAATTGTCTGTGTATTAACGCTTGTCTAGAAAGACTCCTTAAGCTACAGAAAAGTTTATCTAGCAAGATATTAGGAAATTTGAAGCTTAATAATGGAGCTCTGTGCATTGTGTTTTAAGGCTTACAGGCAGGTATTGTATTCAAAATAAGCAAACATTGTTTTAACAAAGGTATGTGTGCTTATAGTGGTTGGATAGAACTGCTGTCAATGTGCTTTTGCTTTGTGTGATTGGTCAAAAAACTTATAAAGTGAGTTGTAACATTAAGTTCTTGGTCTGCTGCCTGGGATGTGAGCTGGTGGCATCTTCCCATTGTCATAAGCATGTAATGAGACTGATGCTGGAAAATAAAACAGCTCAAGGCAGTTCCACAGCAGTCCTGTCCCGTTTGTGATTTGTACATGGACCCCCAGCCAGCACTAGAGGCCAGGCTGGATGGAGCCCTGTGCAGCCTCACCCAAGGGAGGGATGGAACAAGATGAACTTTAAGGTCCTTTCCAATCCAAACCATTCTGTAATTCTGTGATTCTCTCCCTGGTGCACTGTGCAGCAGTGCAACTCCAAACATTCCCAAAGCAGCTACTCAATCACCTGAATGCTATTTTTTATTTGCCATACTTGGCCAAGACTTGCAGAAGCAGTAGATTCCAGGCAACCCCCAGAGGTATTTCCAGAATGCTTTCAGAAAGTGCCAAATGACCAACTTTTTGGTAATCTGGTTCTCTCAAAACCCCTCAGGGCACTGAAAAAAGTCATTTTTGAAAGGCCTATCTGTTCTTAAAATGGAGATGGTTCAACCAAGTTAAAAACATTAATATTATTAAAACTGTGATTTCCAGGGGGAAAGAGCTTTCTGGCTTGCATATGGAGGGTAGGGTTTGTGTGCTTTATCTTTTTGAGTAGAGAATTAGAAAGTATGATGTGAGAGAAGACTGATGCCCTGCAAAACTGCTGGGGTGGCACAGGAGAAGGAAAAAGAGGAAATAAAATCTTCTCCAGTCAGAGTGGTTGGAATTGGGAAGTAGCTCAGTCTGATGGTGAGTCTGACAGCAGCTCCAAGGTCAGTGGGCTCAGCAGCTCAGCTCTGCAGCAGCTCAGCCCTCAGGGGTCTGAGGTCTGGTCTGGAGGGGATTGTTGCCTGCCAGGACACCTCTTACATCTCCTGGGTGCTGAGAGCAGCCTTTTGTGGAGTCTGTAGGGGTCAGACAGCTAGAAACTACTGCAGTGCACACCCAGGGAAATTCACAGCCAGCAGCAGCCCACGGCACCTCCTGAGGCTTTGCAGGAGCCTCTGGACCCTGGTGCTTTCCTACTCTGCCTCCCACAGGCTGAATGCACTTCTGTGGGCTTTGCTTTTAATGTAGTGTCTGTAAGTCATTGCTTCCTCAACAGAACTGCAAGGACTTGGTCAGGGCTTGTGTTGATATTTCGGTATCTTCAGCCTTGTAGTTATCTGTAAATAAAAGCAAACAAATTATTATCTGCATTTTTCTTCATCTTGGAGTGCAGTGTGACCCAAAGATCAGGTGAATGAGTTTTCCTCCCAAGTACAGAAGTGGGAGCACTGGTGCAGGGTTGTTGCTGTGTGCTGCTCCTTTTGCTGTGTGCCACTCCTTTTGGTGTGCATTCCTGGTGCTGGCAGGGCCAGGGATTGCCCTGTTCCTGCAGGGGAGCTGGAATTCAGCTCTGGAGGGAACCTGCCTGAGCCTTGGCATTCCCTCTGCCCTGCCAGAGCAGAATTCTCTGCCAGAATGGATGCTGTGCCTTGGGGGAGTGCAGAAAACAAGTCTCCACCTGCTTGGTGGAAGCAGGAAGGTGAAAGACCCAGAAAATCCTGGCCAGCACCAGAGCAGGCTGGAGCACTGAGCTGAGCACAGGCTGGCATGGTCCACTGGTCTTTGTAGTGCTGGGGTTCCTCCCCATGCTCATCTGGATAATCTAGCTGTTCCCAGCTCCTCTGGACTGTGCATTAAGCGTTACAATATGAGAGGGAAATCAAACACAATCAAAATTATCTCTATGAGACCCATTCAATAAAATAGTTATTGGCAATTAGCACGGATTTTTTTATAAAGAAGTAATTAGCCCTCCTGCCCTGAGCATTAATGAATGCTTTTCATTGCACCCCAAGGGGCAGTCAACCCCATAATAATCCACTTCAACACAAATGTTGTTATAAAACAACATTGTTTGACAACAGAGGCAGCAGGACAGTCACAAACAGGAGGCAAGCCTGCTCTAGTGAGCACTGGTTGCATAAAAATGAAAGATCATTAATAATTTGCTTGGATTAGTGCTGCAGACTTGTCTTCTTACCTGTGAAGGAGATGAAGCCGCTGATACAAAAAGCAGGATCTCATTTCCCTGGCTCAGAGCTGAGAAAGCCAATGGAGATGCAGCAGTGCTGGCCACAACATTGTGTTGGTGGTGCCTGCAGAGCCTGGCAGGGGGGAACAGGACCTGTCTGTGTGGTGCTCTGGAGGTGGTGATTCCATGGTCTGGAGGGGGTGATTCCATGGTCTGGAGGTGGTGATTCCATGGTCTGGAGGTGGTGATTTGGTGTGACCGTGTTCACAGGGGTCCAAGGATGAGGGAAGAGACGAAGATCTGACTCCATGTTTCAGAAGGCTGATTTATTATTTTATGATATATATTATATTAAAACTATACTAAAAGAATAGAAGAAAAGATTTCATCAGAAGGCGAGCTAAGAATAGAAAAAGAAGGAATGATAACAAACGCTTGTGTCTCAGACAGGCAGTCCAAGCCAGCTGACTGTGATTGGCCATTAATTGGAAACAACCACGAGACCAATCACAGATGCACCTGTTGCATTCCACAGCAGCAGATAATCATTGTTTACATTTTGTTCCTGAGGCTTCCAGCTTCTCAAGAGGAAAAATCTTAAAGAAAAGATTTTTCAGAAAATATCATAGCTACAATTTGGTGCTCTGGAGGTGGTGATTTCATGGTCTGGAGGGGTTTGGCAGCCAAATGGCAGAGGGTTGTGTGCCCCTGAAGTCTCCACTGCTGAACTCTTTGGTGCTACAGGGAATGAGCTCCTGATGACAGCACCCCTTTCCCCTGCATCTGTTCGATTGTTGGCATTTTCTAGTGAGGTGTGTGTTAGTGCAGATGCAAAAATCACACTGGCCTCTCAATTCAGTGCCTTTCCTGCTCTGACAACCCGTCACAGCCACCTGGTTCTGCTCAGGGTGGTGAACACAGCACGGGCAGGGCTCTCTGTCAGAAGAAAGCCCCCACAGAGTGAACAGATGAACCAGCCCCTGTTCTGGGGACATCCCTGCTGCTCCCCTCTGAGTCCTCCGCAGCCCTTGGCTCTGGTGGGAGCCCCGGCAGCCACTGCTGACCAGGGACTGCTGGCACAGCCAGGCTGTAAAAGCAATGTAAATGTTACATTTACAAACCTGAGGTGAACAGCTGAACCTCCCCTCCAAGCTGGGCTGTCCGACTGGGAAGAAGTGGTCCAGGATGATGCTGGGGAGCTCAGCCCCAGGGCTTTTCCCTGTGGAAAGACAGTGGGTAATGGGAGGTTGTGACAGTGTTCACAGGGGTCTTAAGATGAGGGAAGAGACGAGGATCTGACTCCATGTTTCAGAAGACTTGATTTATTATTTCATTATATATATTATATTAAAATTATACTAAAAGAATAGAAGAAAGGATTTCATCAGAAGGCTAGCTAAGAATAGAAAAGGAAGAATGATAACAAACACTTGTGTCTCAGAGAGTTCAAGCCAGCTCAGTGTGATTGGCCATTAATTAGAAACAACCACATGAGGCCAATCACAGATGCACCTGTTGCATTCCACAGCAGCAGATAATCATTGTTTACATTTTGTTCCTGAGGCTTCCAGCTTCTCAGGAGAAAAACTCCTAAGGAAAGGATTTTTCAGAAAATGTGTCTGTGACAGGAGGTCTAATTAAGGAGGCCAACAGCACATTTGCACACTGCTGGAAAAACCTTCCTTGCCCACACTCCCTCTGCTATTGCACACTTATTTTCTGGGGAGCCCATTCTCACTCCAGAACTAAAAAATGCCTCCAGCCTCTCCTCCTTCCCAGCTATCCCTGTGCTCTCATGAGAAGCAATGATAGCCTACCCCATGGATGAGGAGTGCTTGGAGATGGTGCCACACCCTTGGGACAACGTGGGACCCTGGAGACAGGGGTGACACTAGAGTGAGAGGGGTGACACTGGAATTAGGGGTGACACTGGATTCAGGACTGAAGTGGAGCCAGGGGTGACACTGGAGCCAGCGATGACACTGGAGCCAGCAGTGACACTGGAGCTGGGGGTGACACTGTTGTCACGGGTGACACTGGAGTCAGGGGTGACATTGGAGTCACAAGTGACACTGGAGCCAGGGGTGACACTGGAGCCAAGAGTGACACTGGAATTAGGGGTGACACTGGAGTCAGGAGTGACATTGGATTCAGGGTGACACTGGAGCCAGGGGTGACAATGGAGCCACAAGTGACACTGTTGACAGGAGTGACACTGGAGCCAGGGGTGACACTCGAGTCAGCAGTGACAATGGAGCCACAAGTGACACTGTTGTCAGGGGTGACACTGGAGCCAGGGGTGACACTGGAGCGCGGGGTGACAGCCATCTCTGGAGCCAGCCCAGGCTGTCCCTGGTGACTTTGCCCAGCCCCTCAGTGCTGGGCACACCTTGGCTGCTGCTCCCACCCCGTGCAGAGACAGGAGCCCCTCGGGTGAGCAGGAATTGAGCGTTGCTCATCTTGAGCTGCCTGCAGCCATGGGGAGGGATCAGAGCACATCTCCCTCGGTATGTCAGGGGAATTCAGTCACACCAAGGAGCTCAGCCTGTAGGGGTGAGGGTAGAAACTCAACAATCCTTGTGGGTCCCTTCCAGCTTGGAATATTCCATGAGAAAAAAAAAAGATAAGATTACTAGGCAGTGTGGAGGCTGCTGGGATCAGCGCAATGAGCACAGAGCTGCATTAGGCTTGCTTTAGGCAATCTCAGTTTTGGCATTTCATAGATGATGGGTGCCTAATTTCACAGCTGTAAGCTTCTTTGAGCACACATTTGTTTTGATGTAATTACTTCACTTCAAAAACAAAGTACATGGGGGAAATTTTTTTTTTTTCATGTGGAACCGTAACCATCCTCTGAGGCACCCTTAGCAGGGCTGCAAACCCTGCATCAGCCCTTCAGTGCCTCTCTCACCAGCTCTTTATGGGGTGGGACATGGGACTGCTCAGCTCCTGGCCAAAAGGAAAAGCTGCCTGGGCTGTCGAGTCGTGGGGATTAAAGGGAAATGCTCCCACAGAGCTCCCTGGGGAGGCTGGTTTCCATGCTGTGTCATGATTTTAGTATAAAGAGAAAAAAAAAAGGTCCCTCAGTTTAATACTCACTAGAGTTTTATTCTCTGTTATTGTTGGAAAGGCTGGCAGACCTCTAGGGAAAGCTTTACAAGGGGGAAAACCTGATTTTTTTCCAATGTAGAAGTTTCCAGAACTTCAACAAGCTGCAATTAGCTTTGAAACATTGAACTAGGAATCACTTAACTGCTACATTTAAAGTATCAGTGGTTAAAGATTACATTTTTTTGGTAATACAATGATATTTTAAATTAAAGCAACTGTATTTGCAGTTTTTGGTTTTTAGAGATTTGTCCCTATTTTGCGTTGGTTTTTTTCATTTTTTTAAACAAACAAAAGAGATGAAGACTTGATTTTACTGGAGAACCAAGGAAGCCCAGGGCCAGGTCTCCTATGGATTCATACAGCACTGGGGTCCATATTTTCCCTCATCCATTTCCCTGCAATACCAGGAAGGGAAAATTTTTGCAGGAATAGTTGAAGCTTGAAAAATGGAATTATCATTTACTGCCATCACAGCAACAGTGCCAAGAAATACCAACTGCTTGTATCTGCACCAGGACAGGTCAGACTCTGGGACATAAAGGCTGCTACAAGCTCAGAACCAGGGGAGGTAGAGGGTGAGTGTGTTTGGTGTCAGTGGGAGCTGTGACCTGGTGCACAGGGGCACTCACTGGAGTGGGAGATGCTCACCAACCCTCCCTAGAGATTACCTGCCCCACAAACCCCCATTCATACAGCACCTAGGGACCCTATCCCACATCAAAAGCAAATTCTGGGTGGCTGTGACCCACAGGCTGCGCTGAGCACCCCTGGGCAGGGCTCTCAGAGGAATCCTTGTCCTGCCCAGGATGCTCCCACAGCCCTGGGCTCACATCCAGCCCCTCCTTTCCCCCTGGCTCCCTGTCTGGATGGCCTTGCTGGGCTTTGGGAGCTCAGCTGTGCACAGCAGCAGGTCAAGAGCAAAGGCTGACATGGACAAGAGCAAAGAGGAAGGACGTGGACAGATTTGCTCTTTTATTTGCATTTTATCCTGCGTTGGAGGTTGCACATTGTGACCGTGCTCACAGGGGTCTCAGGATGAGGGAAGAGACGAGGATCTGACTCCATGTTTCAGAAGGCTTGATTTATTATCTTATGATATATATTACATTAAAACTATACTAAAAGAATAGAAGAAAGGATCTCATCAGAAGGCTAGCTAAGAATAGAAAAAGAAAGAATGATAACAAAGGTAGCTGTCTCAGACTCTCTGTCCGAGCCCGATGACTGTGATTGGCCATTAATTAGAAACATCCAACAAAGGCCAATCAAAAATCTACCTGTTGCATTCCACAGCAGCAGATAATTATTGTTTACCTTTTGTTCTTGAGGCCTCTCAGCTTCTCAGGAGTTAAAATCCTAAGGAAAGGATTTTTCATAAAAGATGTCTGAGACAGCATATATCTGCCTGTCTGTCCTGGCTTCAGCTGAAATAGAGTTAATTTTCTCTACAGTCACTGGCACATGTTTGTGTTCTGGATTTAAGATGAGAACAATATGGATAACACACTGATGTTATAAGTTTTTGCTAAGTAGTGCTTATACTAAGTCAAGGATTTTGTATTGTGTGTGCCTTGTCTTCCTTGGGTTTTCTCTCTCTCTGCCTTTCCTTTTAGTTACAATTATTGTTAATAGTAGTATAATTTTATTTTTTTTAATATATTTTACCTTGTTTTAATTATTAATCCATCTTGACCCACAGTTAAGTTTTGCTTTTCTTTCCTGATTCTTCCCTCCATCCCCCTGGGGTGGGTGGGGAGTGAGTGAGTGAGTGAGTGAGTGAGTGAGTGGTTGTTTGGGACTCAGTTGCCAGCTGATAAAGCCATTACACTGTCCCAGGAGGGATTCAAATGCTGGACACCCTGCACAGTTACAGCAGTCAGGAGGCAAATTCTGCCTGGGGGACAAATGAGCTGCTGTGTTTGTCACTGACATTTCTCCAAACTGGAAAATCTATGGCTGTGACTGTGGGAGATCTATGGCTCCTCAGCCTTCCTAATTCTCTCTTGCGAACCAGTGTCTTGTATTTGAAAATAAGTAGACTCTCTTTTTTAATACATAGTGTTCATTTTTCAAGGCCATGCTAGTTCTCTGCTTGTGGTCAAACAAGCCATGCTGTGTGCACAGGTGCCCAAAACGCCACAGCAAATTCTGTCATCTCTCTGGGAAAAAAAATAAGCTGCTTTTAAGACATGGATTGCAACAAGGCACTACATGGAGTGGGGCTCTGAGCAGCCTCCTTTAGTTTGGAGATGTCCCTGCTCATTGCAGAGGGGCTGAACGAGATGATCATTATGGTCTCTTCCAACCCAAACCAGTCTGTGACTATAATTCTGTAATTCCATGATTCCTGCTGCCTGAAGAAGGGTATATTTAGAAGGTGAAGCAGGAGGCCTTTCCATCCCTGGAGCCTCATTTATCTCATGATGGGCTGCATCCCTCCAAAGGGGGCTGTGCAAGGGCAGGTGCAATACCCACATCACAATTGTGATGCTCACCCTGCATCAGCAGGCCAGGAAGCAGCTGATAAATGGCCAGGGAGGGCTCCTATCTCCCCTCTCACAGGAGTTTGATCCCTTTTCTGGCTGCTGGAGAGCACAGTTTCATCTGGTGGTTTTATGGGGTCCCAGCTCACAAAAGACATTGGAAACTCATCCCTTCTGCAGCACATCCACCAAAATGCCAGGGGTGCAGATAGGGACTGGCCTGGCTTTTCTGCCATGCTGCAGTCAGCCCAATCCACCTGGCTAAACCTGACTGGGCAGGACACAGCCCAGAGGCCAAGCTGCCAAGATCTACAAGAGCTGCATTTCCCAGTTCTAGAAGTCCAGTCCATGTTGGTACTGACAGTGCAATTTTCACCACTGCATTCCAGGACCAAGCTTTTTGTCATTTCTCCACCAATGAATGTTTTAAATGTTTTGATTTCTTGAGAAATTTGTGTGTCTGTGCCAGCTGGAGAAGGTACAAGTGAGGGTGCACATCTCTGCATCAAGGCACAGTCTCAAGACAGCTCAATAATCCATGGCTGATTGATTTAAATAATAAAATGAATGGCAGCCTAATTAAATGGCCTGTACCATCTTGAAAGTGGAAAATGGGCATGATAACCAGCCCTTCATGTGAACCATACCTTCTTTGTTTTATGCAGGTTATTGACCAGAAGAAACCCTATAAACACTTTTCAATTTACCAATGCTCATTATTTTTACCAATAACCCTTCAGAGTAAAAATATGATCAGATAAACCATGCTTAGGTGATAGTTCATATACTGAGTATTTTCTATAATGTAAGCATGTGGTGGCACTCACATCTGTGTATGTGTAAAAAAGACAGCTATTATGCCATTTATCATCATCATCATTATCATCATCATCATTGTATAATATACCTGTGTAACTTATACTCTGATTGAAATGGAATACATTTTTTGCCTTATGGGAAGCAAGAGAATGTGGCAAGGGAAGTGTCATAGACATCTCTTTGTGAAAATCCTTTCTTAGGATTTTTTCCCTTCTGAGAAGCTGAGAAGCCTCAGAAACAAAATGTAAACAATGGTTATCTGCTGCTGTGGAATGCAACAGGTGGATCTGTGATTGGTCTCGTGGATTTTTAGAATCAGTGACCACTCACAGCAGAGCTCTCTCTCTCTCTCTCTCTCCGAGCCTCAGACCTTTGTTTTCATTCTTGTCTATTCTATTCTTAGCTTAGCTAGCCTTCTGAGATGAAATTTTCCCTTCTATTCTTTAGTATAATTATAATATAATATATATAAAATAAAATAATAAATCAAGCCTTCTGAAATATGGAGTCAGATCTACATCTCTTCCCTCATCCTGAAAACCCCTGTGAACATGGTCACAGAGAAGGACAAGTTAAAAGTGTCTGGGTGCTTTTAGAGCTGATCTCACACACAGCTCTCCAGGGCAGCAGAGATTTGGGAGGTCACTACACTGGTCCCAAGCATGGCTGTACCAGACACTTTGTTGAAATATTCCCACCCAAAACAGTCCTCTGCTTATTCTGGACTGTAAACAAAGTCAGTGCTGAGTTTCACAACTCAGGGTTGTTGCACCCTTGGATGTCACCATGGAGGCAGAGGATCCCTCAGCGCAATCTAACGTTGCACCTCCCGCACACCCACGCAGGAGATGGAGAGGTCACATTTCAGGTCTGCAAGCTGTGGCAGTGTCCCTTTCAGCCCTATTGCAATGACACCTGTTACAGCACCTCTCCTCGTTCGCACTCAGTGCACGGTGGCACTGGCGGCGGTGTTGCAATGACAGCTGACAGATTCCCTGCCTCTGCAGAGCCGCTCCTGTCGCGTTGCGGGGCTCGCTAATCGGATCATTCTGTTGTTCTGGTGGCGCTCGCGTTCGTCTGTGCTAAATGACAAGCGGGAGCTTGTGCTCTGCTTTCTGCCACTTCCCCTTCGAGCTTCACAGTTGTACTTGCCATTTCACCTTGTGCATGCATCAAAGTTGTTCTCGCCTCTTTGTGAGACTCGGCGGCTCCATCCGAGGACAGGGAGCGCCGGCATCCCCGGCAGCGCCGGAGCCTGTTGGGGCAGATGAAACAGGAAAGCCTTATAAATATGATTGTTTGATAATACAGTTTCTATATTCTCAAAAAAAGATTTTGAGAATATGGAAACTATAAGGGAGATTGAAATGAAAGCAAGCTTTGAGATCCCTCAGTTACTGAACAACTGGAAAACAATGGTGTGGCTGGCTGAAGGTAATGCCCTTTTGATGAAACAATTCCCTCTGCTTGCAGACAGGTTCAAGGGTCAGAGCAGACCCTGCCAGCTTGGCAGAAGGGGTCGAAAGAGGAGTTTTAGGGTTTAAAATGTAACACAGTATGGTAATGTAGTGATTCTCACAGGCTGTATGTAAATGCTATAGGATTTGTATCTTGTACTAGATTGGTTAGTGAGAGTCAGAATATTCAACACAGAAGAAGATTTATTGTATTGTAACAGGAACTTGGCCCTCTTGCCCCTTTTAGTCTCTTATGCTTTTGCTCTCTTACCCTCTTACTCTCTCACCCTCTCATCCTCTCTGCCCCTCTCTTCTCTCAGCCTGCTCTGAGCTGTGGCTGGCAGCTCCCAGCAGGGCCCTGCACCCAGGCCCTTTGCAAAAAACCCCAAGTTCCTGACGTGGCTTCAGAGATCTCTGGTCTCCATCTGTCCTGACTGTCCTACCCCCCGAGGCTCCTACAGGAGCCTGTCCGGTTTTAGCAAGTGCTGACATCTCCATCAGAGCCGGAGCCCGTCCCGGTTTAGGGAGTGCTGGCGTCCCCAGCAGCCCCTGCAGCCCTTCCCAGGGGCAGCTCAGACACGGATGGCAAACAAACGGCAGCCCCCTGTGTGGGAATCCACAAAATCAGAGGGTTTTGAGAAAGCTGCAAAAGGCAGGCCCCAGAGACAGCAGAACTGTGATTGGAGCTAAGCAGCAGCCATGAGATAGGCCAGCAGAAAAGCCAAGACAAATAGAACAATGGTCTGTGTACTAACGCTTGTCTAGAATAACTCCTTAAGCTACAGAAAAGTTTATCTGCAAGATATTAGGAAGTTTGAAACTTAATAATGGAACTCCATGCATTGTGTTTTAAGGCTCACAAGCAGGTATTGTATTCAAAATAAGCAGCGTTGTTTTAACCAAAGGTACGTGTGCTTATAGTGCTTGGATAGAGCTACTGTCAATGTGTTTTTGCTTTGTGTGATTGGTCAAAAAACTTATAAAGTGAGTTGTAACATTAAGTTCTTGGTCTGCTGCCTGAGATGTGAGCTGATGGCATTTTCCCATTGTCATAACCATGTAATGAGACTGATGCTGGAAAATAAAACAGCTCAAGGCAGTTCCACAGCATTCCCATCCCGTTTGTGATTTTTACGGAGACCCCCTGGTTTCTGCTGATTGATCTGGCAGCTCCACCAGGCAAAACAAGTAATGCTGTATATCAATTATTTGTGGGCCCACTCCCTTCACCTCAGGAGTGCTTTTAGTCAGGGCCCAGGGAGATAAATGAAGGAAGAGAGGATCCCTGTCTCTCCAGCAGTGGCTGTTCCTGTAAATCAGCTCTTACTAATGAGTCCAGGTGTAAATGAGATGCTGCTGAAATGCACAATTAGACACGCTGATCATCAGGGGAGCTTGATACCAAGATTTCTGCACCAAACCCACAAGGTTAAAAAATATTTCTCTTCATATAGTTAGGATCACAGGTGCAAAACTGAGGATGTAGATATTCTTCTGTTAAACAAGTTTGTTCACCAGAGCAGGTCCAGCCCCTCTCAGCAGGGCTCTGCCCCTCACACCATGTTGCCAGGGCTTGCTCAGGGCTCTTGTGCCAGGGCCTGAACTTTCATGCAGCTCAGTTGCTTGGGAGAATGTCTAATCAAGGAAGGGTGCAATTAATAGATTGCCTTTGTGCATGGGCTCAGGGCAAATATAGAACTTAATAACACAGTTCCCCACCTTGGCACAGATTACAGATTTCTCATTTAGTGCAAGGTGGAAGAGCCCCTGTGGGGCTCTGAGTCTCTGCCCAGAGCAGAGGATCCCATGGTTATATCCAGGGAAGTTAAGCCCAGCAGCAATTCTGGGCCATTGTATCTCCTCATGGGTCACTGTGGGGCACCAGTTTCCAGCTGACTTTGGCAGTGCTTTGAACACAGAGCTGGGAAGCAGCTCCAAAATACGCCCAGCCTGGAGCACAGTGCTGTTGGGGGGCTGTATGAATTTACTCTGTTTACTTTAGAAATCTTACTACAGATCAGCCACCAAGTGCAAAAGATAAAATATAGGGAACATGGAAGCATGCCATGAAAAGTAAATCAGAAAAAGGCCTGCTTCTTGGTAGGAAAATGGGAAAGAGCACAGTCAGTGCCATTTTTTGTTGGTTTTAGTGGTGGGAGTTGAGAGCTGAGAGTGAGGGTAAAAAGGGAAGAACATTACTTCAGGAATTATACATTTTACATAAATGATCTACCAAAGATCAATGTTCTGCATAAGAAGTCAGATATTTTAAAAAATCCTACATATTTAAAACAGACTTAAAAGAAATTATTAGCCTTGTTAGTCTGGCATATTAAAGAAACCCTACATCTTCAATCTGATCAGCCCTTGACACATTTTGTTTGGCATCCTACAGGCATGCAGAATATCTCCTGTTGGGCTATAGAAAATAAAGATACATGGCAGCCTCTGTGTGGGTGCAGAGATCATACTGGGCAAAGCAGAAATGAATGAACACATCTGTAATGTGGGGTCTAGAAAACATCAAAAAGCACATGGCTGAAAACACCAGAGTAAAGAGGGAAAGCACTTAAAAAACTCAGGGGGAAGGGGGAATCCTTTCCTACAAGGAGTAATAACAAGACAGATTGGATGAATACTTTGAAGAGATTCCAACCAGAAAGAATCACAAGAAGCTCAAAATGGGAAATACTGGGAGGTGAAGGTTGAATATGGTGGGTCTTTACAGGAGAGAAAGGAGCAACTTCAAGCACAGTGAGAAGACCACCTGTCAACTTTTAAGGCTCTCACTTGTGAAAACATCTAGTGACTGTTATAGCTTACCACGGGCAGGCAAGCAAGCACAGGATCACAAAATTCAGGACATTTAGGATGAAGATTAAAACTGGCCATGCCAAACTTTCCAATGAGTGACAGTCTAGATTGGATGCCTGTCATTTAATCCACCAAAGCCAATGAACTTGACAAAGAAAAGCTGTAGGCTGTGAGATTGCACATACCTGAGCTGTCAGATCAAGAGGGTGCACATCACCAAAAGCTACAACAATAAAAAGCAAAAATTCTTCCCAGGAGCAAGGGGTCAACTACATCCATAGGAAAGGCACAGGGCTGTTCACCACAAACACAAGGGCATGCCATGGAAAAGATGAGCCCTGCTCTTGTCACCACCTGCAATGTTTCACAAACCTGAGATTAAGGGATTAAAAGAAGCATTGCAGACGATGAGTGTGGATGGCACAGCCTGTAACATATGAAATGAGAGAAAGCCCTGTAACAGTGTGCTGCTTTGGGCTGGGGTAGGGTTACATTTCTTCACAGTGGCTGGTGTAGGGCAGTGTTTTTTATTGCTGAGAGCAGTGTTTATAATATAGGGGTGTTTTTGTCATTGCTGAGCAGCCCTTGCACAGTATCAAGGCCTTTTCTGCTCCCGTACTGACACACTGGCGAGGGGGCTGCAGGTGCATGTGACATTGGGAGGGGACACAGCAGGGACAGCTGACCTCAAGTGACCACAGGGATGTCCCAGACCATATGGGGTCATGATCAGCCTGCAGAGCTGAGGAAGAAGGAAAGGGGAGATGTTTGAAGTGATGCTGTTTGTCTCCCCAAGTCACTGTCACATGTGATGGAGCTCTGCTGCCCTGGGGATGGCTGAACACCTGCCCAGCCATGGGAAGTGGTGCATGAATTCCTTGGTTTGCTTTGCTGCCACAGAAGGCTTTTGCTATTAAACTGTCTGTATCTCAATCCATGACTCCTCTAATTTTTACTCCTCCGATTCTCTCCCTCATCCCACTGGTGAGGGAGTGAGTGAGAGACTGCCTGGGGCTCAGCTGTCAGTTTGGGTTAAGCCATAAGAAACAGCAGAGGAAAGAAGGGGTACAGGAGAGGTACCAGGTCTTGCTTTGACCCTCTGGCAAAATCACAGACAGCAGAAAGAAACCAAATTCTTCCATGAATCAGGTTTTTTGGTCAGAATTTTATCAGCCACTGAAGGACCAAGGGACACTCTGAATGAGATCTCTGGCTGGGTGTGAAGACATCAGCCCTGGAGAGCTCACAGTCCTCCTGCAAAGGAATGGGGACCCTTAGAGATTCCTATAGCTCAGTGCAGTCCTGCTGGAGGCTCCAGCATGCACAACAGGCACACCAGCTGAGGCTGCCTTGAAATAACCTTCCAGAGAGCTGTGAGAGCCAGAAACACTTCAGTGCCTTATTGTAGGCACAAGGGAGTGCTCAGGAATGAAAGCACCCATTGATGATGTGCCATGCCTGGGCAGGCAGTGATCAGAATCCCAAATCAAGGAGGACATTGAGGCAGCCAAGAAGATGCAACCCAAACCTCAGCAGGGCCAGATGTCAATCGCAGACGATTTAATTGTGTCTAGAGAAACCAACCACAGAGGCAGCAAAGCCTGCTGATTATAAGCAGCAGTGAACAAGCTGACAATGAAACAGGTAAACAGGGAAATTCAGAAATTGCAAAGGAGGTTGAAGTAGGTCACGCCCAGCCATGCAACTCAAACCACTTGCTAAAGAAAGTGCATGGCTCAGATAGAGAGCAATTATCACAGTCAGAGCAGTGGACATGCTCCCTTCCAACCTTGCCCATTGTGTGATTCTGAGACAGCAGGGACCTGAGGCATTTACAAGCATCATCAGTATTCCGCCTCCTTCACCCTCCTACCACCACAATCAGGCTCATGCTACAGGGCAAAATGCAGCTGTAAATAAATAATAGGACTTTGCCAAGCTGTGTCAACGACTACAAAATGTTCCATGGTCTGTGGTTCCCACCTTCACAAGTGTCTCTTTCATTAGCATGGCCATATTTTCGCTCTTAAACTATAATCTATCAAACAGTGTGACATCTGTTGATGTGCAGCACAGACTTAACATGCTTGGTGAAGCTGAGAGGATGATCAAGTGCCTCTGCCTTTGGAAAGCTGCTAATCGAAAAAAAAAATGAAAAAGAACAAGATGTCCACAGGGAGAACTAAAGAGAGGAGAGGTGGTGTGTCACACAAGAAATACAGGATCGAGCACCTGTGGCCTGTAGGGGACTTCATGAGGCACAGCAAGGCTGGGAACCAGTTTGGGAAGATGTGCCAGGCCATGTAGGTCACTGTACATTCTTTTGATGGCCATCCCCTCACTCTGTGGCATCCTTATATAAATTGCACCCAAATCACTATGTTACAGAAAAGGAAAGGACAGGGAGTAGCACCTTGGCAGGTAACCACGAGTGCCTTTGTTAGCAGGTTGAAAGTCTGGATGAAAAATTATGTCAATTCAAAAGAGCAGCCAGCATTCCACCTGGTAATTGCCAGCGAGTTCAGCTTGATGAGATACAAATGATTTGGAGAAAGCAGAAGCCTCCCATGTGAACATGATGTGCTGTACCTCCAGCAGAAAGGGGAGAGCAGGGAAAGAAGTGCAGCCAAAGAGGAAATATTGTAACAGCAACAAACCTCAAAGTGCAGGATGGTGTAACTGATCCCCCCACACAGTCATTTAGGGAATCCTCATGGAAATCCTCATGGAAAGTGTGGGCACAGTATTTCCCACGATGCTGAAAAGGAAGGAGTGGAAGGGGGAGTGTGGGAAAGCACTTTGCAGTGACTCTGCTCCCTGACATTGAAATGGAGAGAAAATATCCTGGGAGTTCTGGGGTGGGCAGGAGAAGTGTCTGCCCTGACAGGCAGTCAGGTGGGGGCTCCTCACCTCAATCAGGAACCCCTCCTGATGCTGCTCCTCCTGGATCCCGAGTGTCCCAGCACTGCTCAGCCAAAAACCCCAGCAATGCTCCAAAGAAATCATTCCTGTCTGAGGCAAGCGAGATCTGTGGAGTTACACAAACAGTTTACAGACTTTTAATGTCAGGCTGTGACCACACATTACCCACAGCTTTTTAAAGTCCAATCTGCTGGGATTTTATCACAGCCAGAGTATCGCCATCCTTTCCAACTACCAAAATCTGACTTCTGAAAAGGCCTCCATCTGTCTCCCATCTTACTTTAATTTACTAAGTTGTGCCATATCCCCATCTGGCTATTGGCTGGAATTTTGTTCTGTTTTGTCCCTTTGAGTTATTCAAGGAGACACAGAGCTGGCTGAGTACATTAGATCATTATATGCCTCTTAAAGTAGTTGTTGGATTTATTTGAATAGGGATTAGCAAGATTAAGAATGTTTTCTTTAAATTACTATAGTAGCCTACAATTTTCAAATGGTAATTTTATCCATTATATTGATTTGTATTTAAAGGACTTTGGTGTTTTTTATTACAGTACAAAGAAGGTAGTTAAGCAATGTTCCTGTGAAAACCAACAATTTTAGAATTTTGTTCAAGACTGAAATAATAGATGCACAAATCCCATTAAAATTCGATGGAAATTGACCTCACACCTCTGTAAGTTGCTTGAAAAGCTCATTTATAGAACTTCCAGAAGTAGCTTTACACACAATTGGTGTTTCCTACCAAACATTCTTCATACAACTTCACATATTGTTATTTTGGAGAGAAAAATAATCAAAGAGCACTCCTGACAGGGTATTACTGACATGGAAAAGTGGTTCAGCCCTTCTGAAAAGTGCTTCAGTCCCTTCCTTATCTGCCTCTGTCTCTCTGAAGTGTTGGGCCTCAGTTTAGCTATCTCTGCTGATTGCATCAACAAGGTAGAGAAGGATGCTTCAGTGCGGTTTATCCTTCTATTATCTCAATTCCACCTCCAGCCACAACCATTATTTCATTAAAAAAAACCAAACCTGAGCTTCTATAGCTCTAAGGAGCTTTACAGGAGCCATCCAAGATCCCTTATCAGAGGGGAGCATTTGGATGGAGGGCTGGTTACTCAGGATCCCGTTGATCCATCAGCTCCATCACAGCTGGTGTAGCACCAGCACCTGGTGCAGGCTGTACCTGGGGCTGCTCCAGCATCTCCTGGCATCTCCTTGTGTCCCACTCAGGGGAAGATGGTCTTGATTTATGCCACTAACTTGCATTCATATGAACCCAAGGAAAGGCAAAGGTGTGAGCTGTAGTAGGACACGAAATAAAATGACACACATGCTGGAACTTCTAAGGTATAAAGAAGGGAAGTTTATTCTTGACTTCAATATACATAAAATTTGAAAAGTGACTTTGGATTGGAGGATGAAATTGCCACCTCTCCAATGACACTGGTTAAATTAACAGTTTATCAATTTTCTCCTCTTTTAGGAAAGAATGCAAAACCAAAAATTATTTACATAAAAGTGCGTGAGAAACTCCATTACAAAAATGTAAACATCAGAAGGCTTAGGAGAACTTAGAAGAAAAGGGTCACAGGTGTGCCCCTCCTTTCTCCCTCTAAAGGTCACTGAGGTTTGATGAGTTTCAGGGTTTTCTACAAACCCAGGACCCTTTGCTGCTCATGCCCATCTGTTGGATTTTAGTCATGCCTGGCATCGACCCTCTGTCCCAGTTTGAGTCAGTGGCCAAACACTGGCTGTGTGCAGCCCCCTCCTACCCTCCCTGGCACACAGGGAATACCTAAGCTGAGCTGTCAGAAAATAATGTTTAATTGTTTGCTGCCCAAGGTTACATGCAAAAACCGTGGGATTTTATTCTCCTTTCTGGAGGGAACAAGATGGAGGGAAATTAAGTGCTTAGAAACCTTTTTCTTTCCTAATCATGCTTTGTCTGCCCAAATTATTTAGTCATTCTCTCTCCACACTCACTGGGAGAAAAATAGCAATAATAATAATAACAATAATAATGATAATAATACCTTAATTAAATACTGTAAAGATTAATTAATAAGCGTTATATTACCTTTTCTGCATGTTTTCTAAATGGCACAATCATAGTCTCTGTGCTGATAGCAGGCAAGTTCAGCCTCCCCTCAATGTGTAACTACCATCTATTTTAGAATCTGTAAAGTAGAAAGTATTCAGTAATTTTTCCTCTCTGTCTCTTTGTATGCATATCCTAATACATGCAGAGACTCCACAGCTCACATTTTTGTAAGAATACAACCAAATATCCTGCCCCAAAAGTTAAACTGAACCACAGCTCAGCAGCAATCCTTTCAAAAGCTTTTCAATGGCTTGTTCTCTGCCTTTGAAGACATCTTTGGCATTCAAGTCCTCAGAAGAGAGGCATTTACTCAGTTTGGATCTGAGGCATTATCTGGTGTGTGCTCTGGATGTTTTAGGATCTGTGAGATCGCACATCACTGCACATCTCACAAAATCAACACTGCTGTGCTCCTGTGCTCACAGTACAGCTCTGATCCAAACCCAGCTCCCTGTGTTGACAGGAGATTGGCTTTGGGGTGTCTCACCTACCATGATGCTCACAGTTTGCCCAGTCTAGCAAAAAAATCATTGAGTAAGACATCTCCTATCTAAGTCCTGTCTTCCTTGCTTTAATATGAAAGAAACTCTGACATTTTATGATCAAGCAGGAATCTCTCTGAATGTCTCTGCCTAAAATTTCCTCTCCCTCCACTGATGTCCAGTGTGCTGTAATCCATGTGATTGTCTTTATCCTGTCCAAGAAGGGACTGGGCTATAGCAACACTGCAAAAAATGCCATGAATTTTCAGAGAATTACTCTGAAAGTGGAAAAATAAGCTGAAAAGCACTTCAAGATGTAAGCTATTACATAAAAGCTCAGCTGTTATTTTTGTAACTTTATTAGTCATGATTGTTGATAATGATGGAAATGCTTGCCAGGCTCCTTTCTGCTGCAATAGAATCCCTTTTTAAAGGCTGAAGTCTTCCTCCCTCCAACTCTGTGCTGAATAACTTGAGTTTGCTAAGGGAAAAAGACTAATTCAAGCCATTTGTTGATTCTCAGTCCAAGTAACCTCAACAGTTTTCAAACTTGCCACCCTATTTAACCAAATGTGACAGAGGGCCAACGATGTCTATGACAGACATTTCCTGTGGGTTGGAGGAAAGCAGGAAGGTGGACAGAAAAGACTTTATTAATATTCCCAGCTGAGGGAAAGGGTACAGTGTGGGCATGGCTGCTATTACACAGTGCAAATTCCTCTTAGGTGCTCAGCCTTCAGCCATGGATCTGCAGAAAACCAGGTCTCCCTGGATCCTGTCTTCAAACACCTCTTTGTTATTCTCTCTTGATAGCAAACCCAATAACCTCCTAGGCAAAGATTTGAATTGTAGATGACAATACAGCCTGTGCTAGCATGTAAAATGAAACTTTGGTATTATTCACAGCTCACCAAGCCTACAGGGTGTGGCATGGCTTTACCTGAAACCTGCCAAGTTTTCTTTGTGGTGCCACAGCTGTTGCCCTGCTTTGCCGTGCAGCAGGAGAGGCATTTTGAAAACAGCTCATTAGTTTATTATTGTTATTGTCTTCACTCTTTCTGACTGTCTCAGTCTCCAGCTTCACTCAGCCTGCCTCCTTTTGCTTTGCCTCATCATTATCTGCTTTTTAAGCTGCTTGGCACACTTATGTGCTTGTCCTTTACCCAAGCAATGCCAACTCCTCCCTTTCTTAGGCCTGTAAAGATGTTTGTGTGGATCCAGCTGGTGAATGAAGTTTTACATAACAAAACCAGAAATAATTTCTAAAACTCCTCTGGAAACGGGCTGCCAACAAAAAGATTGGTTTTTTTCTTCTTTAAGGAAATGGTATTCAAAGTCCAAACCTGTCCCTGTTAAATTCAGTTCATGAAGCATGAGACCTTTTAGTTCTACATGCTGGGAACTGATTGTGAGGCAGCCAAACTCACTTATCTATGCCCTCTCTATTTCAGAGGTGACTAGAATTTGTTGAAATTAAACCTAAAATGAAAAGGTTCAGTAAATATTAATTTGTACTTTATGGGAAATTGGGTTGGATTTGCATCTCAGGCATTTTTTCATATCTAGTTATAGTCTTAAAAATGTCAGAGCCCCTAAGTTTGTAGACACAGCACTCTCTAAATGAACAGGGGAGAATTATTTCTGAGAGTAAATCAGAAATTTGTACACGTAAGCCCTATGTGTCTGGATCAGGCTTAATACAGTGCTCCTGTGCTTCCAGTCAACCAGCTATAATTCCTGTCACTCCAGGGCTCCCCAAGAAACTGCCTGCACATCCTTTAGGGATGTCCTATATTCACTGAAATTTTTGACCAACTAATTTAGAAGAATGAGTTAGTGTGAGAAAATAGTGATCTACTTGTCACAATCAGTGAAAATGTGAGAAAATAGTGACCTACTCAACAATTTCCAGGTGAGAGGGAGGGTCCACAAAGCTGATTGGATCCATCACTCAGTGTCACTGGATTCACCTGGCTCTGCTCCCAAGCCTTCCCTTGTGAACCATGTCCCCCACAGCTCAGAGCAGCCTCCTTGCCAAACAAGCAGAGTGGTGGCAAAAGTGCTGCAAGGCTTCGGTTCCGTCACACGTGAACCGTCACAGCTCCAACCCAGCTCCAACCCCAAATCAGGAGATCCCAATGACACCAAATATCCACTTTTAGGCAACAGCAAATAGTGAGGGAAGGGTTTTCCCTGCTCACAGGCAGCTGATGTGGCCACAGTGATTTATTCCCTTCCTACTGCCATCGACCCCACGAAACACCCACCGCTTCTCCCAGACACGGCTCCGCAGCCATTGCGGCACATGAAATATTGATGGGATTTAATGCTGAAAAAAACCCCAAAACAGCCCAAGCTGAATTCCTGTAATTCCATCCGGGTTTCCGAGCGATGCCGGGCTCCTGCAATCCGGACGAGCGGCACTAGATGGCAAAGCAGCGCCAGGTTTGGCAGCCGCGGGTGCGGGGGCACCTGGCGGAGCAGGGGATGCGCATCCCGCCTTGCCCTTCTGCCTGCCCTGCCCTGCCTCCCTCCTCCAAACCGCCCCAAAGATCGGATGCTGCTCATAAACACCGAGGTGAGGGGACTCTAAGGATGTAGACGCGGCTGCTTCTTCTTATTGCTCCTGCTGGCAGCAGTGGCTTGCTCGAGATCCCGTGCAGGACGAGCAGTCCTCGCTCCAAAAGGGATCACACAGCAACCGAGTGGCAAAACTTGTCTCATCCCCTTACTGAACAAAAAGAGATTTACATTTTGTAGTCCCAAGTGGGAACACCTCTTCTTCTAATCTCATGTCAGTCTGTGCTTTGGGTGTTTAACTCTGTGAGGGAAGCTATCATCTATGCACTTAAGGTGTGAAGTAATGTTATTAGGAGTCTGTTCTCTCCTTTCCCTTGTGTGCAGATAATACCTGTTTATGCTAAAAGGAGTTACAGAGGGAAAGGTGGAATCCTCAGGATACCCAGTTTTGGATCAAATAACAAAAATCTTTTAGATCTAAGTAAAAAAAATCTCTGGGCAGGCCAGTAAATCCCTCACCATTTTTGGTAAGCCAGTGTCATGGTTTAATCACCCTCTTAACAGGGAGTTAAAGTCATGTCAATAAACTCATCCTCACAACTGCAACACCACAAATTATAAGGGTTACCTCTATTCTCCCACCATATCTACCTGTTAGACTCCAAGGATCAAGCTAAATTGGAGATTGCAACATTTACAGTTTCATCAGAGGGGATATCCAAACTTCTCTGTCCTTTCCATGCTTGTGAACACAGGATTGATGGCAGGAATGTTCCTGCTCTCCTGACAGCTGCAGGAGAGTGCACTAGGCTCTGGATGCTAATGGGCATGATGCCACCCTGTTGGAGGTGTCTGATGCATGGTACCCTCCTTGGGAGCAGCTGAGCCCCTGCTGCTGAAATATGATGTTCAAAACAGCTTTCACTCAGAAAGCTTTGCAGAAGCTTTGAGCTTCGCTCCTCCCTGTAATTTTTCTCTCCGTCCTTGCAATATTCAGTCCTTCCTCCTCTCCCTTGCCTTCTATGAGCTGCTGGTTGTAGTCTCAAAATGAGCTAGGGATCTCAGAACACTCTTCTTTAAATGGCAGTGCTCTACCAAGTCCCAAACTTTGCACTTGGGGATAAAAGGGCAGCAGTGATCCTAAGTGGGCAGGGCACACACACTGACAGAAGGGCATCTGCTCTTCAGGGTTGAAAGAAGTCAAGTTACTTGCCAAATCTAGATTATTTCTACCTTCAGGACAGGACAAGACTAACATGAAAAAAATCCTGCTTTCTGCTGCTGGGGGCTTTTAATCAGGTGTATCATGCTCTTCCTTGGCTATTTAAGTAACACTGCCTCACTCTGTATAAACCAACTTACAATATGAATGGGGAAAAAAAGCTATGGATCGTGAAGCAAGTGGGAATGGATAATCAATTTTTATCACTAATATTGTGGGTATGACCAATAACTCTGAATGAGTTATGGAAGTCTTTGCTCTGAGCAGATGTGTCTCCTTTCAAAGCAGTCTCTTTCTGGCACAGCCTTAATAACAGAAAAAAATGTTGATTTAAACATTAAAACTAAACACACATGTATTTTCATTGTCCAATATATTTCTTCTTAAAATGTAGGAATATTAAATTCTCAGAGGTGGGCTGGCTGGGAGTGACACAATAATGGATTACAAAAGCCTTCAGCTTTACAAACATGGGTTCAAACCAAGCTTAAGTAAGTGACAGGCAAAATGGAGCTATTGATTTCCTTCTAGTCCCATTTGGCTACAGCAAAAACTGGGCACAACAGTGTCTTAACACTGAAAAGGATGGCATCAGCCAAAAGATAAAGCTCCTGTGGAAGAACATTTGTGGTGTTATTTATAGCAATTGAGATTACTGGACCACTTGAGGTTACTAGAGCTGAAAGACACCAGAGTAAACTCACATCTCCCCGTTCTGGGAGGTGTGCTTGCTTTCTAAGTTTGGCTGTGCTTTCTGGCAACCCTGTGCCCAAAGCCCCCTTCCAGTTACACGGTAGAGCAGACATGATCCATGTGTGCAGGTCAGGCTGGGAAACACGCTTTCCTTGCAACAGACCTGTCAAAGATAAAGATTCACACTGAGTCAAAAATCCTCTGCTGGCCAGGAACCAATCTGCCAGGCAAGTGAAAAGGTCTGCTGATTTTCCTTCCTGCCCATGCACGCATGCTGCAAGAAAGCCCCAACAGGGCCTTGAAGAAAGTGTGGTGGCCAAGGCTGTGTGTCCTTGCAGGTGACAACACACAAGGAGCCAGGCCTTGCCTTGACTGAGAGGAATCACAAGCAGAGCTGAAACTGGGGTGGACTCACAGCTCCATCAGGACCCTGCACAATCAGGCCTTAGGGAGCCTTCTTCATCCTGCCCAGCAGGCACCACCTGGACTTGGCTTTTAAACACCTTGATGGCTCTTTGAGTGTGTAAATCAGGTCCAAGGGGCTCAGGAATGAACACAGGAAGCTCTGTGTAAACACTCATGATTAACACCTGAATGTCTGGCCCAGGTGACTGACTCAGGACCATTGAAAGAGCCAGGGTTAAAATACAGGAGTTTCTTGCTCCTGTATTGCTCTCCTACCTTTCTGAATGAGGTGCACCTCTCCTGCTGCTATTTAAAGACACAGCAGGGCTCAGTGGAAGGTAATGTGGCTGCCCTCTCCATTTCCTTACATCAGGGGATTTGTGTCAGAAGTTCAACATTGCCAAATGTCATTTTGAATGATTTTGTAGTTCTAGGTCAATAAACTGCTTACCATCATAGGGGAACTGAACCATTAATTACTCCAGTTGCTACAGTGCATTTTTTTAGCCATGTACACAGAATGTCCAGTTCAGGATGATTCTCAATAGCCCTACATTTTCTGATTCACATTTTTAATTAAATATAGTTTTCTTTCTTTTGTTTCTAAATGGGCATGCTCTGTCCATTGTGGCTCTGGCCCTTGTCTCAAGGGCCACCAAGACAAGAATATCTCAAGACCTCATGGCTGCAAAGCTCCACTCTTGCTGCAGAGAAGAAAATATCAGAGAATAGTGAAATAGAAGGACAGAGAGCAAGAACATTCTCTGCATTTTTTTTTCTTGATGTTGCTGTTAAACTAAAGGGATAAACATCATATTAATTCAAAGTCTCTTTGTAGTGACCTCTCTTCAACATTATCTGAAGATTATGTTCATTTCTTATTTTGTAAGGCTCCACTTCAGAGGAGGAATGGAGTGAAAACCCCTCCCAACCCAGGAAGAACCAGGAAAAGAATAAAATAGTCGCTGGTGATACTATTCCAGTGTAGTAGGGAGCAGCAGTATGTGGTCTGCACCTTGCCACACATATAACAAGGGTGGATTCACAACCTTCTGAAAATCATTTAAAACACATGCAATATTATGTTTTATACTCATATATAGTTTCCTTGATGCTGTGATGTGATGTGATGTGATGTGATGTGATGTGATGTGATGTGATGTGATGGCAAAGATCCCTTTTGGTGCCTTGGACTGCTGAACACTGCCTGTTTCCTCTCTCTACCCACCATTTCCTCCAGTTTGAAGCAAATAACACAGTTTCTATTTTTTTTTTTTTTTTGCTTTCCGAGGTGCGAGCCAGGTACAAGGGCCATGATTTACTTTCCAGAGGTGCCCTTTCCCTCGGAAGCTGAGGAGCAGCCAGCTTTTGTTGGGAACCCACAGCGGGGATGGAAGCGTGGCAGCTTCTCTGCCCACTGCCATTCCTTCCTGCAGGCACCACGTTGTATATCCCTCACAGGCCTGACCACAGCTTTCAGAAACATCCAATAAATCAACAGTTAAAAGGGAAGAGTAGACATGGGGAGCAGGTGCTTATTATGTGTGCATCTCTGGAGAAGAATAACCCACAGTGTATTTCCATGCCCATTTGAAATGGAATACGACCATGACCCTGCAAGTGGCTCTGCTTGAATTGTTCCTGGCATGATGTTTTACTCCTAATATTTTCATTGTCTGCCTCCATCAGTTTTACCTCCCACTGTAGCATTAATTTTGTATGTGAATATGGAGGCTGTGCTTTAAATAATACAGCATATGCTTTTTATTTGCCATGTAGAATAATATTTTTTTGGCTGATTTATGTTCCACCTGGACAAAATTATTTTTTATGAAGGGGGTTTATTTCATTTGTTCCCACATTCCCAAATAAGGGGGGGGAGGGGGAGGGAAGGAAGAGAAATCTTGTAAACCACCAATAATGATGGACACAAAAATCTGCTTTGAAATACAAATTTACTGCAAAAACAGATTCTCTCCAATCATGTAAATGAAAAAATGCTGTTGTAATAATTTTAAGGCTGCAAATGCCTATTACTAGTGGAGAGAGTAACCTTCAGTCTCTTGTGTCATCCCTTACACAATGCTGGGAGAATGGGGAAATTCACTGACAGCTATAAGCTATTCCAGTAGAACAAAATTGTACATATGGCTACAGCATGGATTTAATTTAGCTCTTTTCAGAACTTCATCAAAGCCAAGACAAAACCCTGTGGTCTTTCAGTTCAGAGATTTGCCCCAGAACTTCATAGGCTAAGCTGCCAAATCTACCTTATTTCCAGTTTTCACAAGGACTGTGGAAAAACATGTTACTTGCCATTGAAACAAATTCATTTCAAACAGATAATTTGAGTTTCAATTAAAAAATAATACATGATGTACCTTGTGTTTTACAACCCTGAAAAACTGGCAGTATTTTTATGTTAATCTATCACCTACAGAAATACGCACTGTGAATAGATATATTAAAAAAAAAAAAGTTATATGCAGTCCCTAGCACAACTTTGTTCTGATTTTGACTTCCAGCTTTTGGTGCTTTTTGTAGAGCAACTAAATATTAATCTTACAAATTCATAATAGCCATAGCATTCGGGGAGCTCTGGTACTATTTTTGGTTGTAATAGTCCTCTTTAACCACACAGCATTCTCCAGTCAAAACCACACTATAATAGGAGTGCTTATAATAAGGACACACAACGCCTCCATGTCAGCTCTGAACTACAGAGCCAGGAAAAATAGGATATTCTTTCAGAGCAGCTTCTCTCTCAATACTGAATGTGAGATGAAGAGATAGGACTTTCACAGGAAAATTCTGCTGCTTCTATCCCACCCTCTAAGTCCCCATCAGAAATCCAAGCTGATATCTTCCCCCTGGCATTTTTGGGCACAAGCAGATTTGTCCCTAGGCAGGGCCCCTCCTCTCCACACAGAGCTCTCCTCTCTCGCCAGCTGGGGTCCATGTACAAATCACAAATGGGACAGGACTGCTGTGGAACTGCCTTGAGCTGTTTTATTTTCCAGCATCAGTCTCATTACATGGTTATGACAATGGTGCCAGCAGCTCACATCCCAGGCAGCAGACAAAGAACTTAATGTTACAACTCACTTTATAAGTTTTTTGACCAATCACACAAAGCAAAAGAACATTGACAGTAGTTCTATCCAACCACTATAAGCACACATACCTTTGGTTAAAACAATGTTTGTTTATTTTGAATCCAATACCTGCTTGTAAGCCTTAAAACAGAATGCACAGGGCTCCATTATTAAGCTTCAAACTTCCTAATATCTCGCTAGATAAACTTTTCTGTAGCTTAAAGAGTTATTCTAGACAAGCATTAATACACAGACCCTTGTTCTATTTGTCCTTGCTTTTCTACTTTTTAAATAATTTTTCTGCTGCCCTATCTCATGGCTGCTGCTTAGCTCCAATCACAGTTCTACTGTCTCCGGTGCCTGCTTTTTGCAGCTTTCCCAAAATCCTCTGATTCTGTGGATTCCCACATCCTCCAGCCCCTCATCCTGCCACATCCCCAATTCTGGCTCCAGCAGAAAGCTCCACTGACAGTGGCCACCTTTGTTCTGCTCCTTCTGGTGAAGAATCCATGCAGCAAGCCAGGCGCTGGACATCAGCGTCTGCTTTACAACGAGGAATTACCATTTATAGGACTGAATGAACAAGTATTGTAGTTGTTTCACCACCTGGGCAGCTCTGGGCCTTTCAAACAAAACCAGAGCTGCGGTTTTTGCTCCATCCCGGCGGGATGAAGGGGCAGCTCCTGCGGGAGCGGGCGGGCAGGGGCGGCAGTCTCGGCAAAGCGCAGTAGATGGAGCCGGAGAGGCGCGGCAGAGCCCGAGCGTCACCTGAGGATACCTGCGAGATTTCCCCCTCCGCTAAAGCGGGTTGGAAAATGTGCAATTTAGATTTATCAGCTCAGGAGGGAGATTCAGATAAAAACAGTTGAGCTGGTGAGATTATTAAATGCAGAGCGCCGTGCTGAGACGATGCTCACCTTACTGATGAAGGGGAAACAGGGCGCCGGCACCCCCTCCGCTGCACCCAGGCGGTCACATAGGAGGGAAGGAGGGGGAACATCACCAACAGAGACCTTCCTCCACCCAGGAACATCTTCTGAGACCCTGAGGTGGCACCCTTGGGATGCAGCAGGAATGGTGCGGGTTTGGGTCACAGTGGGAAGCACAGACAGGCACCCTTAGGATGCAGCAGAAATGGTGTGTGTTTGGGTCAGAGTGGGAAGCACAGATGGGCATTTCCTGCTGTCAGCCCCTGCGAATCAGCCCAGTAATGTCACACAAAGGTGGCCTGGTGTATTTAATTTTATCAGGCAGAAGAACTCTGATATATGCTGCGCTCAGTTCAGCACTCCCGTGCAGATTTACTCGGCGCTTTAGCATGCGTGCTGCCTTGCTGACAGAGATTAAAGGCTCTCCTCAGAGCCCCAGGTATTACGCTCAAACGTATAAATCAGGGCTTAATATATAATATTTGTCCATAAAAATATATCACAGCGGCATTCGTTTGACTATCTGCATATTAAATACCATTACAGAAAAGTCCTGAGCTTATTGAGGATTACTTTGCTACACCACTAAAGTCTTCTGCCATCCTAAAAAGGTTCCTTTCCTGCCAGGGCATGGCTGAGAGGCAAAGAGGAAGGGGCAGATGTTGCTGTCACTGTTCATGACCCCAGGCATGCCCCAGGCACGCAGAGCTGTGCCAGGAACATCTCCCAGGCAGGCCCTGGGCTCTGGCTCGCCGGCACTGGGCAGGCAGGGCAGGGATCACGGTGGAGATGACACGGCAAACCTCTAAAGGAGAAAATTGCATGATGTATCAGCACTCAGGAGCACCCACCAGAGAGCTGTTTAGAGTGAGATTACAGTCTCACAGGAGACTCTCATGCCTCTTGGTCACAGGGTTACTAAGATGATGCAGTTGCAACTTGTATGCGGGAGGTAGGAGGGATTTAAACAGCGGCCAGAAAGAAAAGCTGGATCAAACCTCCACAAACCATGCTCAGATTAACCCAGATTCCTCAGTCCCCAGCTTTGAGGGACTTGAAATCAGCCAAATTGCATCCTTTCTCTTGAACAGAAAACAAAAGCTGTGAGGGAGATGTTACAGTTTATACTTAGGCCACAAGTTTATGAGCAGCATTTTAGAATGAACAGAAGCAAAGCTCCCCAAATTAGGAGTTTGTGCAGTGCAGAGGTCTCGATCCTGCTCATGCCACTTCCATATCAGCACAACTATACAGATTTCCCTGCATTTGCTGCTGACTTACAGAGACGCAAGGGAGGAAAAAATCAGACCCAGTTGCAATCTTCTCCCCTTCATCCTCTTCAAGGATTCTTCCCCTATTCAAGCTCTTTTTTTTTTTCCTTCTAAATTCCTATTATTAACACAGGAGAAAAAAAAAAAAAGAATCCCTGGGATCCCTGGTGCATCCTTGGAGTGGCTGCAGCCTCATCATGGATGACTAGACAACCGCCACTGTGCCACATAATGAGGAGCACACATGCTGCACCGGGAGATACTAATGAGGGAGCTACAGCCCCCTTAGCCCTCTCCAGTAAATCCATGTCTGCAAGCCATGTTTTATTTATCAGGCTTATTATGGCAGCACTAAGGAGCCATTTGAAAAGGGCTGCTGCTGTCCTGGGCACTGCACACTGCAGTGCCTGCTCAGACCAGCTTCCAGGAAGATGGATGGGGCTGGCAAGAGACAAGGGAGAGGGATGCTATGCACACACCAGGCAAACAGTCTGTGGCAGCATCTATCCTTTAAGGAGGGAGAGGATTCAGCCTGTTTCGACCTCACAGCTCTAGCTAGAGGATCCCAGGCCCTGAAAATCCAGAGTAACTGACAAACAGATTGAAGCTGTGTATGTAATGATTTCCAGGAAAGCTGAGGAAACAAGGATTTGACAGACCTGGAGAGATCCGGGTGCAAACTGCAGCCAGGCAACTCAGAGGGGCTTTGCAGGAGCTGAGCTGCCTGAGACAGCTGCCTACCTGTCCAGCCCTGCTCCCTGATCCCTCTGCCAGCAGATCTCCTGCTGGATCCCACACTTTTCCCTGTGCACTGCTGCTCTATGCCAGGATGTGAGGACACAGAGCTCCAGTGTGTGGTCTCGTGCAAAGTGCCAGAGGGAAAGCGGATTTACCATCACTGTTGCCTCCTCCAAACATCCTCCTGACCCCTCTGCACATCCTCACAGAGGCTTCTGTGCACTTTGGAGAATCACTCCACTCACAGAGGATCAACAGAAAGAGGAGTAAAAGGCAGCTAAGTGAAAGATAGGAGAGAGATGAGCAAATCTTTGCAAAACTTACACTGCAGGTCTCAGCAGGGCTCAGACAAATTGGTCTGCATTCCTTTAATATATTAGATTTCTACTTACCCTGTTCATTAGCATGTTAAGCTACAAGGGCTGATTATATGAACCTCATGGAGAGGCATCAATTAAGATGATAAATTTACATCCATTCCTTCTGGATGAGAAATGACGGGTTTCCCCAGTTCAGTGTTTGGTACAACTGGACTTGCTTCCACAAAGAGAAAGAAGTGTTAAATGTGTGCATCTGTACTGCTCCCCAAAATGATGGGAGCAGCTCACAAGTTTGAGCAAAAATGTATGTCAAATAGGAATAGAAGGACACAACTCTCAGTTTCCAAGGCTGAACTCTAATCTGCCATGTCACATTGACAACAGATTATGAGAGGAAATGAAATTCCCAAGAGATGTTGCCCTTACAATGTTGGCCCAAATGGCACTCCCAGGCTGAAGAATGCAACACTAAATATTTGTACATATTTATCACTTCTTGCCCACGCAAGATCTCATCTCATTTTGCAAACACTGTGCAGCAGAACAACTTCATAGCCACCAAAGTGTAGGCATTTCTGGTCTGCAGCGTGCCAGGGGCACCTCTCCTGTGCCAGCACGCGTCTTGGGAGAGCTGTGAACAAAGAGGGTTTGTTATCCTGTTGCCACTGAACAGAGAAATTAGATAGGCCTTGCAAATGGTATGAAAACCCACTCAAGCTGACAGAATCATCTGTCTTAACTTGAAAAACACTGCACAGCTGCTAATGCTGCCAGAGGAGACAGGCCAGTAGCAGCTCTGCTCCTATAGCCAACCTTTGTGGCACTAACCTCAGTGTTCCTGGGGCTAAAGAGAGGTTGACAGCTAAGTCACACAGTTAATGCCATTCATAGCTCACTAACAGGAGCAGCTAAAGAGTAACAGCCATAGCTCATCCCTCATCTTCTTCAGCAAGAAGAAAGAAAGAAGGCTCTGGTCCAGAAAGAGCTGAACACCACCAGCCCTCATTAATTTCAGGGAAAATTAAAGGTTTTTAGCTAATATAGTAACTTTTATGTGACTCCTGCTTTCCTGAATAGCAGAACCAAGTTTATTGGAGCAGAAAGGTGTCTCACCTCACACTGCTGGGCTTGTACATCAGGAGTGCTCCACCCAGCTGAGGTGCTGGATAAAGACTACTGGTGCCTTATCCAGGACCACGCTGGGCAAAGGTGCACATTTACACTTTCTTGAACTGCCAGATAGCAAACATATGCAAACTTCCTCATTGCCCAGGGCACGATAAGGGCTTTCCATCTGATTCCCCTTCCAGGGTCTGCATGGCCACGATAACCAGAACATTCTGAACAGGACACATTTCAAACAAATGCCACTTGCATACAAAATTTTTTGCCTTAAATGGGATCATCTTTTCCTCAAGTGCCATTTCTTTTCCTCTCATGTGCACAGCCATGTCAATTACATACCACTGGAGTAAGGAATATGTGCTCCTTTGTTTTGTTTGAACCAAAGAGCAATCAAACCTACCCAGGGTTGTGTTCGTAATGCAGATTATATGTACCAGGGACATTTATGTCACATATCAAAATCAATCAGAACATAAGGAAAGTATAAAAAAAATTCCTTTATGCTGTTAAGTTTGACTTAAGTATGATCTGTCTCAGCCTAACGGGTGAGGCACATGCCTCACTAAAATAAGGAAATATTTACAGTTGAAAGCAGAATGTGTGGCTATACCTCTTGGGAAACAAATTTCCTGCTCAGGCCCTAATTCATAAAATACTATCACACTGAAGACTCACATACTTCTTCCTTTTGCAGCTCCAAGCTGGGTTGTTTCTGCCAATTCTTCCTCCTCCCCAGCCAGTATGTCGTAACCTCAGGTAAAGACTTCAGTTTTAATTTCTTCAAATGTTTAATTGTTTTAATTTAGAAAGTTGGACAATAAACCAATTCCCCTCGTTTCCAAAGATTTATTGCTTTTTCCAATGTATTGAACGTTCAGTGCAGGCTGCATTTCAATTAAAGGCAGCAAAACTGTTAATGGTCTATTAACGACACACTGCATCTATATAAAGATGCAAATATAAGTCGCGGCCAATTTTCTGGCCCGGTGAGATAATTTCTTCTTTTCCCCGTAGTGAATTATCTGCGAACAACTCATAATTTTATACCAGCCCGTATCTCTGGCTACTCCTTCACTGTGAGTATCTGCAGCGCACGAGCTGCCCGCGGTCCAGCCCCGGGTTTGCTACCCAGGGAAGCGGCCTCCTGCCTTGGGGACGGGGGTTCCCGGGGCTGTGGGGAGCAGAGCGGGCAGGGCAGGGTGCCGGGCCCCTCTCAGGCCGGGCTGTCCATCCCCGGCATCCCCGCTGGATGCGGGAGGCGCGGCCCCGGCCCGCCCGGCGATGCTCCCGCCGTTACCATGGCAACCACCCCCCGCCCCACGTGACCGGCGGCGGCGCTCGCGGCCAACCCGCCTGTTACCAGGGCGGGGGCGTTGAGGGGGGGCGCTCTTGTTTCCGATTGGCTGCTGGCGGGGCTCGCTGATTGGCGGGGAAAGGACGGCGGCGCGCCGATTGGCTGGGCCCGGAGGTGAGGCTGTGGGGTGATGCCGGCCGCCCCGCGCAGCGCCGGGACACAGACAAAGGCTGCCCAAAGGCTGCCCGGAGGCTGCCCGGGCTCCCCCCGCCGCCCCCGGGCTGGCGCGGCGCGGGGTGGCCGCGGGGAAGCCGCGGCTCCTGGCGCGCTGCTGAGGGGTGGCAACGCGAGCCTGGCCGAGCTCACACAGCCCCCGCGTCCTCCCCGCCCGGCCGCCCGCTCCGACTGGCGCTGGGGCACGCGGCGCGCTGAGGGGCGGAGCCGCTGTCACGCTCGCCGCGCGCCCGGCAGCCAATGGGCGGGCCGGGAGAACGCGGGCAGCACGCGGGGCCCGCGTGTCCCGCGGCACGGGCTGTCAATCACCCGGCAGCCGCTCGCCCCGCCCCGGCCTCGCCCGGCGGAGGCAGTGCGGGCCCTCAGCGCCGCTCGGGCACGGTGCTCCTGCTGCGAGCCGGGCCCGCGGCGGCACCGGCGCCGCCTTGTCCCAGGGTTAGGATGTGAGGGAGTCGCCGCCGCTCTGGAACGGCTCCCCTGCGGCCTCAGCCCCGCAGTTTCCGCCGCCAGCGCCAAGCCGGCGCGGCCCGGCCCCCTCGGGATGCCCGCGGTGCGGGCTCTGCTCCCGGCGCCCTCCCCCGGTGGGGGGAGAGAGGCGGAGCCGCCGTGGCCGCCGCCCGCCGCCTTTATCTGTCGTGGCGGCACGGGGGGTGGCACTGGGGAACACCTTGTTGTAAGATACGCGCTATAAATACGGCGCCGGGGATGGGAGTGCGGCCACGGGCAGCGGGGAACAGCTTCGAACTACGGTGGGTCCCTTCCCCGCGGCACGGCGGCCGGGGACCGCTCCAATTGTAGTTACCGGTGGGGCTGCCATCCCCTCGGCCACCCCCGCACCCGGTTCCCAGGAGGAGTCGCGGGGAAGTTCAGCGTTTTGGCCGGTTTTGTACGGAGGGCAGCGGCGGCAGCGAGCCCCGGCGGCTGCGGCAGGGCAGGCGGAGGGTGAGAGAAGGGACGGGGAGGGCAAGGCTGGAGGAAGGACGCGGGGCCGCGGATAAAGGCGGCGGGGGAGGAGAAGGAGCTGGCGGGAGGGGACGGGAGGACGGGAAGGCGGGCTGGGGGAGGGAGGAGAGAGACGGAGAGCAGCCTCTAACCCCGGCGCCACCGCCTCCCAGCAGGGCTCTGATCGCCAGCAGCCGCCGAGCGCAGCCCGGCACGGAGGGCGGCCGGTGCCGCTAGCGCGGAGGAGGAGGAGGAGGAGGTCGCCGCCGGAGGAGCCCCGCGGTCTGGTCCGCTCCGAGCCGCGTCGCTGAACACGCCTGCCCGGCCGCCAGCATGATGCAGATCTGCGACTCGTACAGTCAGAAGTACTCCCTCTTCAACGCCATGAACCGCTTCATCGGCGCCGTCAACAACATGGACCAGACGGTGATGGTGCCCAGCCTGCTGCGCGACGTGCCGCTGCTGCTGGAGGAGCTGGACGCGGCGGGCGCCGTGTGCCCGCCCCGGGATGCTGCCCTGCCGCCCGGCGACCCCGGCGCCTACTTCTCCCGCAGGGACATGTACAGCCACTACATGCTGCTCAAGTCCATCCGCAACGACATCGAGTGGGGCGTGGTGCAGCCGCCGGCGGGCGAGGAGGCCGCCCGCAAGAAGGACAAGCTGGGCGGCGGGCCCGCCGAGGAGGGCGAGGGGGAGGAGGACCTGGAGCAGCAGTTCCATTACCACCTCAGCGGACTGCACTCGGTGCTCTCCAAGCTCACCCGCAAGGCCAACGTGCTCACCAACAGATACAAGCAGGAGATCGGCGTCAGCAACTGGGGGCACTGAGCGCCGGGGGGAGCGGGGAAGGGGCTCCGAGCCGGCGGGAGCGGCGCGTCCCCGCCCGGCGCCGCCGCCGCTGCGGTGGCCGAGGGCAGCGCCTCGGGCCCGGGCTTCCCTGCGCGCTCCCGAGACTGCAGCAGGTTTTCTACCAACGCACAAGAGAGAGAAAGAAATGTAAATTAATCACTACTAGTTTATTAATTATTTTGACCCCCTCCGTGTTTTTTTCGTTGTACGGTCCGGGGCGAGCAGTCGCTGTGCGCGCCCCGGCAGGGAGGCTGAACCCGTGTGCCTACGAGGTGGTGGAGATGCTGGCCGATAAGGAGGCTCCACTCAAGCCGATGAACGTAACGAAACTGGCACAAAATTGCTTCTGTCACCTCGGAGGGAACCCAGAGAGCTAAGGAACATCCCTCTGTTGTGGGAGAGATGGCGGGTCCTGTGGTTGTACATGTACTGGAGTTTATTTAAAACTTTTTTACTCAGATGTAGAGTATATTCTAAAATAAATGCAAATGTATTAACGAAGAGTGACCTAAACTTTTGGTATGATTTATCTTTCTTTAATTAAATGATATTTTTAACATCTGGAATTCTTCTGTTTTTCTTCTATGTCGCATTCAGAGTTGCCTTACTAGATACAGAAATCTGTAAGCAAGAAGAGGGGGTTTTGTGCCTTTGTTTTCTTTCCATCAAAGCAATTAGGCAGCGATGGTAACTTGGCATATCTAAAATGTTTGAATCACCATATTAAACTTAACCATACATGGCCTGAATTTTAGTAAGCTGTTCCCAGCTGCACAGTGCAGTTGCTCTGTGTGAGTGTTGGATTGAAGGTCAGTGGCTCTTTAACAAAATCTGAGAAGATCGAGTCATGGTTACTCTGCAGGCAGCGATTCATGGCAGTTGGAGCAAAGCCTAGCAATGACTCTTGCTTTTTTTCGGGAAGTATCTTAATGTACTGTGGGGAGCTCTTTTCTCTCCCTCCAATAGGTCTGGCAGACTTGCCTCCCCGGTCTCTCTGCATTTCTTTCCTCTAATCCTCCTTGGATACCAGGAGTTAATCGGTTTTATGTTATCCAGATTGTATTGATTTCTTTCTCTCTAGTTGTTTTTTTTTCATTTTGTCAAGTAAAGTACCTCAGAACTGGGTGTCCGTATTGTGTTAGAACATTAAGTTCTGATATTAAAGTGCACTTGCTGGTTGTGATCCAATATATAACAGAGAATAAATGTTTAATAAATATGTAAGTCTTTACATGTAAATTTTCATCTCAGGCACTGAAATGCCAAGTTTGTAGACATACTGAGATTTCACTTTGTATTACTGTCATCAAATTTAGGCCTTGTTTGGTAGTGTTGGTTTGGGGTTTTTCTTCTAAAAATAGAATAATTTTTCTCTTAACTTCAAGGATATTTTTGTTTAAATTCAGATATTCCCTAGCACTTTATTTTTCAGCCCAACTGTTAGGATGTTGTAGTAAAACATGAGCACTCCAGACATGGTACTAGTTGGCAGATGTTTGTGTAAGTTAAAACACTTGGCCTAAATCTATGTTTAAAAATACACCTTTTGGAAAGTTTTTCCTTTCTTCGGTAAAGAACAGCTTTGTAAGGCTGGATAATTTTTAGTTTGGCGATGCTTGTTCTTTTTGTAATGTTTTCAATTCCTCTTGGGAAGGTGCCAGGAAAAAAGTCAGGAACAAGGCGAGGGATTACCCTGGTTTCCTAACATGTCAGCTTGCCAGTCTTTGTGCAGTGGAACTAATGCAGTGTGAAAGGTGCAGGGCCCTGTGCTGGATGCTGAAGTTGTGTTCTGGAGACAAGGGGGAGAGGGAGAACCTGTTCTGCTGTGTGGCTCCCTTCTGCACCAGCTGGAAACCACATTACAGCTCCTGCTGGGGAGCACCTCGAAACCCCAGACAAAAGCAGCTCATGCAGTTTCACCCTTCTGATCTCCCATAACTTCTCCTGGTGTGGGTTCAGACAATACTGTTTAAATGTTGCACAAGAGACAATGTGATGCTGATTTAGACTATGAGTAATGTCAGAAAAACAGTGTTACATTAGCACAGCACAGCCATGAGTATGGCATCCATTCCCTTTGCATTCTAAGAACAGAGCACAAGAGAAAAGTTTCGGTGGAAGAGGAGCTGAAATCTTGTGCTATGGGGCAGCAAAAGTGGCATTTCCTTACAGGTTAAACTTAGGGTAAGAGGAGGAGGATTGTGTGACTCAAGGGTTTGCCTTGCTGTGTCTGTGACTAAGCTGCAGTTGCTGGAGTGCACGAGGCTCCCGTGTGGGCCCAGCAGCCCTGCTAATCCCAAACCTGCTGAGAGCCACACCAGCCTCCCACCTGGGAGCTGCTTCAGAGCTTCCCCTTCTCAAGGTCATGGGAGAGCATTGAGGCTCTTGGGATCAAGAAAGTGATAGCTTAATGCAGGGGGAAGACAGCAACAGATAAAACCAGGGATGACTTTGCTGCTGGCTGTTGTGTAAAACAAACTTGGCCTAAAAGGTGGGGTGGTCAGGCAATTATGTAAATGCTGACTCCTGGCATTGCAGTAAGCAAAGATGAGATTGCAGAGTCTTAATGCAGATTTTGTATGTTAGATGCTGAATTGGGAAAATATTCCATCAGCAGCACTATCTAAAACGATTAGGTTTATTATTAAGGAGTTATGTTTCTTTTTAAAGGACCAGATCACTTTAAGTCTCCCAGTTGTTTAGAGTTCAGCAAACCTTTAGGCTGCTCTGATAAAGTTATTCTGGTACTTGTGTAATGACAAATTACATCAGTCTAATGTAAAAAGTATCTTTATGATCTCAAATACTTTGGGAAGTGACTTAATTTCTTAGCCACACACAGGCAAAAAGACAACTTGCCAAACTACCCCAGCAATGCTCAAAACATGGGATATGCACTGTGAGAAGCAGTTGTCATTTTTAGCTCACTTAAGTGAAACAGACTCCATACAGAGTAAGGCAGACATTAGAAGAGCAGTAAATAATGAGATTCAGAGCTGTTTGCACTAACAAATTGATTACAGCAGAAGTTATCTCACAGCCAAGGAGCCTCAAGGACACTGCTCATGGCATGCATTGGTTTATATATAAAAGTGCAGTATCTGTTATTACAGCTCATGAGTAATCTCTTGTTTCTGTGTATACAAAAGAAGGACAAATAAGGGAAAAAGCCATGCTTTTCTCTCTCTCTCTCCATAAAAATAAAGGGATGGGTGTGAGTTTCATGGGAAGAACAAGAATCATGGGCTGGTCAGTGCTTGATGGAAGCAGATTAAGCTGAGTCAGGCTAGGCTGTCACCTTCCTACTTTCCCTCTGAAAGCTCTTCCTTGCAGAGGGCTCTAACTAGATCAAGATATTCGTGTTTTGTGGTTTGTTTCCTCCCCCCCTGCACAGGCTCTTGCACCAAGACAACATGAGTCATCAGCAGACTGGCTTTGCTGAAAGATGCACTGATGTTAGTGGTCAGAGGGAAGGTTGTGTTAGGATCTTATTATCATGTACTTAAGCTCTGCACCCTGTTTTACCAGGAAACAAAACAAAACAAACAAAAAAAAAAAAAAAAAAAAAAAGAAAGAAATAGAAAGCATCTCCTTTCTGTGCCTTTGGATTTGGTACAGAGCTAATCTCTCTGCAGAAAAGTCTGCAGCGATTTTCCCTCACTGACTTCTTTCCCTGAAGTCTTGAGTATGGGAGGGGATTGAGTGGAGGTATTGCTTTTATTATTCATACCTTTAAACTGTTAATGTTTTTATTATTTGTATATAGCTAACAGTGTGTTAGGTACCATATTCCAAAGAGCTCAATGATCATAAAAACAGAATTGCATAGAAAGAGATGTAGTTCCAACCTCCTTGCCATGGGCAGAGACACCTTTGCCAGCTCAGGTTGCTCAACACCCATCCGCTCTGGCCCTGAGCACTTCCAGGGGTGAGACATCCCAGCTTCTCTGGGCAACCTGTGCCAGTGCCTTGCCATGCTCACAGTAACAACATTTCTTCCTAATATCTAACCCAAACCTATTTTCTTTCAGTTTGAACTCATTTCCCCCTGTCCCATCTGTACATGCCTGTGTCGAAAGTCCCTCTCCAGCTTTCTTGTAGCCCCCTTTAGGTTCCAGAAGGCTGCTCTAAGGTCACCCTGGAGCCTTCCCTTCTGCAGGCTGAACCATCCCAATCCTCTCAGCCTGTCTTTTTAGGAGAGGTGCTCCAGCCCCTCTGATCATCTTTGTGGTCTCCTCTGCACTCACTGCAGCAGTTCCATGTCCTTCCTGTGCTGGGGATCCCAGAGTGGATGCAGCACTGCAGGTGGGGTCTCATGAGAGCAGAGGGGCAGAATCCCCTCCCATGACCTGCACCTTGGGGTGCAGCCAGGACACATTTGGCTTTCTGGGCTGTGAGCACAAATTGCTGGATCATGTCAAGCTTTTCATCAAACAACATCCTCAAGCTGTTTTCCTCAGGGCTGCTCTAAACCCATTCTCCATGCAGCCTGTGTCTGTCTGTCTGTCTGTGCTTGGGATTGCCCTGACACACATGCAGCACCTTGTGCTTGACCTTGTTGAAATTCACAGGGTTCACACCTCTCAACCTGTCCAGGTCCCTGTGCATGGCATCCCTTCCCTCCAGCATGGGGGCCACAGCACACAGCCTGAGAGTGCCCCAGTGCCACTGTCCCTGTCACCAACAAGGATTTTAAACAGTGCTGTCCCAACACTGACACCTGAGGAGCACCTTTGGTCACTGCTCTGCACTTGACCACAACTCAATGAGTGCAATTCCTTATCCATGGAGTTCCCACCCATCAAATCCATGTCTCTCCAGTTTAGAGACAAGGATGTTGTGTGGGACAGTGTCAAATGCTTTGCACAATTTCCTGCACACAACATCAGTTGCTTCCAAAGATCTTAAGCGATAGTACGCACAGGAGAAATAGAAGGGCACAATGGGTTGTAACCTGCCACAAAATCTGAGGGAAGTGCAATCAAGGTGAGCATTGCAACAGCATCTCCAGCTTTGCATGCATTTTTCTGTCATTTGTCATTGTCACCCCTAAACAAGCAGAAATACCTGAATGTGTTAGTTCTAATGTTGCAATTCTTTTTTTTCCAGACCACAGACTTGCATGACAAGTTTAGGTCAAAATTAGTTTTAAGGAATGAAGCTATAAATGCCCTTCCAAAAGGAAATCTGTAAATAGGAGTGCAGTAATCGTATATCTTTTTTTTAGTAGCCAACTGCCAGAATGAGCACTCTTTGTAAGGAGTAACATTCTTTGCCTGTTCAAATATCCTTATTTGACCCAGAGTGATGAATGAGGAAAGCACCTTCCAGTTCTTGTGCTTTTGAATTTTGTCCTGGAGGAATGGCACAGTAGAAGCTTAGAGAACTTACAGAGAAAGCAGGTGCCTCTGTGTTAAATCACAAAACAGTGAATAAGCTTGTCCCATATTTGTAAGGTCTGTCATAGTATCAGTTGTATCTTTTTATCCTGTATATCTACATACATCTGATTCTAAAATGATTCTGTCTTTCTGTTCTGGCCTGTTATATCTTAGCAACTTTGGGGTACAAACAGCAGGGCCAATATCCCACAGGCCCAGACACTTTAGACACTTTAGCTGAGCCTTTTTAAGTGCATCTCACCTCCCCATTGTATTTGAACTGAGAAGATGGGCAGAATGCCTAAAGCCATGACTCAGGGTACAGCACAGGAGCATGGCAGCCCCTTGCTCTGGGATTGGTTTCTGGTTGGTAGTTTATGTGCTGGAGCAGGCAGACAGATGCAAGGTGAATCATTCCTTCAGGGATTTACTACAGGTTGTACAATGTTTGGAAGGGAGAATGGCAGTGGGGAGTTTTGTCACCCTGTAGCCAAGGTATGTCCTTTCCAATTCCTTTTCCCCTCTCTCTGAGAATTTTCCTCGCTGAAATTTGTGATAAACCAAGATTGTTTTGTCACCCAGACAGCTCTCAGTTTTGAACTGAACTGCAATTACTAATGACGGGAGTATTAAGTGATTTCATGATATTTTATTGTCTGAATTGTATAATTAAACCTGGCTTCTTTTATTAACATGCTATTTTTCATGTGGAGGCACTTTCCTTTTTAAAATGTTTCAGTAGTGATGGCTGATCACCAATCCATACTTTGAGAAATATCAGTGTCTAAATAGCTCTTTTGAAAGCAGAGCCCACAATGTAGAAAGCTGGTTTCTGTTGCTGATGTGTGCAGTGCTCCTCTTTTGACGTGCCCTAATAATTGCCTTTCCTATTAACTGTAGCATCACACACTGAGAGAAAAACACAGCCTATAGCGAGCCTGAGCAGAGATAAGGATAAGCAGGGGAGCTGGCACATCATGGCCTTGGCATTTCTGATACTGGCTTTTGTGTTCAAGTTCAGTGTAATGCAAAAAAAAAAAAAAAAAAAAAAAAAAAAAAAAAAAAAAGAAAGCCTCATTTAAAGAAGTTGAGAAGTAGTGTGGTTATAATGAAACAGGCAGTAGGTTTCTTTCAGTTTTCATTGGTATTGGTATATGGTATTTTCCAAAGACTAAAATAATTCCTCATCCAGGTGAATAAAGTCATGAAAGCCTTCATTTCAACAACCAAATACAATCACTATTTTCGAAGGTCTTTTTATTTTAAGACCCAGCAGTGACTATTTCTTGACTGGTTTAATCTCAGGCAGTGCCAAGAGGGCTGGTCCTGTTCCATCCCCTGACTCCCATCCCAGCCCTGTCAACCCTCCAGTTCTGCTGGCTCATGCAGGAATGGAGTTACCAGACTCAGGGAGCTGATCAAGATCAAAATGAGTGGAGGAGAAGAGCTTTCAGTGGTACTAATTCCCTCATTGAGCAGAAGGTGTAGCTGCATTAGCTGCGGGCTGCTGTGCAGGGAGGTTGGGAACACGCTGCCAGAAGGCAGAGTCGGACCTCCCCTCTTGGCAGCCACTTCCAAGTAGATTGGATTAAGCGTGTTGTGAAAGTGTCATCTGAGTGCCATCTTCCAGAGGTTTGAATGCTGATGAGTTTCAGTATCACTGAAACTGGCGGCTGCTCGGGGCTGAGATCCGGGCAGGACAAGCACAGATGTGCCACCCCTGCCAGGGGCCGGCCCCGTGCGCCAGAGCCTGGGGTGCCTAAGGAGGCAGAGCCGGCTCCTCATCTGCCTTCCTGAGCTGGGACACTCTGCAGGGCGGCACCAACCCCTGGGGACAGGCACTGAGGAGGCTGAGGTCACACCTCATCCCTTTGGGGACAGGCACTGAGGAGGCTGAGGTCACACCTCATCCCTTTGGGGACAGGCACTGAGGAGGCTGAGGTCACACCTCATCCCTTGGCTGCCTCCGTCCCCTCGTGGTGGCCATGGCAAAGAAGAGATGCTGCCACACAGAGTTTAACAGCTATGGCAGAGAAGAGATGGTCCCACACTGAGTTTAAGAGCCATGGCCAAGAAGAGATGTTCCCACATGGAGTTTAACAGCTATGGCAGAGAAGAGATGGTCCTACACTGAGTTTAAGAGCCACGGCTAAGAAGAGATGCTCCCACATGGAGTTCTACAGAGAAGAGATTCTCCCACACAGAGTTTAACAGCCATGGCCAAGAAGAGATTGTCCCAAACAGAGTTCAAGAGCCATGGCGGAGGAGAGATGGTCCCACAGAGTTTAAGAGCCATGGCAGAGGAGAGATGGTCCCACATGGAGTTTCACATCTATGGCACAGGAGAGATGCTCCTACAGAGCCATGGCAGAGGAGAGAGGGTCCACACGGAGTTCAAGAGCCATGACCAAAAAGAGATGCTCCCACACAGAGTTTAACAGCCATGGCAGAGGAGAGATCCTCCCACGCAGAGTTTAAGAGCCATGGCAAAGAAGAGATGCTCCCACATGGAGTTTGACAGCTATGGCAGAAGAGAGATAGTCCCACATGGAGTTTAAGAGCCATGGCCAAGAAGAGTTGCTCCCAGAGAGAGTTAAGGAAGAGATCCTGAGCTCCTTCAGAGCACAGCCAACAGTGCTGCTGCCATCCTGCCTCCACTGTGTCCCAGCTTCCCAGAGAACACCTACTAGATTTCACGGGACAGTAACACTGAGTACAGCATGGCAGCAATTTTGCTTGATGTGAAAGGGTTTAATACTTTTGGAGTGTGTGTGAGGGAAAGAGGAAGGGACAGCAGGAGCCCAGGTGGATCTTGTACACAGGCACTGACACAGCCAGTATTGGTGCAGGGATGGGAGCCCAGGACTTGCCCTCCCTGGGAGTGCCCTGGGCACAAGGTCTGTCTTGCTCTCTAATTAAAGGATGCCATGCAAAATAAGGCTGTGGCCAGAAGACTGAGAGCCAGGAGAGCAGGTTGCTCCTGAAGTGATGAACCACTCTTAAAGAAACCTCAAGAGGTGAACTTGAAGCTACTTGGAGGATTGAAAACAAGGTCTCCACTACCCATCAAAGGTGCCAGTGTGTGAAAAGGCAGAATATTTTGTGGGGAGTCCTCCTCAGTAGATGTGCTGTGAGACCACTACCAAGCCTAAAACCATGTCTTGTGGGAGCTGTGGTTTAGTGGAGTGCAGATTTTGGCACAGTTCTCTCCTCTGGCTCACCTTGCCTTCTGCAGGAGGTAGAATGTGACTGCAGTACAGGAACAACCAGACTTCTTCTCTTGCCTCCACGTCACTGTGCAAGGTAAAATTTTCCATTGGTGTTGCTGCAACCATCGTGGATGAAGAGCAAAGGAAGGCAGTAAGAATTTTGCCTAATCCTCTCCGTTGGGTAGGTAGCTCTGCATGGCAGTGCCCTTCCCAGCCAGCCTCCCTCTCCCACCCTCCCTGTGGCACTGGAGCCTTGCCATGCCCTGCACTGACTCTCAGCTTCTGTTCCCTCCCTACTCTTAGAGCAGCCACCTGGGAAACACAGGAGCTTGCAGGCAGGAGCCTGTACCACCAGGAAAGAGTAGGTGGGAATGCCTGTTGATTTTGCCCAAAGATGCTGCCTTCATGAGAAGGAGAAGCAGAAATGAATCCACTGCAATGTGAACAAGAGTGCTAACCCACAGTGCTCCTCCAAGTTTCCTGCCCAGCTTCCTTCACACAGAAAGGGGAAGGTAGGGGAGGATGTTGTTCACCATGCCCCAGCTGACCTGGAGTCACCGTGCAGGATGAGGAAGATGCCTTGGTGCCCACGGTGCCCTTTTGGTTTGCATATGTGTAATGATTGACCCAGGCAGTTCTGGAGAAGAGTTTCCATCAGAAACGTGGCTGAGGGCCATGCCCCATGGCCTGAATCACACTGTCACACTGGGTGAGGGTGTTGATGACGTTGGTGGCAGTGGGAGCTGCCCTCTGCATCAAGGGCTGGGCTTTAGGGGCTACCACACCAAGTCCCTCCTCCTCCCCTGACTCAGTGCTCAGGGGACATCTCCAGGTGCAGGGGCTTTCTCCATGAAAGTCAGGATCAGGAGAGACTGGCTGTCAGACTCTGAAGCACTTGTACCTTTTGACTGTGTGTTTTTGGACAGAATCCCTTTCCATCTGCATTGATGCAGCTATTGTTTGTATGCATGATTTTAAGAAGGGATTTCCCTTCCTTCTTTTAATATCATGTAGCAGCTAGATGCAGGGAGAAGAGACTGGCACCATATGACCAAGCAGCTGTCTGTGGACTGTCAGAGCATATTGAGGGGAACACAGTGTGACTACCTTGGGTGCTTGAACATTCAGTCTCTGCCGGCTAAGCTATGCACTACCTTCCCTCCACTCAGTTATCCTGAATGTCACTGGGTCAGTGCACAGTTTACAGGACAGTGTTTTGAATAAAAAAAAAAAAAATTCATCTGGTCCATGTCCAGGGCATGGTAAAATCTCCTTCCTAGGAAAGCAGCATGAGTCATGCTGGCAGAACATCTACTGCCAAGTCATCCTTGCTGTTGCATGGTGATGTTTTCCCTTTTCTAAGCTTCCTTTAAAGGCAGGAGAGTGGGTCACCTTTGCTCCAGCTACAAGGTAGCAAACACAAGTGTTTAGGAAGGAGAATACCAAAGGATGTGAAGCAAAGCTAAGTATAGATGCATCACACTGACTAATGTGGAGAGAGGGTGAATTGTCTTTGACCTCAGTTGTGACTGTGGTCACAGGGGTTTTCAGGATGAGAGAGAGGCGAGAATGTTGACTCCATGATCAGAAGGCTTCATTTATTATTTTATTATATATATGCTACATTATAACTATACTAAAAGGAAAAGGAAGGAAAGTTCTCAGAAGGCTAGCTAAGAATAGAATAGAAAAGAAAACAAAGAAGCTCTCCCAGACTCGTTCCGAGATAGCTCCGTCCTTGATTGGCCATTAATTATAAACATCCAAGATGGGCCAATCACAGGTGGACCTGTTGCATTCCACAGCAGCAGATAACAATTGTTTACATTTGTTGCTGAAACTTCTCAGCTCCAACAGGAAAAATCCTAAGTAAGGATTTTAATGAAAACATGTGTGCGACACTCAGTCCTCTCAGTTTTCTCTGCAGAGGAAACACAAATGCATTTTAAAGACCGCTTCCATTAATTGTGAGTTTCATGGATGTATGAAGACATGTAAGTATCCTTCAGTTTCCACTAGAAAATCAAGGTGCTTTTACAGAGGGAAAGGAAAACACCCTGAGGTGCACAGACAACAAGGGGCACAAAATCTGTCACTGATGCAGGGGAGCAGAGAAAGGCAGTTTTTGGGCACTGGGCAAAATATAATCTCTGCCACTTGAGGAATTTATCAGGCAAAGGCTTTTCTGAGGATGTCTCCTATACCATGCTGTCTGACTCAGTCAGTCACCAGAACCATCACGCACCAGTTCTTCAGGTCCAAGTTTGACGTGGGGGATTCCCCAAGAAATTGACCTAAAGAAAGGAGATGTTCCTTAAGGAAAGAGGGAAGACTTTTTCATTATTAATCAGATGAAATTACCGATTTCTAGGAAGGCCCAGTTTCTCTGGATTGGCAGATTTGAGTTCCCTCAATATAGAGATGACAGCATTATACTCTGCACACTTTGCCAGCAGACACACTGCCTTATTTGCTCAGGAGCATGTCATGTTTTACTTGACAGGTGGTAAAAACATGGTCTGCTTTACTTCTCTTTAACATTCTAATTTTTAGGCTACTGAGGTATGCTCCTATGCCTTCACCTATTCAAGGACAATAGGTTCTCATAAAAACTGTATGATTTTTATTATGACCAATAATACATTATTTTTGTCTGTCCCTTCTTCCTTCCCTCTTGCATTATTTATACTGCAATCCTTTTGCTTCTAGTGACAATCAACATCATTACTTCTCTTCACAAATTGCCGTTTCTCAAGTCTACAGACTTTTGCAAGCAAGTTTCCATTTATTCTTTTGGGGTTGTAATTCATCTGAATGGACGTGGGACTATTGCATTTTCCTTCCTGCACATATTTTCCTGCAGTTATGCAAGTCTGTGGAAAATCACATTAACTCAGCATTGTGGACTGAGACTGGGACATGAGCTTGTGTCATGTACCTGCTGCAAAGCCTCAGTGTGGCAGAAAGAGCTGCTAATTGCACTGTGCCTGGAATAGAAAGTTTGAGTAATCCAGGAATGGGAAATGGTGAGAAGCATATGAACAGAGTTGTTCATCATTTCCATCTCAGCTCCTGCCATAGGAAAGGAGGAGAACTAAAACCTGCAGAAACCTGATCCTGGTTGCAAGAACATCATGGCAAATGCACATAATTTACTGCTGATGCACTTAAAGAACTTGGTGTCTAGATAAGGCAAGTCAAGGCAGTTCTGACTTACTAGCATGATTCACTTAACTAACATAGCTGATTTGAATTTTTGTGATGTAAGATATTTTTAATTAATTTTTTACGATCTTGGGGGTTTGTTCCTTCTTTCTTCTTCCGCATATTCTCTTTTTTCCTCTGTTTTTCCTTTTCCTTCTCAGAAAAACTGTTTGGCAATTTGGAGTGGTTTTTCTGTCTGCATTTTTTTGCATTTAGCCCCTGTTTTTTGGAGAAGTGCCTGCATGCAGCAGCCTAGACAGACTTCCAGGGCTGGAAGTGAAAGAAAACACTTTCTAAAACATGGATGTGAGTTTACTTCACTTTTTACCCTTTTCCACTGTGGAACTGAAGAAATTTCTGAAGAAATCTCAGGGCTAGGTTCAGTCCTCTGCTCCCATATTGCTCCCAGCATCCTACCTAAATATTTCTGCTTTTCCCATGCAGATGTTTCACAGCCCAGGAAAATCTAGAAGAGGCTCTCATCCTTATCTCATCCTCCATCTCATCTCCCCATCTCCTCTTCTCTCTCACACCTTGGAAGAGGGCAGGAGATGCTCATGTCTCTCAGCCCTTCATGCTGATTTCTGATTCCTTTCCCTCCTGGCCCCACAGAGAGAGGAGGTACTCCAACAAACATCTCTCACTCTCCTCTCCTCCTGGTTTTGGGGACAGAAAGGAGCAGGATCCAATCCTTTTTGTTATTGTCAGGGTTACTGAATCCCTTCCAGATGTGCTTGTATTTCTGTGATCAAGTTTGTGTGATACACAAAATTGCCCATTTCCTTTTTGTTTCCCAGAACAGCACAGAAGTTTGAGAGAAGCAGTAGCTGTAAGAAAATTACTTTCCTATGAACAATGGGAAAGAAATTGCTGAGATCATGATGGGTGGATCCTCCTTTACCCTACTGTCTAGATCAGCTTCCTAAAATAACTTTCCCAGGGCATGATAACTTGTTTCAGTGAAACACAGATTTCAGGGGAGATCCTGACCATAAGGGAGAAGACCATGTGTCAGGTAATGTGGGCTTCCTCTAATATTCCCCTTTATTCCCATCTGCAGTCCTCTCGCCCATCCAATTCCTTTTTTTCACCCATCCTCTGCCAATCCCTTCTCCCCAGGATCTGTTTCTGCTCATGTGGAGTTTCATTTCAGTCCTTGCAGGGATTTGGGTGATATTACATCAGGCTTCATGTTGTGTTCTGGGGAAGAAAGCAAGACAGTAAATCTCTCCTGTACTTAACAGGCTAATTGTAATTTTGTGTAACCCACATCTCTGGCACCATCCAGGGAGGAGCAGGGAAGGAAGGGGAAGAAGTACTGAACAAAACCCCACAGCAGCCTTTTTGGCAGAGTTTGTGAAGGAAAAGGGAGAGAACAGGAGAGAGATCCTAATCTGAAATACGTATGAGGTGCTCCCATCCAACAGTGACTGGGTGTGGACTGAAATGCTCAGTAGCTGGGGAGATGGTAGATTAGGGAGATTGTTTGCTGAGAGATGGACAGAGGGAAAAGGGCTGGAGAGATTCAAGGAGGGGCTGCAGAAGGGTGTGAGCAAGTAATGGAAAGAAAAGTTCAAGTAAATTCCCAAGAATTTGAAAATGGAAGCAGGAACCAGGATTTATTTTTGTCTGGGAACAGACAGAGAATGCAGGGAAAAAGAAAAAAAGATGGGAAGATGAAAGCCACAAGAGTTAATTCAGCTCCTATTAAAGCTGACAGCATTGCTCTTTACAGATAGTAGGGCTTGGCTCATAGGGAGATTTTTGAAATAGGACAGAAGGAGGAAAGGAGGACTAGTAGACAAAAGACAAGCAAAAAGAGAGAGCAAGGAGAAGGAATATGCAAAAATGGAAATAGAAAATAATTTAAAATTAACACAAGAATATACTCTGTATATTGGAAGTGTGCTGGAAAAGGGGAGGGAGATTGAAACCAGAGCCAAAAAAAAAATATTTGATCATTTTGTGATTTCAGATTTACATCCTAGGGAATATGAGAGTCCTGCCTGTAGAGCGGAGACCCTGAGGAAAACCTGTGGCAAATGTGAAGATGTGCAGGGCAGAATATAACTGCAAACTATAAAATACATTGCTTTATGCAGATACTTCCCTCTTAAGCTGTAACCCCAGGAGGGGAGTGGGCTCAGGGAGCAGGCTGGGGGCTGGGTAGGGAAGATGGGAAGTGAAAGAGACAATGACCAGATGGTCTGGTACAGATCTGTGTCTTGGTGGTGGTTGGCTCTGACATCCAAGGAAATGAAAGCTTCAGCTGCAGCTCCTCCTGAAGCTGGGGCACTGTGAGGTCTGTCTCCATGGTTTCTCTGCCATGGGGGTTCCCTGCCAACAAAACATGACCCCGTTCTTCAGGCTTCTCCCTGGGGACAGCTGAATGCCCAGCTGTTCCCACAAACCTGCAGGAGCCAGGTGTCTCTGCCCAGTGAATCCCAGGCCTCTGCATTCCTGGGTTCCACAGATTTACCCTCACCCTGTGGGAGGGTGAAACAGAGTCCAGTGTCAGTGCCCCAGTCCCTCCAGACACAGGATCTGGTTCCCAGAGAAGGGAAATGTCCCTGTGGGGAATGTGACACACTCCACCATGTCCCTGTGCCACCTCCAAAGTCTCTTAGTCCAGCAAAGAAAAGAGAAATAACAACTGCAGCTGAAATACCAACTCCTTTGTCAAAGCTGGGTGGGCTGGGCTGATGGATCCAAAGCTTGCTAAGGGAGACCCAGGCATTTGTACATGCAGAGTAAAACCATGTGAGATTTTTGTTGTGGTTTTTTTTTTTTTTTTCATTTTTCTTGAAAACCAGGCTTGAAGTAAGACTCTTGATCAGGCATCCTTTCCAGAAAGAAAAACCAGCCATGGGCTGCCTGTCAAGGGAGAGCAAGCTGTGTGGGCCATATGGGCTGCTGGTGCCATGCCTGAGAGCAAGCAAATCCCAAACCTCAGAAAGGTTCATTGTACACCAGGCTTGGCTGCCTGAATGCCTCTGGGGCAGGCATTGAGAGACCTGCCTGCTGCAAGATTGGTGAGATCCCTGTGTTTGGATGAGGGAAAACTTCCTCCCAAGTGTGAGCAAGACCTGTGCCTGGGGCAGCCCATTGGGTTTGCTCTGGTGCTTAAGAGTTGAGCTCCTGTGGGTCCCTTCCAACTCAGAATATCCTGTGGTTCTGTGATTCTTCACTCCCTCAGAGCCAGATCACTGCCCCTGAGTGTGAAGGCTCTGGCTCCTATCACTGCAGTCAGACACAGGGAAAACTCCTGCTGGGATGAGCCAGAGCTGCTCACACATCCACCAGAAATATCACCCCACCCCATGGAGCAGCAGTGTCCCTGTGGGAGGAAACCTGCCCTGACTGAGGGGACATTTGTGCGGAGACAAGGTGCTTTTCCTCATGCTCTGTCTTCTTGCCTGTGCATTTTCATGACATGAGCAGGGTCTGGTGAGATTATCTTATTTTTCTCCTCAGCATGATAGCAGGAATCGATGGGAGAGGTGTTTAGAGCTTCACTGCCTGAGCTCCCTGTGCTCAGCCTGGAAAAGCACATCTCCAGCAGGAAAAGAGCATGTTAAACAAACAGGATCTCAAGCTTTAAGAAACCTAGCAGGTTTATGGGAAAGCATTTTGAAGAAAGAAATAGAAGCAGAATAAATACATATTCCATTACACATGATTGTTATAAACTTGCTATGGTGCTGAGAACATTCACTATATTCAATTCATGGTCACAAACTTCCCAAGGCTAACTCCTAAGCCTCCTCTTCTTGTAGTGTTCCTTCCTACCCCATCAAACAGACATAACCCCGAGAGCGGCAGAAAACTGCTACCCCAACTCTTCTGGGTTTGATCCCAGTCCTAAAGAGCCATAAAGTGGGATAAAGGAAATATCAGGTCGTTTTTAAAGTAGGGAGCTAAAGATGAGTGGGGTTTTGGCCACAGCCATCAACAATTTAAAATCCCTTAATTTTTCTTTTCCTGGGCAATTGCAGCTCTATATGCAGCGCTAATTCCCCAAGGCTGGAGGGTTGGATTTTTTTTTCATTTTCAATCCTGGTGCATTTTGTTTGCTGTTCTTCAGTCTGTTTATTGATTCTCAGCTTTTTTCAAGACTCTAAGTGCCTTTTCTTTGTACTCCTCCCCTTCCTCCCTGCCCCCAAAACATACCAGCCTGCATTCACTTAGGCTGAATCTCAATTTATTTACTGCCTTTTTAGAAGCATGGGGTTTTTTTCCTAAGGCTTGCTGAAAAAGAGCTGTCCATTAAGGGTTTTTTCCCACTGCAGAGAAAGCTTTGTCCTGTTTTCTCATGGTGTTTGTGGCTGATATGAAACTGTTGAAGACAAAATGTACTTTTGAATCAGGCTGAAACAAATGGCAGCTGTGTGCAGGCAGATGGAGAAAGGGTCCCAGGGTACTTTACAACCGTGGGACAGGACATATCACTTTAGCAAATTGTTGCTAGCATCTGTTTCTGCATGGGGCAGTTCTGTAGCCCCAGATAATTCCCTCTGAGTGCCAGGACTGGCTGTGCTGTTTGGCTGCTGATCTGACGCTTCCAGCAACTGAATAACTGCTACAAAGCAGCAATTCCAGAGGCAACATTGCTGCAAAATGAGTGAGTTTATTGTAAAAAAAGTAATAGACTAATGCATGAAATTTGCTCTGTGTTGATGTTCATGATAAGAAGTAAGAGAAGCCTTTGCCAATATTTTACTCTCTTATCAAAAAAAATCAATAAAAGTGCTTCCTGATAAACAGCATGTTTCACATGTGGCCTGTCTGTCAGGTCATTGGAAAGGCTGATAAATACCCAGTATCCTTACTCCAGTGCTTCCCTGGAAAACAAACAGCCTGGGGGAGAGAAGGGGCTGTGCAGCTTTGCAGTGCATTGTGTCTGTGCTCAGCACCCATTGAGATGCTGCAAGTCTGGATACTCCAACCCTGCTCCTCCCCTTCCCACTCTTAGATCAGCCAAGGGAGCTGCTCAGGCTGCTCAGCCCCAGCCACACTCAGCCTCAACTGACCCACCAAGGGCTTTTCTGAAGGCTAGTCCAGGCTCTTACTGCAGGACTAATAAATTATCATTTATTCATGACTAAATGTGCTTTCAAGTCCAGGTAACACTGTTCACCAGCCTCCTTCTACCCTCTCCTCACGTCTCCCCCCATTTCCCCCATTTCCCTGTCTTACTTGCCCTGCAGTCAGTACAAAGCTGAAGGCACAGCTCTGATGGGAGGGTCCTGCACTCTCTTCTCACTTGCTTAATGCAGGTCCAGAAATGTACAGCAATACCTCACTCCTCTCTGCAATGTGTCGTCTTCTTCTTCTTCTTCTTCTTCTTCTCCTCCTCCTCCTCCTCCTTCTTCTTCTTCTTCTTCTTCTTTTTCTTCTTTTTCTTCTTCTCTTCCTTCTCCTTCTCCTTCTCCTTCTCCTTCTCCTTCTCCTTCTCCTTCTCCTTCTCCTTCTCCTTCTCCTTCTCCTTCTCCTTCTCCTTCTCCTTCTCCTTCTCCTTCTCCTTCTCCTTCTCCTTCTCCTTCTCCTTCTCCTTCTCCTTCTCCTTCTCCTTCTCCTTCTCCTTCTCCTCCTTCTTCTTCTTTCTTCTTTCTTCTTTCTTCTTTCTTCTTTCTTCTTTCTTCTTTCTTCTTTCTTCTTTCTTCTTTCTTCTTTCTTCTTTCTTCTTTCTTCTTTCTTCTTTCTTCTTTCTTCTTCTTCTTCTCTGCCGTTTTTAAGGTATGCTGAAAAAACTAGAAGTGATTGGATTTCTCTCCCCTGATTATTCTCCTCCAAACATAATTCATTGTCATTTAGAACATAATTTGCTGCTAGGGACGTGATTAGCTTGGATTAAGACACCATTAAATAAACAAGACTGGGTAAGAGTAAGATGGCTGCAGAAAAAGACAGAGTTGTTGTGCATCAGCTCACATCTTGTAATTAGTCGTGATTTAAAAGTACCTGAAAATTTCTTAAGGCCTGAGGGAAGTCCTGAAGCAATCTAATCCAGTATTTTAGAGTTTGAATGTGATCAGTGGTCTTAAAAACAGTAAGTGCATAATGATGGACTGAAGAGTGCCTCTGTAACTCCCACACAATCTCCTTGATTTCTTCCTCATCCTCCTTCCAGTGCAGCCCTCACTGGATGGGAACACTCACATGCTCAGTTGCAGCCATGGTTCTCAGTCTTTGTACTACATGTTCCATAAAATGTGAAGCTTTAGGGAAATTCAAGTATCATCCTTTTTGGAATCCTTCTCTAGAGTATGTGGAGGTCGAAGGGGAAATTTGTTGAATCTTCAACAATGCTACAAAGTCAAGAAAGCACATGTCACTTCCACTCATGAGCTGAAGGATGAGTTCTGCTTTGAGAGCTTCTGGTATTCACATTCCTATTATATCCAGGTGGAATATTAAAATTCACATTTTTCCAGTGGCTGCAGAAATACCTTAGAACAGCCAGGCAAAGTTACCATGGCTGTGAGCAGAGTGCTGTTAACTGAAGGTAGGACCAGACCTCAGTGCTGCACATCAAATGGGAGCTATAGCACTTCCTACATATCCTTAGTAAGACCTTAGGACAGATTTAGCTGGGAAACAGAATGCATTGCTGTAAAAAGTAGTCTTTTATTTCTTCTCATCCTGAACCTCTCTGAGCCCAACTGTGCCTCCTTCACAATAAAAAATGTGGTTTTGAGTTGTTTAGAACAGGTACTTCCAAATAAAGCTGTCTGTGTAAAGAGTAATGTAAGTGGGTTCCCAAGCATTTATTCTGCAAGTTACCTGACCTGCTACCTTTTGTTTGCATTAGTTTGGCTGTTACATCTGATCCACAGCTTCACTGAGAATGGATCTCTTGAAATTGCAACTCGGGCCAAAACTCAGGAGCCCTATAAGAAAGTGTTTAAAAGCCACAGGTTTTGACTACAGTCCACAAATTGTGACAGCTGATCTTTCTTCATCATGTGTAGAAACCCAGAAGTAGAAACTTAAATATAGAATTGGCTGATTCACCAACTTAGTACAGTTAATGATGTGGATTAGCCTTTTTCTTTTTTTTGCAAATGCTTTTGTGGAGAAACAAAACAAGCAGAAGAACTTTGTACTCCAATTTGTCTGAGCGTGTCTGAGATAGAATGAAATTTGCTCAGTATATATTTTCCCAGTCAGAAAAGCTATGCTTTTAAAAAGTCTAAATGAACTCAGTGGTATCATTTGTTGACCCACCTGGAAGAGGTGACCGGTCGAGGTCTGTTGACTTTCCTGGAATAGCTTCAGTAGGATGGCAGGGGGACAGTGACCTGCAGGCCAAGGCTTTTGGTGGAATATAATCTTCCTGTGTTGACTCTTGTGTGACATTAGAGGTGAGACTGACATTCATTTACATTCTTCTGTTAAGTAAGCAGAGGGCTCTTGTGTTGCCTTAGCCCTGTGCAGCACAGGTACTTGGGGTACGTGCAAGGAAATGAGAAGGATGACCACCACTCCGAGGGTCTGAATGCTTATCAGGAAACATTTAAAAAAGCATGTCCAGATCCCTCAAAACCTGATTTAAACAGGTGAAATTCCTCCCATCAATACAACTGCATCTACTTCCCAGCCTGGGGAATTAAAGGAAAAAATAAAAATGTAATAATGAAAACCTTGAGAGGAAGCTGTGCCTGTGCAGCATATGGTAGACATTTGGAGTGACCCTTCATGTGCTAGCATTGCACAGGAGCCTTGTGAAGGGACCCTAACAACCACAAATTGTAGATTTTAGAGCACAGATCTACCCTGAAAAAGGTCTGCTTAACTTCAGCCTACAACTGCTTTGCTTCCCAAGTCTGCCCAAACTGGGATAGCTGAATTTAATGATAGAATAAGTTGTTATGACTTCCCTGCTCTTTCTCTAAACCAAATCCAGCTATGCTTTGGAAATGTGAGCTGCGCTGGCCTTTGCTTAATAAACAGGAACATTCAGTGGATTCTAGCTGTAACAACTCGACTTTTGGGGGAGGAGAGCCAGAAATCATCCATCCTGATGAAAGGGCCAGGAGGATTTGCAGCACCTAAACAGTGGGAAGGGAGCACATCTCTGCCTGCTGTGAGAAGGAGCAGGTCCACAGCAGTCCCTGCAGTGCCCTTGGTGACATTAAAGGAAACCTGCAGGCAAGCAGGGAGCCCTGGGGTGTGCCAGTCTGCTGCCAGGACTGAGGCTGGGGTAAGGGGAGAGCAGAGCTGAGCCCCAGTTTGGGTACATGGGGACAGGATGGAGCTCTGTCTGCACTCCAGCCGGTTCATGGTCACTGTCAGCTGGACCTGCCCTGTGTTTGAGGTGCTCCAGAGCTGCCTGTGTCTTTCCTGTGCCAGCAGCTCTTTGAGGGACAGCTGTCCCTGGCAATGCTGCTCTCTGCAGTGCAGACACACTCCAAGCCCTGCACTGACATCTTCAAACCACCACTTCTCCCAGAACAAAATTGTACCTTAGCACTTCCCAATGCTCCAGCTGGAGCTGTCTTCCCCTGTTTGTGACCTGTGCATGCCTCTGGCAGCTGGCAATTGCCATGCTGCAAGTGAGAGAGGGAGGATGACCTCAAGCACAGGCAGGAAGGCTCTCTGCTCACCTTGTTTCAGGTTCCTGCTTTCTGCTCACCTTGTTTCATACCTGCTCATGCCTTTCATCAGCAACAACAGCAACAGCCCAGCAGATCGTGGGTTTGGGCAAAAGTCCATAATTTCTATATATCCCAGCACAGACTTCTAGGAGCCAGTACTTTCTCACATGAAGTTTGTTGTAACACTGTAAGTTGATCTAATTTTCCTCCAGAGTTATTCCTTAGAAGAGGGTGACTGTAGAGAGGAAAACCAGAAAGGTTTGCAGGACCTTGCTGTCTGGGACTCTGCTTTTCCACTCTTATTCCCAGGTGGGGAAATCTCAGGTTTTTAGTGAGCTGAAGAGGTGGTTAAATTTTACAGCAGCATTTACCCAGCCCAAAACTGAAGCCCTGACTCACCTCTGGATCTCTGTAGCTGCAGAAACCAGAATTTCAGAGCCCACCTTCCCAGGAATTTTAGGAGGGTAACATCTGGATCCAAAACTAACCATCACAGTGTTTGCTCTTCTCAAGTTCAAAATCTGTTATCTGATCTCAATCCAGTGTTCTTGTCAGTACTGAGAGCCACCAGCAGAAAGCTGTTGAGCGATGCACTTAAAATAGTTGAGCCACTAAAGGGTGGAAGCTGGAAGGTGACCAGAGGTGGCTTTTTGAACCACTGCCCAGCTCTGAGGGACCAGGCTGCTGTTCCCAGTCCACTTCAGGACAAAGTCAACAAGAAAATTAAAACCTCTCTGTCACCAGGAGAAGAGGCTCATCCCTTTGGCATGCACCTGAAACCGACAGAGGTCCATCAGGCAGCCAAGACGAGAGGAGCAAACCTGTTATAGGATTTCTGCAGTGGAACTCAACAGCTCAGCTGCAGAGCTGCACCCAGCCTCAGCATTTCTCATACACCTTGAGGGGTTGCTATTATGTCTCAGTGCATGGAGAATGCTCCCCTCAACATCTTCACTCACAGAATTATCACCCTGCACTCATCACCTCTCTGTGCCCCGTGGTAAATATGTACAAATTTCTTCTGTGACTTCTGAATTAAATCAGTTTTCTGGTCTATGCTGCATCACAGCTCAGTGTTCTCTTGGATATCTGGGTGGCACAGAGCATATTTTGGGGTGTTTTGCATCTGTTAAAGGCAAATCCCTTTTCTCAATGGAACTTTCTAAGCTATTTCCCCCAGTGACATCATGCCTTCCCTGCTCCCACAGCCACAAAGGCATTTATTGATAGGCATGACATTTCCCTTTAATGCTTTCATTGTTTCCAGAGGTTTATTTGGGTTGTTGTTGCAAGTCAGAAAAACAAGACAAAAGGCAAAGTATGTTAAGAGGGAGACTTGGCCTGCATGCAAGTATGTGGTGAGAGAAAATCTCTGGGCCAATTTTTAGGGAATCTGCTTTCCACAGGCTTCTCCACAGTGACAAATGAGTGTCATCCAAGCCCCCTGGAGCTGCCACCTCCTTCTGGCATTTTGCTGCAGTCCAGTGCTCGGGTTTGGTGTGCTGTGCAGGGATCTGGCATGGGGATTTTAGAGCACTTCTGCAGATGTACCTGCCTTGCTTTCCTTCCCTATTTGCTTCTTTAGTTACTTTTTTTTTTTCCCTGAGAATTCCACACAGCACTTCCAATGAGTTGTTGTCCAGAACGATGTGTTAGTTTATAGATAGATAAACTGACTGTTTCATATTTCATTAAATATTCCTTAAGAGTTGCTTTGTGTCTAAGGGAGTTTGCAGACATCCATATAGACCCCTCTTAAAAGTTAATTTGTCTGGCAGTCTGGACAAAACAATACTCCAAAGGTTAATAAGCATGAAATGAATGGCTTGGTAAGCCTGGGCTAAATGATCATTTGGAGGAGGGAGCAGCCACTGCTGCATTACATGCTGCTGCTGCTGCTGCTGCTAAACCTCAGCAAATCTGCTAAGTGAAGAAAAACCCAGAAGAGAGGGGCCCTCTAGGCCCTGCCCCTCAATAGCCTCTGGCTTTGGTGTCACATACTGCTTGAACTGCTTGACAGACCTGTGAGCTCTGCTGGGACTTGCTCTCAGAGGAGCCCTGTGGGTTTTTAAAAAAAATCTTTTATTATTATTATTTATTTGGGAGTGTTGCTGTTGTTGGGGTTTCTTTCTTTTTTTTTTTTTTTTTTTTGTTGTTGTTGTTGTTGTTGTTGTTGTTGTTTGTGGTTTTTTGTGTGGGTGTTTTTGGTGGTGATGGTGGGGTTTGGGTTTGGGGATTTTTCCCTGCAAATTAAGACCCAGTTAATTGAGATGTGACATGCAAGCACCACGAGGTCTTGCCAGTGCAGTCTCTGGTGAGGAGAGGAGACTACAGCATATGGTCGAACCTGTTCACCCAGGCTGGCCAGAAGCCAAGAGCCTCTGGAGGTGCTGAGAATGCCACCAAAAGTCTTCTGGGGCTTTGTTCTGCTCTTTTCTTTAAATGTGCAGGTGTTATCCTGTTTTATTTCTTTGGTTGTTTTTTTCTTTTTGAAGAATGCATCTGAGCTGCTCTCTGCCCTGTTGGTGCCAGCTGAGATGGAAGCAGGTGAGTGCCTCCCCATGTGCCTGCTGCAGAGAAATCACCTGTAGCTGCAGAGGAGTGTGCAGGGGATGATGAGAGGTGACCTCTGCTCTGAGGTTCCTTCCACCCCTTATCATCTCCTGGCACTGAGGAACCTGCTGGCCTTTTCTGGCTCACACACCATGCTTGGCTGACAGATTTTCAAGTATCACACATCCCACTGCTGCCTGAACTCCTGCAGAGACCAGGGTGCTGACAACAGGGGTCATGTCCCCATGACATAATCATGCATCATAATCCTGTTGCAGAAATCTGCAGGATATTTATAACTTTCACAACTTTTCCCTCCCCTGCAAGATCAATTCCGAATTTAAATCAAATGTAGCTGTGTAGAGTCCCCTGTGCTTTACAAGGACCATCAAACCTCTGTCCATGTAGAATCTGCTGTGCTCCACAAGGACCATCAGACCTGTGTCCATGTAGAATTTTCTGTGTTTTACAAGGACCATCAGACCTGTGTCCAGGTAGACTCCCCTGTGCTTTACAAGGACCATTCACTCGGTCTGAGATGCTGCTGCAGAGGACAAATTATTTTTGACAATAAGCAGCTCCAGACCACTCAGCCTATTGTTATCTGAGTGTGTGGTGTTTATCAGGTGTAGATAGTATTGTGTTGAGCACAGCACACACCAGCATGGGGCTGAGCTTGGAGGAAGTAACAACATGCCAGAAAGTGGGAGAGAGGCTGGTGTGAGAGTGGGAGACGTGAGGACAAGACCAGCCAGCAAGGTGAGGTAAGGCCAGGTCAAGCCATGGCCTTCCTTAAAATGGCCTTTGTCACCTGGCAGCAGCAATCCTACAAGCCCTTTTTGTTTAGTTCTTCCACTGAATGACTTTGAGCAAACAGAAGTGAACCAAAACAACCCTGCCTTTTGCCCCGGGTTTGGCTCAGGTTTGGCTCTACTCTGGCACGTGTCCATGAGGGCAGCTTGTGTCTGTGCCTGCACGTGTACTCCAGTGCTCCTCCTCACTGAGCCCTGGAGGGGCTGTGGGTGGTTTAATCTCACATCTTGGCCCCACACAAATCTGTTGTTCATATCATCACCAGCTGCACGATGTGTTCAGGCAGAGCAGCCTGTCTGGGGGCTGGGGTAATGATCAGGGACGGTGCCTGGGGCTCCCATCTTGCCCTGCCACTCTCTAGCAGGTTACAGGAGCCCACAGAGCTGTCCCATCTCCTCTCCTGGAGCCTTTGGCCCCCAGAAGGCTCCTCGGGGCTTGCCAGTCCCGAGCCACAGCTCAGGTCTGAACCTCCAGGGTCTGAGAGCTGCACCTTGGCTAAGACCAGAGGTTTCTGGTTCTTGGCCAACAGGAACCAGGTAATAACCACAGGAAAGCTGGCACAGCAATTTCTTCTAAAATTGCAGTTCCCTGTGGAAGGCTGACAGCTCAGGATCCTGCTTTGGATGAGGAGGAGACCCGAGGAGACACAGCCCAGGGCCTGGAGCACCTGCCCTGTGCCCACCTTGTTCCAGGCTGCAGTTTCTGAGAGAGACCCTCCTCACACCCTGTGCCTGTCAGCAGCCAAGGGGACTCAAGAGACACTGCCCAGGGCCCTGTGCCCACCTTGTTCCAGGCTGCCATTGCTGAGAGATGTCACAGACATCTTTTATGAAAAATCCATTCCTTAGGATTTTTCCTGCTGAGAAGCAGAGAGGCTTCAGGAACAAAATGTAAACAATGATTATCTGCTGCTGTGGAATGCAACAGGTGGATCTGTGATTGGCCCATGTTGGTTGTTTCTAATTAATGGCCAATCACAGTCAGCTGGCTTGGACTCTCTGTCCGAGACAGAAGCGTTTGTTATCATTCTTTCTTATTCTATTCTTAGCCAGCCTTCTGATGAAATCCTTTATTCTATTCTTTTAGTATAGTTTTAATGCAATATATATCATAAAATAATAAACCAAGGCTTCTGAAACATGGAGTCAGATCCTCGTCTCTTCCCTCATCCTCGGACCCCTGTGAACACGGTCACAGAGAGAGACCCTCCTCACACCCTGTGCCTGTCAGCAGCCAAGGGGACAGGCCATGGGACCTGGCAAGCATCTGGAGCCCCAGGGATTTAAATAAAGCACGTCTAGACCTCTGAACTGACAGCTCTCTTCTCCTCCTGGCTCCTTTCATCTCGAGGAAAGGAAGCCAATTTCCTTTGCAAAGTAACCTGGGCTCCAGGAGTTAAAAGTGCTGTTTAAGGAGCACGGAGATGATGTTGCCCAAGGAGGTTGCATGCTGCAGAAAGCTCTCTGCCTCAGTGTGTCAAAACTAGGCTAATAATGTTTTTCTGCCTTACACAAGCTGGTGAGAGTTAATTAATTTTAAAAGCAGTTTGAGACACAGTCACAACTTAGGTGCTAAGTTTTATTTATTAATTCCATATTCAAAATACAAGACAAATTACTTATGTGCATGGCAAAGGATGCATTTCTGTGCTAGTAATTCAATTTAATGGTTTAGGCGGTACTTGCATTGAGCTGTACTCAAACAAAAAAAGTTGCATTAGGCAAAAATCGTGTGTAGGTCTCTCATTAAGTGTTATCTTTATTATGCTGGTTTAAAATCATTTCATGCTGAATTTGTCAAGGCCAAACATCTGGCTTTTGCTGTAGCACTCAGTGCATCCTGAACTGCCTGTTCCCAGCCAGGAGAAGGAGGAAGGGGCTCAGGAGAAGTGCATGGAAGTGGAGGGGTGGGATGGAACCAAATTTGTGCCCTGTGGTTTTGTTTTAGTGACAAGAGGGCAGAAGGGGTTTGTGCCTGCTGTGGAGCCTGTGTAGTCTCTGAGCTGGGGATGGAGAGGTCTTCTCTGTCCATTGATAGGGATGCAAGGAAAGAAAAATACTCCCCAGAGGGCTTTCTCTGGGTGCCACATGGTCTGTGCTGGTGCTTTAACCCCTCTACAGTCAAACCACATTTTCAGAGCTCTAACAAGTTTACAAACAAAAGAGTGGGATCTTGCAAAGAATTATTTCTTTGTCAATGGTTTAGAGAAGATATCCCAGCTGTAAATGCTATGAGGCAGCAATTGTCTCTCCCTGCATGTTTGAGCTAAGTGGAGCCCCTTGATGCCCTGGTAGTGAATAAATTCCATGTTCCACTCTAGAGAAGATAAAAACAAAACAGCCAACTTACATTTCAGAAAATCAGAAATGAAACTGAAAAAAAAAATATTCTTTGGAGTTTTTTCTCATTGCTGAGTCTGATGAAGATGGAGAGGGTACAGAAAGGGAAGTCCAGCTATGTTGAAATTTCAGCAATAAGGAGATATAGATATACCCCCTAATGTATATAAGTCATGTGAAAGAAGTTCTCTGCTCCAGCTTATCTAGGAATTGCAGTAAACTCTGACACTTCCTAGTGCTTCAGCCACATGCACAGCAAGGATTTTAACTAAAGATGGCAGATATGGACAGCAGAAATCACATTTGCTCCCCTCAGCTTTGAAGCTTGTCAGAATCGCAGTTCAGTGAGGTTCTCACCAGGCTTTAAGAAGCTAAAATGTAAATGCATTGAAAGTAAAATGGCCTCAGTTTGGGTGGTTTTTAAGGAGAAATAAGTCACAGTGAAGAAAACTTGGTAATGCGCAAGGTTCAAAGTTGGTCTTTGCGTGAGAGCAAAAAAGCCATGGGAAGGGTGACTCAAAATTATAGCAGAAATTGGAGAGGTGCCCACTGTGATAATGTGAGCTTTGATTAGAGGTAGATAAAGAAGAAAAGTTAAAAATTAACTTTAAGCTTTGTGCATTAAGAGATGTCTTGTATTTCCTTATGATGCAGTGTAATGAGAAACAGAATTATTTAGTGATTTCACATTTTTCTCAAAATGTATGAATCTGAGACTTGTGTGTTGACTGGATCTATGTCTAACTCACCCTTGCCAGTTAGCCAGAAGCTTGCCAGTTCTTTTCTGAGAATTGCTGTTTGCCTCCAGATAAATTCATATTATTACTATTACTTCAAATTAATACTATTAATCTATCCACAGGGTAAGGGCAAGGGGGGTAACAACAGGCAGATTCTTGCTCTCCTGGATGAAAATGCCACATGCTGATGGCATCCATTCCACCCTTTTCATCCTAACTGAAGTCTCCTTGTGCTCAAAGGAGCCACCATTGCCCAGTGTCCTCACCAGCCCCTCTTTCAGTTCCTTGGTACCTGGGTTGGGATGGGGAATTTCATTCCAAGGGACATATCAAACTCTCCTTTCTTATGGGGTCATGTGCATTTTCCTTCTTGAAATTACGTTTTCCCTTTAACTCATGTTTTTTGTAGACTTCCTTTGCACCTTGTATGCAGATTGTGAGCTGGAAAAGAAACCTTAAAATGGCTTGAAGCTGCTGCTGGCTGTAATGTAACAGGAGCTGACAGTGGGCTTGCACAAGCCCAGAGCTGTAAATCAGCTAAATGTATTGCACATAATTTCCTGGTGCCTGCTATCCTCGGGAGCAGAGCCCTGCTGGAATGAATGTCATCACAGCATGCAAACTCCTGGATTTGATGCTCCTTTTGTTTGTAGGGGGAATGGGGCTTGCCTCTGCCAAGAATGCCATGTTCTGCCACAGGGCCACCAGCCATCTGACTTCTCTGTAGCCTTTCCCTCTTGCAGCCTTAAAGATCTTGTACTTCAGCAAACAAAATGCCCAGTAATTTATGTTAGGTGTGTAGAACAGGTAGGAACTCTCTCCTGAAGTGCTGCTATCTTAAATGGGCAAATCCATGGGGAAAGAATCTCTGAGTGATTGAGGGCACTGTTCTTCCCTGTGTCCACTGGCAACTGGAGATTAAGCTCTTTTTTTCACCTTGGAACTTGGAAGGGATTCTTATTCCATTAGTTATATTAGTTATTAAGTAAAATTTCCACATCCTGGCTAACGCATGCGGATCAGCATTTGATAATTTAAAACACAAGGTAAGAACACAAAATAATTTCAGAAAAAAATTCTCAAAGTGGGGATTTTTGAGATTATCTGTTCATGCATTCATTGTAACTTCTACTAAAGAGCTGAAGTGCCAGCAGCTGCCTGGAGCAATGGGTGGCACTGGTGGCTGTCACTGGAGAAGTGACAGTAGTGCTGAACTGGGAGCAGCATGGCACCACTCCCCTTGGATCATGGGCACTGTCCCTGCCATGCTTTCCTGTAGATCCACTCCCTTTGGATCATGGGCACTGTCGCTGCCATGTTTTCCTGTAGATCCAGTCCCATCTGATGCCAAGAGCTGCCAGCAGATCTGGTTACTTCCATAAGCAAATAGCTTTGTTTTATTATATTTTCCTTCTTTTTTTTTTCTGAACCCAGTGATGTTATACAATTACAATGTATATTTATTTCTACTCTCACCGCTTCCTCTAGAAATTATGCAAGCTGTTTAAATCTCTCTGGCATTTTCATGGAAGGATGGATTCTGCAGGGTGTGGGAGTGTGTGTAGCAGCCATATAATTTCCTGCCTTTGATTTCCCCTGGGGAAGGGGAACGAAACTCCAGCTCCATCTGCACATCTTGGGAGGCCCTAAGAACCTGGCACCCTGAAAGGCTGGTCTGGGGGACCTCAAAAAGGAGCTAATTATTCTCAGTCCTTTTGGGCTACATAACTGGGACTGCTTGATGGACATTGTGCCAGATTTGTGTCCTTGAGGAGCCGGGCAAGGGAACAATCAGAGCACACGAGGGAGCAGATCAAAGAAATATCTGTCATGGGTCAGGGTTTGCTCTTTGTATCTGTACCAAGATAGTTTGTATCTGGCCTAATTCTTCCACAAACACTTGTTTCACAAAACACCACAAACATTGCATTAGGAAACACAAGAAAGCCACAGAAATAATCTGGATGTTGATCTTGCACCTGCTGTGAAGTGACCCTGCCAGGTCAGGGCTGGGTAAGGAGGTGAGGGCATCCCTTTATCACCTCCTCCCTGATAAAATTGCATCAGCCCTGGACTGGCTGCCCTTCACCTGCCCTGTGGGAGAAATCTGCCCATTCCTGCCTGCTGGCTGGCCTCCCCCAGAAACAAACCTCATGGAAAGAACTGCTGGGATTTTTATGAGACTGCAGCTCTCTCAGCACTGAAGTTGAGAGGAAGCTGAAGTGCAGCTTGCTTGCACTAATTTCCTGCAAAAAAAAAGTTACCACTGGCAAAAAAAATTTCTAAATCTAGGTTCTTACAGGTAGGCTCCAAAATCCCTTCAGACCCATGACCCAGGGCAGCTGTACCCAGTGCTTCTATGGAGAGCAGAACACAATTTGGGGAGCCGTGCTGGCACTGAGCCCTGTAGATCTCCATTATTTCTGTCAGGCTGCCCACAGCTCTGCTGTGCTGGAAATGAAGTTTGCAGCATGGAGAAGAGGCAGATTGAGGCACTTTCCTCCAAGCCAAACACCTTTGAGTGCTGTGGACATAAAATTAGTAATCCTTGGTGGGCTCCCTCACATCCACCCCAGTTTTCTCTCATGGTTCTACAGATGAAAATAACAAATCTGCTCCCTCCAAAAAAATGCTGATTTTTGATGAACCTCTACATATTTACATTTTTTGGGCATGCCAGTGGGTTTGCAGCACAAGCAATCCAGGAGGATGGGTAGCACTGAAATCACTACACATCCACGGCACATTTCACCGTGTATCTTCTTTTCTTCCTCCTCTGGAAATTCAGCTGCTGCCTTCAAAGTTTGTCATGACATTATCCAGGATAAATAGATACAAACAAATGATACTCTGGGGGCAAAATTGGAAAATTTAAAAAAATCCTAACTAGTTTAGGGAAGCAGCTTGGCAAACTATTGAACTTTTTGAACTTTTTGAAGCTTTCCTTGACAGTGTGTGAGTGGCCCAGACAAGCAGAGAGATCCTTTTGGTCCCTGTGTTTCCAGTGTGAAAAAACAGCACTGCTGCTGGTTCCAGGGCACAGTAGGTGGGTGTGCTGGAAAGATGCCTGAAGTCTGGGGAGTGTGAAGTGCATTTAATGGGATTCAGTCCTTTCTCCTCTCTCAAACCTTTTGCATTAATAAAGCAAATCTCTGTCTCAGCCTCCTCACAAGTGAAAGGGCTGGGGAGGGAACAGGGCAAGGAAAGGGAGGAGAAAAGCCAGAAAACTGGGGCAAAGATAAGAGGTCACTCCACCTCCCTGCCTAAGTCCTCTCCAGAAAGTTCTCCAGAATGTCCAAAGGTCCCTGCCATGATTGCTGCTGTAGCTCCTGCTGACTGGCAAAGTCTTTTCTGTACTTTTGCCAAGCCACATTTGAAAACAGAGAGGGGCAGTGTGCCTTTCCCAACATCCCAATCCAGCAGGAACCTGGGGCAAGAAGGGAAATTGCCACTTCTAGGTCTCTATTAACACTTTCCCCCAGCTTGACTGTTTGTGACACCTCCAGGTTTCAGTTATATGTCATGATTATCTACAAAATATTTTAATATCCCAGCCAGGGCTGCATTTGTGGAGTAAATACTACCCATCCTAGGATACACAACTGATGCATGGCACAGCTTTTGGTACAAATTAATTGAACAGCTTTTGTTACAAATTATTTCCATTTGTCTGCCCTCACACTGCAGTGTTTTAAAACAGGTAAAATGGAACTGGATGTGTCTGTGTGTCTGTGTGTCTGTGTGTCTGTGTGTCTGTGTCTGTGTGTCTGTATCTGTGTGTGTGTGTGTACAACCACGGTGTGAAGTGAGGGGTGCTGTGAATAACACAGGATGTGATGGAATTCCTTGAGGATCAGGCCCCCAGTGCTCTGCAAGGGGTTCAACCCCAGAGAGCTCCAAGAGCCTCAATCCAGCAGTGTGGAGGTGGATTGAAGTGGGATTATCTGGAGTGCTGGGGGTGATGGGGTTTTTTGGGGTGCAGGCTGGGCACTGCCTGGCTGCCAGCACTGTCCCCTGGCTGAGGGCAGGCAGGTGGGACAGAGATGGGTGCAATGCTGCTGGGAACTACCTGGAGACAGCTCTATTTACGTCTTAACTGATGGTCAATCATACACACTTTATATGCATCCCCTGGCACACACTTATTCCTTCTGGAAGTGAGTTGAGTCTCCTGAGTAATGGTAAAAAAGGAAGAAAAACTCCAAGAATCTGAGCTGAGCATCTCTCATGCCCGTGTGTAGTAGACTTGTGTGATCAGAGTAGGGTATGTGAGCACATCTGCCTCTCAGAAATGGAGCAGCTTCCCAGAGTGAGAGCCCTTGGGCAGGGACTCGTGGGGAAGGCACCATGTTCTCCCTCCAAGGCTCAGAGCTGCTGGACAGATCCTCTAACACTGATCTGTTGGGGGTAAGATGGACTGAGTTTCAGGTCTCACTAGAGGTGTTACTTTTAATCAGTTCATGCATTTAGAAAGGGCAGAATTCTGTGTAGCAGCCATCAGTGCCTACCTTAGGGCCAGATGAGGAATAAGGGGAAAAAATCTTTTACAGTGAGGGTGGAAAAGCTCTGGAACAGGTTGCCCAGAGAGGTGGTGGATGCCCCATTCCTGGAAACATTCAGGGCCAAGCTGGTGGGGCTCTGAGGAACCTAACCTAAGTGAAGAGGCCCCTACTCATTGCAGGGAGTTGGACTAGATGGCCTTCAAATGTCCAGTTCAATCCAAACTCTTCTATGATTCAATTATTCTGAGATAGGATCTCTGCTTAGGGATCCCCAGCCTCCTCCTGCAAGAATTGACTGAGGAGAGAGCAAACCTGGATCCTGCATTGTTGGAACCCAGGACATCCCTCTGGCTGCCCTGGATGGCTCAAGACCCTGCCAGGGGGCTCAGAGACCTTGGCATGAAGGCAAAGACACCTGTGCCTTTGATTTTAACCCATGGAAACAATTTCCAACTTTATGAGAAGATTTACAAGCCACGAGAGTTTAAGTAGAATGATAGTTTGTCACAGGGTGAAAAAGTAAAACTTTGGGGTTTTAGAATGAGGGTTCAGAAGCCAAGATGGAGAAATTGGGGCATGCCTTGTCCTTCTTTTTTCTTCTTCTTGTCCTCCATCTTCTGGGTGATGGTGGCACTTTTGGATTTGTTTAGAGTAGAGACAGACTGTCTAACATAGGTGACAGGTATTGGAAAATTATTGTAAATAAAGTACACGTAGTTTTTAGTATAAAAAGATAACACCACCCCTAGGGCGGTCAGTGTGCCTCAACCCAACCTGCTGGACAGACCTCAACAGGTCAGAAAAAGAATGTAATAACAGATAACAGAGAATAAACAACCTTGAGAACCAGAGCCAAAGAATCCTAACTCCTTCTTCTGTCTTGGGGTTGGGAAAAAGAGATTTTCTGACACCTTGGGGTCCATCCTCAGCTCCACAGTGCAGCAGCTGCTCCAGGCAATGTGCAAAACTGCTGAAAACATGCAAATGCCCAGTTTTGTTCAGCTTCTTGGAGAAGTCCTTCAAAATGGAGGAGGAAGGTGCTGGATCTGTGGATACCTGCTGGATTCCTGGTAGTTGTGCTGCTGGGAGTCTGAGCTCCTGCTGGCAAGTTTTGAAGGAGACATCTCCAGCTCCAGGACAAATGCAAGTTAACAGCAAAAGGGGAAAACTGTTGTTTCAGCCAAGATGAGAAGATTTAAAATGTGGAAAACACCTATGGGTTTGAGCACAGTACCACAAGGCACAAAACATGGATGAAGGGATCACAGAAGAAATCGTTAAACGGAAAATTGATAATATGGCATGGAACAATCCCATGAATTCCCAATCCCAAGCTCCCCAGTCTTGAGCCTGGTTTAATAATCACAGCTTAACTGCAAAATAAGAGAAGGGCTTTTTCTCTGCACTGTGGGTTGTTCCATAGGACCTGGGAAATCACTTCTGTTATATTTTCAAGACTATTAAGTCTATAAAAAGTTTTAAAATGTTTTATCAAGGAGGAAGGATTTGTGAAGAGTACTTATTTTAAGGAAAAAGCTTAGTATAGCTAAAAACTTGGGAACTAAGTTCAGACACTTTCAGACTTTTCTCCTTGCTAAAAATGACATCCTCCAGCTTGGGTCACAGCTTGAGAACTGGATCCAACACCTGCAACTGGTTGTAGTTGTTTTTCTCTTTTTTAAACTCATTGTTTTTCAATATGCTGGTGGATTCTCACCTAGAGGCATAACTTTATTGTGATGAACCAAATACATTCAAAATCATATGTAATAAACCAGTACATAAAAATGCTGTCTCAATGTTTGCACTGCTTGTTGTGGTGTTATTTGGCATTCTGATGGATCTGGTCTGCAGTTGTATCTCTTTCAGTTCCATTTATTTATTTAAGTATTGGTTTTAAACATTCTAAATACACAATCATGAGATTTACTCTCTCAGTTAGAAGCAAAGATCATTTCACAGGACCAAGGTGGAGTTATTCTGCTATTTGTGAGAATGCCAGTCAGAAACCTCATACAATATTTTTTATAGAATGTGTATTTTCTTGACAAAAAGTTATTTCACAATTCTGTAAAATCTCCAAGGTAAGAGTCAAAGCAAACCTATTTCCAAGCAATGAGGAAAAAAATAAGTGAAGTGATCAAAAGAAGGTTGAAATATCCATAAACTCACATCTCTCCTGGAGTGGGTGCTTTAGCTGGCATACCAAGTGCCACAGAGCTTTTGATGAAAGCCTGAGATATGCCTGTGTGACTGCTAACAAATTAAAACGTGCAAAAACATGTTTTCAACAAAACTTTCAAGGGAAAGTTTTACCTTTAATTGAAACCATCAAAAGAGGGAAACTGTGACCCTGGCCATGCAGATGGAGGGCTGGGGCCAGGACAATCAGCCTGCTGGATACACTTCCCTGCGCTGTGGGTCCAGTCACCCTTTGCCTCAGGACAGAGAGAGACAAAAGCCCTTGCAGAGATGCCAGGGTGGTGGATCATGTCCCAGAGCCCTCTGGAGAAGTTTGGCATCCTCCTGGCTGCAGGAGTTACCCTGGATGGGCCACCAGCTAGCTGAATGGGAGGTAAATCTCTTTGAGGATCTTTTTGCAAGAGGGAAGCCGTTCCTTTTAAAAAATGCCTTTTAAAGAAAGCCACCTGGTGCCCTTTTCTCTCCTTCCCTGGGGAAGCTGGATGGGCTCAGGGACATTTCCCATGGGCAAGTCCTCTATGAGAGATGAGCCCTGCTCAGGTGTCCCCAGCCCTCTGCATGGGGCTGTGCAACTGCAGAGGATTGTCACCTTCTGTCCTGGTTTAGGGCAATTTTTGGACAGAACCTCCAAAGGGGGCCCCTCCAGAAAGCAAACCCACACAGTCCCTCCCTCCAACCGGTTTGGGAAGGATTCCTCAGAGAGAAGTAGTAGAAAGAACCTGTTTATTTAACAGGCACAGCACCTCCCAGCACACAAAATGAACAGTACAGGATGACACCACTCTGTCACTCCTCTGACAAAGATGACAAATTCAGAAAGTCTCTCTTGGGGGTGGTCACTCTGTTCTCAGTCCCTCCGGCGCTGGGGCAGCTGCTGCCCAGAGTAGGCCCCGCTGGGCCACAGGGTGCAAACTCTCGGTGCTCCCAGGGCCCAGCCCGGAGCAGGTTCAAGTTGGTCCAAAAAAGGGAAAGGAGAAACAGTCCAGGAAGAAATTTGGACTTAGTTTAGCTAAACTAACTAATGAGCAGAAGCAAGATCAAGCAGAAGCAAAGCAGAAGCAAGAGCAAGAGCAAAGCAAAAAGCAAAAGCAGCACCATGTACTGCCTCCTCTCTGTGTCCCGCCAGCCATGGGGGAGTGGCTGATAAGAAGCCCAAACAAAACTTCCACTCTTCAGAGTCAGTCTTGGAGGCACAGAACATAATATCCAGCATAAATAGAACACATGAATTGGGATACAAGCCTCATGTCACCCTAGGACACCTTCCCACTGGGGTTACAGGATGGAAGCATTTAAACTCCTGCCCCCTGCAGTGGCAGCTTTTTGGGGAAATACCAGTGTGGATAACAGGTTGCTACTGGTACATGAAAGCTGGAGCTGGGGTGGGGAGAACTGTGCAGGAATTTTCCAGAAAGACTGGAAAATGTGTGTGCTGCTGATGACTTTTATTCATTAGCTGGATTTTTAATCAACTTCAGTTTAACCAGATTAACAGTGATTTCAAATCCACTGAGAAAGGAGGGGGAAAAACTCAACAAAAAACCAGGGAAGCAACAGCCTTTATTGCATATTGATAAAAAATAAAGCTTTGCTTCTCACCTAAAATTAAGTGCTGTTACAAATAGTGAAATTCAGGTGTGAAGTGTTTCAGATTTTGGACAAAGGCTTCTGCTGAAGTCAGCAATGTAGGGAAGCACAGGAGTGCAACAGCAATTCCCCCACACCTGCAGTAGCCCTGGCAGGTAAGGAAGGGGAAAGTTCTGTGCCCTGGATAAGAGGGATGGCACTCAGAACAAGTGGCTTTTATTCTCCCTTCTCTGTTTAATGTGCTCCTTACTCCTGGACCATATCAGCAAACTTCCTTCTTTACTCTTCAATCAATGTGCTGAACTCCATGGAGTGTTGTGATACTTAAAGCAGCTGGACAAAGTGGCTGAAATATGTTATCTACCTGAAAAGTGCTCAGGTTTTTTCTAAGATAATAAAAGTGACTGGGAAAACTGGGCTCCCCGAGCACTGGGAAATGATGACAAAATTAATGAGGGCCATATGGAGATCCAAATAGGAGCAAACCTCACTTTATTACCATTGGGAGTACAGATATGAAGTTTCTGAGAGGGTGGGCTGTGGGTGTTTCTAGAGATTTTCAGTATAAATAAATGCTTTTGTGGTGAAACAAAAAATTCTGTGGGAAAGCAAAAATAAATTTCCATACCTCTGTTGAGTATGAAGAAGGCTGAAGTGTGCTCCTGTGCAGAAGGCAAGCAGAAACCTGAGCACTGTTTAGGTCAGGCTGTAAATCCACTGAAGCCAGGGGTTATTCACAGGCATTACAGGGCTAACACCACATCCTGTTGTAAAACTGAACTTTAGCTTTTACTCATTTCTCAGCAACTGTTCTGGATACTGGCCATTTCTCAATATCCTCTGAAGTATTTTGTCTTGGAATAGAAATCTGGAGATCATTTCCATGTATCTAAATATTTATCCTGAGACTTTTCAATTATTAATGTGCATTTAATCCCCTACCTATGCGACTGAACATGAAAATGCAAATATCTTAGTGACTAATTATAGCCTTGAAATCTGGTTCCTTTTTTCCTTTTTTGGTCCCCTAACTATTTTAGTTTAACTTTCCAAAGCAAAGCTCTGTTATCCTGGCATTCCCTGCCATCCCTTCCAGCTGGAGGAATGCTCAGGCCCTTGGATGTGCACTGACCAAGTGCACAAACCCCCAGTGTAAAATTCCTGCTGTGGATGAGTCACTGGGCAGGGATCTCAGCAGTGTTTGCTTTCCCTACCCTGCACGATAAGGGGTGATGTGTTCTGCAGATCCTGAGGCCTCTAATGCAATTTAAAGCTGTTCATAACAAAGAACAGAGAATAATATCAAATTTCATTTTGGTACAGTAAAGGGAGAAGGTGCCATCTGTTCCTTATGCTGCTGTTAATGAATATGCAGAGGAGAGGACCCAGACAAGGAGCAGCAGCAAGAGCAGTCCCCAAAGGGATTTCATTGCAGCACAGCATCCAGGTATGGACACATCCCTGGTCTGGACCCCCAGGAAGGGGACTCACTGCCAGGCAGAGCCTGAGCTGGGACCTGCAATGAGCAGAAACGGCTTTCAACTGGGAAATTATGGATGAGGAACCCATTTCTGCAGCCAGAGCTTCCCAGCAGGAACTAAAATGCTACAAACTTGGAGAGTGGCTGGAAAAGGCTCAGCCAAGGCCAAGGGCTACACACAAGCACTTGGGGCCAGGAAAAGAGCTCTTCTTCTCCTTGTGATAAACATCATGTTCCTGATGATTTGCAGTTAACTCAGCTGGGAAAATGCATGGCAAAACTGGGATGTTATGTCAGCAGCAAACATGGGACACATACCCACCTCTTTTTGCATGTGCAGGCAAGGGAAGAATGGTTGGCAGGGGTTTTCCCGCTGCTGAAATGCCTTCAGGATTTTAGGAGCAAAGTCTTTTGTAAGACTGTGTTATAATGAAGGTTTGGACTGAGACCTTCTGGGAGAGATTAAAGGAAGGCACAGAATTACTGCATGCTAAAGACTGAAAGCTTGTCAGAAAGAGAGGTAATTCATGGAGGGAGGAGGACAGTGCCTTGACAGAAGGGACAAAGTAAAAAATCAAGATGCTGCAGGTAAGGGATTGACACGAGGGGTCATAGGAAGTTCAAAGTCAGATTCACAGAAATTGGCATGTGAAGAGGCACAGCCTGTGACAGCCAGCATAAACCAACCCCTGTTTTGTTTATGATTGGTAAAGGTGTTGCAAAAATCCAATGCATTGCATTGCTGTGCAGGAGAATTGGCAAGAACTTGTGGGCTATGTATAACCTGGGCAGAGAGAAAGGGAAATATGCTCCTACCCCAAACAAATTCTGCAGAGAAACAAAACCAGTGCAGGCTGGCAGGAGTGAACCATGTAAAACAGAGGAATAACTGTGGATCCCAAGCTGGACACATGCCAGAGCAGTGCAGACAAACTGTGGTGGGTGAAAAGTTTCAGTTTCCAGGCACTGCAGGCAAAAATGCTCCTTGAGTGACAATGCTGTTGGTCTCTGTTCCCACCAGCAGGATGCCTTTATGCTGAGCCAGAGCAAGGCAGGAGGGATCAGAGGGATCTCCTCCAGGGGATGCGAGTGCTCTAAACCCAAAAAAGAGATAACTCATGCAACAGGGCTTTGTGGGGTCTCCTGGCACACAGTGCTGACCAAGAGAAGCTCAGAATGTGAAGCAGAGTCCTTGATTCTGGGTATTTTCTGAAGCACAGGGTATCACCCTTTTCCCTCTGCATATCAGACCTGGAGCTATAACCCCTATTTGCCCTATAACCCTTTTCTCTCTGCATATCAAACCTGGAGCTCTTGCTTCAGGAATAAACTAGTCTCTCAGAATCACTGGGCAACATCTTGTGCTGTAATTAAACCTCCAAATAAAATGGAAGAGGGTAACCTCTGAGCAGCCCACTGCCATCCCTCTCACTGACAAACATTTTCTTTCCCCCCAGCAATGCTGGGGTGTGTTTGTGGCAGCACCTTCTGCCCCTCACACCAGCCCTTCCCTCTCTGCCTTCCAAGCAGCTGAATTGTTCTCACTGGTCAGACATGAGCAGCTTCCCTTGAACAGAGACTGGTTTTTCATCAATACCATGATCAGAGACTGTTTTTTCATCAATACCAGCTTCCCAGAGATTTTATGTTTTTTCCCCCAGACTGTTTGTTTACTAAAATGCTTACTCTAAAAATGCATGTCTCCTTAATTTATTGGTCCACTAGAGAAAACTGCATCATGTCTGAAATGCTTTAATGAGGATCCAAGGCAAGGGATTATCAAATAAATTATAATTACAGTGTCAGAGAGGCATTCCCAGATTTCCTACCCTCCTCAGATGTCAGTGCACTGCAATAACCAAGCAGGAGCAGGGAGCTGGTGTTGAAAGCCCATGTGAAGCTTCTGGTGGCCACAACCTGCAGCACCTTCCCTGTCCTGCTGCACACACAGAGGGCTCCTCAGCACCACAGCTCTCCCAGCCCTGCTGGTGACTGAGTCAGAGCACCAGGGCACTCAACAGAAAGAGTTTTTAATTGGTTTTTGCTCACATGGGTTACTGTCACTACAGGACACAAAATAACACGACACACACACACTGCTGTTCTCAAGGTAAAAAAGGGGAAGTTTATTTTCTGACTCCAACATTTATAGATTTCCAAAAGTGACAGTGGACTGGAGGGTGAAAGTGCCACCTCTCCAATGACACTGGACAAACCAACAGTCCATCAAATTTCTCCTCCTCCACGAAAGAATGAAAAACAATGAGTTATTTACAGAAAGTGTGTGAGAAAGTTCCTTACAAGAATGTAAACATCAGAAGGCTTAGAAAATCTTAAAAATCAGGGCAACAGGTTACCAGCCCATGTTGGTGGAAGATGAAAAGCTGATGGGCTCTGGACACTGGGGGCTCAGTGTTCCCTTGAGCCAATGGAGAAAGGAGCCAGGTCATGGTTGGAAGGGGGGTCTGAAGTTGGATATGCAGCCTGCAGGGGCACAGGAGGGTTTTAAGGCAAGGGTCCCACAGCCCTGGGCAGGATGTGCTCCTGCATGGGGAATTCTGCATGCAAAGGGAAGGGTTTCCACTGGTGCTTCAGCATACAGGAAAACCTCTGCTTTCCTCTCTGTTCCTCTGTTGCCAAGGTCACAGTCTTCACAGGAATCATGTGTTTCAGAGCTTTGTTAGGACCAAAAACCTCTTTTACACAAGGCTTTACCCACAGACTTCTCTGTGGCATATTCTACAGCTCCAAATGGCAAAATCTGTACACTACATACCTCAAAAATTAACACCAGACATGATGGGTGGATCCATAACTGCAGGTTTGTCCTCATGTCCTGAGAAAACCCTTCTGCTCTGAGTTTTGCCCTTGTGCCCCACTGAGCACAGGGATTATCCCAGCAGGAATCAGGGGGGAGGCCCTCAGGCTGAGGTGCAATGGAGGCAACTCAAAAAGTCCCTCAGGTTTCTCTCAGGGGGGAAGAAGATTGCAAAATATGTGTTGAGAGCTTGAGGAGAAGGCTTCTCTGAGGATTCCCAACAAAGCTGTTCCCAGAGACTGAGCTGGGACCCAGCTGTACATTGCAGGTGGAGAAGAGGATCCTTCCACCATGGCTCACTCCAGCAGCACATCCTCACACAGCCCAGCTGTTCCTGTGCCCGTGCAGGACTAAGGGGCTCCCAGGCACCAGCTACCTCAACCTCCACCTCACCCAATTTCAGCCCTCCTGAGCTTTCTGGGTGGTAAGGTCTCCAGTGAAGTTCCTCCATAAATCATCTCTTTGCCTTTGCCTTGCACTGAGAATCCAGCAGCTAATTAATATTTATAATATAGATGGTACTACACAGTGTATCAAAATATGAATATTATTTTATACCAACTCTAATGCTGCAAGTGGTGTCAGCTCTTTCACCTGGCATTGTGTGCTGCTGGTGAGGAACAACACTGGGGTTTAACCTACATGGTTAAAACCCCTGTGGAATAGGGCTGATTTACATTGTGCTTCATGGGGTGCTTTTTTAAAAAGGATTTAGCCCTTCTCAAGGGTTTCTCTTGTTGAAAATGTTTGTGGGAATGGCAGAGGCAGAGCCCACAGCACTGGCAGTGACCAGAACCCATCTCAATTATTTACTTCAGAAATCCATGTCTAAGGTATTGTGTTGGTCCAAACACAAGAGAAGGCATGGTCTCTGCCTCCTGCTCCTCGGGCACCCTGAACCATCACAGTGTGATTAGGACACTCAGCATCACAGGATGGGAGCTAAATGCTAAGACAGTCAATGGGATTGCTAATGAGGACCTAAAGATGACATGGTGAATGATAGCTGATCACTAATTGCTTTTTCCCTGTAGTGACTTAGCAATTAGAAATGGAAGAAGAAAATCAGGGTGAAATTTGAGAGCTGTGCTGTTTGGAGTACCTGCTTTTGTTTATTTTTAACCCTGTCTTTTGTCCCCCCTAATCCCTTCTGGGATGGCTGTGCTCCTCGCTCTGCGGAGCGCTGCATTACATTTGCAATGCCCTGTCACTCGCATCATGTCTGCAAGCTGTCTTCCTCAGGCATGAGCTTATTTAGACAAGTTGTCAGGCTGAATGGGAAAAATCTTAAATCAATGTATTTCAGCATGCAATCATATATAGGCTAATTTATCTGCTGGCCTGTACAGCCTGCCAGGTTAAAATGAGGTCTCTCAGGCATGATGCCTCTGAAAGTCTCCTGATTAACAGAGCCATTTTTATTGGGAGGGCGACAACGAGATTGTTTTATGGTAATTGTTAGCATTTGGACCTGTGTATATGCAAATGGGGGAGATTAAAGTAGAGAAAAATATAAAGATGATGAATATGCAGCACGTAGCCAAGATGGCAGAGGGACAGAAATATTTTCCACGTTATGTGGCTGGGGTGGTGAAGGGCTGGCTGCTGTTCCAGGCACAGGGACATCCCCAGCCTACAGGGGCAGCCAACAGGACAGGCTGCAGGGGACAGGACTGTCCCCACTCTCAGTCCCACCCCTGACACTGATCAAGGGGGCTGCCTCTCCTCCCAGTCAAAGGGCTTTGGGGATGGAAAATAGATAAATGGACCAAAAAAGATGAAGCAGTAGCATAAGTCACCTCAATGCAAGACTTCTTGAGGTAGACCCACTACTCCTAAGGGTACAAACCCTTTTGTGGTAGGTTTAAACATATTTCAACTGTTCTATTGCTGGCTTTCCTGCTCATTACTTCCTATCACTTTTATTTCTCTTGCCTGTTTTTAAGTGAAGCTTGGATGTGTGAAATACATTGTCTCTACAGGCATGGACCTTTCTAACCCTCACTGGCACAAAACCACACAGCAAGACTAGCCCAACAGTAAATCTAATCCCTCACCTGGGAAGAGCTACCTCTACAAATAAAGAGTGTTCCAGTGTCTATCCCTCAGCTCTGCTGCCCCTGAAATGAAAAGTAAAACCCCTGTGGGGAAGGTCTGGGCCCTCAGTGCCAGACTTTCTTCAGGAAACCAGCAGCAGGTCAGGGGTGTGCAGATGCTCACTGAGCCTGGATCTGCCCACTAAAAGCTGGACTGAGCTCAGCTCACTTTAGATAAATCACAGAGCATGAGATCATACCCTTTTTTTCCCCTCTTTTTTATATTACGTTATTGAGGCTTGTGGCAAGGGGAGCAGGACAGCAAATTCTGTCTCCATTAAAAATATGTCAGGCTGTGTCCATTTGGTAATATATTTTAGTACCCATGTGGGAGAGCACCTCTGGCTGTTCCCTGAAGTTACAGCTGCACAGCCTGAGACACTGCAGCCTCCTTTTTTCTCCATCTGCTGGAAATTAGAAGATCAGTGGAGCCCTCCATTCTCCTTCCTGTGCCGCCATCCTCAGCTGTGTAGTTTTGCCTTGCAAGGCTTAGCCACTTGTTCTCTCTGCATCTCTCAGCTGCAGGTGGCTGCTATTTGCCTGTTCCATCTTTTCCAGGAGTGCTGCTGGAGCATGAACTGACTGTCCCTTGCCCAAAGTCCCCAGAGAAGGGTAATGGCCAGCAGAAATCAGTGCACAGCAAGGGTCATGCCCAAGCTCACAATGCATTGGTGAATGGGACTGCTCCTCACTTCTGCAGAGGAACACAAGAGATTTTACAAGTTTGCTGACATTTGTGCCCGAGCAGATCAGGCACACAGGGCTCCAGTGTCAGAGATGCTCTGTTTTCTCTCGGGTACCTGTTTCCAATTCCCCGATTTCTGGGACTGGCGGAACCCTCCCAGGGGGCTCCCCTGTCAGGGAGACCCTCCTGGAGTGGTCTTGTGTCAGGAAAGAGAGACACACTGGATTTTTTCACTCTTCAGGTTCTTGTTTATTGTCATCTTATCTAAAGTTTTGCACGCTGTCCACACCAGGCTCAGCGCGCTGGAAAAGCACCAAAAAAATGGCAACAGTCTATTGTTACGAGGGCTTTTAAGACTAAACTATCCAATTAAGAACTGACACCTAGACTATTTTCCCTTTTAACCCAATAACTGATCCCAAAGAGCTGCAATGCGGACTTTTCCACCCAATTACAAAATGCCACCCAAACCCATGAAGAAGGAAGAAGAAGAAACCCAGGAGGACACCCTGTGCCCTCCATCTTGCTTCCATCCACAACATACTAAAAATCCCAAAACCTCAATTTCTCACCAAGTGATACACCTACACTGCTCTCTATAATCTATTTCACACTTTTGCGGATTCCAGTCTATCTTGAAGTCTGGGAAACTTTCTCCATGAATGAGGGTCAAAGTCAGTGCACCCCTGGGGGTCAGGGCACCCCAGAGCAGACAGAGAAATATTCCTGGTGCTCTGGGTTTCCACAGTCTTGCACCCAGCATTGCTCAGGATTCTGGTGCTGTCCTCGAGGCCAGGAGGGCACATGGGAAGGTTGCACTGGTTTTAGCTGGGACAGAGCTGATTTTCCTTACAGTACCTTCCATGGGGTTATGTTTTGGGTTTGTGCTTCAGTGTTGATAACTCCTGTATGTTTTAGTCATTGACTTACAGAGAGTTAGGGCCTTTTCTGCCCCTCAGGAGGCTGGGAGTGCATAAGGAGTTGAGAAGGGACACAGGTGGCACCAGCTGGCACAGGGATATCCCACAGCACAGGGCACCATGATCAGCATACAGAGCTGGGAAAAGAAGGAAGCAGAGACACTCAGAGCAGTGGTGTTTGTCTTCCTAAATCATCATTACACATGATGGAATCCTGCTGTCCTGGAGATGGCTGAGCACCTGCCTGACCATGGGAAGCAGCCAATGAATTCGTTGTTTCTTTGTGTGAGTGCTGCTTTGGCTTTACCTGCTAAACTGTCTTTATCTCAACCTATGAATTTTTCTCACCTTAACTCTTCTGAGTCTCCTCCCCACCCATCCCACCTGGGGAGAGTGATCAAGAGGCTGTGTGGGCATAGCTACCACCTGGGGTTAAATCATAACATGCACATTTTCCTTAAAAGCCCGATTTCCTTAGCTGTCCAAGAAGAGAGCCAGTGCCTACAATAGCAGGGATTTGTCATGACTGGGAAAAAATGAATACATTGAAGACACGTTTCTCTCTGCTTTGCTGTCCTGTTTCATTCCTCTTTTCCTGTGTTTATGAATGCAACCAAAACCTGGCCTTGAAAACCAAATACACCAAAGTAAAACATCCTGGCTTGGATCAGCAATTGTGTAACCAGCGGGACCAGAGCAGTGACCCCCACTCTGTACTGGGCACTGGTGAGGCCACACCTCCAATCCTGGGCTCAGTTTTGGGCCCCTCACTACAAGAAGGACATTGAGGGGCTGGAGTGTGCCCAGAGAAGGGCAATGGAGCTGAGGAAGGGTCTGGAACACAAGCCTGGTGAGGAGAAGCTGGGGGTGTTTAGCCTGGAGAAAAGGAGGCTCAGGGGACCTTACTGCTCTCCCTGAGGTGTAGCCAGGTGAGGGCTGAGCTCTTCTCCCAAGTTACAAGTGATAGAACAAGAGGAAATGGCCTCAAATTGTGCCAGGGAATGTTTCAACTGGGTATTAGGAAAGATTTCTTCATGGAAATGTTACCAGGTACTGGAACAGGCTGTCCAGGGGAGTGGCTGAGTCCCCACCCCTGGAGGTATTTAACAGATGTGTAGATGTGGCACTCAGGGACCCAGTTTTGTGATGGATAATGGCTGGGCTCAGTGATCTTAGAGGTCTTTTCCAACACAAATTATTCTATATTCTATAATTCTGTATTTACCGGTATTTCCTTATGAGCCTCTGTTGTTCCAATCTCTCCACCATAACAGAGAGATTGTTTGGTTTGGTGCTCTGTTCAGCCACTGTGAGGGTCATGGACCCAACCAGGGACCTGATGGAGGATATTCCCTTACCCCTCCCATCCCTCACACTCCAGCTGGCAGAAGAGAGACTGAACATTTCAAAGCATCTCCACTAAGTGGGAAGGGTAATAGAAGTGTTTTGTCATTGAGGGCTACCTCTGATTCTCTTCCATTCACCACCACACAGCCTTTCCTTGCAGGCTCACCCCAGATCAGCTGGGATGTGCAGTTTCAACACTTCTCCTGCTTTCAATAGTATTTTCCCCAGGAAGTTCATCCTGATAAAGCCACAGGCCTGTTCCAGCAAGCTCTCCTCTTTGAGGAGCATTGGCCAAGCACTGTGCATAAGGAACTTTCACTCATGAGTTACACAGACTCTGAGGATGTGTCTCAGAGCTGTCCCTTCCTGTGTCACATCTGTGCCAGGGATGAGGCAGCAGTCAGGCTCAGCTCTGTCCCAGCAAGGAGCTTGCTGCAGCTCACAGTCCAGACAGGCTTGATTTTTTTAAAGCTGAAAGTCAAATTGCCAGAACAAAATCCTACTATTTCAACAGGAAAATCTGTCCAGCTGGAGCTGGGTTGCAGAAGAGGATGGATATCTCATTTTGTGTAAGACACCAGCAAGTAATCTGATGCTTTTCTATGACTAACACAATGGGTCATATTTGAATGGTCGATGGAGAGATGAGAGGGTTTATATTCCATTACCAAATCCCTGAGCCATCTGGTTCCTAATGACTTCTTTCAAAACAAAGGGAATACAGCTTCTAAATTGTGCAATGCAAACTGACATCCTCTCTTAGACAGAAGATGCCCATTGCTTCACATCAGCAAACAAGATCAATGCCTCCATCAATTACAGTTTCAGGTATTTCTGGCCATGCACCTAATGGCAAATATATCCTTCTCACTGCTCAAGCTGGTTTAGTCTATCACTGGGTGCCACAGGATGGAAAGTAGAGGGCAGTGGCTGTTGCCACATTGAGTGTTTGTTTCCATTGGGGTGGGGGAGGTTTGATGGCACAAAGATGGGGAAAAGCCCAGCAGGAGAGTGGGGCTTGGCAGGCACTGTGGGCTGTGCCACCCATCCCAGATGTGATGACACAGTGCTGGGGTGAGTAACACACAGGGGGATGTGTCTTTGTCCCCATCCCTGTGCCCTGGGGTGGCAGCTGCTAGCTGGGCTCTGCCACCAGAGCCAGGTGCTTCCTCCTGACCCACATGAGCTGGAGCTGTAGGAGAGGAACAAGAGCCTTGCCCATGTCACATCCTTTTTCTGTGACTGTGCTTTGACACCAGGAGCATGTGCAGTGTGGGCTTTGCTCATGGCCTGGCTTCTGCCACAGCTTCGGGGAGGATTCCTCAGAAATGCTCCTGAGCTCACAGAGGTTCACCTGCTCAAGGAGACATGCCCCATGCCAGCCTAAATCCTGAGCTGGGGGAAATGCAAAGAGCAGACAGAAAATCCTGAAGAAATGAAGTGTTTTTAAGTAGGAGCTGCCACCTTTGCTTCCTGAGGCCAAGCCACCAGCACAGCCATGAGATGCCATCACAGCCTGGGTAGATCAGCCAGGCTGGTGCCTTTTAAATTACAGGTCTGACACAGAATCCACGGCAGTGACAGCCACAGGGGCTCTCAGCAGCCAGGACAAGTCTGTGGTCATCACAGCCCACGCCACACTCACCAAACTGGCAACATTGCCTGAGCTGGTTTGCTTAAGTGATAGCTCAGTAATGTTTATTATTTGTTTTCACAGTGCAAATCTGCCCCAGGGAAACCCAGGCCAGAAATTTTTCTATCCACACTTTCACTGTTGAGAAGCATTCAGTGACGTGGGTGGGTGTGCTTGCTGTCAACAAAGGCCCTGAGCCCCCTCCCCACACTGCAGCCTCGGCTCCAGGTGCTCCTGGGCCACAGCAAGATGTGTGCAGAGCTGCTGCCATGTCCTGCCTATGTGCCCTTGTCATTTGAATTAAACCCATTCACAAATGAAAGGCCACAAAATGCATATATATTTATTATTCTGTATTTATGGCTTGTATAGTTTAGCCAAGAACATCACAGCACTGTTTGTGTGATGCTATCAGGGATTACATATCCAGTAAGTACAGAGTATTACCAGCATACTCCAGCCCCATTATGTATAATTATGGATGTTTATGGACAGCCCATCACAGGCCAGCATGGCTCTTGGTTACATCTGTGACACGCTGCTTGTTGCGTCACGCTCACAAATCTGCTGCTGCCTCTAATTAAGGACATTTATGGATGTGTGCTGTGCTCAGTGCACACCATCCTGCTTGCACCATCAATCAGAGCCATCCTGTTGATAGGGCAGCTGATGTTTATTTGCTTAATGTCTTCTGATTCTTTAAACATCTGTCTTTTAAGTGGTGGGTGCCTTACAGTGGATTCATCCTGTAGTTAGACCTGACTTACACAACTCAATAATTTGGTGAAATCCTGGTTTCCCCACAGGCTGCTGGCAGTTCCATAGGGCCCAGGGTTTTACCACCTGTGACTGGGTTACATATCAGCTCATTTAGGAAGAGCATTGACTTTGTTGGGGTTTGTGCAGGTTGCTGCAGACCTGCACTCAGCTCTCAAGTTAAAGGCTGCATGAGGGTCTGCAACACCACCCAAAATCTGGGCTGTCAGCTGCAGCTCCTCTCCATTTCTTGCTCAAGGGCAAGAATTCTTGGATCTGCAAGAAGCATTGGTCTGCTCTGCTCCTTTGGTGCTTTTCCTAATGTCTATTGAATTGCTCCTCCCTTTGTACTGTATAATTTAGGCCTGGTTGAGTACAGAGTATTTTATTTATTTATGTATTCAAATTTTTAAAATGTATTTCTAGGCATCTTAGCAGTACACTGGGTGCCTACCACATAAATTAAAAATAACAGCATAAACTTAGACAAAGGACCTTCTATAAATAATTCCTCCTCAGCTTACACCCTCAGCAATAGCCTTAGCCTGGAACAGGGAAATAGATGGGCTTTACAGCCTGTTGGGAAGGTTAATAAATCTGGGCACTGATGGACCAAAGGGGAAAATGAGTTTCAAAATTGAAGCCGACCCTCTCCATCCCCTTTGTGGAGACTCCTTGCCTTGAACTCTTCACCTCTCCTGGTCCTTAGTGGGAGATCAGATCCAGCTGGACAACTTAGAGTTAGAAACAGAACTGTCAGGGACATCTCACACTGCTATGATGCAAATTAGCTGACCACATTCTGATCACACAAAAAAGTTATTTTTAAATAACTTTTGTCCACAGCTGCAAAAATTATTTAATTTAGCACTACATTTATGTATCCAGTCTAAGCCACACTGGATATAGGTGGATAACCAGAAGATGTCCATTCACCCTTTCCTAAAGATCAGGCACCTTTTATAGATGTCAGATTGAGCACCGAAATCACTGCTTAGATCTGAAAAGGTAAATCTGTGTGTGTAAGTGTACAGGGGAAAACATCCTCTTTAGAAGTAATTTGCTGAAAGCAGTTTTCACATTCTGATTCTGCCTATGGCAATTTATGAAACACAAATGAGATATTGTACCAGTAGTGATGCTGAAATAAATCACTCTAAGAACAGAACTGAAAATTTTATTTCATTACTAAAGTAAATATAAAAGTCCTTTAGCACAGTTTCAAATTAGATTGGGGTTTGGTCAAGCTTGTTATAAATCCAATGATTGTAAAGCAAATGGCTGGAGATGGCTCTCAGTAGAGCAGCATTGCAAACACAGCTAATGGGATGCTGTGAGGTGCAGAGCAATAAACAGGGAGAAGCCAAGGTGTGGATTCTGTGCCTGCACTGCCAGAACCAAAGGCAGTGATGCAGCATGCTGTCAGAATTCAAGGGCAGCCCCAACGATGGTGAGAAACAACAAGGAGGACTCTATGGATATCAGAAGGCTAATTAATTACTTTATTATACTGTATAATTCTATATTATATTGCACTATATTATATTACATCTAAGCTGAATCTCCACAAGCACCCAACTCAACTGAACTGCCCAGAATCTCTGAATGTGAGCTGACAGTCCCCACACACACACACCTGGCCCTGACAGGCCAAGGAAACAAAGCACCACCACTCTGGGTGAACAATCTCCATATTGCATTCTACTTTGGCACAACACAGGCACAGCAAATGAGATAAGAATTGTTTTGATTATTCTTTTCTCTGCTTGTCTTACTGCTTCTCTCAGGTTCAGAGAATGTGAATCCCACAGCATGCTGGGGCCAGGTCTGCTGTGCAATTCCTAAAAGGATGCTGGGAAGATAAACAGGGGGACAGAATATACCCCCAAAATTGTCTCACAGTCTGGACAAAATGCCTTCCTCTGAGAATGTGGAGGGGAGAGGCAGCTGAGCTCAGCCCAGGGTCCTACAGCCTAGCTGTGAATGAGGCTAGAAGACCATCCAGAAGGGCACAGCACAGGAGAGAAACACCTGCAGGAGGTGGCGTCCTCTCTAATGGCAAAGGCACAAGGTGGTGGCTCTACCTCCTTGAGAGCAGGGGTGACCCTCAGCTCAAGGTACCCCCACTGGCAGTCCCATCCCCTGTAGGAGGCTGAATGGCTGCTAGGATAGTCCAGGGCAAGGAAGCAAAAAGGGCCTTTGCATAATATCCACAGATGTTTTATTCAGCCATGTGGTGAGATGGTCAGGTCCCAGCACCCACACACAGAGGGGCTCAGTTTCTGTCTGCCAAGGGGCCTGGGGCTGACCCTGGTCTAGTGACAGTACAAAGGGAATAGGGAGGTGTGGCTCAGGGACATAGGAACAGGGGAAGGAGCCAATGGGGTCTAACAGCTTTTTGAGGGAAGCTTCTTGTGTCTCCCAAAACCAGGGAATGCCCCTCCAGGGTGCCCACAGTCCCCAGGGATCACTGATCATACAGAGGCAGGGAGCTGCTCTGGTACCACAGGTCCTTCCTAAGGACCGAAAGTGTATGATAGCATCAACCAGCTGCTGGAGGCAGATGTTCACACCAAAAACACCTTGCAAAATGGGGCAAGGAAGTCACAACTGGCTGTGGGTGGAAGCTGAGTAAACTTCATCTGGGGAGGACTTTGGGAGGGGCTTGACAAACCACTGTTTGTCCAACTTACATGCCTGACATCCTCTTCTTGGTCTCAGCTTTCAGAACAGCCCTCAAGGAGTGATGAGGAACCATCTCACCACTACTGCAGCCAGAGCCCCTCAGAGGGCTGGGTGTCCTGCAGCCTTTCTCCCATGGGAGACAGCCCCATGCTGGCAGTCAGTCGTCAGCTTTGTCTCACCTCTGATTTCTCACCAGGACCAGGTGCTGGCTCACTGTTGAGAAAGCTGGTGACACTCAAGCCCACAGCAACTACCCTTGTGTTAGGGAAGATGAAACAGGAAAGCTTTATAAATATGATTGTCTGGCAAAAGATTTTGAGAATATGGAAACTATAAGTAAGATTGAAATGAAAGCAAGCTTTGAGATACTTTAGTTACTGAACAATGGGAAAAAAATGGTGTAGCTGGCTGAAGGTAATCTTTTGATGAAACAATATTCTCTGCTTGCAGACAAGTTTAAGAGTCAGAGTAGGCTCTACTAGCTTGGCAGAAGGGGTCCAAAGAGTAGTTTTTAGGGTTTAAAATGTAACACAGCATGGTAATGCAATGATTCTTATAGGCTGTATGTAAATGCTATAGGATTTGTATCTTGTAGTAGATTAGTTAGTGAGAATTAAAATATCAACACAGAAAAAGATTTATTGTATTGTAACGAGAACCTCACTCTCTTACGCTCTCTCTTACCCTCTTACTCTCTTACCCTCTCATCCTCTCTCCCCCTCTCTTCTTTTGGGCCTGCTCTGAGCTGTGGCTGGCAGCTCCCAGCAGGGCCCTGCACCCAGGCCCTTTGCAATAAACCCCAATTCCATGACCTGGCTTCAGAGATCTCTGGTCTCCGTCCATCCCAACCGTCCTACCCCCCGACGCTCTGACACTCTTGAAGGTACAGCCCATCCTTTACCTCCGTGGGGCTTTGGTGGGCTCCTGGTGGAAACCCCCACAGAGTAACCTCAGCTCATCCCTAAAAGCTGACAGCTCAAACACCAACCTGTCTACCAAGAAGGCAGGACTTGATCCCACCAGAGACTCACAAACCTCTATCCAGCAACAAGCCTTCCCTCCTCAGTATCTTCAGCCTGGTAAAAATGGAGCTGCCTTGCTGTTATCAACCTGCTTGGGGATTGGTTCAGAGATATGGAAGTTATTGGAAAGATGCTTGTTAATATGCAAACCTCTGCATCATAATGACCAATAAACAAAGTCTGTTTTGCTGAAGAGGGAAAATTGAAAATATACTTCAGGTCATTTCCTGGCAGGGCAGATGCTGCAATCTGTGCAGCATCCTGGAACTGACATGTTTTCTATATTCTGTGCTATGCCCCCAGCACCTCCACCAATGTAACTGAGCATTATGCATGTTCATCAGCTGAACAATAACCCCTGGGGAATTAGTGATTCATTACAAAATGGTTTCTTCTGGAAGAGAAAGAAGGTTTTGTCTAGTTTTTAGGAGTACCCCAGGAAACCTCCATTTATTTATGCCTGCTTTTGTTTCACAATAGTTTCTTTGTTTCCCTCTGCTGTTGCTTTTTCTAGTGGCAGTTAACAGCAAGGGCCGTGGGGAAAAGAAAGGAGAGGCAGAATCTCTGTCAAGAAGGAAAAATAAATCTGTGCCTAACAAAATAGAATTGAAGCAACATGTTTAAGCAAACCAGAGGCACAGACACTTGAGGTTTTTCTCCATGTGTGTTTAAATTTTCTAGTTATTGGAGTCTGTCATTTCCCACAGCACCTCTGATTTCTCCAGGTTGTCTCTAGCTTGTTACCATACTCTGGTCAGAGGAAGTTCATCCTAAAGACCCAGCTGATGTTTTGCTGGACAATTGTGGTCTAGAAGATGTTCTTAAGTGGGTACAAGTAGATTTGTATCTGTTAAGGTTTTACTGAACATGCAGAGCCATCATCAGTAGTCATTATGCACCCATACAAGTCTACAGGCTGCTTTTAGCCCATCGCTGGCTCTTAAACCAATGACATGTCCTGGGAGATGAACCCATGCAAACAGACTCAAAACCAGACTCAAAATTTTCCCCTCTGACTGTGAAGCCCCAGCTCCAGGAGCCCAGATAAAGAGAATGTTTCCATGTTAGGAAGCATTTTTCTTTTTATTTAGCAAGAAATCCGTGGAGAGGAGGGGAGAAGTATCCCAAGGACAGACAAGAAGACATATCTGCCCACTGATAAAATAGAAGAGAGGTGCTTGATATACAAAAAAAATGTATATTATCACTTCCTCTTCAAGGCTTCCTTCTGGAAGTTCTTAAAGTAGCTTCACTAATTAAAGCAATTTGTGGTATATGGAAGAGGTAGGAATGAGAACAGACACACAGAGGGCCTCAGGAACATGCCAGAGTCTGCAAATTTGCCTTTACTTAATAATTCAAAGCACAATAGGCATAAATAAAATGGGATGCAGAAAATCAATGCTGGTAAATAGTAAAAGATGCTTTGGGGGAGATTGGAGAGGAAAGGTGTAATTGCTGCTGAGAAATGTTCAGCAGTAACTGAGATAAGGGGCATTAGGACAATGCTATATGGGGCTGGTGATTCCAATCAGAGGCCCACCCTAACTCTTGGGACACATTAAAGGACGTCTAAAACAATCTCCTGGCTGGCTTGGCTGAGATAAATCTGGCCCTGGTTTCCAGAAGAAAGAGCAGATTCAGGACTTTGCCCTTTCCTGGGTTTCTCTGCTGCCACAGCCCCTTGGCAGCCCTTGCTGTTTAACCCTTTCCTGGCAGTGGGAGAGTCCTGTGGGGGGCTCAGCTCCACCTGACCCCTTCTAATCCTGCCCAGCCCCCCCAGCCTCAGCCCAGGCACCCCCACCTCATTGCTGGGCTCTGGGAGCTGAGTTTGGGCTCAGCCAGCTGCTCCTGGTGCTTGCTGAGGCTGTTTGGAGCTCCCACCTGGAGAGAGGCAGAGCCTGTGTTTCCACTGAATCCTAAAGCAAGGTGAAAGCAGCTCCCAACCAGGAAGAGATGGAGAAATCTGCTACTAGAGCAACTGCAGAGATAAAAACAAGGAGTATGGGTGAGTTTGGACCACTTATGGTGAAGGAGAGAAAGGGCATGAAGTGGGCTGGAGAGGATGAGAGGCAGTGGCACACAAATCACAGCCTGCCCCCGGGTTTTATATGCCACACAGGAACAAATAAATGGAGTTAAAGCAGGGCACTGTGAATGAGGATGGAAGAACAGAAAATAATCAGGGATAAAGGAGAGGCATATGTGAAGTTTGAAACATCACCCCAGAGAAGGGAGGGAGGTGCTGCAGGGCAGAGGGGAGAGAGTGAAAGAAGTAACACGCACGTGTGCACACACACAGGCAAACACACAAAAGAGAAAGAAATAATGAAAGAAATATTGTGCAAGAGATCAAGGTAAATATGAAACTCTTCAGACATGCAAGGAAAAGGTCTCAAGAGGAGACAGCAAATTTACTTGCACAACATGGTAAGCATAATTTATTGATGTGAGCTGACCACTGGTAAATGGAAAAAAAGTATAATTAACTGGTTTCCTTAATATTCCCAAAGGAGAGAGGCCAAGGTATATCCCACATTAATTTACATTGCAGGAGGACAAAAAACACTGAGAGAAAACAAGGAGAGCACAGCCTGACCATCAGAGCACTGAAGAAGTGACAAATCTCTGTGGGGAGGTCAGTGAGGTGCAGGAGGCAGGGGACAGGGGGCAGGGGCAGGGTGACAGGGCCCAGAGGAAAGGTGATGGGAGGCGCTGGCACAGGGATGGGAGGGTGGGCATCATGAGGCTGGGACTGTGAGAGCTCCTGTGCCTCCCTCATCCACCCTGCTCCATCCTCCTGCAGACCAGTCTGCTCAATGGCTTCTTGGAAATTATAGAGATACACACCTGAGGGGGTGCAGCAAGGATTAGGGAAGCTTCCAAAGTTCAGGAATGCAAAATAAGCCATTTTATGGTAAGGCAGAAGGGGCAGAGTGATACTGGAAAAGTTCCAACTGGACAGCAATCAATGAAGTTTGGCAGCTTTTCCAACAAAAGCTCCACCTCCCAATGTGCTGCTGCTCCTGCAGGAGGGCCTGGATCTCCAGGCTCTGATGAAACTTGGCATTAAAGAACTCTCTGGTTTGTCACTGTGATACAAAACTGCACCTGCAGCATCCCTAGGGTGGGGTCCTGCCCTAAGCACCATCCATGTTCAGGTTGTCACCCCAGCTGTGCCTTGAGGGCTGGAGGAACAGGGGGGACACACACTGTGCCAGCAGGAAGAGAGGCTCTAGGGACACCTGGCCCCTCTGCCAGCCAGCAGGAACACCTGGCAGCATCCACCAGGCCCAGGGAAGGAATGTTGGGGATAAGAGGAGGCAGATGAAAGTGCCATATGGCTGGGTGGCTCAGCTCAGTGTGGAATGGCCATCACTCTGTTACACACAAGTTTAAGAATTCACAGCATCCAGTGTTGCGCAGCTTTTGTGACCAATGAGATGAGCTGGTTTATCAGGCTCATTCAACTTTCCCCTCAAACCTGCACTATCAGCCTGTCAATGTCAGGCTGCTTTTTTAGCCTCCCCTTTCATATTTGTGTAAGCTCCAAGGGCAGATCCTGCACCCAGTGAGAAGGACTGTGTTCAGGAAACTGATAAATAACCTGTGCCAAGTGGAGGCAGCAGCATCCCTCATTTGGTTTTGGAGGACAACTCCCAGCTGCATCTCTGTGTTGGTGCCCTAAATGCTAAAAGAAGAGTATTCCTCATCTTTGCTCTGAATCTGAAGGCTGTGTCCTCAGGAATCCCTCAGGAATCCCCCAGGAAGCCCTCAGGAATCCCTCAGGAGGCCCTCAGAAAGCTCTGTGTCCTGCTGGTTTTCCCTTCTCTGTGGGTCCCTGTCAGTGTCAGCACCAGCCACACAGTGCTCTGGTGGGTACTGGCAGCAGAATTTCTATTACAAATAGAGTAAATTAAATTCCTGGGGTTTAAAACAGCTGCATTGAAATAAAGGACTGCAGCACTTCTTGGCGCTTGTTCTCCGGGTCAGCTCCTAAGGTTTCTCTCTTGTTTCATCCAGCTAAATATTTGTGTCCAGATGCTTGTGGAACCTTTGGTGGTAAGAGGCAATCTGCTGCTCCACCATGCCAGGATCCCTGCTTCTGGGTAAGCCCTGTTCTTAAATCTGCATTTTCTCCCCAGGGGCCTTTTCCCCCTGCTGGCTCCTGTGTTTCATAAACTTTGCCCAGACACCAGTTTTCACTGCATGCCCTAAAGATTACTGGTGTCAGTTCCACTTTGGAAATGCTTGGTGAGCCCTCTGCTTTGCAGACAGGAAACTTTGCTCTCCCTGGGGCTGGGAGCCTAAAAACCACCCTGGACTTGAGGGAACTGTGACCAATTCCATCCTTCCCTCCAGAGCAGCAGAGAAGATATTGAGATGTGTCTCATAACCCTTCCTGCCCTGATGTTTGTCTCAGAAACACCTGAAGGGATGGCCTGGACCCCAGGGACAGGGCAGGAAGGTGAGCCTGAGGAGTTCAACCACTGCTCTGGGGAGCGGAGCCACGGGAGGGGTACAAAGGGAGGGTTTGAAGCTCCCAGCTGTCCTAGAGAATGTAGGAAACCTTGAAAACATTCCTTTCTACTCCTTGTTGTGTGATGTCCATACTGATGATGGTCTCCCAGGTCACTCAGCAGCATTCTTCTTGTTCCTTCCTTCCCACAGGAGCCAGAGGATCTGCTGAAACCCACAGAGCTCTGACCAGGATAAACCATTGCAGGGATTTCACCTCCATCCTTGTGTTTGTGGGAAAGCTTTCCTGGGTGCAGTCTGAGACCCTAACACAGGGCAGCTACACTAACATGCTGTTTTTTGTAGTTGAACTTGGGAAAGCAATGAGCAGCATATGGAGAAGGCAGCCATACCATAATAGTGATGTCATCTCTGTTCCTGTGCTGGGGCAGCTGGCAAAACTTTCCTGTGCAGGTGATGTTTAGGGTAGTCTGTTGTTCAGGATGGAGCCTGAGCTCATTGGGGATCAGACAGTTCCTACCAGCCTCATAGGTCTCAGGAGAGGAAAAATAAATCATAAAGTAAAGAGATCCCAATTTTAAATACACCAGAAAAGTAAATGCCTGCATCTTTTCCCTACATTTATCATTTTATTTGAAGATTTGTATTACATTTTATATTTTTACTTTAAAAAATCTCATTGGGGAAAAACATATTTTATGCCATATTTTCAGTTTTTGCTGTCCTGTTCCACAGGGCGGAAAACCATTGGGGCCTGTCAGTCATCTGCACTGAAATCAATCTGTCCAGGAGGACGATGAGGTGCTGGGATTTCCTGCAGGAGCTGTCTCACACCATGTGTGGTTTGCTCATGGCTCTGGCTCACACAGGCAGCAGCATTTACCAGCCCTGCCTCGCAGTAACAGTTAAAAATGAGAGCAGGCTCCTGGTTCTAAAGTGATTTCAGCATTTATTGTAAGAAAAAGAAGAAAGGTCTGAAGCAAGGGGGCCCTCAGGCCGAGCAGGAGCGTTCCTGTCGAGGATGCTGCAGGGCCAGCGCTGGGTTTTCCTTTCAGCAGGGATGTCCCCGATGTTCCAGTGGAGCAGCACAGCTTCCCTGGGTCCGATGCCCCTTTTTATCCTGTTTTTTGTCCCTCTGGATTGGTTTCTTTTCGGATCCTTAATTTACATGAAGGTTTAAGGCGCTTGATTGGCCCATTACAGTTCTGTCCAGGCTGGCTCATGGTGCACTTTAGTGAGGTGTGTTATGGTATGTTGAGTATGCATTTCTTATAACTACCCTTTTAACCCTTTTACAATATAATAACAGTGAAAAACGCCAATCACTTGTTTTTCTAAAATGGTAAAAGTTTAATGATAATAAAATGGTTATAAAAATAGCAATACAATTAGAGTAATAATAATTTGGACAATTTTGATTAGGACAATATGAGACAATAGAAGCAAAGAGTTACGGACAGTCTGGGTACCTTTTCTGGGCAAAATAAGCCTGAAAAAGGACTCATGTTAACAGAGGATTAACCCTTAAGGACAATAGCCTGTTGCATATTCATACATCTCATACCTGATGCAAAAATTCCACTCAAACAAAGGATTCTGTCTGTCGAAAAAGAAGTGTCAACTTCTTCCTCTTAATCCTAACGGGGTCTTCAGGCATGAGTGAGGCGGGAAGAAGTTCATTTCTCCTGATAAGAGGGCAATAAATTCTCTTTCTCTGAAAGATTTAGGTGTCCTGTGGCTGCTATCTCAGTGTGAGTCCTTTCTTTTAAAAATCTTACATAGCAGAGTTTCTATTTTAACATTTTGTTATAACTTAAACTATATTTAACACACTACTAAAGAAAATTAATACAGCATAACTTTCTAACATAACCCATATAAAATTCGTTTTAATATTTGTGAAAAGCCAATCATAAAATACACATTTTTCACAATAACCAAACTAACAGTACATGCCTAACTATCTATCAACTATTTTACAACAGTTTCTAACCTATTTTTAACAGTAACCAGGGCTCAGCTGAAGGTATTGGGATTTGCTCAGTGCCTGAGGCTCATTTTCCTTCCATGCTGCCCCCCAACACTCTAAGGCTCTCCCAGTTTTCCCGTGGCAGCATTGCTGTGCCCACTCTGCCCTTGCCACAAGGATGCTGCAGAGCCCTTGGCTGCCCGGAGCCAGGACATCTCTGTGAGAAACAACTGCCCACTTTGAAAATTCAAAAAGGTTTATTGAACCTTGACAAAAATACAACAAAAGGACTACACAAGGAAAAATTTGCAATGCTGGAAAGTGCCCTTGTGCACACCACATGGCCAGTTCATCTTCAGGATGGATGCTAAGTCTTTTATACCCCTGGGGGTTGCATCAGCCCCTCCCAAAGTCTATCAGTCAGCTCTTCTTTGCCATTTATCAGTGCAAACTGCTTTCTTGTCACTGGATTGGAGATCAGGTGTTGCCATGCTGCATCCCCTAAGCACCAAGCTTTTCCATTCCCACCTGCCCCATGCAAGGGACACCTGTGCAGCTTCTTTGTACCTGTCCTGGACAGCCCAGGCTGTGTGATGGCAACAATACAGGGGGGAAAGGGAACTGTGGGGAGCACAGAGGGCATCTAAACTACAATAACATAACTACACATCACTAAAGCTTTTCTTAATATCCACACAATAGTCATCCCTTAATTGTGAGAGCCAATCATCTCATTATCCATCTGTAACATCCCTGCCCTGCTGCTTTCCTGGATCCTGAGCACCTCGATGAAATTGGCTCCTGGGAGCCTCCTGGGCCCTCTGTGTTGAGCTCTCTCTGCCTGCCCCAGGAGCTCTGCAGAGGCTGCTTGTCCCAGCAGCTTTTAGAGAACCGAGGATGTCCCAGGAGGGCAGATTCAGGAGAGGACCTGCCAAAAAACCTCCACCCTCCCGAAGCAGCTGCTGGGAATCGAGCCGGATACCCTGGGGCATTTCCAGTGGCACTAATCACCGATATTTATACACCGGAATCCCCCCTGGGAAGGCTGCAAAGCCCTTTCCCGGCAGATCCCCTCCCGGAGTGACAGGGTGGGCCAGGACACATAACGCAGGACAGATAAAGCAGGACAGGACTTCCCTGCTAGGCATTATTCCCTGAAGGCAGCAGGCACAGGAAATTCCCCTGCAGTACAGGAGACGGAGAACCCTTCGACAGGTCTAATTTTAACCATCCTGCAGAGCTGCATCATTTCCTGGGAATACTACAGGTTTGTTTGGGGGCGTTGCCATGCTCAAATGAGCTATTCTAAATAGATAAATAAAATACCCTTCTAAATATTTGCTTCCTCTTTGGCTAGTGTTGGATGTAATTTGTAAGTTTAGTTCATTTTTAATTCTGCATGGAGTTATGAAGGCAGCCTGGGGTTTTGTGGGGCAAGTATGGTAGAAAAAGGGTCTGTCATATCCAATAATATGGCACAGAGGCTATGTGTGTGGGGAATACACCCCACAGAATTTCATTCAGAATGGAAGCTGACTTCCTCTGGTGTTGTCTTCCAGTCTCTGGATGCCTTGAGCATATTACAATGGTTTGTTTTTTTTTTTTTTTTGTTCTGGTATCCTTGCTTTGTGATGAAAAATTTGATGTGACTGAGTCCCAGAGCATCTTAACTCCATGGAGCTGGTGGGTTTCTTTTTCCAAAATTACCCAGAGAAGTGAGGGCTGTGGTGGCTCTCCTTGGGACTGCTGTTCCCTGCCTGAACACTGGGTTGCTGTTTAAGCTGCGCTGGAGCTCACTCCTGCAGGGTGGGGCACCTAACCCCCAGTATTTGGGTTTTGTGCTTGAAATGCTCTGTTGCACATCCTTTCCCAGCTCCACAAAGGACAAGAACAACTTTTATTTCCCCCTTGAGCAAAAGAGAGAAGGCACCAGTGACTTGTGTTTTATTAAAGCTAGGCCAACTGCTTGGGGCTTTCTTGTGACAGGAATTATCAATCTTAAATATATATAGAGAGAAAGGAGCAGGCTGGTTTTGCCAAAACCCTGAAGGATGAGCTGGGCATTGCACTTCTATGTAAAATGTATACATTAATGTATACATACAATGTATAAACACCATTTTTTCATGCTCCTGTATCTAAGCCAGGGCAAAACTTCCTACCTAAATGCTGCCCCTTCCTTAGGGACACTTTGCCAGACAAAAGGCAGCATTTATGACCCTAAATACATCATTATGCTGATTAGAAAGAGGGATCAGGAGCTGTCAGTGTTTCATCAGTTCCCTGCTTATTCCTGTGTTCCCCTCAGGTGGGCTGGCAGCCCTCTGGAACTTGCACCTCTGCTCTAGGGTGACATTATGATGCTTGTATCCCCATTGGTGTGTTCTGTTTATGCTGGATATTATGTTCTGTGCCTTCAAGACTGGCTCTGAAGAGTGAAAGTTTTGTTTTGGCTTTTTATCAGCCCCTCCCCCACGGCTGGCAGGACACACAGATGGGGCAGTACATGGTGCTGCTTTTGCTTTTCGCGTTGTTCTTGCTCTTGCTTCTGCTTTGCTTCTGCTTGATCTTGCTTCTGCTCATTAGCTAGTTTAGCTAAGCAGTTCAAATTTCTTCCGGGACTGTTTCTCCTTTCCTTTTTTTAGACTTACTTGAACCTGCTCCAGACTGGGCCCTGGGAACACCGAGAGTTTGCACCCTGTGGCCCAGCGGGGCCTACTCTGGGCAGCAGCTGCCCCAGCGCCGGAAGGACTGAGAACAGAGCGACCACCCCCAAGAGAGACTTTCTGAATTTGTCATCTTTTTCAGAGCAGTGAAAGAGTGGTGTCATCCTGTACTGTTCATTCTGTGTGCTGGGGGGTGCTGTGCCTGTTAAATAAACAGGTTCTTTCTACTACTTCTCTCCGAGGAACCCTTCCCAACCCGGTTGCGGTGAGGGGCCATGTGGGTTTGCTTTTTGGAGGGGCCCACTTTGGAAATTCTTTCCCAAATTTGCCCTAAACCAGGACAACATCCCTGAGGCTCTTCCTGAGCCTCAAACCCCTTGGTTTGAGAACTCCCTGAGCACCCCTGGGTTTTCAGCTGTGCTGCCAGAGCATTCCTTTGGCTGGATGCCCTGGTACCCAGCACGGGCTGGGTTCCCCTCGGGTACACAAAGACAGGCAGTGGCTCAGTGAGGCTCTCTCAGCTCTGAGCCCCAAAATCAAAGTGTCACACAGCAGCACAGGGCTCTCTGAGCCCCAGATCAGAGTGTCACACAGCAGCACTGGGCTCTCTGAGCCCCAGATCAGAGTGTCACAGCAGCACTGGGCTCTCTGAGCCCCAGATCAGAGTGTCACACAGCAGCACAGGGCTCCCAGAGCCCCAGATCAGTGTCACAGCAGTACAGGGCTCCCAGAGCCCAGCAGTGCCGTGTCCTGCACAGCCCAGGCTCGCTCTGCCATTTCAGCCTCGCTGTTTGGAGCTGTTTGAAGGCTGTGGGCTGCCAGGCATCCTGAGTTCAGGTATTGTCTGTCCTCCCATAGCCCTCACAAAGGCAGCACAAAAGCAGAAAGGAGTGTTTTGCTCTTTGAATGCTTCATCAGAAATCCCCACAGCTGCTGCCAGGCAAGATCCTGGTGGAAGGGAAGGCAGCACCTCACTTTTCTGCCATGCACGGGGTCTGTGTGCTTTTGTTCAAGCTGCTCAGCAGGATCAGAGGGAGAAATTACTCTTAACATTTCCCCCATGAGAATGCAGAGTCTAATTCCTCCCTCCCTAAATCAAAAGCAGGATGAGAAGGCAGGAATCCAGTTTTGTCTCATCTCAGATCTCTGTCTCAGGATATAGGGCTGTAAGATCACTGTGCCCTAATAGCTTCCAGCTAAGAGAACAACATCCAGAGCAAACACCAAAATTGGTTAAAAAGAATCACTTAGAGAATAAAAGGAGGCTGGAGATGACTTCTCATCCCAAATTAAATTAATGTAATTGCTTCAGCCTTTTCCTCTCAGGACCAAGGTACTATGAGGCAGTTTGTTTTCCTCTTCCTAATACTCACCATGTGTTTTTTGGACTCGTGCTTCAGTCACCACATGACCTGACAGCTGCTTTCCCCTCTGATGCTGGGGCAGCTGTGAGCAGCTGCTTCCTCTGCCACACCCACACCAAGTGCCTCCACAACCAGGGGAGCAGGAAGGGCCTCTGGCACTTCTGTCTTGCTCTTTTTGGTGCTGCACATCTTCTCCTGCCCTGAGAGGCAAGACCAAAGAGGGCAGGATGCCTCACTGGGCACCCCTCCCTTTGCCAGGGCAGCACCTTTTTCTGCAGGACAGATTTCAGCATTGCACACTAGATTTCAGATGGAATTTTGCAGCAATGCTTCCTTTCTGGCAGTTGGGCTTTGTGTCCCCACCTTCTGTTAGTGCCACTGCTAGTTGTCCAGAGAGCCTCAAAAGAAACTGCCGATAATTGTCCCAGAATTTCACAACTGCAGCAAGAACAAACTGTGTCTAACCACAGATTGAGTGTGTTGCCAGGCCATTAGCTTTTGTTCATTTTGCTGTTTAGGAGGCACCTTTAATATTTTTTTTTCTTTTCTGTATTACAAAGTGAGAAATACTTAACATTTATTTAATTAGCTTGGCTACAATACAGACGTTCCATGATTACAAACCAAAGTCAGTAAAACCCTAATGTGAATGGTACTTTTTTGTCCCATTGGAAATTAAAAATCAGTTGCACTATGATTAAATTGATTCCGGGTGGTTTCTTTTGAGCAATTATGTTCAAAAACAGTCTGCCAGTCCAATTTGCTATCAAATCTCACTTTATCACTAGCACTCCACATGCAGGTGCACAGACAATATAAACCCAAAGTCCTACAGAATTATCACCCTTTTGTAGGAATGAAATGTTGATTGTTTATTATCTGATTTAATTTCTGCTGGTTAAATCTGAGCGGTCTGATTTAACAACATTTTCAATCAACTTTACAAATATTTGAATGCATTTATGTAACAATTAATGTGCAAAAGAGCATGGAGCAAAGTCAGCTCTTTTTTATTCTGCTTCAGTCAGGGTACTGATTCCTGTCCCCTAAGGAGTGGGATGTCCCCAGGGCAGCCTGGTGTGCTGTGGTGCTGTCCTTTGGAAAAAGGCACCATCAGGACATGACAGCCCCTCTCCTATCTTTGGGATGAATTTGGGACCACAGCCCAGTCCCATACCTGTGCTGGTGCACCCCAGAGTGGGATTGCACCCCTTGGACTGAGCTGGCAGCTGAGAGTGAAGCTGAGGGTGGCTGCATGGCAGGAGCTTCTGCATGGCACACAGTCCTGCTGCCCCTCTTGGGCAGGGTGAATCCAGGCCACCAAAGAGAGCTCATCTGTGAATTCAGGTCACTGGAACAGCTCTCACATCACCCTGCATGACTTTATTTGTCAGAGGCATTGGATGGATTCAGTATTGCCCATAAGTTCTCAGTCATCTCTTTTCCAAACCATGAGGCACCATCCCTGTTTGCAGACAGGTGGAGGCAGCTCCCATGGCAGTGGTTTGGAGCTGTGCCAGCTGCTGGAGCAGGGACAGAGACCCTGGGCATCCCTGAGCTTTGCTGGTGGCACTCCTTACTGTTAAAGGTGACTGAGGGTAGTCTGGGATGGCTCTGGTGTCATTTCTGGTGGCACTCTTTACTGTTAAAGGTGACTGAGGCCAAACTAGGATGGCTCTGGTGTCATTTCTGCACAGCCACTGCTGTTCTGGATGCCTCCCTTGCCCTCTGCACTGCAAGCTGTAGTTGGTAGTGATGCTGTTGACAAAGAGGTGACTCATTTCCACCACCAGATCTCTCTCACACAATGCATCTATATCCTGTTTAATTTCACACCTATCCTGTTTGCTTAGTTACACAGCATTGCTGTTCTATTTGGTGAATTTTAGATTGTATTATAAGGAGTGAATTTTTATAATATATTATACTATATGATAATTGCTCATTTAATTTTAACTTGGTAATATGTTTATACTGCAAACAGTTATGAAAATTACTTACAAGAGCGTTTTAACTAGATGGGTATTTTGAGGATACAAATTTAATATGCTATACAAACCTTATGGGACAGAATTGCTGTGTCCTTACTCAGTTAGGTAAATGCAAGTTTACTTGAGCACAGCAGCATTCACAACCCAGGGAGTATTTTGAGACCACTGCTTAATTAGGATAATTGCTACCCATAAGTCACAAATTCGGATGTGAGGTATCACCAGAGCTGCTCCTGGTTTGCTGCAGATGGGCAGTGCAGTGTTGAGCAAGGAGCACACAGCCCCAGCTGAGAGCCTGTTACTCACCCTGAGAGGAGTTACTCATGCTGCTCCATTTGCCACACGAGTAATGAGGAGATGAACACCCCTGTTCTCACCAAATACTCAGGAGTTCCTTAGGTGGACGGATGTTATTGGGATGGAAGCCACATCACTCCATTTTGTTGCCTATTTTTTTGGCCTGGACTAAAGTGCTGCACCCATCAGAGCCTGATATCAGAGCACTGGAAGCTTTGTGCATCTCCCTGCCAGCACCCCACTCAGCCTGCCCCTGAACATCCCTCCAAGAGCCAAAACCCATAATGAGAAGATGCACTCTCCTTATCCTCCCAACCCTCTGCTCCTCTTGATCCCACTGAACCAGCACTTTTAAATTACTCCTGTCCGTAGTATAATTTAATGAGGGAGCTGAGGAAATGGACAGGGATGGGGGGAAGATCAGTGGGAGATGCTTAGATGGCACTGCAGGTCATGTCAGCCTAGGGGAGGCCCCATGGCAGGCTGGCTGCACAGCTTCCACTTTCCCAGCTGTGTCTGCCCTATATAAGTTAAAAAGTTGCTCTCCCTCTGTCTCTGTTTCCATAGTGGATTTTAGTACTGTACCTACTGATTGGATGAATGACAATGAAAGAGACTCTTCAGAGAAGGTGGAGGTTTGGTAGGTAAAATAATTTGGCTTGCTGTGAACATTTGTACTTGAAATTTCCAATTTCAGTGTGGAATTAAATTTTGACCTCATCAGCATACCTGACTCACACTAAGCACTACTGGAAGGTTTGCTAACCCTTTATTTAATGTTCTGATCTACTGTTTGTTCCAACTTTAGCAAAAACCTTCCTTTTCTTTAGCAAAGTGTAGCAGCCAAGCTAAACAAATATCAGAAAATCCTTTTTACTGTGTCCACTTCCTCTGTTTGAATGCCCTGAGCTTCCCAGCCCATTGTGGCAGCGCTCCTGCTCTGCAGCCTCACAGCAAAGGCACCTCATTTCTGCTGATCCAGGGCACCCTGCTCTCAGCATCTGGCTTCTGCCTGCAGAAAACCATCATGCCTTGGCCCTTGGCTTTCAGGCAGGTGCCCATTTCTCTCTTTTATCCTGCTCTGCCAACCTTCAGCTCATGGTCCTGGTGCAGCTGCAGTCATCCCAGCAGCACAGGATCACACACACCTCCTAAGGCAAGTGCAAAGTCAGGGGCTAAGCACAGATTAGGGATCAGGTATTTCAGTCAGTGACATCCTAAGAACTTGATCTGAATGGCCTGGCTTAAAATAAACAACCCATTTTCAATGAGGTTTCGCTTCTGACAGACAGAGCTCCATGAGCATAGGAAAAAGTAGGAGAAGGCTCTGGAGCAAATCCACCAGAGTCATGCATGGCAGTAATTCCACACCAAGCAACAGGGACTCACTAATGCTGATGTTTCTTGGATTAAGCAATGTGTCCTGGTTTTCCATCCATGCAGTGTGCAAGTAGCCAAGTTCCACTCTCAGCTTGGGTTCCTGCTGGGACTATTCCCAACAGGCAAATCTCAGAGGAGAAAACACAAGAGATTAACAGGATGTTTTCCCCAGTGGTTTCATTAGATTTTGAATGAGGCCTAAAATGTTGCTGATGCTAAAAGTATGTGCACTTTTAGCTGCACAGACTTAGCCACGCCCTTTAATAATCTTTAATGTTCTGATCCCTTTGCAGTACCAACTACAATAACAGCATTGGGGTGATGCCAGGATATGATGAGCCATCCTGGTTATACTTTAATACTTCAGGAAGACAAACTCCTACTGATCCTGCCTAAGAAAAATGGGTCCCTTTAAACTGCAGTAACCAATCCCCCTTCCTCTTAAGCTGCCAGGTGCTTTCTCTCACAAGATCCTACCTGCCACACTCTGTGCCTGTTTGGCCTGCACTTGCAGCCCAGCTATGAATTTTGGTTTTTCCCCTGTTGCATTGCTGTCCCATGAGCTGCAGGGACCTGGAAAAGTCTGGAAAGCACACAGGCACTCCAGCCCCTGAAGGCAGGCCACTGGCACTGGGCTGCAGCCTGGTTTCGCCAGGCATGTGACAAAGTTGGCTGTGCTGTGTCATTGTGTTAGAGAGGATCCAAACAAGAGCCTCTTCCTCGGGCAGGCTGCAGTGCCAGCACACCGGATTGGAGCTGCAGGGGCTCACTGCAGGGAGAGTAAAGACAGAGAGCAGTCTCTCCTGTGTTTGCAATGTGGAAAAGAGGCTTCTGAAGGCACCTCTTGCTTCTGACAGTTTTTCAGATATGTTGCAATCCTGTGAAAGCAAAGCCTCCTCACATCTGCAGCTTCTGCACCTTTCCCTTGGTGCTCTTGTTCTCCCTCTCTCCTGGGGACAGCGTTTCCTCCTTCCCCAGCTGGCAGATGAGAACTTGCTGCAGTGCACTTACCTCTGGCCAAGGTTTTTTAAAAATTCAGCTACCAACCAACCTGTTGTTCAGCCAGGTGAGTCCTGATTCCTGCTAAGTTTTCCCTTCCACAAAATCCTGGTATGGCCATTTCAGAGCCAGCCCCTTGTCCCCACCCCTGCTGTTGCTGCTGACTGAGCAGGGCCGGCCAGGGATGCAGGGAAAATCTCAGCAGCTCTTGCTGGAGCCACAGGAGGGTGGTTTATGGCATGACATCACCAGCACAGCACAGGCATGAGCAACGGCACAGAGGGGAATTGGGGCTGGATGCCTGCAGGAGGAGGGAACAGGAAGAGAGAGAGACTGAAGAAGGAGGTCTGTTTTCTGTTTTCTCCCCTGCGAGTCTCAGCAGTTGTGTTAGAGCAGGATCTCTGGTTTTGGGACACTAAGACACACAGGATAACAGGGAAACCATCAAATCCTGCTTTATTGTAGCACCTTCGTTGCCTCCAAGTAGTGGGAAGTGTGAAATCAGTTCTCTCGGTTCTGGTTTTAATTCGCCCTGGTGCATCAGCAGCTCCTCTGGCACCAGCAAGGGCTCTCCCCAGGGTTCTGTGCCTCTGGGCACCACGCCCGGGCTGCCGTGCCATGGTGCATTAGAGCAGATCTAACCCTGTAAGCCCCACTAATCCCTCCAGGGCAGGAGAACACTGTTTAATGGGAGGGATGCAGCAGAACTGTGAGTGAACTGCAGAGGCTGTGGGGTGCAGACACCATGGTTTGCCAGGGGTACCCCAGACTCCTAATCCCCAGGTGTTACCACTGCCAGTAGGTTTTGGGGGGTTCTGAGGACACCCCAGGCCCAGCTGAAGGACACAGATTGGAACCTGAGGTCTCCAGGGCTGCAGCCACAGCTCTGTCCCTGCTCTCTGCCTGCACCTCCCCACAACCACCACGTTCAAAGTGCCTCGAGATGCTGCTCCCACATACAGGGTTTCCTTCTTCTTCAGTGATTTATTGAAAGGAGTAGGGTCTCCTGGCATCCCTCAGGATTTCTAGGGAAGGTATTTAAAGAAAAGCACTTGGATCTGTAGGTTTCCATCAAAATAACGGTGCCTGTGATGACAGGCAAAGCATAAACGCTTAGGCAGACAAAGATAAGCCTTGGTGCTGTGGCTGCCTATTTAAATCAGATCCCTACAAACGCTGCTCTGGACAGGAGAGACCCAAAGTCTTTCTTGTTCATTACGTGAGCCTAAGCAGAAGACCTTTATTTGAAGCTTATTTCTGCTTTCATATGTCACAGCAGCAGTATTCTCCAGCAGTGGAGGGCAGCTTTTCTCTAATTTTAGATCTTTCTCTCGTAAGATGGCAGCTGACAACGGAGACAGGCCTCTGAAAGGGATGGATTTGAAGGCTTGCCTTTTTACTAAAGATGTACAAGCTGTGCAGCACGGCAGTTCTTGTGAGATCAAACCGAGTGGATTTCAGATTCAAATCCCACCCTACTTTGAGGTCAGACTCCAGGCAATGTGTCCCAAGCTGCTCACCAACAGAAAGGCAGGCGTCATTTTTTTTAGCAAGAAAATACAAATTGTGAGTGCTAAGAAAGGAGAGCAGGAACAGGGATAAATGATTTACACACAGCAAACCCACTGAGGAATTCAAACAGATGCTTTATTGTCTCCCAGGGCTCCAGGCTGGATATATCCATTTCTAAATAGAACTTGCTGCATGCACCTCAGTGAATCATTTCAGGCTACAAATTGTCCTGCAAGGTTCAAGGTAAAGCTTCTCTGTTTCTCTCCTGAGCAGCTCATTGCACCTGAGAAAAGGCAGAGCCAGCCCACAGCACGGGCAGAGGTAGGAAAAGCCCCACCAGGTCAGTTGCAATCCCCCTTTTTTGTGTCCACAGTGTCTGATGGGCTTTCAATAGCAAGCTTAGGAGACACCTCAACAAAACGGTGCTTTGCACCATCTGTTTCACCTATTGAGATAGAAAAGTTTGCACAAATAGGGAGCCAAAGTGGCAAAGCAGAAGCTACCAGCTGAGTTACTCATGGGGATGAGTAATTTTTTTTTTTTTTTTTTGTGTAGCTACTCCCTTATCACAGATGTGTCACCCTCTGTGTCCTCCCTTGGGGCAAGTGATGCATTCTCCCCGGGGCCCTTTTTTGTCATTTGAAGGCAATGTAAAGTATCTATCTGTGTATCTGCCTAATCTCATTCTGGCTGTCGCTGTGATGGCTAGATAACAGATATGAAAATTAGGGCTTGTCTAGCAAGGCTCAGCTATCCTCCTGAATGACTTCCGATAGGGAGTGACCAATCTTCAAGGCATAGAGAGCTGCCCTGACAGGCAGCAGCCTGGAGGCCAAGCTTCCAACTCCCATGGATGTTTACATTCACTTCTGTGTAATTTTTAAAGGAATTTTGTAGTGGACTTTGTTCAGGTGCACATTCGTCATATATCAGTGATTCGTGGAGTTGCAAATTTTAAAGGGATGTTGTAAGGGTAAAAATAATCTTGGCTGGTTTCCCCTTTGCTAATCAGGTGCTGACCGCCACACAAGCTGAGTGGGAAATGCCTGCCTCTGGTTTGCACTTCTTTTGCTCAGGAGATGGAGACAGGGCAAAGCTCAACCTCCCTCAGCAGGGTTTAGAGCCATGGACCATAAGCATATTCTTCTTGGAGTGTTGAGCAATTCCTTCCCTAACTTAACAGACTGAATTTTAAATATCTAATTTAGCTTTCAGCTGCATGTTATTAGCATTTTTTCCCCTTTCAGTTTGAATTGTAAAAGAGGAAAAAACAGAGAGAGAAAAACCTAGGCTTCCCTTGGTAGCCAGGCCCCCAGTTTGTTTTCCTTTTCAGTCTGATGCACAAGGATCCAGTAAAGATTTGCAAATGCTGCTGGAGAGTGTTCATTTACATCAGAACATGCTGTTTGCAACTGATTTTTAAAGACCCACTCTCCTTCTCTATTAATTTTATGCTGTGAAATAAAATCATACAAAAATAAGACATACAATGATTTTGACAGCAAACTAAATAGGGCGCTCTGTAGGAGATGCCATCACTGATTTTGCCCATTTTGTTTAGCTGAGAAAGAGCAGGGAAATGCTTTCTTTAAGGAAAATCACTCTCCAAAAAACAGCAGCTGGGGAAGTGGAGGCTGGTAAGCATTTGCTGCCTGAAGATTCCTAAGCCTGAGAGCACTCACTACAGGCAGTTTTCCCTTTGGGAAAGGGAGCTATGTGTGTTGCTCTGCCACCCAAAGAGGAAGAGTCTCTCTTATCCTCCAAAGAGGAACTTTTCCAGAAAAAAACCCCACATATCTGTCTTCATCTTGCTCTTCTTCTTAACCTGAGAGTGCCTTGCAGTGCCGGCCTGCCTTTAGAATAACTTGGGGAATGTGCCTGCAGACACATCTTGGCAAAGGGAGGAAGGGAGGGGTGCAGAGCAACCAATCATGGCAAGAACTGTTGTTTTCTACAGGGAGTAAAATGAAGCAGGGAACTTCATGTGGAAAAAATAACAAATGCAAAAACAAAAAAAAATTTTAAATTTAACTAAGGAAAAAGCTCAACCCATAGAAATAGCATCATAGAAATCTTACACTTAGTCTGTGCACTTGGGTCTCTCGTGATGAGACCATAAGTGGAGTAAAGGCTGTTAATATTGTTCATATAAACATAAAACACTCCCTTCCTCTGCTTCCGCTGAGAAAAACACCCCAGCCTGGAGGAGGCAGCTTTTCCAAGAGCTGGATCACATCCCTTCTCAGCCCGATGGGGGGATGCCTGGGTGACCTGCACACCCATTCCCCTCTCCCCATCTCCCTTATTGCGAGGTGCTCCCAGCAGTGCCCTTCTCCCCCGATCCCAGAGGGGCTGTATCCAGCTCAGCGCCCATGGGATGCTCCAGAGAGGCCATTCCTGCCCATTCCTACAGCTCCTGCTCGGATCCTTCCATCCCCGGTCCCGCTGCTGACCGGCGCTGCTGCGCGGTCTCCCCAGCACCAAGCCCATTACCGGCACTCACAAATCATTCTCACCGTAATTAGCAGCAATTAGTGACTTAATGGAGAGTCTTTGGGGATTCCTGAGCGTGCCTCGTGAGCACGTGGGGTTTTTAGGACGGTGGAAGTTGAGAAAGCCCTGAGGAATGCTGGTGGCATCTGGCTGTCCCTTATCTCCCCGGATGGGTTTGGTTGTGTGCGCCCTTCCCAGACATCGCCCGGCTGGGGGAATTCCACCTGCCCGCCCTCGGTGGCATCCCCGGGAGCTGTCACCGGAATCTCTGCATTCTGTCCCCCAGGATCTCTCCCCGCTGTCCCCGGCATCCCCGGGAGCTGTCCCAGCATCTCTGCCTTCTGCCCCCGGTGTCTCTGCCTGCTGTCCCCGACATCTCTGCCTGCAGTCCTCGGCATCCCCGGGAGCTGTCCCCAGCATCCCTGTGTGCTGCCCCCGGGATCTTTGCCCACTGCCCCCAGGATCCCTGCCTGCTCTCCCCGGCATCTCTGCCTGCCTCCCCCGCCTCGCCCCCCAGCCCTCCCCCGGCCACGAAAACCATGCACAAACCAAGATATGCACACTCCGAAAGAAGGAGAGCGAGCTCAGCTTGCCCAAAACGTGGTGGGAGCCAGTTTAAAATCAGATTAATTCCCTCTGTCCCAGTAGGTCCAAGGCTGAGCCTCCCGGGCAGTCGCATAGGGTTTGTTTGTTGAGGGCACAAGGCGTTAACTCCTCCAAAAAAACCCCCCTCACCTAATTAAACTTCTCATTCTGCAAACATATAGGGGTTCTCAGAGGAGACAACGCAGTCTCCCTGAGGTTGTTACTGTTGGGCAGATTTTTGCAAGTCATTAGCAGCCTCGGGAAAATGTTGATCAAATGGCTGGAAATGCAGCTTTTCCGTTTTCCACTAAACCGAGCATAGTAAGCCACTGCGGCATAAGCATCTTCATAATGATGTTTCTGAGTTAACAGGAGGGGCCTGGGGTGTTTTAATTGCCTTAGTTTCTAAATAAATGTAAAGAGATTTGTACACTTTCTAAATAAATGTAAAGAGATTTGTACACGTCCTGGATGCAAACGACCCTCTTGCAGAAAGGCTGCCTGAGTTTCCTTTTGGATTTTTGCCTATGAAAGAAGGAAGAAAATCCCATTAAGGCTGGGGTTTGAGGGTGGTACTAGCATGTGCCCAAAACTATAATTAATGCAGACACCACTTCTCGGTTTAAGATATAACCAGCACCTCTATATCTGTGAACCCTTCTCAGATGCTGACACAGGTTGTTAAACACTCTTTTGTCTAGCTGAATTTTCAAGATTTTTGTGCCGTTTCACTGGCAAACTACAAGTGACATGAACACACATCAATAGAAATAGGACAATTACAATAGATAGATAGCTAGTCAGTCAGTCCTTAGGTCAGTATGCAAATTGCTATTTTTAGAAATTACACATTTTTGCCCTGCATGTGGGCTCTCATCTTTCTGTAATTATGGGCATTCTGCTATATAATAGAGTCTACTTTTGTATGACAAGTTATTTTGTAACATGTTGGCAGCAGTTTCAATTGCACAAATCGATCCAGGCATTGGAAATTTAAAACAGAATTTTTACCTTTATTGCCTAGTTTAATTTCTACCTGCTCTCTGCAGGTGTACAGGGAACATTAGTCTCATCCAAATTCCAGATCACTATTTGCTTGGGGTAATTTTAATTGAGCTGGCTGAAGGTGAAATTCACCCTAATGAGTAATAATACCTGCTCTTCTAGAAGAATGACAGAGATGAAAATAGAATTGATTCAGAGATCCATTCCTATGGTCTAGCCACTGGGCACTCATCCTCCAAATTAAATTGGACAGAATGGGAACTCCTTTGAAATTACCAGGCAGCCAATTCAAAATAAACACAAAGGAATGCCTTTCCATAACATACATAATTGAACTGGGGGACTCACTGCCACCAGTTGGTGTGGAGACCCCCAGTATAAACAGGTTCCAAGAGGGGTGGGCAGCTGGACTAAGCAGTGCTGCAGTCCCTAGAGTTTGGCTGCAAGCTCCAGCTCAGAGTCCCTCAAGTCTCCCCCTGGCTGGTGATGAGAAGCTGAGAAGGTGGGGACGGGATGGATTATCTCACCCATGTTCCTCTCACTCCTTCCCCCCCATCCACCCCTGGCTGCTCTCAGGAATGAGCTGTCAGGCTAATCCAGGAGCTCCGCTCCAGCCCTGGGCATCACTCTTGGTTTTGTGTTGCAGCACAGGGCAGGTCAAGCCGTGTGGTGCCCAGGCACAGCTGATCACAGCCAAAAACTGAGAGCCTGGCTGCACCCCTGCCCAGAGACAAGACTGTCCCACATGGCTCTCCCTTTCCAAGTACTGAGGTTTGCAAAAACCATATTTTACTGGAAGGTCCACAAGCAAACCAGAGCATTCAACCCTGAGCTGGCTTTGCAGTGCCTTAGTGACCCTCCAGAGGAATTCAAGGCACACTGCATTTTTTGTGTGTGTGCTTGTTATCTTATCTTTGAAGTCCTTCGGGAGGCCTCCATCTGCCTTCAAATGACCTGCAGGAGGTCTGACTGCAGATCTTTGTTTAAGGAAGCAATTGTGAGATTTTTTTAGCTCACATATAACAGGTAGATGTAAAGAGCTTGCCAAGGTCTGGCTTCACAGCCCATAATGTTTTCATTAGCATCACTACCAGAGATGCCAGGTCAGAGCTCAGCCCTCCATCTTCAGTGGGCCCAGCACAGTCAGTGCTCTCAACCTCTTCTTTCCCTAATCCACCTACCCCAGGGCTCAGGAGAGAGCTGTTTTCCAGCTCTCCCAGAGAAATCCAGGGATGTGGGGTTCCCCCAGTTCCTCCTTTCAGGACACTGTTTCCCCACAGGCAATCATTGCCTCTCTTCACTTTACAGCACTGAGCCAAGGACTGAATATGTTCCTGTGGTTCACCAAGGGCCAAGCCATAGATGAGCCCTTGCAGAGGTGGAAATGACGAGACTACCACAAAATGCTGTTATTGTGACACAGGAGCCTGACTGCCTGGGTCCCACACAGGGGCTGCCTGCACAGCCATGGATCAAACATTTCCCCATTCCTGCAATTCCATAAATGCTCACAGGTATCAGTTTTCCATGAACACTGTGGACAGACTCTGCTAAGTGATTAAAACATCCATTTTCTCTATAGGTGCCTACATCCCAAGGGTGCCAGTGGCAGTGTGCTGGCTTTTCCTGCTTGCACCCAGGAGTTTGATTTCAATTTCTGCTCAGAGCCCTTCCTGCACCATGGCTGTGTGAAGGAGGCATGAATTGCAGACTGAATGTAGTGGTTCTCCATGCACCATGGGTAAAATTCACCCTGCCAGGCCTTGCTCCCAAACTTGTGGCCCAATTTAAACAGGAGGATGATGGGAGCAGCACATCTGTAGAGAGGCTCTTCTCACTGTGCCATGAGAAATCTTTCCATCCTAGCCTGACAGTCAAAATAGAAAACAATGGTCCAGGAGGGGAAACAGGTCTGAGGTGAATAAAGAACCCATAGGAATGTTAAATGAGTGACCTTTCATCCTCTTTATTATTTTTCTTGATAGCAGAGCTTTTGTACAAGATGATTTTTGGAGATTTTCAAGAGAGATATTGGCACCAACTGACACAAGGTTAATTCCCATCCTCTGCGTTCCTTCTGTGCCTGTGGAAGGCAAGGAGGAATTTCCAAATGCATGAATGGGGTTTGGATCAGACCCTGCAGTGCCAGCTAATAAACTCCCCCATGGCTCAGCTCTTCACCTGAGCTAGTGCAAATCCTCACCCTGCAAACAGGAAGCATTTCTAACTTAGGACAAGGTAATCTTGTTTAACCCAGAGTTTTTAAAATAGAAATGCCCCTTGTGACATAACTTGGCCCATCCACCTTGGCTTCAGGTTTGTTAATGATTGAGAAATACTTTGTGGCACCTATCATGGAAGTACAAACAACTGATGCCAGCAGGAACATTTCCTATAATGGACTGCAGTTTATCTGTGGATCCTACACTTACAGAGGAAGAATTGCATGAGTAGAGTTAATCTTAAGTGTGTGTCCTAAGTGTGATGGACTTAGGTCTCTCCTCCTGAACCCTCCTACTACCCTCAGGCAGCAGCTATATCCCCCTGACCAGTGATCATATCCACCAGTGGAGATGAAGCATTGGAAAAGTGACCTTCAGAGGTGCCACAGGAGGTTTTTCAGCTGGAGAGAAAATCCTTCTCCACAGTCCTGCTCCCTTGGCTGCAGCACAATTACTGCAGCAGTTGGTGTGTGCTTGGAGGGACCTGCAGCTGAATGCTAAATTCATTTATTTCTCTGATTGGACTCTGCATATCTGTTTACCAAGCATAACTGTGTGCCTCTCCAGACTCACTTGGGTACTCCCTTGTTTTCTTTTCCCATTGCCATGAAATAGTCAAATGTTTTGCAACAGCTGGCTGGGAGCGCCCACATCCCAGGGCAGCTGGAAGACAGAGGATATAGAGACTCCCCTATAAAAGCCAAGAGCAATAGATCACATTCCCCTTGGGCTGAGTGGAAGTTTAACCCTAATCTCCCACATCCTGTGTGGATGTCCCAGCCACTCCTGCTTTGCTTGTTGACATGTAATTAAAAACCACCAAAGTCGATTAGAAATACGGGCCACATTTTCACAGTGTCCTATAAGTTGTCCTTGCACAAAAGGTGCATTCTTGCTTTGAGCAGGAGGGGCATGATTTAGTAATTCTTACAGTATTTTTGTTCGAAAATGCTTCACTTTTTAAAAAGGTGTGTGTGGATTTTATCCTGTAAATTACACTCAATCAAACAGTCACTTTGTAAAAGCAAATGTAATCACAGTGGCTTAGGAGAAGCAGCAGAGAGGAAGCACGTGTCTCATTGGACCTGCAAGGGGAATTTAAGTAAATAAAATGGATAACTTGTGCTGGAGTCAGGACATGATGTAGGCCTGAAGTCAGTCTGGTACTTGCAGGCAAGCTGCTGAACTGAAGTGGGACATTTAACAGCACAATTTGTTTTATTAGTGTCATAAACTGCCCTGTCTGAGCTAGTGGTCAGGATTTAGGAGCAGGTCGATCTTGAAAAAAATCCATTAATTAATTATGGAGTTTTTCAAACTTTCTGGACTGCCAGCTGTGTTGTGTTCACTCAGTCTGTCTGCACAGGGCTGTTTGCAGAATGGGTGGGTTTTATAAACCTTCTTCCTCCTTAACATGTTTTCCTTCTGGGGAAGGCTGTAAAAATGCCAGGTGAGTTCAGTCACCAACTACACCCCATGAGTGGCAAATTCTCCACAACTGCCCCACTGAGGAGTCCTAGGAAACAGTTTGTAAGGCCTACCTGTGCTAAACTGTGTTCAAAAGGACCAGTGCCAAAATAAGAGAAAAAACCACGCTTGACCTTGTAGCCAAGATGGAGGCTGAACCCGACTAGAGATTTTCTCACCATTTTTCTTCCAGTCTTGGAAGGACATTCCTGTCTTGGCTATTGAATGGTGTCTTCCAGAAACATGATGTTTACCTCCAGCTCTGCTACAGCCACCCCAACTCAAGGTCACCAGCGCCCTCCTCTTCCCCCTGCAGCCAGGTCTTTTGTAAAAACACCCTCTGGAGGCATTGATTTGGCCTCATTCTTTGCCTGAACTTCATCCAAGAGCAGCATGAGGCAGTGCAGCTGGGGGTGGTGTTTGGAAAGCCTCGTTCATGAAATGTAAATACTTGTAGGTGTTTGTATAGATAATATGGTCTCATGAAGGAACCACTTGATGTGTCAGTGTTAATACCTGCATCCCTTCATTCCCCCGGTATTTGTATGCACAGTACATATTTTGCTTATAGAATACAGAGCAGGGCTGTAATAGAGATGTCTTCAAGCTACATTTATTTGATCTATTTGTTTTTACATTATTTTTATGCTACTAGTGAATGGGCTGTTTGGGAATCAAAATGCCAAAGCTGAGGTATGAGCAGGATCGCTCATCTCCATCCCCCATCACCCATGATAAAGAAATCAGGCTGCTATTGATTGTGGCACAGAGGGGAGCAGAATACACTAAGTATGCCAGTCCATGCCAGTCATTTAGCACCCTGGGAAGGGTGATATTTTTGCCTTAAATTCCTGGCAGTTTAGAGCAGTGCTCTGTACTGTGGGACAGCATCACATCTTTTGGGAAGACACAGCAGGAAATACCTTCCAGTAAACATCATTAACAAGCAGCTTCAGCGTATATTGGTGGTTCTGCATCACTCAAGGCTGAAGAATGGCAAGGCAAAGGTGTGTTTCTTTAACCAGCACACTGCAGGCATGCAGACCTCAGTGAAGAGGGGTCCCAGCAGGGCTGAACCCAGGGCTGTCAGTTTCTGCACTCTCAGGGTCTCCCTGTGTCCCAAGAGCCTTTCTCCCTGCTCCCAGTGACCTTGGCAGGTTTGCTGGCAGTGGCCTCAGCAATCACAGCCCCAGTGCAGAGCCAGGCTAACACCCCAGGGCTGCCACAATGCACATCCCAGGGCTGACTTCAGTCTTGGAGAATCTCAAATCAGGATCAGTGCTGGTGGTTGGTTGGCTTCAACACCTCAAAAACCTTGATTTTCACCAGGTCAAATATGTGCCCTGCCACTTGCAAGTTTTTGGCCAAATTGACATCAAGCCTGTCTCCCTCACGGACACAGCAGCCATTTCTCTGAGATTCTGGAACCCAAACACCTCTCCCTCCTTCAGTCACAGCTGCTGCTTCCTACAGTTTCTCATCTTTTTGTCTTTTGTGCTCCTGGGCAAGGTCAGCCAGACTGTGACTGTCTTTCTGCCGAAGCTGAAGACCCATTAGCCCCGTTGTGCAGAGCTTGAGGGATTTGCATTTATCACCACCCCATGTGTTTAGACCTTGCTGAAAGTGCTCCTTATCTCTCTCCCCCACTGAGCAGGGGATGTAATAACTTCCAAGCCCTAACAAATACCCAGGATATGAATGCTGCCACCTCCAAACAGACTGTGACACTGCATCCATCACCTCGTGTCCATCACATCTCAGCCTTGTGGGAGCTCTGCTCGGACCAGCCTCAGGCAGATACACATGGATTATGTATCTCAGCTTCCAAGCAGAAGATTTTATTGCTTTCACAATAATCATAAAATACATTCTTAGGTCTGAGTGTTCTTTATCTTTCTCTTGCTGGGAAGTGTGAAAAACAAGGCTTGAGAGTTTAAGGGCAAAGATATTTTTTTGAGCGTGCAGGTTTGAGGTCAATGTGTGAAAAACCACCAGCTCCTAAAATAAGATTAAAAGATGTCACCAGTCTGTGATGAACAACTGCCCAAGGAACAAGCTTATTTACACAGGAAAAGGTGCATGCTAATTGATTTGTGCATGTACAAATGAGAGTGCCCATGTATGGACAGACCAGGAGATACCAAACGGACTGGAAATGGAAAGCTGAAATATCAAAGGACAACGGCATGTAAAAAATGCAAGTGTTTGTTTTTATGTTGCATTTACAATGGTGCAATATGCAGAGGCCCAGGTATCCTTCCTGGGCTACCGTAAAAGCAAAGTGAGAAATGCAGGGAGGAGTAACACCTTTTATCACACCAGCTGATAAAAGCCTGAGAAAACAGATATATTGGGACTCACAAATCCTTGCTCAGGCCAGAGGAGAGGTTTCTGTTCAGACCTGAAAAGAAGTCCATGTACTTGTTAGACTTGTCTGTTTTTCATGCCTTTAGAGGTTACAGTTCCTGTCAGGCTGTGGCATTCAGCTGTCAGGAACAGCTGGGAGCTGGCATGGGACCCCACAGTGCCAGGGATGCCTGGGTGCTGTGCCCCCCTCCTCTGCTCTGCTGCTCACTCCTGCAGCCACCAGCTCCCTGCCAAGGGCCTCTCTGATGCCCAGTCTGAAACCAAGACTGCCTGGAACAACTTGTCCTTGTAAAATGTGCATTTGTGTGGTCAGACATGCTCTGCAGGTATACACACAGGACATCAATGGTCCCAAACCACTCCTCAGTTCCTGGTTTCCTCATCTATGCTCTGGAGCTCTCCAGTTTTCCAGTATGCCCCATTTACCAGGATGGAAGTCATCAAGGACTGGGAGCCTTGAGAGCTTTGCATGATTGGTAGCCCTTCCCATTCCTGGACCAGGGACAATTAGGGTGCATTTGGAGGATCCTGAACTGGATCCTCCATAGAATAGAATAGAATAGAATAGAATAGAATAGAATAGAATAGAATAGAATAGAATAGAATGATTTCGGTTGAAAAATACTTCTAAGATAAAGATCTTAACCCAACACTACTAATCCAACACTGCCAAGTCCACCCCTAAACCACATCCTTCAATGCTGCTTCCACAGGTCTTTTAAATTCCTCTGGGGATGGTGACTCAACCTGGCAGACCCTGGGCAGCTTGTTCAATGCTTGAAAACCCTTTCCATGAAGAAATTTTCCTCTTATCAAGTCCAAACTTCCCCTGGAACAACCTGAGGTCACTTCCTCTCATCTTCTCATTTGTTACTCGGGAGAAAAGACAGATACACACCTGGCTATACCCTGCCTGACAGGAACTTATAGAGAGCAATTAGGTTTCCCCCAGCCTCCTTTTCTCCAGGTTAAACATTTCCAGCTCCCTCAGCCAATCCTTGTAGGACTTGTGCTCCAGACCCTTCCCCAGCTCTGTTGCCCTTCTCTGGACCTGCTCTAGCACCTCAGTGTCCTTCCTGAATTGGGGGGCCCAGAACAGGACACAGGATTTGAGATGTAGCCAAGTACAGGAGAGAATTCATTCTCTAGTCCTGCTGGCCACACTATTGCTGATAAAATATTGCTGATGCTCATCTTGCATCAGGTGCTTAACTAAGGGGTGTTCTCCTCTTTGGGGTTTCCCACTTACCAACTGGTGCACCCCCTGTGACCTGCATAGACTCAAGGTAGGTTTTAAAAGGTCAAAGTAAATTGTTTTGACCTTCCAGGGCTCAGGGGAGAAATTGTTATTTCTGTTCTGCACCACATTTTTATTCCGCAACGAAATGAGATTTTTTTGCACCTTTCGCTGAAAATTTGGGATGTCTTATAAACTCACCATTCCTCTACCAGGTCTTTCCACAGCCCTTTCCCAAGAACAGCTTTGCAGACTCTTCTGGGCACGTAGCCATATGGAAGGGATCCTTTCACAGGAGAAAGGTGAGGAGAGGTTTTTCAATTCTTTCCTATCTCTATATTTGCACCAACAGAAGCTAAAAAAAGAAATGCCTACGTACCTACAGTAGCACTAAATATAACTACCTAGCTGGTTCTATATATACATTTTTAAAAGCATGACATGTGATACTTGCAAAGGGCTGAGCTTGGAAAATAAATTACAATGCCAGAGGGGCAGAGCTGTCAGTCACTCCATGCAAGGTAAACCACTGATTGATTTGGTCCTCGAGAATGGCTGACTTTTCTCTTTGTCATCCTCTGAAATAACAAACTTACTGTATTTTCTGGTTTACAAAAAAAAAAAAAAAAAAAAGCTCAATAATAACAATAATGATAACTGATATCTGAAAATCCAGGGAGAGCCAAGGATGTGGCATAGAGATTTTGGTGCATCTAGGGTTAAAAGCTCCAGTCCGCAGCGGCAGTGCTATCAGTCACTAATAGTAACCTTGCGTAGCTGCATGCATTAAGGTGCTGTTGGATGATAAGGCAGAGGAGCGCAGCAATCTGTTGGGCTACAGCTGAAAATAGAGACACTGCTGCACAGGGAGAAGCTCCATCCCCTCCCTGGCTCTCTCTTCAGAAATGAAAATGCAGGGAGTCGTGCCGAGGGAAGGGGAATCTGATTTCCCACTGCTAAGAGACGGGGTGGCACTTGTGAGGAGGATTTCAATGTCACGGTAGTGATGCTATCAGCGCTGATGGGGGAGCCGAGACAACAGGTGAAGCTTCACAGAGGAGGTGATGGCTGCGGGGAGATCATCTGATAGCAGGGGAGCTGCCTGCTGGGAGGCACCTTCAGCCTTGTTGAGCACACAAAGCACCGGAATCCGGCCATCAAGGTGACAGTCAGGGGTAAGAGGTACAGTGCCTGTGGATAGCTGAGGTTACACACCCTCACACCCACCAGACAGTGCTGGAGCATCCCCTTCCCCTTCACTGCCCACTAGCCTGGTAAGGCTTCTCCCACTGCAACAGGGCAGAGCCAGCCTGGCAACAAACTCATGTTTCTTTTAATCAACATATTCAAAGGCAAGTAAATTAAATGCCAGGGAACCCTGAGGTTTGACCAAGGCCAAATGAGCTCTCAGCGCAGTCTCAAAATTGCAGCTGTCAGTAAACAGCAAGGATTTGAGCACAGGACCCCACACTGGTACCCTTGGTTCCAGTTGTGCTCCACCTACATTTCTAACCTCGGGCACAGCACTTACCAGCTTGGCACCTCTGTTTACTCTTCTTCTTGTGGAACAAAAAGAAGTCATGAACCACTTCACAGGCTTACCTTAGAATTTCAAAACTAATATTTATACAGGTCTTGGAGATCCCTGGCTGGGAGGTTCTGCAAAGGGGACCTCTACATCAAAGGTGCAAATACACACAGAAGTGGTTCAGGAAGTACAAGGACTGGCTTTTGCAAAGAGGCTCCTGAAGTGAGGGCAGCAGTGCCAGCAAAGGTTGCACAACCCAGTCAGGGAATGTTCCAAGGTGGTACTGAGACCTTCACTAAGGCTTGTCTAGAGGGCAATGGAAATTTTACCCTGTTAAGAACAGGTGCAAGGCATTCAGAATATCATAAATTTAATCTGGACTACCTTTCCTGGATTATCTGATTTGGATAGAGAATTTAAAAACACCACTTAGCTTGGCAAAAAGCCTTTTGACCTATTCCTTTCTTTTTTCACCTTTTTTTGTCCTTACTTTTTTGCTCTCCAAACTCCAGAGCTGATCTGGACACTTGAAAGCCTGCAGTCAAGAGTTTCTCTGATTATGCCAACACTCATCAATCCCACTGGCAGAAATACTAACAGATCCTTGGTGCTCTTTTGTAATTAGGGAACAATTATATTCTTGCAGTTTAAGCACTGGGGAGGCATCTGGGAGATGGGGATTAAATTTGCCCCAACAAAATCTTCTTGCAGAAATTTCCATAATGCTAAATCTTTATGTAAATACTTGTATGCTCCTGAATATCACATGGCTCCTATTCCACATTCTGGGAATTTGCCCCATGACAGCTAAAAATATGTTTATGGTGGTACTGTCTACCTGATCTGCTCTGCACCCTGAAATCCATCCATCTATCTATCTATCTATCTATCTATCTATCTATCTATCTATCTATATCTATCTATCTATCTATCTATCTATCTATCTATCTATCTATCTATTTTTATGTATATATGTATATCTATATATATTTATGTATATATGTATATCTATATTTTTATGTGTGTGTATATGTATATATACACACACCTCTTGTCACAACCATAGGACTATGAAGCTATAGGGACCTAAGTAATCTTACAATTTAAGGAAGTTAGAACACATCTTGTATTGTTTGTTATTTTTGTTTGGTTTATTTTTCCAGCTCTTCTTTCCATTTCTCAGTTTTCCACTGCCCCTTGCTGGGAAATTGAGGACTGCCAGGGGTTGACACCCAGGTGTTTTGCTGGCTGCTAATTTGTACTTTAAATAAAAAGGAAAGTGAAGCTGGTACAGGTAGGGCTGGTGTGGTTGCAGCAGGGATCAGTGGAAAGGAGAAATGCTTCTTTACCCCATGCTGGCCCTGAGCAATGGGAAATTGAGCAAATAGCTGCCATCACTGCACACCAAAGCTGAACCCTACAGACCTGAAACACCCTGCCTAGCAAGGTGGGTAACAATCCTCTGAGCCAGAGAGTGAAAATTACCGGAGAAAAATGCAACCAGGCCAAAGACAGCTGGGAAAATCCTGCTGTTCAGCCTTCTTTTTCCATTTTTTCAGTGCAATACAGTCCTAAAGGCAGTTTCTGTATCCTGAGTGGTGGGGCCCCAGTGAAATTTCCCTGGGACCATATCACTGCACTGGCTGCTGCCACTGCTCCTGTGGATGGGGACTGTAGGGGGAGGAAAGGCTATTGCTGATGTAGGAGCAAGGAGGATCAGGGGACTCATCTAAGAATCAGTGTGGGTGCAGCTGCCTGTATTCCATTGTGACCAAGAGCCCTCATTGTAGTGGACAGAACTTTATAAATGTAAATACTTAACACAGTCCCCTCAAGCAGGGCAGTGTGGGTTGTGAGGTCCCTAGGACAAGGTGAGAAATGAGAATTTGACTCCATGTTCTCAGAAGACTGATAAGATATATGATATGATATGATATGATATGATATGATACGATATTCTAAAACTATACTAAAGAAAGAGAAAGGATACATCAGAAGGCTAGAAAAGGATGAATAATAAAAACCCATGACTGACTCAGTCCAACACAGCTGGACTGGGATTGGTCATTAAGTAAAAACAATTAACATGTTTGGATAAACAATCTTCAGACCACATTCCAGAGGAGCAAAACATGGAAAAGCTGAGGCTTCTCATTTTCCCAGGAGAAGAAATCCTGGCAAAGGGATTTTTCAGAAAATATCACAGTGACAGGGCAGCTGGGCACTGGACTGTATGCATGCATGGTGAAATAGAGTTTTTATGGCTGCACCACTTTTACTGTTGCTTTCCTCTACCAGAACTTTCCTTGTAGCTATGGTCAAAAGTCTTTTGCCACTGTAGGGCTTTCCAGCCAACATTACTATGGTATTAAACAGGCAGCATCACATTTAAACACTGAAAATAGGCTTTTCTAGCTTCTGAGCTTGGTCAAAGACAATATACCACTATTTGAACACAGTAAAGTGTTTCAAACAGAACTTTCAAACATTTTCTAAAGTCCTTGTTTTAAGAAATATCCCATCATGACTTTCCACAGGGGTGAATCTCACAGAAATCTAGGAGTGAATCACTTCCCAAGCAGATGCACTGCCAAGTGTCCAGTGCTCTGCTGTTGGCCATGCCAGGCTTTGGCTTGCAGGTCATTGGTGAAGCCAGGGGACACAATCTCCAGCCAGGCTGCACACTGCATCAGGACAGCTACCCAAAAAATCCCTTGTAGGTGGCCCAGTGGCAGCCCTAGTGCAGGGATTTGGCTTTTCTCTAGCTGCACAACAGGCCCGCCCCATCATGAGGCAGTGGCCCGCATCCCATGGTCTATCTGCCATAGTAAGCAGTGATAAAAAGGCTTTGGTCTACATTATTATGGTCTCAAACTGGGCTGTGTTTCCAGCCCTCCTTGCATGCAGAAAATGTTCAGGAAGGATAATCCAAGGCATGAGCATGACACTAAAAAAATCAGCTGAATTTTTTGCCTTTAGGGATCAGCTGTAAACTCCCTGTGTGACAGGGAAAACAGACATCTTTCTGCTTTGTGGTCAGGCAGAAGAAAAACCTCCCCCTAACACAGACCAGGGCTGTGGGAAGTACCCAAGTGTCCTGGGTTGACTATATGATGCTTTTATTCCCAATTGCCTCGTTCTGTTTATGCTGAATAATAAGTTTTGCACCTTTCAGACTTGTTCCAGAGAGTGAAGGGGGAGAGGAGAAGCAGCAGTTTGTTTTCAGACACTGCTCTCACTCCTCCACGTTCCTGCTCCTGACTGTGTTGTCTGCGGATGGACAGACAACGGGACAGAGCTCTCTTTTGCTTTTAGTTAGTTTAGCTGGCTGAGGCAAAGAAGTTTCCTGGACTGTGGGGTTTTTTCCCTTTTCTTTGTCCTGTTTAACCTGCTCTGGCCTGAACACCCAGCAGAGCACCGGCAGCTCCACCTGAGGCCCACCAGGCCAGGCCGGGCCTGCGACATTTCCAGCACCAGAGGGACTGATCAGAGACTGAGTGAGCTGAGCTACAGCCCAGGGAGGACTTTCTCAGTTTGTCATCTCTTTTGGAGCAGCAAGGGGTTTTATTGATTAATATTGTTTAGGTTTTATTGTTTAATAAATATTTTTTTACACTTTTCTCCAAGGAGGTATTTTTTCCCAGACCGGTTGCGGGGAGGGCCGATTGAATCTGCTTTGCTAAAAGAGCCCCTTTGGGGGTTCTCTGCCAAATTTGCCCTGAACCAGGACATCAAGCAAAGCCAGATGCTCCCCTAGCTGTAGGAACTACCTGAGCAGAGCTGCATCCTGCTGTTCTTACTCCTGCGCTCCTATTTCTGCCCTGCAGAAGGGATGGAGAGCAGGTCCAGCATTCAATCCAGCTGCACACACACGGAGAGCAAGAAAGCTTGTGGCTTTCTCACTCTGTCCTTCACCCATGATTTCCATTCCTAGTGCTTCATCCAGATTTTGTGTTTATCTTTCTTGAAGCCATTCAGTGCATGCTGAGACTTTAATGCCTGGAAGAGGTGTTAAGTAATGAGCCTCTTAAGTACAGATGCATCCCCTCAGGTATCTCCTGGGTCTGCTGTGGGATCCGGCTCTTCCTTACTTTTGCCACAGGCACAAAGCTGTGCCAGCAGGGTGGCTGTTGCAAGGATTAAACCAGGGTCACAATTAGCCCAAGATTCTGAGTACTGAGTGCAGGCCCTGAGGAAAGTGGCAGGAATCCAGAAAGGAGGTGGCACACAGCAGCACAGGGGGTGTCCTGAGATAGCTGGGCTCTGCAGGAGTCCAGCTGCTCTGAGCACCACAGATCCACCCAGAGCTGAAACCCAAGGAGATCTGTGCTATCTATGTTTTCCCCATGGTTTTTGTATGCAAAGGCAACCCAAAAAATCTCACTTTTTAAGTCTTTTGCACGGTTCAAAAGGAACAGGGGAGAAGCATTGTTAGGGGTAACCCAGAGCCTCAGCTTAGTGTTGTCAAATCCCAGAGGAAAGGAGGCAGGAAAGGGTAAAGGGAAGTGGGAGGAGAGCTGAGGTTCCAGGAATTGTTAGCTGCACATACAGGAAAAATAATACTGCCCTCCCTTTCGTATGAGCAGCAGTGGAGATGCTCTGCTGTAAACACTGAAAGCATGGAAGCCTTCAGTCAGATGCCTGCAATTGTCTGTGCTTGCAACAGTGGTCAAGGAGAAGGCTGAATTCTCCTAAATCTGAGATGTCTGCACATTTGATAGAGAATAAACTGCTGATAAGAACTTCCCTCCTCCACCCTCTCCTCTGCACCTGAAATATTGACCATGGTAGAGCCCCAGGGTCACAGCAGTCTCCAGACAGCTACTCTTTTTCTGTCTCACAGAGATCCTGGAGCACTCTGCAATGAGCAGTGCTCCTCTGACACTGCTTCCTGCTCCCCAAAGACGGAGATGGTTTAGGAGCACCAGGAGTGATTTCAGATGATTTGCTAATGAACAAAGGGATGACAGGAACATTGCCTACCTTTTATTAAAAAATCACTGCTAGATAAGGGAGAGGGAGGGGGGTTTCTTCCCAAATCACATTTTGCAGGACAGAAAATGCAAATTAGCAGAACAGTTCTTTTGGTTAGCAAACTGATTTCAAAGTTTCTCATTCCTGATTTCTTTGCAGCTCTCCCTTTCTGTGCAAAATGTAATGTCCCTGCACCTTGGGGTTGAATTTTGCTCAATTTCAAGGAGAAAATGAGTTTCTACCTCGCAACATTTTATGAGGATGCCAAATACTTCTATGTATTTCATAAGTCTTAATCCTATCTTCTCCAGAATTTCCAGTAATGTCTTGAAAACTTTGGAGAATTGTCTCCATGATCTGCTGAAAAATGCAAGGCCAAGGGCAGAAGGAATCATTCCAGACCCCTCAAAGCAGCCTAACCCAAATGATGATTATCAAACATCCTGTTGGATATGCTGGGTCAAATTTAGTCCTGCTCCAAATTAATGCACAGTGTTTAAGGGAATCTGGCCTATAGCCACTGATGAGTATTTATTTGCCATTGCTTAGACAAATGACCTGATGTCCAAAAGTGTTATACATCTGGAGGATTTCTATATGAAAACAGCCAATTATACTTCATATGGGGTTCAGGGGTTTAACTCCAGTTCTGTTGCACTTCCCACAAGTTCTCTCGTCTCCATGGGCTGTACAAGAAGACCCCTATGGACACTGTGACATTTCTCAGTTATCACCTGCTTCTTGCAGATTCTTGGCTTGGACAAACCTAAACGTCCAAGAGGAACTTATCTGTCACCTCGCTGAGGAAATAGTCAAAACAACAAATAATTAGATTACAATGGAATACTTTAGAACCCAGGGAAACATGTTTTTAAATTTTGACCTCTCACAGGCTCCCAGTATGACACTGGATAAGTTACTTAGGTCTGGGTCTATTGCACCTAATTGTTGCTATATCACTAGCAGCTCCTATGGGAGGAGCATGGTCTGCATTAGGAATCTGTGTTGCCTTGAGGGCCAGGAAAGGAGCTGGGAGTTTGAATAAATCACCCTCCCTTCATACCTGTGTTTCACCATGGACTATGCAAGAAATTCAATCTGCTGGCTTAGACACTTCTGCCTCTTGAAGACACCTAGGAAAAGTCCAGGCTTTGACTTTTGCATGGGGTGGTTCCAAATGTCAAGAGACACTCAACACTTAGTCCATACAGCAGTACTGACAAGAAAAATACTAAACTTAGTAAAGTAATGAGATCCATCTTTCTGTTCCTTATAGAAAGGGGGATGGCTGTGTAGACTTCAGAAGAAAATCTGAAGGTTGAGTTGAATGCTGACACAGAAGCTGGCCTGGATCTTTTAAATCTGAACAGCATCTTATGTTTCAGAATATCCCAACCCCCATTAAAATTCTACAATAATATTAGTGAGCCTCTAGAATAATGGCATAACAGAGTTTTGTAGCCAGGATAATTGAAGGTCAGAAGAGAGGATATTACCTCTTTCCACAAACCTTGCCTTGTTTTGGAAAACACAGCTTGAGATTGAAGTTTGAGATTAAATCCCAAAGCCCACATTTGGGATGATTTGTGAAATTCAATGTCAGCATTTGCAAAATGTTCATGTTTACATTTCTCCTGGCCTCTGTTATTTTCCATCCTGAAGTGCAGGTGTTAAAGCACAACTAAACCACGCTGCACTCCCTGTGCTGTTATGAGCTTTTGATCACTTTAATCACTGTGCTTAAGAGTAGCTTGATCTATTTTTTCCACCTAATTTGACATTCTACAAGGTAAGGAGATAATTAGTGACGTCTGCTCTACTAAAAGGGTATGGAATTTCACTATTCCCCCGAGAGCTTTACATTTTGGCTACAGCCATTGTTAGATGGAAAACAATGCTTCTTTCTTGAGGAATGAGAAGTAAAAGACAACTTTGAGTAACCTGATTATGCTCACATTTTGTTTTAGCTCTGTCTTTGATGCTATGCAAAGAGTGAATTTTAGCTCATAGGTCCAGCTGCTGGAGCAGTCAGTGCTAGTTACCTTCATGTCTCTCTCTTGCATATGCTTGAGTTCATTTGGCATCAGGCTCAGGTACATGGCTGAAAACAAGGTTTTCTTGTTTGGGGCATGGTTTTGCACCCTAGGAAGTTATAAGCAGGAGGTTCTGCTGCTTTTACTGCCTGATCTTATCTGACTCACTTAGAAGGTACTAGCTGTCTGAGTATTAGCTAATTGCACAATCTGTGTGTGTTTGTGCAGGCTTTCATTCAAGATAGCAGTGGTATCAGTGGGGTAATGCTTTCACCTTCCCCAGGGGACTCTGGCTGTGTGACCTGACAGCGTTACACCGCTCATTGCAGAACAACACTGCTCTGCTGCCTCCTGAGCAGCCAGTCTGACCTTTGTTTAGACAAACCATCTGCTTTCTCTGTTCTCTCTCTCTCTCTCACTCTCTGATCTACGGCCACAAAGGAAAAGGAGTGCCCAGCAAAACTTCAAACACCGAAAAACATCTCAGCCTGAATTTGCTGAGGTGCCTGGGAGCCCAGCCTCCCCTGGGAGGTGGTGGCTGTATCAGAGCTCTCCAGTGTGTTCCCAAGGAGGAGATGCTTTTGTAGCCAGACCGGCAATTTCTTTCCTCTGAAAACCAGGGGTGGGCTGCATGGCAGCAGACGCTGCTTCAGAAGCTCCTCTGCAGGTTTTGATGATCAGCACACCTCCCAGTGCCAGCAGCACTCTGAAACCCAGTGCAGGGCTGCAGTGCTGGCAAAGCACTTGCACTCTCACACAGGTGCCCTCTCACCCTTGCCTTTGGCAAAGGGGCAGCTGGTCCATCCCTCCCCATCAGCCCTGAGCTGCGCTGCTGGGAAATGAGGGGCTGGGAGGTCAGTGCTGAACCCCAGAGCAGTTCCCTGACTGCATTGGGATTTCCCTTTGCCTGGGCTGCTCTGCTGGGCAGCAGCTGCCATGTGTTAGGAAAATTAATCCACAAACACCAGAGGTTGATGTCCAAAAAGGAGACAGAGGAGTCCTTTTACTTTATTCGAATAAAGGGACAGGCCATGGGGCATGCCCCTGGGATCTCTCCAATTTTTGGAGGACACAGCCTCCCTTTTTATCCCAATTTCCCGGCCACTTTCCCCTTCTCTCTTTCCCCATTGGCTGAGGTACTTGAGAGGTACAGATTTCCCCAAACACCTGATACCAGAGATTCCCCTCTAATGTATACCCTTCCCTTTTAATTTTTAATTTTTATGGAATTTAGGGTTTTTTTTCCTCCATTGTTTCTTTCATCTTTTAATGTCTAATTTCCTTTATCAGCAAACCTAAAGTTTATTTCTAAAAGCAAATATCTTTTTCCATTCATCAATCGATGGAATCCTTGCCATTGCTGCTTTTATCTCCGGTGCTGGTTTTATCTACCAGCAGACCCACAGCTTGTTTGTAAAGACAAATCCACGATTCCTCTCACATATGTCACTGTCCCCTGGAGATGGGCAGGTGTCACCAGGCAGATTCAGCCGAGCTCAGAACAGCAGAGACAGAGGAGGGGGGTCCTCAGTTCATCAGGACACTGTTAATCCATTCCCTTCAGTTTTCTTCTCTCCTCTCCATGAATATGGGGTGCTATGGTTGAGACAGCAAAGAGGGAAGAGGATTTAGGTCCATCTCAAAACACTTTGTGAAAAACACATATTTTATGATTGGCTTTTCACAAATATTAAAATGAATATTATATGTGTTATGTTAGAAAGTAATGCTGCATTAATTCTCTTAAGTAGTGTGTTAAATACCGTTTTAGGTTATAAAAAAATGTTAAAATAGAAACTATGCTATATAAGATACTTTTTTCTAAAGAAAGGACTCACACTGAGATAGCAGCCACAGGACACCTAAATCTTTCAGAGAAAGAGAATTTATTGCTCCATTATCAGGAGAAACGAACTTCTTCCCACCTTGCTCGGGCAGGAAAACGCCATCAGGATTAAGAGGAAGAAGCTGGTGATGACCAAACAGAATCCTGTATTTGAATGGAATTTATGCATCATGCATGAGATGTATGAATATGCAACAGGGTATTGTTTTTAAGGGTTAATCCTCTGTTAACGTGGGTCCTTTTTCAGGCTCCTGCTGCCCAGAAAAAGGTACCTGGACATCTGTAACTCTTTGTCTCTATTGTATCATATTGTCCTAATCCAAATTGTCCAAATTATTATTACTCTAATTGTATTACTATTTGTATAACAATTTTGTTACTATTAAACTTTGAAAATTTTAAAAACAAGTGATTGGCATTTTTCACACACCTCAAGGTCTATCTCAAGGTAGGGCAAATGGACACCACTACACAAAACTTCCAAATTTTAGTTTCTTTATAGAATTTGAATGGTTACTTCTGCTCATATAAATCCTGCAGCCTCCCCAGCTGGAGCCTGGGGAGAGCTCATGTGGCACACCCATGTCTTTGAGCATTACAGGGCTTTGCTAATCCTTTGCTTCTATTTTACAGTAGTGTGCAGAGCTCCTACCGAGTTCCCCAGGCCTCACAGTGCAGATGCTGAACTGCAGCCAAATCCTGACCTAGAGGTGTTGGTGATGGCTCCAAGTTTTCCAGCTGCTCTCACCAGCCTGGGGTGACACCTCTAAAGCTCCTGGGATCAGCTGATGCCAGCAGGGATTGAGCTGAGAAGTCCAGAGCTGCTGTCACCACTGTGACCCTATTTAGCTTGTACAGTAAGGAACAAAATAAGTGTTGCCTGTTGTTACTGCACAGGGTCTGTTATGCAACAAATTTTGTTGTAAATAAATGCCCAAATCCCCATTGCTCCCCAGAGAATAGGATTTCTTCCACCAGCATATTAGCCTGTCCATGAGAAGGACAGCAGACAGATGGTTGTGTGGGGATGGACAGTTGGGGTGTAGGATTCTTCTTATTCAAGAGTTGCTGAGATGTTTGATCCTACACTACAGAAACCACATAATTCAAAGGCAGCAGGATCCAGGCCATAAGGAAGCGAAGATGGGAAAAAATCAGTCCACCTTATCAAATAAACGTGTGTCTGGAAGCATGTGCCTAAGACAGCAATGTTATTCCTTTGCATGCATAAATTTAACAGTCTGGTGAGAATCAGTGGGTTTTCATCATGGTGAAATCCTGGGGAGCCCATGTGCTGTCTCTTTTTGGACAGTCCAGGCCCCAAGCTGGTGTCTGCCCTCACTGCATCCAGGGGCTGAGATCTTCGTCATGGCCACCTCACTGCCCTCTCTGCTCTTCCTCCCTTTGCTCTTCCAAACAGAGATCCAGGCTGCAGAGTGGGCCAATCCACAGAATCCCCCATGTGCCCAACCCCTGAATATCCTAAATGTTGCATAAGGAGCACAGTGGGGCTTTTTATACACAGTCAAGGCTCAGCATTTGCTGGCTTCTTGCTGCAATAAATTGGCAATGATGCTCTAATGAGAACAATAACGCACCCACCCTACCACCTTAGATCACTTTCCTGCTCTTTTGCAGCTTGTGAAAGGCTCTAAAAGCTTTCACCAGACACATTGTCTGATTTTTAGGGAGTGTCACTAGTGCTGTTTATCCCAGACTGGCAGAAGCCTATTTTTATCCCGCATGGTTGCTGCAATAATTAATGTCAGGGTAAGTGACCAATAATTAGTCTGACCCAAGGAGCCCTGATTCCAGAGATTTTCCAACAATTTCAGCAGCCTGTCCAAACGGAGCACTTCAATAAACTCCTTGATGGGTGACATGCTAGGGTGCACTCAGTTGGCATCAGATGTGCTGTGCCATCCCACACCAGCTGATGGCAAGCACCAGTGACTCAATGTGTGCTGTCCCCTGTGACAAAGTGATCTGTGTTCTGCAGCATTTTCTGCTCACAGACACACGTGCAAGGGATGGAGAAGCATTTCAATTTGCTCAATTGTTCCCACTTGTTTAGTTCTCCAGCTACAGACTCGGGACTGTCTTCACTCTTTGTTAGAAAAGTTACTTGGCAGCTCAGATGAACTCCCATGGGTGGGTATCACCAGGTTGTGATTAAAATGATGCACCAAACAGCTGTTTCCTTGGAAGGAATGCATTGTTTCATTAACCTGTAAACCCACAGCAACTAAAATTGGGTTTTGAAATTACAACAACAAAAAGCTGTCTGCATGCTATCTCACTGTTGAACATGCCATTTCCCATGTGCTCTGCTTGTCTCCTTTTCCTGCAGCATCTCAATATGAGGGACTGAACTGACAGGTGATCTTTTTTGACTTTCAGTCTACCTTTGTCTGCTTTAGGACTACCAGCCAGCCTCTACCTATTTATGCATCTTTATCTGAAAGGGAATCGACTCGATTTTAATTGCACATGAAGGGGATGATAATAAAATGTTAATTACTTTTTCTGCCCGTGCACTGATCTCTATCTGGCAGAATTTGCCCTTGATGATCCCAGGGCATTATTGCAGACAAACAAACGAGGACTGCAGCTCACATGAGAATCCAGGGATCTCCCCCATTGTTCCCAGGCTGTTCAGTGCTTTTCCATTTCAGCAGCTGCATGCAGCATCACTGAAGTGCAACTGCTCAGCACATATGCTAATACCAATATTCACTACACCAGCAATCCCTACATGAGAGCTAATGTGGGATTTCTTTTGGGTAAGACGGTGGTGTCTGTTTTTCTGCAGGCCTGAAATCTTCTGATTGCTCAAACAGCCTAGAAATGGCCCACTTGCCTACCTCAGAGAAACCTTAGGCTCACAATAGCCCGTTAAAACATGAAGCTGTTCAAACATGTATCTGTCATCCATAGCTTCCTGTGTCCTGTAACACACCTACTGCTGGGATAACTGAGCACCTGTCAAGATTCTGTATTGCTAGCCATGAAGTCCTCTCGAATTTATCAACAGAGAAGCTTACACTGCTGCCTGGCATGCTCTTGTGACTCAACCTTGACCTCTAAGGATCTTCTGAAGATGAGAAAGCATCAAATTCTCCTTGCAGATTTAATCACTGCTTCCTGTGCTGTGGGCTCTGATGACAAGATGGTAGAGATATCCTTAGCTCAGAGAAAATCACCTGAAAGCAGTTGCTGCTACAAAGACACAGAACACACACTTGTGCCAAAGATTGTGTTACACATCCCAGGTTCCCAAACAAAGCTCACAGCAGAGCAGAAATCTTCCCACAGCCTGAGATGACTGACTGACCATCAAGGTCACTCAGGCACCTCCCAGACACAAAGACTGGGCCAGGTTTGAGCTGCTGGCCCAAGGACAAGGCACACTCTGTACCCTTGACCTTCAGAAGGATGCTTCTTACAACCTTGCAAAAAACTCCCCAAAACATGGCCATGAGGCATCAAGTGACACTAGACTGCCACTAGAAGCCACCAGAGGTGACTGCTGAAAGATTCCCACCTATTGACAGTAAATCATTCCATTATAACTCTAGTAAAAGCAAATATTACTTGTCCTGTGCACCGATGTCTTTCTCAAGTACTGCTTTTCACAGAAGTCCAGGTTTAAGGCCTCTCCCTTTCTTTTTCTGGATGCTCCTCATTTCCCAGAACATGTCTCAGAGTTGGAGGCAATTCCCTTCTGAGACACTGTATTTCTCATCTGGTGAGCTGGCCCCTGGTGAGCTGCTGAGGAGCCAACAAGAGGCAGAGACAGCACAAGACAGAACAAACAAGAAATGCAGCCTGTGTTCCTGAGGTCCCTCCACTGCAAAAAAGGGTTCTCAAGGCTCTGTGTGTGTGTGTCAAAGTCTGTTTTTGGAGGCTCAGCTTGCTCCTCACACTGACACATTGCCATCACGTGTTTGACAGAAAAGAAGCTTGGGGAAATAAAGGTTGCTGTAGGTAAAAACAAACCCAACCCTGTTCTTGTTAAGAAATCCTCCCAATCACCCCATCCCAAGGCAGGATTGATTATCCCAATGGATAAATTACCTCTGACTATGGTGGCTGCCACACCAAGTGACCTCTGGAAGTGGGCAGAGCCACCCCTGTCCCCTGTCCTGCCTGCTGCGTTCTGAGGCATCCTCATGATCTCCAAAGCACAGTTCCCAATGGCATTCACCCCTGTCTTCACCTATTTGTAAAGAAGCTTATAGCAATGCTCACTTATCTGCTGGGGCAGGTAGGTTTTCATCTCAGATCTCCAAGGGAGATTCCCCTGAAACCTGTGAAGATAAGTCAGCCTCCCTCCATGAGCCCCAGGAAAGCATCCTGGCATCTCTCACATGTCCATTAAGTGTCCAGTGCAGATGATGCATGGCAGACAAGCACCATGTCATTCCTGGAAACATCCAGTGCATGCCTATTTCAGAGGAAAGAGCAATTCTGACCCATAGTCTGTTCTGACCCATAGTCCACCCTCTCAAGTCAGTGGGAGGCAGCAGTTGCATCTACTTAGAAACTCCCAACAACTCTCAAGCCAAGGAGTTAAGAAGTGCATGCTGATAAGGTCTTTCCCAGGCCCTCTGTCTCCCCCTCCTCATTAAATATAAAAAGCAGGGAGGGTTTTCCTTTAAAGCTAGAGACCACAGCAAGGGTGAATCTCAGACTGGAAAGAAACCCCACCACCTCCAGCCCCAGGGACCCCTGTAACCCTTCAGTGCTCCTCACATTGCACCTGTAGAGCAGCCCAAATGGTGCCAAGCCCTCTGCTTCCCTGTTCCTCGATCTTCAAAGGTCCCTGGAAGGCTGTAAAGTCTCCCTTACAACCTGTGCTCTGATCTAAAGGACAGAGCTGTGGAAAGAAACTGTCACAAAAAGGTGACCAAGGCTACCAAGTGCATGCTATGTATGGAAGAAGTCAAGCTATAACTTCCTGTAAATCTGCTGAAAAGGGTCAAAGCTTGCTAGACTAAAAGAATGCCCTGTTCTACTGTCCACCTTTAAGATTTTTAGATGGAGTCCAGAGATTTTCAGAGGACAGTGTCTGCATGTAGGTAAAAGCAGGATGAACTCACACACTTTCAGTTCCTCAGCACAGCTCTTTGTCGTCTGATTTAATCTGGGAAGGCTGCTGCAGCACCATCCTCATTTTGGTGGGTATAGAGGCTCCGGCTGAGAAAAATGTAACCATTTTTTTAGCAAGTCAGGTTTTTTGCTGGTAATTTCCACCTTTCCCTGGTTCAGCTCCCAGGGGATTCACAAAGGGGTTTGTCATCTCTCCAGGTCATTCTGCACTCTGGAATGTGCTGTAAAATTATTTGCCCTGAGCAGCATTACAGGAAAGGCATCCATCAGTTAACTCCATTGTCAGCTTTCTCTTCTGAGGCATGTGTTGCTGATGATGAGTCATAAAGACATTGATTTTAACATTTGCTTTGAATCATAATTGCATTTGTAAGATTACATAGTGGCTCTCAGGGATCCACTGAGTTTTTAAATCTATAGTCAATGCCTATTCTTCTTAGTTAAGTACTATATAATGCATAGGATGACTGGACAATTTTTTATTTTTATACACATGGCTTTTTTAAAATGGTGTCTTACACCTGAAAAATTAATATGAAAAAAAAAAGCTTTCTTTTTTCCAGCGGTAGTCTTTGTTTCAAAAATTCAGTATAATGGTTCAGTAGGGTGAAACAGTGCATTATAATTGAAGGTTAATATCCATATGGAGTTAATATCGGATGGGTTCCCATCATGATTTGAGATTCCAATGTTCTAAGCTGCTATAAATCTACACCAATGGTTAAAAGTATAAAACTAAAAAGGCATACTTGGGAATGAAAATGGGGTGCAAGGTCTAGTCACTAGGAATATGAAATGGCAGCCCTGTCTTACAGTCTATATTGCTGTGCACTCATTTTTTTAGATAAATTCTTCATGGCTATTCTAAAAGGTGATTGTTATTGTTGTCATTATTATTATCATTATTACTACTACGACTTCCATTATCTCCCACTTTGCATTCTCCTTTATATATTAAGGAGAGAGAACTCTCCTTAAAATTTCCTTTGACTTTACTCCCCTCCTCTGGTCTTTACCCACAGACTGCTTGGGCAGCAGGCAACACCCCATGAACCTCTCAGATCCCCCTTCAGCAGCAGCTGGCTCCTCCAGTCTGGAGGCATTGGTTTATCCAGGCATCCCACACCCACAATGCTGTGCCATTCATGGAAAGAAATCGAGCTGCTCCTCTAATGTGAGCCTAATGGAGCAGCTGAGAGCTCCAGGAACACACCAGTGTTCCCACATTTTACTCTATTTCATGTTCTAGGTGAGAATGAGTGTCTTGGTTTGAAAAGACAGGTATTTGATAAGGAAGGCAGGAGCCTCCCCTGAAATGGAAAATGTAAACCTGCTCCCTATGAATTATTGTAACTTGAAATTAAGGGGCTCTCAGGCAAAGATATGGGAATAGGAATAACAGTTCTCTAAAAATGCAAATGTAATTGTACAAAAAAAAACCAAAAAACCAAAAAAAAAAAACTACAGAGAGAGTCAGAATACAGCCTGACCCCCTGTGTGTCAGGGTGGTGTCCCAGCCCCATCCCATGGGGGCTCAGCCCTCCTGCAGTGCCAGCTGTGGCTCTGCTGCAGCAGGGATCCTGCACAAGGGGGGAGATTTCCTCTGCAGCTCCAGGGCTGCTGGAGATGGGCCTGGGCTCCCTCTGGCAATGCAGGGCAGCAGAAAGCTGCTCCTCTGGGAATGCAGGGGGCAAAGGCTGCTGTGGTGTCCCAAACCTCAGATTGTACCCAGGTAGGAATGCTTGGCTCCTCCCCTGGGCAGAGCCTCTCCCCATGGGATGATGGAATTTGATCAGCCATGCAGGGACACTCACTGGCCATGGACAGAAGAGATCTCCTGGAGGGAGGATTGGCTGGGGAAGAGATAAGGAAGAAAACTGCCCAATTAACAGAGGATAACTGCCCCACCTCAGACAGATGGCAAATAGAATAAACACCCCCAAACCATATCTTACAAGCCAGGACAATGAGAACACCGGGTGGACATTAACAGACCCTCTGGTAAACAAAATGCACTCTTCACTTGTGTGATTTTTCTTTAGCGATTACAGTGCCCCTAAGGCACTTTGCACATTGGTGCTGTGATCAAAGAAATAAAGCACTGTCACTTTGCAGGACAGACACTAAGAAATCTCCCTAGCTAGTCTTACATTCAGCCACTTTCCCATTAATTTGCTTGGTCAAAATAATAAAATAAAAATCCCAATGCATTAGTGAGGGCAGCAAGAGACGGGAGAAGCTGATCCATTTTAAAACCTGATAGGGCCTGGTCTTTGCCTTGTGCACTTACTGGTCCCGGATTCTCCTTTCCATGTTTTGTTTCCCAAGTACTTTGCATAACAAACTGCTGAGAGGTAAAAATTGGTGAGCCAAGATCTTCCTAAGGTTTAAAAGCAGACAACAGGATTACAAAATGTGATGGTAAAATAAATTAAAATAAAATTTTTTAAAAAAACCCAAAAACCAAAACAAACAAGAACAAGAATATAAATAAAACCAAAATTAAACAAACAAAAACAAACAAACAAAAACCAAAACACCACAAACCACAAACAAACGGAAATCCTGTCCCTCCCTGCCATACCCCTTAAACTTAACAGTACTTTGAATATGATCAAAATCAAAATTGTTCTTTGCAACCTCAATGAAACATTTTTTTTCTTCAACTGGCCTATGTCTCTGAGCATACTCCTGAACTCTTGTGGAAAATTTCTAACCCTGGCAGGCAAGAGCCCCACAGGGCTGGCTTTCATTCAGGCAGATGAGGAAAGGGGTGAAAGACAGGTCATAGGAAAGGTGCCTGAACCTGCGGCTCTGTTTGGGCTGCAAGGATTCTTGGTTTGTGGTTCTAGAGCTATTGAGATGCAAGTGCTAAATTAATGCCAAGTCTGGTATTCCTGGGGCTAAAAAGGAAAGAAATCTTTCCTTATCCTACAGCTGTGAGGTTAAGGTAAATGTGGCTGTTCAGAAACACTGCAGTTCTCAAGCCCCTGGGGGATTTTAATGTGTTTTATAAACTTGTTTCCAAACCAAGCTATTAGGAAAACAAGATATTTCTCCATAAAGCCTTTATTTTTCTCTCTTTAGGGACAGTACTGCCTGCCTTACAGTGCTTTAACTCGATCAGAGTCATCATTTTTATAAACAGACCATTTTTCATTACTTGCTTGATCAACCTGGGAAGGCAGCTTTTCAGGAGTTACAGTCATACACAGGAAAAAAAAAAAAATTTACTCTACCTGCTGCAACCAGAGATGTAACCCTCTTATCTCTGAAGGTAATACATAAGGAAAAACACAGACATGCACTTGCTTTCCTTTCACACTCAGCTGCAGTTATGCAATATTACAAAGGGAAAGGAACAAGCTCTTTCCCAATGAGATTGCAGAGAATTTTTCCTTTTTTTTTTTTTTTTGTACAGAAGTTTTTGGTGGGAGATGTCAATATTTACCCAGGGCTTCACCTGTATCAGGAGGAGATTTCAGGCTGATGGCTTTTGAATACTTAAGTTGGGACTCAGAGGACCTTGAGGACACACAGCCCAAACAAAGCTGGAGAGCCATGGCAGCACTGGGAGCCAACTGGTTGCTCAACAGCAGATCAGCTCTGCTAAAATGTTTATTTACATTGGAGGTTTTAATTGCCCACATTTGTGTTTCTATCCACCAGATGGACTGTGTACATCAAGGGGATTTGGTTTCTTTTTGTCTCAGCACAAGGAGTGCCAAAGGTTGACACCTGGGGCACACACATGAAGGACTGACCCTAAATGAGCAGGAGAGGACCCTCTCTGCTGACTGTCCAGGGGCTGGGAGTCAGCCAGAAACCTCCTGAGTGTTCCAGGACTGCAGAGTGATCTCAAGCACTCTCACTGGCCTCATCAATGCCATGCTTTCCCACGCTCACCCCACCAGCCATGAGTGAGAGCTCTCTTCCCCCTCTGGTCCTGACACATGTAGTCTACCATGTAAAATATTCAGCAAAATAAAGTTTAGTGCAGAATCTGATAAAAATCTGAATTTATTCTGAGTCACGGTGGTCTCAAAGCAGTGCTGTCAAACTGGGAGTGTAGAGAGCAATCTAAAGAAGTTTTGAAACTGCTGTTGTAGAGAAAATGCCACACACCCTACGAAAAGCAAATAAGTATAAGAGGAAATATCTGTTTATCTGAGAATTAGTATTACTCAAACATGCCTTTTGTGTCAGGAGAAGGAGGCAAGGTCGGCAGATTTACCTGCTAACAGAATACCTCCAGCAGGTGTGTTACACTCCATGGGAATGGACTTTGCCCCACTTTGGCCCTAATTCCACCCCAACTCACAGGAATGGAGGAATTTGGTTGTCTCTGAAACATCTCTTGACATCTCTCTACAGATGTTTCAGGTGAAAAATTCAGCTTCCTAATGAGAGTTGAAACTTTTACATAGTTCTATTGAGAAAAAGGACATACATGTGTAGTTTCTTCCCCTTTTTAAGTACCTGTAGCTCAGACAGTTGGGGGAGGTAGTTAGACTATTCCAAGTTTGAAAAATGTGAATTAAATGCTAAAACATGAACCATAGTTTTAGAAAGTTACTGGTTTTGTCTGAGCCCTCACTGTGTGTCTACACTGGATTCTCTTTTGCAGGTGTTGGTCCAAGTAACATTTTTAATAAAGAATTTTTTTTCCAGTGCAGGGCAATCACTATTAACAAATAACTCTAATCAATGTTCTGCATCACTTTTTGAGAAAAAGCATTAATTGGGAGTGGGGAGCGGGGTTGGCAGTGGTGGTGTTTCCATCAGAAAGGAGCAATAGCAAATGAAGTGTCTATTTCTATAAATGAGACAAAATTAATAAAGAGAGGGGAGACATTAGCAAAGAGGGAATAGGAAAGAAATGGATTATGAGCTACATTTGGTTTGGTTGTTGTTCTCAAGGTATAAGTCAGCTACCCCAAGAACAGTGCACATTACTCAAATTCCACCAACAGAACTGGTGACTTCTCTGGAAAGTTGCAGCTGATATGGTGAACAAAGGGAAAATATTTTTAGTTCCTTATTGTAGACTCTGAACCAATGGTGTGCTGGTAATAGTGAACATTGAGTCAGAAGATTATCTTGGGATGCAAATTAACAAGTCCACTAGGAAAAACTTGTGAGGCAGAGAGGGGTTTTCCTATATTGCTCAGGGTGCAGCAGCCACCCAACACCAGCCTGTGTGGGCTGGCACGTTTTGTGCCTCTCTGAGGCTCAGTTTACCCTAGGAGAACTAAATGACCCATTCAAGGTTGCTCAAGACATTTCTATGAATATCTGGCTCTGAATAACTGAAAGCCTCCCTGTCTCTGGGCCAATTTCCTTAACTACAAAACTGTCCTCCCTGTTTGCCTTAAAGCGAATCCTTGACCACAGCTGTCCTCTCCTCTCTTCTCCCATGTCATCAGCCCAGCCTCCTGAATCCCTGCTGGCAGCAAGCACTTGATCACATTTATCACATTATGGTATTTTTGCCTCCTTGGCCAAACTCTCCAAACTGCTCAGCTTGCAACAAAGCCGTGACAGAACAACCTCTGCTGCCATTGCTGGTCCTGTTCCTTGCTTTCTGAGGTGCCGATGGAAATCTGACCTTCACCTTGGAGTGATTTCCCATTCATCACCAAGATGAATAGCTGTCGATCCACCCTGAGCTGCCTAAAGAGGTGCCTGGCGAGGGACTGGCGGTGAATTCCTCCCAGCTGCACCAGCAGGGCTCTGCTGCTCTGCAGCTCTGTACCCGCTGAACAGCGCTCATAATCCCAGACTTAACGTCAAATATTTTCTGCAAGGGAAATAAAAATGTCAACAGGAAGTGAAATGTGACCTGATTAACAGTTAGACCTCTGACTCTGCTTCGTTTTTGACGGATGTGGTGTTTTACAAGGATAATAATGCCAGCTATTCCTCTTAATTGATGGACCCTGATGGAAATATAAATTAAGCAATTAATACGATTCTCTGAGACTCATAAAAATAAACTCTACGTAGAGATAGTAATATTTATTTTTTAAATTACTTTAAAAACATGTGTCATACAAAGCATTACAACATTTTCTCCTAGGGAAAGCCAGGGCATGTTTGACCTCCTTAAGAGCCAGAATGTGCCAGAGGAGGCAATGCAAATGATCTGCTGCAGACTCAGGCAGTTTGTGATAACCCAAGCTGCCTTTTGTCTGGGGAGTTCTGAAGGCCCTGATTTTCATGTGTTTTGTTTAAAACAAAACTAACAAAAAATAATTACTGTTTAACATTTAGAATCACGCCCAGAGGCCCCATTCAGGATGGGGAGCCCTTTGTGCCAGCTAAGAGCACAGCAAACACAGTGTACACACTCTGCAGTAAATGGCTTGTGATCCGATTCCTGATTCTTTTAATGGTTTCTTCCATGGGAGGTGGTTTTAATAGTGAATAGCAGACCAGTGTGACCTTGAGAGATGCCAGCTTGAAACCAATGGGAGTTTTCAGGAGAGAGCAGGAATTCTGGGAAAGCAAAAATTCAGAGATTTGCAATACCCAAGTGATACGAAACAGTATTTACAAATATTTACAAACAGGCTACTGTTGGGTTCAATCCTGTTTGCATCCCTCCATGCCTGCACTAATGGGCTTTCTGTGACTGATACATTCTCCATGTTTCTCATTTGACTTTTGGTTCCTGAGCAGCGAGAATTCATACTCAAAAGCTTCCCTCTGCCACCATGAAAGCTCAGCAGTTGTGTTAATAGAGGCTGGGATTCTCTTGTAATGTCTTCAGGTGTAAAGAAAACAGCTTGTTCACCCAGAGGCGCTCAGTGCTTGCTGTTTAATTCCCTTTGAAAAGTTACTCCCTGACACGGGGAGCAGAAGCCACACCACAAATTACAGGCAGTGAATAAAACAGGATTGTTGCACATGCGGTCTGCTCCCTGCCTTTGAAATTTGAGAGCTGAGTAATTCGGAAAAGGGACCTGACTTCTTTTAAAATCAAATTGAAGTAGATGCCTGGGTTTTGACTGTGATTTGAAACGCCTGCAATAGACATTCCTGTGAGCAGGGAACTCGCTGTGGGTGCCAGAGGAAAACCATGCCCCACAATCCTGGTCTGACAAAGGTGCACAAAAGTGGGTGAAAATGTGTGAGGGAGAGGATTTATAGATGCACATGCAGCCAGGCTTTATCTGCACTTTAAAAAATGACAGGTCCTGTGGGAGACACAGCTGTGTGATGGGAACAGAGCCTGTCCCAGGAGCAGGGACATGCTGGGGTTCATGGCTTTGTGTGCCTCCATGGCAGCCCTGCAGCCAGACTGGCCTTGCCAGGGATAGGCTCAGCAGAACCCACTCATCTGACAGGTACAGGGCAGGAGGAGAGGGCAGCACACCCACCTCTGCTTCCAGGAGTCCCTGTGGAGGTACCCGGGCTCAGGGGACACAGTTCTCCCTGCTGAGCCTGTCTCCCTGATGAGAGGAAATGCCTTAATGAGCTCCACAACTTCTCTGCCTTCAGGAAAAGGACTTAGAGCAGGACTGGGAGCCACCCAGCAGGGCTGATGCTCTGGCACCGTGTGGCTTCAGTGCAAGAGCTGAGTCAGGAAAGCAGCTCTGGGGAGGCAGTGACAGCATCCTTCTCCTTCTGCCAGCCTGCACAGGAGCTGCTGGCATCCTGGGCTGACCCCAGCAACAGCAGCAGCAGTGTTAAAACAGCCCTCAATTATTTGTCAAGGATAGTTAGCACAACACAAGTTGTTTTGATTGTACAGTGTAACCTGCAAGTGCCATCAGGTTTATAGTCTAAACTGACATTTCCTTTATCTTTCTTTTCTCCATCTGTCTCCTTTTTTACAAGGACAGATTGGACAGCCTGACGTCATGTAAAACAAGCAGGGAACTGCCTCCCTCCCCTCACCATTACTCTGAGCCAGCCAGTCTTTTTAAACAGCCACTGGGGCACAGGAGGAGTTTAACCAGGTAAGTGTGTGTGAGAGACAACTGCTCACTTTGGAAATTTAAAAAGGTTTATTAAGCATTAACAAAAATACAACAAAGGATTGCATAAGGAAAAAGCTGCAGAATTGGGAAGTGCCCTCGTGGATACCACACAGCCAGTTCATCTTCAAGCTGGATGCTCAGGCTTTTATACCCCTGGGGGCTGCATCAGCCAGCCCTGGCCCCTCCCAAAGTCTATCAGTCAGCTCTTCTTTGCCATTTATCAGTGCAAACTGCTTTCTTGTCACTGGATTGGAGATCAGGTGTTGCCTCACCCCCTGAGCACCAAGCTTTTCTATTCCCACCTGCCCCATGCAAGGGACACCTGTGCAGCTTCTTTGAACCTGTCATGGACAGCCCAGGCTGTGTGATGGCAACAATACAGGGGGGAAAGGGAACTATGGGGAGCACAGAGGACATCTAAACTACAATAACATAACCATACATCACTAAATCTTTTCTTAACATTCACACAATATTCATCCCTTAATTGTGAGAGCCAATCATCTCATTATCCATCTATAACATGTGGAAGGAAGTGGCTGCCAAGCTGCACTACACTGCAGGAAGTGCTGAAAGGCAGTGATGTCCTCCATACCTTCACTGGGAATTGTCCTGGTTAGCTTTAGAGAATCACACAATCACAGAATTGTTTAGGCTGGAAAAGACCTCCAAAACCATTGAGTCCAACTTTTGCCTGACTACCATCCTTGTGAGCACACGGCACGTGCCGAGTGCCACATCCAACCATTTCTTGTGCTCCTGCAGGGATGATGATTCCACCACTTCCCCAGGCAACACATCCCAATGCTTAAAAAATCTTTCCATTAAGTAATTCTCCCTGATGTCCAACCTGAAGAGAAGCCAGATGCTTAGAAATTAGGCATATAAAACATTGTTGCACAAGCATCCTTTAATTGATCATTTTGTGCTTCATGATTCTTACACAGACATGCTTTAGTTAGAGTTTACAACTTTTATCAAAGCAAAACAAGACACCTTTAATGAGTCCTCACTCCGCTCCTGTAATTTTCCAATATAACTGAACTGAACCAACACAAAAAGATGTGGCCCAAGGAGGTCTCCTTTGGCCAAGCTGCACACCAGCTAAGATGTGAGGTGCAGCCTCAGCCCACCCTGGTGTGAGCTCTGGCTTTGCCTGCACACATGCCAAGGAAGTGGCTGGGTCTAACTCATAACAAAATAAAACAGAAGAAATAAATGTGCTTTTCAGGGGAGTGTGTGTGAATGATGTTATGGGAGTGTCTGAATTCATGTACATTTCTTTTCTGTGAAACTTTGCCCACTCATCTTGGTGACAAACAAGATAACAATAATTATTAAAAAAATAATAATTCCAAAATCCTCAGATCAATTCCATCTCCTAACACAGGAGTATAAGATCTCGGTGAGAACTCTGCTGCCAGACTGCCTGGGCATGGCTGGGGCTGCTTGCTCATCTTTCTGAGCAATGCCTCCACCTTTCAGCTGAAGCACACTGGCAGCACCGCTGCCTTGCTGGCACTTCTTTCACTCCAAAGACAAGGAGACCATTGCTATCAGCTTAGGGCAGGGGGGGCAGAGCACTTCTTCTGTAGGGAGGAGAGGTGGTGGGAGAGGCTGGCTTTGCTCTGCTTCTCCCACAGCTGGAGCAGGAGGGATGTTAAATGGCTCTGCAGAGTCACTGTCACTGTCCATGGGATCCAACAGGAACAGAGGTTTGTGCTGCTGCTCCCTCAGGTGTGCTGGGGTCCCAAGAATGCTGTGCAAATGTTGATTAGACAGAGTGGTGTTAACGCAGAGACTGCTGGGGGGTGGCATTGGTGGCCTTTAAGGTCCCTCTCAACCCAAACTATTCTGTCATTAAGGGTCACAGCAATTACTGGGGGTGTGTTGGATTGAGAGACCATGTCTCCTCTGAGACAGCATTTTTCAGAGCAAAACTCTTCCACACACCACTGCTGCTTCTGCAGTGTTAAAATGCTGTTTTAAAAGTCATGCAAATGTCCCAGCTCAGAGTCTGGGCTACAGCCTGCAGCAGGAGATGGGTCACTCCCCAAGGCCTCTATTTTCCTGGGAGGTATGTCAGGGAGGGGGTGTAAAAAAACTTCAGCTGTTTTCAAACATGAAAACATGTTTGAAAAATGTGTTTTCCATGCTCACAGCATGGAAAAGGCTGAGAAACACAGAGGTAATCTTTTAGCAGGGCAATTAGCAGCTACTGGAAGCTATGCCACGGTATGGATAGACTGCCTGCCTGCAAAGCCTTTCCTAGGGAAGCATCCTCACAGACACTGTCCCCTCTCTGAGTACTGCTAAATCAGCTTGTCTGCAGTGACCACCCCAGAGAATTACATATCCATCCCAAAGTATCCCACTTGGGATGAGCAGGCAGGGGGAAATGCCTGCAAGGTCAAACAGAGACACCAAAAACCTCAGGGCAGGAGATTCCTTTGCTTCCCAGTGCAGAAAAGGGACTGCATTCAGGCTGGACCCTATCAGTGTTTGCCTTGGTTGCTTTGGCTCCCTGGGACCTGACAAGAAGGTCTGGGAAGCAGAGGACTGAGTCCCCTTGCTCTGGAACTACACATCAGGGTAGCTGTCACAGGTGTTTAGGAAGCCTAAACACAGCTCAGCTATTCCCAGCTGGACTGGCTTTGGCAAGGACAGAGTTAAATTTCTCACAGTGCTATGCTGTTTCGGGTATTCAATGCCAAATAGTGTTGATAACACACTGATGTTTTTGTTATTGCTGGTTGTTATTTTTGTTATTTTTGTTATTTTGTTATTTTTGTTATTGCTGTTTTGTTACAGCTTCCACACAGCCAAGGCCTTTTCTGCTTCTCACCCCCCATCGATGAGAGGCTGGGGCTGCAGGAGGATCTGGGAGGGCTCACAGTGGGACAGCTGAGCCAAGGGTTACCCCACACCTCCTGGCATCCTGAGCAGCAGGCAGAGCTGGGGGAGGAGGAAATGGGGCTGCTCAAGTGATGTTGTTTGTCCTCCCAAGTTGGGGGGGATGGAGCAGGGCTGTCCTGGGGATGGCTGAACACCCACCTGCAGCTGGGGAGGGGAGTGGATTCCTTGCTTTGCTTTGCTGGCATGGGCAGCTTTTTCTTTCCCTGTTAAATGGCCTTTGGCTCAACCCACAGTGTTTTGCACTTTGACACTTCTGATTCTCCCACATCCCACCTGTGAGTGGGGATGAGCAAGTGGCTGTATGGGGCTGAGCTGCCCACCAAGTTCAACAAGAGCATTTTGTTTTTAGGCCCTTTCCAAGTTTACTTGAAGCAATCATCTCTTGATTTGGGCCATCTCTGTCTCAGGCCCTGTAGTTCTCCTTAGATGTTCACAATTTCAGCAGTGAGAATGGCCAGTGGCATGTGCCACCCTCACCAGTTGTGCCTCAGGTTTTAGCTTTTATATTTTTCAGATTCTGTTCTGCTTTAGTATGTAAGTCTAAGCCTCACATTAGGACATGGTGAGCTCTCTTCACAGAAGTAGGGACACTAAACAATTCCTTCTCTAGCTGGGGACCAAGGACAGCCAATCCAGATCTCAAGCTCAAGAGCATAAACAACATGGACTGAAGAGAGAAAAACAAGAAGGATGGGAGTTCATAACCTAAAGCTGTAATTGGACAATTAGCTCCAATATGCAAATGGACCAAAACTTATAAAAGTGTGAGACCCCATGACCTGTCATCCATTTTTGTGGCCATTTTGGGTTGTGCTGCCCAAGGTGGATCTATTGAGGCCTCTTCATAAATCCCTACTTTAATCTTTAGCTCTGTCTAGTCTCTGTTCTAGGTCAGCCTTCACAGGGCATCACCAGCAACCTCCCTGCTCAGCTGTGTAGAAGCCACAGAGACTTAGGAGGACAAAGGATCAGGTTTCCCAGGTTCCATGTCCTTCTGTCTTGGTGTTCAGGATGCATAAAGCAGCTTGAAGGGAGAAATTCTGTGGATATTGAGACTTTGGCCTGACACGGTTACCATGAATTACAGTTCATTAGCTCTCCAGTACAGAATAGATCTTTTGCTATGGAATTAAAGTTTCCTAATTATTCCTACACTGCCCATAGGACCACCATTTTGCATAAATATTTCTCACTTTTCTTAGCCATGTAAGAAAATATTCCTGACCTGACAATATTTATCATCTTCAGAAAGTCTGTATTTGCTTGATCATTACTTCTTTTTTTTTTTTTTAATTTAAGCTAGGGCAAAAATCAATGACAATGAAACAACTCTAGAAAATTCCCTGGGGTAGTTCTCCAGTGGGACATGAGAAGTTTAATTATGAGCCATTGCTAGTGGTATGCATGTGAATGTATTCTAGAAGGTTAACACAGACAGTGTGTAGAGCTTCTTTCTTGAGCAGAAAGTGCAGATCCCAGTGGCCTTACTTGCCCTCCTAAATAATAAATCATTTTTATGAATGATTCCAGGAGAAGCTACCTGCCTTGCTGAAGTTATTCCTGTGCTGTTGTTGGGAATAGCTTTGGTGTCAGGGACTCAGGATGTGATGGCTGGAACACTGCTTGAGATATTTAGTCATGCAGGTTGCAAGCAAGTCAGGACTAATTTGTGATTTTTTTATTTATTCAGGGTTTTTTTATTTATTAGGAGCAGGGGAACACAATAACAACTTTGGGGCATTTTTAAATTAAACAACAAGGATGAAAAAGAAAACCAAAGTGAATGTAAGTGATTGATGCTGTTTATTTGCTCTTGTGTTGCTAGGGAGCTCCAGGAGAGCAGGAAACAACCAATAGCAAGCAGTGGGGGTAGAGGAGGAGGCCTTTTTAATTATATCACATCATTTTTCTAAGTAATATTATCTCACACAGGATCTCAAGCATTTTGGAAACACGGCATGTTACATTTTTGCTTGTGGATTTTCCTGCTCAGCTATGGTTAACCACTGACTTCATGCTTAGTTCCTGCTTAGATAGGCTGCCTTGTCACCCTCACACTGTTGGGAAGTTAATGGTCTAGGAGAGATAGGAAATTGGAGATAGGAAATTGTTCAGCATCCAAAGGATCCCACACTCAAAGCTGTGTCCATGTGCCTGCAGCAGGATGAGCAGAGCAGTGGCCAGCACAAAGGGAGCACAGAGCAGAGAGCACAAGTCACTTCTGTCACTGCAGAGATGTCCCCTCCCCAGGGAAGGGCCACACCATGTGCAGCAAATCAGGCAGAGCTGGAGAATGGCCAGGTGAGGTCTCTGGGTTCTACAGCACACCTGCACTGGCTGTGCTAGAAACTGGTTTTTCCCCTCTGCTCCTGAAAAATGGAGCAGTTGTAAAACAAAACAAAACAAAACAAAACAAAACAAAACAAAACAAAACAAAACAAAACAAGGCAAAGAGATCCCTCATCCATCAGTGAAGCAGCACACTGCCAGAGTAGAATGACTGTTTGGTGTCCCTCATGGTGCTTTGCTGCAGCAAAAGCGTTCTTAAGAAAGATGGGAGAAGGGAAATCCTTTCTCCTGGATGGGCTGGAAACTCCCTCCTGTCACACAATGCACTGGCCAGTCCAGTGGATATGAAGCCTCCTGCTGCTTCAGCATCTTCTTTCCCCACCTGGGCACAAGTTCCACAGCTCCAGGGATCTCTCTCAGGCACAGGATGCTTGTGTTCAGTTATCTCCATCCTGGCAGGATAAAGGCCTACCTTGGGATACAGATATACCAAAGCATGTGCAAGGAAAGGTTGTGGCAAACAAAGTAAGAGATCTCACAGGAGATATTGAGAGATGAACCATGCAATAAGATTCTGTTGTGGAGACATGTGATTAATCCATGGAGATTGCATCCACAGGAGCATTCCAGGGGATGGCACAGAACATGCCAGCCTTTGCAGAGGTCCAAACCATGTGCTTGCCCAAAACATGTCATTGTCACCATCAGTCAGCACACCCTGGTTTCCTTTCTGTTCAGAAACTGTGGAGAGGAGGTGGCAAGGGAGGTATGGCATCAGAATGTGGTGGAGCAAATTTGGAACTAGAAACCAGTTTGGAAATAAAGACCCAGTTTAGAAACTGAGGCTTACTGGAATTGTGTCAGCATTTGAACAATCAAACCAATGAAAATCCACAGAAAACCTTACAGGAATGACTGGACACACCTCATTCCATGAGAGCTGGCTGTGCCTACAGAAGACCCCAAACACCTCAGAGAAGTATCAGGATGATGCTGTGCAGGGCAGGAGTTGGACTCCATGGTCCTTGTGGGCTCAGCAGAGTGTGTGGTTCTGTGATTCTCTAACAGAATTCTGTAATTCTGTGGTTGCAGAGGAGCCACAGCAACACCAGCTCACAAATAAACTTTCATCAGCAGCAGGAAGAAGGCAGTGGGAGCAGTTCCATTGCCCTCTCCTGTCCAACACAGCATCTGCTGGGGGAGGCTCAGTCACTGCACCCAGGAGCTGCAGGTCACTGGTGTGTGCAGCCACCAGGTGTGGCTCAGGGGCTGTTGGAATATTGGGGGACACAAGACAGATGATGGACTTTGGGTCTGGTTAACATAAGAAATTTGAATACAGGATGCCTTGGCAAAAGCAAACGGAACTTTGAAAATTAGACCTGGATTGCAAGAAGATTAAATCAAACGGGTTTACCAGAAAAAGAAAATCCCCTTAAACTCTGCAAGCAAGAGATGCTGTTATATGCATAAGTTTGTGTATGTGATTTTAACCTAATCATTGTAGTACACATTACTAGTCTCCCTGAAATAGTATAAAAGTGCTTGTATCCCACAACAACATCAGATTCTGATCACCCAATCAGTCTCCCTGTCTCTCTCCATTGCCAACAAGGGGCCACCACATGGGGAAAGCAGGAGCAAGCCCAGCTCATGGGTGTGCCTATGGGTCACTCCATTTAGGGGCACCAGTGGTTTTCACCCAGCCCTACATCCAAAGCCTGAAGAATTGGTCTGTGATAAAAAGAAAGATGTTGGGGTCTCAGATATTTCTTTATTCCTTTTTTCTCCTTGTTTGTGCAGGAGTGATGCATCTTTCTTCTCGCAGTAAAATCCAGGGGCCTTTTCCCCCTCTATTCTCAGTGATATGCCATTTTCCTTTATTGCATTCCCAAAAGAATTAGAGGAGGGGAAAACATCTTCTCCTGCACAGCATGTTGACACACTGCCAAGATACTGCAAGGGCCATAAATAAGTGCAGAAATAAGCTTGATATGTAAGACCTGAGACCCTTCCTTTATAGCTCCAGATTTCCATGAGTTTCTCTTAGGCCAGAAGGTGTGATATGATATCAAACTCTACTAACAGATGATTTAAACAGCAAAAAGAAAAACATACAGATCTGAGGAAGATGTACATTATAGACCAGAATAAAGGGGTGGAGTTAAAAAGATTAAAATGGAGACTGACTGGCAAAGTTGGGGTGAGGAGAAGTCCCCATAATTCCTGTGTGGTTTTATGTCTGTAGAGTGTTTTGCAATGATTGATATAACAAACAAGGGACTCACAAAAAGGCTCCTAATGTTCACTGATCAGAAGTATAATGACGTGTAAGCTGCAGCTGTTCCAGTGGATTTCTAAACAGCAGGCTCTTGTTGAATGAGCCCCATGATTATTTATCTCCATCATGGGCTCTTTATTCCAAGGTATTTGTTGTCTTCCCTGCATTTTGCCAGTCTGTCCTTATGCACAGAAAGCTCTGATAATGGATATTTTTTTATTAGTCTCCTCTTCCTTTTCCTGCTTCTGCAAACACAAAGCTGCATCCCCAAATCATCCTGCTACAAAAGGGAAGGCACTGCCAGTGCTTTAACAAGGGCCTCCCACAGCATTCTCCCCCATTAGCCTCATAAACACAGGGCAGTGCAGGAGCACATGCTGCAGACAGAAGGGTCAGGAGACTATTTATCCTCCCCATTTAAACAAAAATGCTTTCTCCTGAGCAAGGGGAGAAGCAAACAAATAAATTAAGCTGTGCCTTGATGAAAGCCTTTAAACTGTGTCCTTGGGAAATGTACTGAGTGTGGGGATAGTGCAGGGCACTGTTTAACTTGGCTGATTTGAAATGGTCTGTGAATAAGCAGAGATGTTGCAGGGCACAGAGTGCATTCTGCCTTTTGGTTTGTGTTTCTATTAATATCTTGTGCCTGGTGCAACCTGGTCTGTTCCAAGGTAAAGTGCTGCTTCTTTGAGTCTCTCTCTGACAGCTCTGTGAGCTGAAGTCACAGGACTGGGGTAGGCAGAGGGAAGACCAGAGGTCTGGCTGTGCTTGCCACAGACCTGCTACATCCAGCAGGAATGCAGTTTTCCTGTCTGCCAGATAAGGATGATATTTATGCACCCACCTCACAGTTAATGGATTATTGCTTGAAATGACAAACATTTTTACTGTTTTCTTGAGACACGCTGCAGGCAGGCACGGCTGAGCAGTCTCTTCTCAAACAAGAAGCCATCCCCTCAGTCCCTTGGTTTATCACTGCAGTAAACCTGCACACACAGTCCAGTTGCAGGCTCGAAATTATACTTGGGAATTCATTGACTAAAAGCAGAACACAGTTAAAGGAAAAGCTCTTTGGATAGTGTGAACTGGCATATAGCATCCCTGATGTCAGCAGGGTTATGCTGACTTATACCCAGCAGTGATATGGCTCTACATGTCCATATTTTCAACATTTTAATATGAAAAGAAACATTTCTATTATTGTATTTAATTTTCAGCTGGTCCTTTTTCTCCCTTTTTTTCTCCTGGGATGACATCATTGGAAGCCTGTTAGTATCACTTCTCTCCCTGTCACTCACTGTACCAACAGGTATTTTATCTCCATATGAGACAACTGTAAGTAAAAAAGGCTGTAAACTACAAAGGCTCTTTGATTATCATTTTCATGCAAGGTCAGCAGAAAGAGCATGCCTGGTATTTTTAAGAGAGTTTTAAACATTATTTTACATTTTTTTCCTATTTATGTAAACACAGAAATGAAAGGCTGATGCTTTGACACATTCCTGCCCTTCTTCCCCAGCAAACTCTTCTTTCTGGAAACCTGTAAACCAGTGTTACACAGGCTGTACAGAGAAGGGCACCAAGTCTGTGCATTCCTTGAATGGTTTGGCTTCACTTTAAAGGGGTGGTGAGTGGCAGTAAACCAAAACCTGATGTACAAATGGAGTCTCCAAACCAGTGTCAGTGTGGGTGTGGGCTGCTCCAGCCATGCAACTTTGGATGAATGAAACCCACTATTAAAAAAGGTGGGCAGCCTGGTATCAAAAGCCTGCTGTGGGTTGCTGTGACAGGAGGCACAGCAGCATGCTGTCCCCTGGTCCCAGGTGCTGGAGGCATAGCCACAAGGTTGTGTTCTTTCGCAGATTGTCCGGGATGAGAAGCACAGGCAGCATGGAACGCCTCTACTTTGGGGGTTTTTGACATTTCCAGGCAACTGCTTACTCAGACAGCCAAGAGGCTGAGACTGTGACAAAATGCAGCAGCTGAATGGCCCTGACAGATGGAGGCAGCAGCAGACCTAAAGGGCAATGGAAAACTTCAAACTGACAGTGTGTGACAGCTTTGGCTCACTAGCAGCCCCTCACCTCTGGAGGAAGGTCATAGCACATCCAAGAAGAGGTCAGCAGAGGACAGCCTGATGTGGATGGGAACTTTGGAGAAGGCAGACATGACCTCTGCAATGCAGCAGGAGAGTTCTGCAGCTCATTCTTCACCTCAAGTGCTTCAATGGAATCAGCAATGACTGTGCACCTCTTGTGCTCTGCAGATGTTGAGGTCTCCTTTAGCCCTGGGTCTTGTTCTCCTACATGCATCTCTTCTTAAGAGACACAGAGCACTCGCTCATCTTCCACAGCTGCACTGGCCCCAGGACCCAGGGAGCTTCTCACACCCATCCTGACTGCCTTCTTGAGACAAACAGGTTGAGCCCAGGTGTGCCAGGAGCCAGGGGTGAAGCTCAGTCTGCAGTGGAAGCCACAGCTCTGTGTTTGGTGGGGAAGCCTGTGGGGTTCCAAGAGGGGGTGTTTCAGAGCTGACTGAGCTGTAGCCCCTGGAGCAAGGGCAGGTAGGGACCTGCAGGGTGGGGACAGCAGAAAGTCAGGCTTGTGCAACTGTATTGACTGAGCCAGGGCCCAATTTTCTCCATCAAGTGCTGAGAATGCGCCATGTTTATTATTAGACAGCGCTGCTTCTTTTGTTGCATATATCAATACTCAGAGGAACCAGGCAAAATCACGTGCCCGTGGCTTTTTATAGTACCCAGAGTTCAAAAAAAGCACAGGGTGCTTTTAGCCAGATTGCAACATTTTTGTCTCACACAGCTGATGGGCTGTCTGCTCTACATCCATTCATTTTCTGCTTAAAAGGTCATGTTTAATTTTCCCAATGAGCCCCCCCTCCCCACCAGCGTGAGTTTCTCATCTCTAGACAATGCCTTTTCTCTCTCCAAGGCAAGACATCACCGTATTTTTCCTTTGCTGAAAGGGTGCTTGTGCTTACAAGGCTTGTGTGCAGTGAGGGAGAAAAAACATCTGCCACCAGTGACTTCCTAGACATGGTATATTTACAAACCTTGTTAGTTGCCATGAATACGTCATGCCTGGCTGATGCCCTTATAGGCGAAGCAAAATTGTGTGAAGGGTATTCTCTTTTCTGCTCCCCTGGGGAAAAAGGCCTTGTTCTGTAGAGGTAGCACATGGGTGCGAGAGCCCCAGGGGATGGGGAAGAACATCCTGCAATTCACTTAAAACCAAAGCCAGCTGGCCACCTTTAAAAGTTCTGTCACAGGTAGGTGATTGCAGTGTCTCTCCTGAGTCCTGTGGCAGCATGGGGCCAGTTTTAGTCCAAGGTCCCACCTACAAAATGTAGTTCCAGAGGAATGGAATCAAATCTTTCCTATGGTAGAGCTGTACACCTGCTATTCTTCATCCACAGAAGTGATGATCTGATGTCACCATTGCTGTTAGCCTGAGTTCCTCTCCAGTGTTCTATTCTGCCACTGTGAGAGGCTCTGAGGGTTTGCATCCATATTGTTTCAAATCCCAAATGCCAGTTAATTATAGATATGGAAGGCAAGTGGCTCCCATAAGTATTCTTATGACTTCTGAAAAGGTGTGCTCTTTTTCCCAAAGCCTCCTTTCAACAGGATCTGTTTTAATGAGCTCCTTTTTCTGTTTCCAGGAACAATGTTCTTAATTTCCTTTAGCCGACTAACACCTCCTGACAGCATCTTTTGTTATCACTCATGTTATACATTGTGGTGCAATACTCTGCTCCTCCTGTGGCTTGGTTCTGAGGGCTTCACAGGGAAGGAGCTGAGCCTCAGGGTCCCTGCAACACTGGTTATTTTGCAGCTCTGCAGTAGGTTACCCTCAGAAGTTCGTGTAAGCAACAGTTAAAACTTATGAAATAACTCTGACTTGGTCTGAGTGAAATAGATCCCCTGAACATGAGAAATATGAATATGGCAGTACTCCAAGGCCTAGAATCCCTCTTCCATGCCAGCACCTATTTTTGTAACAAGACCTTTTATCCTGACTCAACTTCCTCAGCACTTAGCTGAAGAATTTGGAAGTGCTCAGGATTATTTCCATTGGCTAAATAATCCTCCCAACGAGACTCAAACAGTGAAAGCTGGGATTCACCCAGGCACAAAGCTAGCTAAAGAATCATTCCATTGCTTTTTGTTGAGCTTTAGAATGAAAATCATGCTTTGCCAGTTTTTTTTCATGTACATCTGAGTATTCCTCTAGCATCTTTTCACAAACAATTGCCTCCCACTTTAAAAGAAACACCTAACTGCTGCCTCCCTGCTTTTATAGTGCAACAGAAACAAGAGCCATTTGTAAAGGATATTGACATGCTCCTAAAGCTGTAGCAGACCATTGCCTTCAGCATTCCTACAACAGCTCTTCAGTGATACTGTCTCATATTTTTCCCCTTGAACTGTGGAGCCAATCTCGGTGTGCCCTCCTGGAGGTGCAGGCTGCTCTTTGTTGGGCTCATCACCTGAATGTCAACAGGCCCAATTACAGAGCTTCTTTCAGGGGCTTCTGCACACAGATAGGTACATTATGCTCTCAGCTAAACTTGCATTCCTTTTCCCTTTCGTGCTTGAACTCTGAGGTTTGCAAATCCAGAGCCTGAAGAGTGCTGGGTCAGAGACGGCTCTGATGCTGCCTGCACCATGCACAGGCACAGCAACTGCACAAATGCACTTCCCCATCCTCCTGCCTTTTACAGGCACACTGGGGAGCTGGCAGCCACAGCTCAAACTAAAGCAAATGTAGGAAAATTGGAGTGCATTATAGGCTCAGTCCTTCAAAGTAGGAGCTCTCTTAGTAATTCCGTGTTCCAGAGACCCAGCTCCCAAGTCCTTGCACAATTTAGTGTTAGACCTGAAATGTCTCACTTAAATAAAAGGCACTTTCCAGGGGTTGTAAGGATCAGGTTTGGGAAACAGAAGTGCAAAGTGGCAAAGGGCTATGGGACAAGCAAACAAAAGGCACAGAGTCAGGACTGAGATAAGGGATGGGATTAAAATAGCAGTACCAGCAGGGGAAAGGCCATGGTATAAGCAGGTACAGAAGGCACCCCAGTCCAGCCCAGTGGGAAAGGATGCTACCAGACGGAGGCTGAAACACTGAAAAGGGGCTGCTGGCGGCCAGAAGAGAAGATAAATCTGTAAGCAGCAAGAACCAGTTTGTTATCTGGCTGAAGCAGTCAGGCAGCACTCCCTGATAGACAAATTCAGGAAGCAATGACATTAAATAGATGTAAACAAGCTGTCTCAGCAGTAAAATTTTGTTACTAACCAATTAAATTTCATCTTCAATTCTTAGCTGGCGGCCCTGGCTCACAGCCCCTTCGCTCTTATTGTTTCACAGAGATAAAACATGTTGTATACCATTTCCATCAAAATCAGGAGATGGATGGAAAGCCCTTCCCTTCTCTAATGAGGCTGAAAGACTCCTTACCCTACATATCAGAGAAGCCTGTCACATTTGCATTAATTGATGCTGAGAGTTTTTAGGGTTGTTCAGAAAGTGTTCAGGGCCAGAGAAGGAATGGAGGCCCATGGAAACATGTGGTTAAAGTGGATCAGACTGGGTGTTAGTGAGGCCTGCAATTTCCCAACCAAGTGTTCCTTCCTAAGGTTTAGCATCCACACCTCACTGAACAGTGCTGCATGGGGAGCCAGAGGCCTTCTGGCAGGCAGCTGTTTCAGCCTCCAAGTAGACTATTTTTATTAATGCCAAGGAAAAAACCCACAGAGCAGAAATGTGCTGCTGTTACAGCCATCACCTGCCTCATTCTGCCAATGATTTTGTCCAGGCCAGAGTTTTTGTAAGTGTAAATGACAACAGAACTTATAATTCTTACGTTTCAGCTTATACCTCTTCAGTTCTTTCAGTGTTCTTGGAGCTAATGATTTCAGCACAACTCTCATTTCACATCACCCTTACCATTTACTGAAATGGATCTGTCCTGGGGACAGTTCATTCTTTTTATAGCAGCTTTTACTTCTGGATGGAGCTCTTCATTTCCAGGCATGGGCTGTTGCATAATGACAGACAGTAAAGTTGAGGGAAAAGGAAAAAATAAGTCATGATTTAGAGAAAGCAGAAACTTCTGAAACAGTGCAAAGCTCAAGCTGTTTGTCTTGGTGAGCCAAATTATGATGGCCTTTATGAACAGCAAACATCTGTAAGCAGGGGGTGGTTCCTGGCTGGGACTGAGCCCAGTCCATTCCACATCTCTCCAGATACCTGCTCATCCTGCAAAATGCTGCCTTTGAAATGCAGCCACAAACACTAGGACACACCAGTGAGCTTCTCCTTGACAGCAAAAGTGTTTAAAGCTAGACCTGGTTATAGATGGATAATGAGATGATTGGCTCTCACAATTAAGGGATAACTATTGTGTGAATGTTAAGAAAAGCTTTAGTGATGTATAGCTATGTTACTATAGTTTAGATGTCCCCTGTTCTCCCCATAGCTCCCTTTCCCCCCTGTATTGTTGCCATCAGGCAGCCTGGGTTGCCTAAGACAGATAAAAAGAAGGTGTGTACAATTTCCCCTTCCTGGGGGCAGGTGGGAATGGCAAAGCTTGGTGCTTAGGGGGTGAGGCATGGCAACACCTGAGCTCCAATCCAGTGACAAGAAAGCAGTTTCCACTGATCAATGGCAAAGAAGAGCTGACTGACAGACCTTGGGAGAGGCCAGGGCTGGCTGATGCAGCCCCCAGGGGTATAAAAGCCTGAGCATCCAGCTTGAAGATGAACTGGCTGTGTGGTATCCACGAGGGCACTTCCCAACACTGCGTATTTTTCCTTATGTAGTCCGTTTGTTGTATTTTTGTCAAAGTTTGATAAACTTTTTTAAATTTTCAAAGTGAGCAGTGGTTTCTCACAACCTTAAGGAGAGCATTCCCTGGTGACGGGCTCAGTGCTCTCCTTCCTCTGAAAGGGGCTGGTGAGTGGGGCTCTCAGCCCTTCCTCTGAAACAGCATTTACCATGGAGCAGGCAAAGGAGGATGAGGAGGGGGAGATTCCTCATGCCATCATTAATCACAGTAATAAAGCTGCCCTAAGATGCTCGGGGTGCAGAAGGCAGGGAGGGCTCTATGACTCTGCCCCGTGACCCTCAAACCCCAGCTGGAGCCTCCCTGTGGTCCTGGCCCCCCCAAAGTGGATCGGGGGCTGGAGGAGCCAAAGGCTGTTGGGGGACGAGCAGGGGGTCCTGTCAGGGCTGCAGTGGCTGCACCTCAGCCCCAAATTCCACTCCTTATTCCATGTCCACCTGGCAATGGATCGTGCCCCAGAGGCCACATCCAGCCGCACGCTGCTGCAAAGCTGTTGAGAGTCAGGAGGGGAAGGGAGTGGCCGTGACTTTTCCACACTGGGGGTTGTGGGACTCCCCAAGGAAGGGGGGACAGCTGTGGGAGCCCAAGGGGTGGCTGCAGGTAGCCCTTCCCTGCCTTTTGGATGTGGGCTGCTGCCGAGCGCTTCCCCCGAAATTAATTCACCCTGGCCATTCATCATCACCACAGGCAATCTAATTACAGGCCTGTCTGAAAAGGAGAGGCTCATTTATAATAGAGACTTTGTTATGAAGGTGTAATACCTCCAAATACATTTTTTGCAATATTTTTAAAAGGAAAATTAATTAATTGTCTGGTGCTTTTTAAAATAACCAGCCTCCTGAGGTTGGCGCAGCAGCACCTCTGGTGGTGTTCCCTCCCCACCCAGCCCACCTGCCGTGTGACAGTGAAATGCTAAAATTATTTTGGCAGAGGAATAGTCTCAGAGGCAGTTGTTTATTTTCCAGAGGAAATAAGCAGAGGAATATCTCAGGATGCAGCCTGCACCTCTGCCCTGTGGGACTGTCTCTAATTGCACACGGCGCTCTGCAGAAGCATTCAAAATGCAGAGTTCAGAAAGCAGAATTAAACATGGGGAGGGGGCACCCACATCCAGCATGTGCCCAGATTGGTCTTTAAAAGAGGGGAATGGTAGAATACACTTCCCTCAGAAGCACAGAAAGGGATTGTGGGCTAAGGCAGCTAATCTCCTACTGTCATGCATGCAGCACAGGCACCAGTGAACAGAGAGCTGAGGAGCTGGGCTGTGCTCCTGTCCTGCCAGCCTTGCTCACAGTGGGTTTTGTTCTTTGAGCCATCTTCATGGTGGGACAGCTCAGGTGGCCATCTCCATGGTGGGACAGCTCAGGAGCAGTTTCAGGCCAGCTGCAGCATAGCAGAAGGCAAAGGAAGGCTGTGTGTCCCTGAGGCATTGAAGGATGCATGGCATGCACCTCACCAGCTGAAAAGCCTGCAGCAGACTGCAGCACCCCATAGTGTGAGGCAGGTTCTGTTCTGAGCTGCTGCTCTTGCCCTGGATATACCATCCCAGGTCACTAAAAATAAAGAAACCCAAAATAATGGTAAAAGCAGTGGATGGATGGCCTTAACCTGTCTCCACTTTTTGTTATCTCCAGGGCTTGCTAGATAGTCAGATCTCTTCTAACCACACTTTTTCATGCAGACACACCAAGCATTACATGAGGCTTTGATGCAAAGAAACAATTGCAAAAATGATGAGTCAGATCCCCACGCATTTTGAGAGAGGAATGAACTGCAGCTGCATCTGGGATGAGAGATACTCCAGAAGCTCAGGAAGGGATCAGCTGAGTTTGAAGTGCTTGGCAGAAAGTAGGATGTGGAAGAAAGTTTTTGCCCAAAAGAAGGGAACTGTACTGCAAGAAGATACTGGTGAATGGTTTGCTTTTTTTCCTTGACAGGAGAGAAGAAATGGACACCTGAAGTTCAAGGCAGGTGAGAAGGGAAGGTTTTGGAGAAAAAATTAAGGACATGGCAGGGATGGTTGGATCTCTTCTGAAATCTTCCTCATTAGCATGTATCTGTTGGTAGAATGTTAAAAAAGCAATGGAGCCTGAATAATGCCTATTAGGAATAAGACTTCCAGGAGACAGAAAATTGTCAATTTTTTTTCAGGTGAAGCCTTCCCACAAGTAGCATGATGAACAAATTATGTGTTGGAGTCATCTTCTCACACAGTGACACTCTTTACTACACCATGTAGATCTCTATCCCCCTCATGCTCTCTCAGGTAATGCTTTTAAGGTTAACCTGATATTTGGACTTGGACTGAGGCTCTTGTTCTAATGGCTTGGAAAATCAATTACAGGACACCTAAAGTACAAAACCATGGTCAGTGAGAACAACAGGTTTTGTGAATCTTTTGCCATGTGCTGCTCTAAATTCTACCCAAAACCAAACTGTCCTAGGGTGACGTTGTGATGCTTGTGTCTCCGTTGGTGTGTTCTGTGTTATGCTGGATATTATGTTCTGTGCCTTCAAGACTGGCAGAGTCTTGAAGAGTGAAAGCTGGCGGGACACAGAGACGGGGCAGTACATGGTGCTGCTTTTGCTTTTTGCTTTGTTCTTGCTCTTGCTTCTGCTTTGCTTCTGCTTGCTCTTGCTTCTGCTCATTAGCTAGTTTAGCTAAACAGTCCAAATTTCTTCCTGGACTGTTTCTCCTTTCCTTTCTTGGACCTACTTGAACCTGCTCCAGACTGGGCCCTGGGAATACCGAGAGTTTGCACCCTGTGGCCCAGTGGGGCCTACTCTGGGCAGCAGCTGCCCCAGCGCCGGAGGGACTGAGAACAGAGCGACCACCCCCAAGAGAGACTTTCTGATTTTGTCATCTTTGTCAGAGCAGTGAAAGAGTGGTGCCATCCTGTATTGTTCATTTTGTGTGCTGGGAGGTGCTGTGCCTGTTAAATAAACAGGTTCTTTCCACTTCTCTCCGAGGAATCCTTCCTGAACTGGTTGAGGTGGAGGGCCATGTGAGTTTGCTTTCTGGAGGGGCCCCCTTTGGAGATTCTCTCCCAAATTTGCCCTAAACCAGGATACAAATGTACACAAAGAGTCTCTGTGCAGAACAACCCATCCTTGCAGGTCCATGGATGAGTGTTGGCAGTCCCAGGGCTCCTTTTCCCAAACTCCACATTAACCAGCACAGGCCAGCTGGGGCTGGAAGCAGAGCAGCCACATTAGTGTGGTGCCAGGTCTGAGCTGAGAAACCAGGTCAGCATTTACCCCACAGGGTCTGCCTGGAGTAGCCCTCATGCCCACACAGCCAATTCAGTTCAAAGGCAGGCAGATGTCTGCTCGGCTCAGAGACCTGCATCCCTTTGAGGACAGGAATAAGTGCAGGACTGGGAATGGGTGGAGAACAAGGAGGGCTGCAGTGAAGAGATTAGAGGGTCTGCCCAGCTAAAACAAGCCTTCATCTCTGCAGGATTTTTTACTTGCCTGCCTAATGGTTTTTACTTCACAGAATTTTTTGTTCCACATTCTTGTCTGTATCTTTGCAGCACCAACCAGAGAATGCTGCATGCTTTAACCCATGGTTTTGCTATTTTTGATGTTGAGCTACATGTCTGGTCTAATTAGGTATTCATGCAGTGATAAACACTCATTTCTTATACACATTATGCAGAACCTTGTGTGTTTTCCTACATTTTCTTTTATTTCTTTTGTAGTGTTTAAAGAACGACATGATTCATTTGAAAGAGAAAAAGAAAAATGCTTATAAAAGGACCCTTTATAAGCAGAAGGAATGCAATGTGTAGTGCTCATAAAACTGGAGGCCAGCCCAAAGCTTGAGAACTCTAGACCTTTTGCTAAGGTCTGGTGGAAAATGTCATGGAGGTGCACTGGCTTTTGCCAGGCTTCTGGGATGATTTCATGCAGGTCCCTTCAGCAGACACTGTGTACCTGCTCCACTACAGTTCCAGGCCTGCTAAACCCACCAGGTGCTGTGTAATTCTCTGAATGGCAGTGGTGGCAGCCTCCAGGAAATGTGGGATCTCCTTCAATATGGGGGACATCATATATTTGGGGTCTTGGGAAAATATGGACAACATTTATTAATTAATTAAATTTATTAGTCTGGAAGGTAATCTGCTGTTTGTGTATGCCTGGGCACAGCTGGGCAGTCATGTTAGACCATTCTTGGTGCCCTCCTGTTTGCCACTCAGAGTTAATTCTGCAGACCCTGTTACTGCCACAGCAGCTGGTTTCTCTGTTGCTTGGTGGAAATCTAAAGGTCAGCTGGTCTGAATTTACAAATCCCCAATTTTGGCCACCTTCTTATGCATGTTTTCACTCCTGCCATGTGGGCTATGTCAGTATTTTACTGGCACAACCTTTGGACTTGATTTCAGTCACATATTTTCTGGTGTCCACTGACAGTATCTTCAAACCTGCAATAATATAAACATGGAATGAGCAGAGGAAAGTCATTCTTACAGTTTTTAGAGGAGGAAAAAAGTACTCCTGAACTTGAGAAAAGCTTGAGTCTTAATCCAAAAACTTACTGTTGCCATGCTTTATTTGATCAGTTTTGAGTGGTTTTTTGAGGGAAGTTCACAGGGACACACAAAACAGTGTTAATGGCTTTGTGTGATAAAAGACGGATTCAATTTTTTAAAAAGTAACGTTACTGATTATTACTATATAACATGTAATACAGCCTAAAGCTGTATGCTATGACAAATGAAAGAGCTTGTCAGCAATAGTTTGAAAAAGTATATGCTGTGCATTGCATTGTTTGTTGTGTTTTTGTGCTCTAGACAAAGGATACTGTGTCAAAATGCAGTGGTCTGTACAAAGGTAACTTTACAACAATTTGCATAAAAATGATAGATTTTGCAAATCTATCTGCTGGTCAAATCCTGCTCTTGTTTACACTCTGTATTCAAGTAACCAATTTCACACCATATACATTAATGCAAAATTTAGTTCTGCATGTATTGTACACCTGGAAAGAAAGGAAAAGGAAAATGAAAAGAGGGTCACAAAGCTCTTTCAATTTAGATTTTGAGATTGTGTGGTACATGCATTTCTTTCTAAAACTATCATGAAAAAGCAGGGAAACAACTATTAAAGCAACCCTGATTTCCAGCCCTATTCCAGCTTGCAAACCTTCTCTGCTCTTTATGCCCTTTAGGTCCTTCTCACCCTACATGCCAAGCAGCCCAAAGATTAACCAGCACCTGGAAGCTTGCTGCTATTGCGAGGTGCATTTTTCATTACAAGTTCTGCAATAATTGCTGTGGTTTTACAGCTCCAGCTTCTGGATTCATGTGCTTCCTTCAGTTTTCAGGACAAAGCTTTAACATGTATCTTCAGGGACTGTAATGAGCTGAAAATGTTAGGGGAAATTCCATGTCACCTCTCCAGTGTGGGAAGTTTGGTGATGAATCCCAGAAGCCGAGGGAGCTCTGCCTGTGTTATCATCCTCTCACATCATGTTGAAGAACACCCTCTAGCACCTCAAACGCCATCATGGTGTGATGGGTGCTACTGAGATTGTCCTGCTTGGTGTCCCTTCCATCCAGCTCTCTCTCAAGGCATGTCTAATCCTGTGATCCTCACGTTCTTTCCCTTTAGTTTGCTTCTGTACCCCATAATCAGGTTTTTTTCTCCTTTTCTTTTTTTTCCCCTTTAGCCCTTCACCTTCTCAGGGCCCTTTGAGTAAGGGCCAGCCTGATCCTAAAAGGAGAATTGCAAGAAGGAGTGGCTGCCTTTTAAAGGTGGAATTCTCATCAGTGTCAGCAAACATTGAAGCTGCACAGCTGCAGTGCCCGTTTTGTGCTCCTATTGCCTTGTGCTTCACAGCACACCCAGGCAGTCAGATGGAGAAGATAGGAAAACATTTCTTCTTCAGGTTAAATAAAACTACCCCATGGCACTTTGTATTGTCACCTGAGAGGTGCCAGAGGAGTAAAAGGCCACTGTAGGCCAGCAGACACTGAATGCTCCAAACCAGGGGAGCTTTGCAATGTTCAGTGGAAGAAGCAGAAACGTGGAGTTCAATCACCCATAGAACTCAAGCTCCACTTGCTTTCAGACTGCAGCTTCAGAATGCATTAATTTTTACATGAATTTCCAGGAAATTAGAACTGTGCTTTACAATTTCAGAGTTACACAGCTTTTAGTGCTGGAGCCTCCACGAGGCCACATAATAATTGCTATGAATCCTTTCATCCATCACAGGGATGATGTGTCAGGTGTTTGGAAACACAAAATGGTGCTGCAGTGGTAGAGAGGCAGTGAAAAATGATGTGTTCTGTGAGAGCTGCAAGAAGGAACTGGGCAGACTGGAAGGATTTTCCCAGTGGGGAACTGGCTGGGGCACATGCACACTTTGTGAAAAATGCATTGGGACCTTCCATCAGCAGAAGCAGCTGCAGTGTCTCCTTCAAACAATGAGAACAGCTCTCCTTTCCTGTTCCATGGCAAAACACTGTCCATCAAATACTTCTTACAGCTCCTGATCACTTAGGACTGGTCTCCAATCGAGCCTTCACAAAGCCCAGAACTTCCCAGGTGGTCCTTGGGGCATTCTGGGTTTACACTTTGCTGTACCAGCTCTGCTTGTGGCCTGACACCATTTCCTGTGTTTATTTCCAGATTATCTCCTTTGAATTTTCATCTTTATTGCTGTGGATAGCCAAGTAGTGAAAACCGTGTCAGAGGAGTCCTTACAGCTACTTACTGCAGGAAGAGAACAGCACATCTCTTTTAACAACAAGAGAGAGAACATTGGAGCCATTCAGAGGAGCTGAGAGTGGAACTAGTGCTTCACTGAGAGACCTGCCATGATTCCAGGAATAAAAAATAACCACCTGCTTTAGTTTCAACTGCCAGGGCTGAATTTTTTAGATTAGAATATATGAGATCTATTGTAATCCTTGGTACGCTGATGGCTTCAGTTGTATGGGGTTCTTCTCTGATTTAAACAGATGAGCAGGGAAGATTTGGAGCTACAGAGCAGACTAAAAATTCAAGGCAAGGAGCAGCTCCCAGAGAAGTTCTCAGGTGCAGAAGAATCCAAAGATTTGCCTCCTAGAGCATTGTTGTAGGCAGCTTTTAATAGAGCAGATTGAACAAAAAGAATCAGTGGAGTGTTCTTCTCTTTGTAAAAGTGTTTTTGTCAAAAAGCAATTATTTTTTGGAAATGTATCAAAATTTAAAATAGGAAGATGAGAAACAATTGTCTTTTGACTTTCTCATTTCATTGTGGTAATGTCAAATTGTTTCATTTATTGCAAGTCAAAACATTTCATTGTGATTTCCTCATTTAGATCTGAATTCTATTGCAATATTTGCTAGTGTATTTACATATTTCTGTCCATATATTCCATGTTTATATTGCTTCAGTGTTGCAGAAGTACAGAATTTCTGGTTCTGCAGAAACAATTCTATTTTTTATTCTGTTTTGAAGTGAGTTTGCTTTAAAAAGAGTGATGTGTTCCCCATCCACGCTACCCCCAAAAACAGACATGCAGGTTTTTGTCATCTCTGCTTCTAATGAGAATTAATTTTCCCCTCCATTTTGGGTGCACAGCAAAACCTTCTGAGGCTGAAGTGGTTTTATTTTGGATCAGTCCCTGTTCTGAGCTCAGGGACTTACAGTGATCAAGCTATAGTAACCAATCCCTGAATAATACCTGTCTTCCTAATACATCTTGAAGTAATTGAATTAACTTTCAGCTACTTTCCATGCTGTCTTTAGGAGCCCTTTGTCTCACATCCTGATGGTGTCAATCTCAGTTCCACCATGCAGTCAAGTCACATCCCTGTGGAAATGTATCCCACTGAAGGAGGAGCTGTCCACAAAGTCCTCAATTTCCTTTCTTACTCTTTCAGCACTGTTGCCTTCTTCCAAATTAGGCCAGTGCGTTGTTCACTCTTGGAGTCTCTAGCTGCTCAGAGTGACTCCAAGAAATGATAAAGTCTCTTTTCCCAGCCCAGCGCATGAAGAAGGAGTCAGAGCTCTTCATTTCTCAGTCTCAAGGTTGTTTATTGTATCTTATCTATAAAATTCTTTCTCCTGTCCTGCCGAGGTCTGCTCAGCACGACAGTCAGAGGCACTCTCCCTGGGTGGTGTTATCTTTTTATACTAAAAACTTTGTACACAATGTTTACAATAACTTCCCAATACCTATCACCTATGTTAAACAGTGAGCTTCTACTCTAAACCAATCCAAAAGTGCCAGCATCACAGCAGAAGATGAAGGCCAAGAAGAAGCAGGAGAAAGGCTGGACATGCCCAGATTCCTCCATCTTGCCCCCTGAACCTCCATTCTAAAAACCCCAAAAATCTATTTTTCACCCCATGATAAATTCACTATCATTCTACTTAAACTTTCATGGCTTGTAATTCTTCATATAAGGTCGGTAATTGTTTTTTCCAAGGGCTAAATCAAAGGCACAGGGGTCTTGGGCTCTGTGCCAAGGTCTCTGAGCCCCCTGGGCAGGCGCTCGAGCCCTCCAGGGCAGCCAGAGGAATTTCCTGGGTTCCGACAGTTCACATTGCATGCTTTTTTTCAAGTTTGCAATGCTTATCTCTGGATTCTCTGCACCACTGTCTTGTGTTTTGGGTTGGCATTTCAAATGTAATTCTGAACAGTGACATCGGGAACAGCAATCAGAAACCAACACTTTTGAGGAAATAGCCAGTTGTGAGTAGCAGTTCTTGTGTCTTGCTTCAAAATCCTGCAGCATCAGTCTGCAGTTAAGGGAAGAACAAAGGAGATTCCAGGGACTGAGATGTTTTACCCAGGAGGTTACATGTGTACACAGGGGATGAGTGCTAATTGTCTCCTCTCTTCCCCTTGTGTGCAAGCCAGCCTGGCAGAGAAATCGAGTGGGATTCAGTGGACATGTAAACCAGAAGGGCAAGATGAGCAGTGCCTTTCCCAGTCTTGTTTTCCCTCCCCCTCTGGGGCCTTGGGAGGTTGCTGCTGCACTGGTGGAGAATGACTGAAATGTGCATTCACAGCAGCAAAAGTCAGCTTTGAAAAATTTCCCAGGTGAGTGTCAGCAAGCTTCTAATCAAATTTAGGGTTGATTGCAAAACTAAAAATGAAGCAAACACTTTGCATAATTTGTTAGACTGCTGCTGTGTGTGCATGTGTGTGTTTATAGACTCTTCCTCAAGCATTGTGAATTGAATTAATCATGGAAAGAGAAGCACTCCGTGTTCATATTCTTGCTGCCATTCCAGAGATGTTTTGTAGGTTCTGGGCTGGATTCAGGGCAGGGTTAGGAAATAAGGGTGAGACCAGACCCTTGTTCTCCAACTGCTGCATTTGTGGGCAAGATTTAATGGCAGTTCAGTGTATTTTGTATGACTTGAGAAATTTTAGACAGCTTTCTGTATTTACTGTTTTATCTCAGCTTGTAGGAATGCTTCAGTTAAGTTAGTCTGTGCCTACTTGAGTGACCACAGCTATTGAAATAAAGCACAGGAAATCCCAGATCTAGTTACAACACCCCAAAACTGCAGCCTCAGTGTATCTGAGAAGTCCCCAGAAATTTCCAGTTCTCAACAAGCATCAGCCTTCCCCCAAAGCCAGGCTTACTTACTCAGCCCACAGTCTGGTCCATGAATTAAATACAAGAACCAATTTGTGAGGTCTCTCAGCAAGACCTCACAAATTCCCCAGCTCTATCTAAGCCTGCAGAATTTCTGTCTCACTTACACAGGTCTGAGTGGGATGAGTTAAGATTAAGCAAAGGGATTGCCATGGTAAAAGAGTTGATCAGTTGACTGCAAGTAGATTGAGCCCTTCCTCCCTGTGAAGGATTTATGGCATAAACATCTTCTGGGCAGTGTAGACAGACTGCTCCATTCAAGCTGGCCCTCTTTTGTTCTGTGAGATGAAACAAAATGACCACAGCTTATCTGACTAGCTGTGGATTCATTGCTTTGACATGTTTTCTCAGTAAAACCAAACCCAACCAATGCCAGTCACCCGGAGCGTTGGACTGGACTATCACTTTTAATTCTCCTCTTTCTTTGAAGAATGGTAGATCTTCTAAAAGGTTCCTTAAGGCCACCTCATTTTCCCTCCTGTGCTAATCCTGGGCTGCAGGATATCACTGCCAGTCCCTGGGTGTTGTCAGGCTGCTGGGCAGAGCTCACTGTCCTTTTCCCCAGATTTGTGCTGTCTCACAAAGCAGCATGTGGGGATGCTTTGGCAATACAGTAGAAAGGGATTTATAGCTGTCATTGTGGAGGGAAATGCACTGCAAAACACAAGTTCAAATCTCAGTGCAGCTCTCCCTCAGTGACTGATACCTTAACCTTCAAATATCCACCCTGGCTGATAGGAAGGGGTAAATAGGGAAAAAAGGGGAAAATTATACAAACCTACAAATTATTACCTGTAACCTTCCTAAAGGGTCAGTGCAAACCCTCCTGTGAGATAGTCAGTGCACTGATGGGTCCACTGATAGTCTCTTGCAAGTAAGGATGCAGGAATATCTTTCTCCCTTGCAGGCAAGGCTGTCTGCAGCTGGCTCAGGGGCTGAGGGAGGCCAGACAAGCACCAAGGTGCCCAGAGAAACAGCCAGGAATTGAAAGGAGCAGGGAGATCTCAAAATCCCAACCAGCCTACAGGTCCCCTGCTGAACTGGTGCAAGAGCAAGGGAAAATCTGGTATTGACCTCAAAAGCTGCTTCCTTGCTTTCTGTGCCTGCCCTCATTCAGCTGCCAGAGGTATCTGGAACAGCACATCCAGGTGCTTTCCATCAAGTTGTCATTCCCTCCTTGCTCAACCACCTTTGCTGTTCCCTGACCCAGTCCTCTCCTCCAGGCAGTACTTTGTGCTGTTTCTTTTTTGGCCCTCTTGGTCTCTCATCAAGATATCTGTAGCCCTTCCCACAACATGTGAATCTGCAGGGCTCTGTATTCTCCTGCAGAGTTAAAAAATCTTCTGCAGCAAAGCAGCTGCTCTGTAGAATTTATCTGACTAAAAGATGAGACTTCCTGAAACGCATTGAAGGGCTAGATGCTCCCAGCTAGTATAAATCCTCATTTACAACATAGATCACAGCCAACGCCAACATGTAAATCACAATGCTCCCTCCTGACTTGAAAATCTATGGATCTATGAAAATTGGCATAATTGCATTGATTTCAGGAGGGCTCCTGTGATTTACACTGGCTGGGGACACGGCCTGGCGTACGCCCATCCTGTTAGAACAAATTAGGATTCTCTCTGTGGCACAGCAGCTCAGCATCCAGGCAGGCTGGGTCAGCCAAGCTGCCAGCTCCTCCCAGGCCCACAGGGGAGCAGGGCTCAGCTCTCCCTGAGCTCTGAGCTTGTGGCTTTGCTCCCTGTTAAGCTGTGTTTGAGAAATACTCCTGCCCAGTAAAGTGGTACAGTGTGGAAATGTAGCAGTGGTGGCACTTTGACCAAGGAAAACCTTTGAGGGTTTTCACCAGTGGTTCAGGAAAGTCTTTTGCAGAATGCATCCAGCACTTCTTCCCACAGACCTCTGAAGCTCTCAGTGCCATATTCCTTGGCATAGCAAAGGATGCAGTCAAAGTAGCATCAAATCAGATTAACAGCCATTGAGATTTTCCCTTGTGCAATGAAGGGATCTTGCTCTCTGCCTGATGCAAAATTAGCAAAAAGTGAATAAATAGCAAATGGGAAATACAGAAAAGAATTTCAAACAGGTCGTTTTGCTTTCCATGCAAGTTTACTTTTAATTTGGTTTACATGGGATTATTTTACAGTAGAATGGCAATTCACCCTAAAGTCTCTGGAAGAAGAATCAAAGTCATTAGTCTTAAAATGCATTTATTAAAGACTTAGTTGATTGTGAAAGTCCTATTTAAGGCTGCACTTGATTTACAATAGTTTTTTTTTCCCATTGCTTACAATTCCCTGAAAAAAATTACTCCTCTGGATTTAATTTTCAACACCTGGCCTTTGCTCATTAGCAAAGTTTGTTGGTTTGGAGAGAAACCTATTGATCAATTTTCTAAAAAAAGTAGGAAACCAACTTTTTAGTATCTGATTACATTCAGATTCTTTTGCAAAGAATTTAATCCCAACAAAACCTGCAAATTAAAAATATGTCATTTGCCTAATTCTCACCCAGGAGTGGAGTCAAGGTCAATTGACTTTGGACATGTTCAATGAACAGTTTCAGCTGTGCTTAGAGTCATGAGCATGCAGGTCACAACAAATAAATATTGACGGATCTGTGAAAGCCCAGAATGTGGCCAAATTCTTCTTTTGACTACACAGCTGTACTTCCCTGGGGATATTTGTGTTGCTTTTGCATATTTTCATAATCCAGGCTTAGGAGGACTTTCAGGTTTGGATTTTGTTTTAAACTATCTGGTTATGGTGCTGTGATGGATGTTTAATTTCCCTAAAGACCTGGGTAAATAGTAGATCTCATTTTGGTGGCCAGCCTGAAACTTGTAGCTTCTACAGAGTAAACAGTGGAACCATGGTGTTTTGCAACAGCCATTTCCAGTCTAAAGCCCCAAGATGGTATCAGGGAGAGGAGCCTGACAGTGGTTTCAGCAAGGAAAAGAGGTGGATGCACAGCACACAGGGTGTGTACCCTCCCCTCCTCCCAAATGATGCTCTTTGGTGGGGAGGGGATGTTTATTAATTCCCCTCCTTGGTGCCCAGGGCTGTACCGTGTCCATCAGGGAGTTTTTCCCTGTGCTGGGCTGCCTCACATTGCATCCACTGCAACAGAAGACAGGCCTGTGCTCCAAATTGTCCTGTAAAAAATGGACTTGCTTACACAAGTCAGCCCCATCCTGTATGATTTTGAAAGGAAAGTCAGCCTGGACACTTTTGGTATGAAAGCTGCCACTGATTGCAGGTTTTACCGGCCCTTGCCAGAGCTGGCTTGGACACAAGTTTCTGTGAGATAGGTGTGGCCCTGAAAACATCCATCCCACTCATGCCAGACCTGTTCTGGCTTGCTTGCATGAGGAAAAGAGCTCAAACACCCTTTGTGGGAAGGTTCTCCTGACATAGCTACAGACAGGAAAGAGGATGCCCACTGAGGCATAAGGACACTCTGCTGTCCTCTTTCCAACGTGGTGCCGCTGTGCTCCCTCCCCACCCCATCACCAGGGAATCCCTTTTCCTCTGGCAAATGCCCCTCTGATGGTGAAATCCTGTGTAACATCCCTGCATTGTCAGAAATCCTGGGTTTGGTTGGTTTTTTATGGCTGGCTTGTCTGGGAGGGTGGTGACTCAAATTATCTCTGCATGCATGAGCCAAAGGAGCGCCTGGCATTTGCCGCTGGCCAGAGCAGCCCTGTGGCTTGGCTTCTACCCTCCCAGGGACCCACCTAGGCAAGCAGGGCAGGTCCCTGACCACCTCAGGAGTTTCCCTGCCAGCTGGCAGGAAGGTGGGCTGGTGCCTGACACTGAGGCAGGTTGTTCTGCTCCTGCTTAGTGGATGTTTTTTTATTGCAGTGTGAAACGATGCAAAATACAGAAGCTGGCTGAGACTGTGTTGTGAGGAAATCCTCTGATCTTGATAGCTCTGCTCAGTGTTTAGCCTTTTATCAGGACATGAGCTCATTGCTGTTTCAGGCTAAAGACAGAGCTTTGTATGGATTCTTTGCTTTCACTCTTGAAATTCTCTGTTTGACTTGCAGCTCGTGTCAGAAAGGGCCTGATCACAAAAAAAAATGTTAATGCTTTTACCAGGAAAGTTAGCAGGCACTTACACGTCACTCTTCCAAGGGATACAGGTGTGTAAGGAGAGAAAAGTCACACATCTCTCTTTGAATCAGGTTCTCAGAGCATCCATGGAGATACTAATTATCTTCTGCTGAATATCCCCAACTTCTTTTATGTGACTGAGAGCTGTAGTTGCCTGGCAATACCGAGCAACATCCAAGTGCCTCGGAGGACTGGATGCAAACTGCAACATCGGCATTGTAAATGGAGGCAGGTGTATTTCAAGATTTTTACAGTGGAAAAGGTGCACAGAAAAGTTTAAACAGGCAGCTGAAACGAGTCCTTTTTATTCACATGATATTTTATTCCTTGTGATAACCAACTTCTCCTTTTATTAAACAAACTCCAACACAACCTTCCCCAGTTTTGTCTGATGTTTTTTTCCATTGCCGATCTTTGTGTCATACTCATGATTCTGTTGCTGCAGAAATTTACACCAGGAGATGTCTGACTGGGATATCCAGAGCCTTGTCAGAACATGCAGGGTGGGACTGAGGGACCTGGCCAGGGGTGTCAGCTTTGGGGGTGTCTGGGCCACCTTGTGGGGTGTCACAAGGCTCCTGATGTGTGACTGTGGGCTCACATGCTCTGTGAAATGGGTTGTGTGAGCTGATGGGCAGCTTGCCAGCAGGATAGCCAGTTCAGGTAGTGGCAGTGTCTCTTTCCCCTCGACAAGCTTGTTCAGAGTTCATTTAAAAGAGTGCAGAAGACTTGGGAATAGTTCCAGCCTCAGCTTCCAGCTCCGGCACACTGTGGCAGCTCCTACATGATGCCTGCTCTGCTGCTGGAGAGGCACCCACCCTGCTCAGTGCCTTTTCCCTCAATATAATCAACACCTAAGAAGCACAATTGCCTTCACCTGGCTGCCCAGGCCCTGTCTCCGGGCTGTCCTGCACTGTGGATCAGGTGCTCAGAAGGTTTCTCTAACAGAAAGTTCAGACTCCACTGTTCACAGGACTATTCAGAGCATTTAAGCTACAATTTATGGCTGGAATCCAGGCTCAGCAGCAGTGTGGGAGCCTGCCTCAGTGTGGGATCTCTCTATTGCAGAAGCAAGAGAAAACTTCTGAAAAAGCTGGCAGAATGGTGGCTTTTGTTTTGTTTTCCTGTTCTGTTTGATAGTTCATCTAACTGTCAGGAGAGCTGTGGTTTTGTTTCCATGAGAGACTTTGTCTTCATAGTGCTCTGAGCCCAGGACAGCAGGGGCAGGCTGTGCCTGCAGTGTGGCTGGAGGTGCCTCTTGCAGGCAGCTCAGAGCCTTTCGCTTGGCAGAGGTGGGAGTGAGTTTTAATAAGCACTGCTTTCATCAACACCTGCTTAACTCTAAGGTGAAGCCTGTTTGTTTGTATTATAAATTAATTCAGCAGTGATTAGTTCAAACCGTGCTTTTAATTTCATGGGGATGTGAAATGGTTGTGCTGTGGACAGCTGGCACCCTATTTAAGAGAGGTTTTTTTTGCTCAGGTTGCAGTTCTTCGTAGTCTGGAGTAACAGCTTTCCAGAATATACCTGATGAAATATCTCAATCTGCTTTGTAAGGGAACTGGGGTTTTAAACTGAATTCTTCTTATTGCTTTTAGCAGAATAAGTGGTGCCTGTATTAGGAGAATAAGCTGCCATATTCCAGTCCATTCCAAGTGGGAAAAGGAGCCTGATGCTGCCTCAGCCTGTGACCTGAAAATTCTCCATCATGTGCATATTCCATGGCTGGGTGAAGAACACCTTGGCACAGGTGATGCAGGGGAAGGACACACTATTGCATTCTGAATCAAGAAAAGCATAACGTGCAGGAGGATGTGCTTTTTTTTTTTTTTTCTGTCATCTCTTTGAACATCACAGTTAGCACTCACTCCCCTGCATTCCCCTTCTTTTCCTCAATATCAGAGTGGCCCTCAATAAGCCACTGTGCTCTGTGCCTCTGGGTGGTGTTTGGAACAAGCTGAAGGAAATTAAACTTTTGTGGCAGCATAATTCAATGTCCTGTCGCTGCACAGTCTGTGCAGGGGTACCAGGCCATTCCCTGCAGTGTGGCCACTCTGTCACTCTGCCCATTTCCTCCTGCAGTGACCTCAAGCACAAGTGCTGCTGTAACAAGCAGGTAATTTAGACATTCAGAGGAATTTAGGAGAGGCATGCCAGGGGACTGGGAACTCTGGGCTGAGACTTCACGGCCATTGATTAAAGACCATAAGGTTATTGTACTTTTCTAGTTATAACTAATTGCTTGCTTAATTTCTAACTTTTAATTTATGTCCTTTTGTCTTTAGGTATACATTATATACATGTCTAAAGCAATTCACTGCAATATATTTATCACATTATGGAAGAGCGTTATCTTCATCAATTACAAGCAAAAAAGGCTCCTTGAATTAATAAGGGGATAAAAGCTAAATTTGTATTTCAGTGGACTCTTGGAGGCTTATCTCCATGGGAAAGCTGTTTGTAAATCTGCAGTGTTTCATCTGGCTTATGTTAAGTCCTAAATTTGGATTTTAGTTCTATGGTAAGTACAAAGTATCTCTCTACAATAAAAGAGGATAAACTGCCTCGGAGTGAGTGAAGGTGTGCAAGATGAGTCACAAACTAGCTAATATTCTCTGTGTTATGCTCCATCTTGTCTTGCAGCAACCTGTGCATACTTTTCAGCCAATATTTTTCTTTATAATCCAACTATTGGTTAAATTAGTGTAGCTGTGGTGTTAAGAAATAGGTGGTGCAGTGGAAAAAGCAACCTTGTGCTGCTTTATGCTGTGTGCCTGTTGCAAACCTTCTCAGCGCTTATCCTTCCCTATTCCTGACAAGTTACCAGTCCTGTCTAGCCAGAATAAACACTGATTACAAAATTCTCTAGCACTACTGAAGCTCCCCTGCCAGGTGCATACCTGGCTGTGGTGTCTGAGCCAGCTTCTTGATCCTTCTTGCCTGGTCTGCAGTGACCAGCTGTCCTAGGGTGACGTTATGATGCTTATATCCCCATTCATGTGTTCTGTTTATGCTGCATATTTTGTTCTGTGCCTTTGAGACTGGCTCTAAAGAGTGAAAGTTTTGTTTGGGTTTTCTTATCAGCCTGGCAGAACAGAGACAGGGCAGTACCTAGTGCTGCTTTTGCTTTTTTTTCGCTTTTGCTTTTCGCTTTGCTCTCTCACTCTTCCTTCTGCTTTGCTTCTGCTCATTAGCTAGTTTAGCTAAACAGTCCAAATTTCTTCCTGGACTGTTTCTCCTTTCCTTTTTTTGGACCTACTCGAGCCTGCTCCAGACTGGGCCCTGGGAACACCGAGAGTTTGCACCCTGTGGCCCAGCGGGGCCTACTCTGGGCAGCAGCTGCCCCAGCGCCGGAGGGACTGAGAACAGAGTGACCACCCCCAAGAGAGACTTTCTGAATTTGTCATCTTTGTCAGAGCAGTGAAAGAGTGGTGTCATCCTGTACTGTTCAGTTTGTGTGCTGGGGGTGCTGTGCCTGTTAAATAAACAGGTTCTTTCCACTACTTCTCTCTGAGGAATCCTTCCCAAACTGGTTGTGGGGAGGAGCCGTGTGGGTTTGCTTTCTGGAGGGGCCCCCTTTGGAGATTCTCTACCAAATTTGCCCTAAACCAGGACACCAGCCCACTCTTCATTTCCTCTGCTTCTCCTGGCACACTTTCTAGGAAGGAGAGCACAAAGCTCTGCTTTTCCCAGGAATCATGCTCACCTCTTTTTCCTGTGCCAGATTTTAGCCAGTGGCAGAAGCTCATGTTTTCTCAGGATCTCTCTTCAAGGTTCTCATCAGGAGTATCAGAAGCCAAGTTATCCTTTATGTTAGAGGCATAACAAGTAGCCTAAGGCAGAAAAGCAGTGAGTTACCAGTCCTGTGTTCTGCCACACTTTAGCATTCCCAACTGTTCTTTGGGTTAAGGTCAGTTTACAGAAGCTGAAGATAAAGCTTTATACCCCAAAATAATTGTGATTAAATTATTTTTCCAAAATACCCCTTTTTAACATTCCATTTTTCCAGAATAGCTCTGAGAGCTTTCATTTTTACACACTGTCATGACTGAAACATAAGAACTTTTCATGGACATACATTTTCACAAGGAAAAGTGCAATGTAATTCTACTGAACCTGGTTCTGTACTTCTCATGCATATAAAATTATTTTTACCTTTTTCATGTTGGGTGGGAGAGACCCTTGGCTTGGAGTAATAGAGAGTTGAAGTCACTCTGCTGTCTGAATGACTATGTAAATTGTAAGAGTCAGAGAATCTGATACTGTGCCTATAAATTTTATTAAACCAGCTGCTTGTCAAAATTCATTTTTGCTTTATTTAATCATTAGCTATTACTGGAAGAAAATTGTACATTCTGCTGTTAGTTCTTCTGTTATAAATCTGGGAAAAGAGCCTAATTCTTACCTTCTCCTGTCTGGTATCTGGAAATCAATTCCAGTCAAATTTACTTTAGATTTAAGCTACCATATTCATAGCATAACCTGGTCTTTGTGGTTCTTAAAACAGATGCATGGAAATGCCTATATGACCCTAAATATAGGGCATTAAATATGCCCATATTTAATTTATGCCTAAATTAAATTTAGGCATAAATTTAACATGCCTAATTTTATATTTATTATATTTTAATATATAATATTAATCAATATATTAAATTAATATTATACATTAATTTTATATAGATAATAGGAAATGCTTAATATCTATATATAAATTAATATATTTATTTAATATATATTAATATATTAATTTAGAATAAATATAAATTATATTTATTATCATAAAATTTACAACACTTTTAATAAGTTGTAAAAAATTATCTAAGTCAGCTGGTATCCTGCCACAGCTTTTACTTCAGTCTGATGGACTGTATTCTGCAGCAGGCCTTTGAGCATCAGATACTCAGCTGGCTGGCCATTGAGCTGACTGTGGCTAAAAACTAGATACTGGCACATATTTAGTCAGGCATGAGGTTTACAGGGAGAGTCAAAATTGCCAGTTGTTGCAATAGTTCCTGAAGCAAAGGTGTGGCTGGGTTAGCAAGCATCTACCCTTCAAACAGTGATCAGCTTCCACCACAATGTCCTGGAAAAGCTCTTTGTGCGCTGTGTAATCCCTCCTGCACACTTTTACTGCAGATTTACCCTGGGAATGGAGTGGGTAGATGGGGTGACTTGCCCTGGTCAATTTATCCTCTGTGGGGCTGAGGCCATTGCAAAACACTAGAAGAGGTGCTTGAGATGAACCAGGAGAAGCCAAGGCAGCAGCTGCAGGCACAGGGAGCAGGAGGGGCTGTGGGAAGGGCAGGAGCCAGGCTGGCTGTGTGTGAAGTGCACTGGGGCTTGGCTCTTCACAGGAAGGGACTCTGTGTACCAGGGAGGGGCTCAGCCTTGGAACAGACCCACACTGTGCATGCATGGGGCAATGCCAGCACCTCTCAGCCAAGGAATGTAATACTGCCATGTGGCAGACATATTTTCATGAAAAATCCTTTCCTTAGGATTTTTTCCTCCTGAGAAGCTTGAGAGGCCTCAGGAACGAAATGTAAACATTGATTATCTGCTGCTGTGGAATGCAACAGGTGGATCTGTGATTGGTCTCCTGTTGGTTTGTTTGTTACTTAATGGCCAATCACAGTCAGCTGGCTCAGACTCTGTCCAAGACACAAACCTGTGTTATCATTCCTTTCTATTCTATTCTTAGCCAGCCTTCTGATGAAACCTTTTCTTCTATTCTTTTAATACAGTTTTAATGTAATATATATAATAAAATAATAAATCAAGCCTTCTGAAACATGGAGTCAGATCCTCATCTCTTCCCTCACCCAAGAACCCCTGTGAACATGGTCACACTGCCATGCCCAACAGGGGTTTTATCCAAACTGCTGCCATTTGGCTCCTTCTTTGAGTTTCCATGCACAGAGTGTTCAGAGAAGGACATCTAGCTAAAGGGTGTTAGCTCTCCAATTACCCTTGCCTGCTGTAATGGCTCCCAGAGGCACATTCCTCTCTGCTATAAATTAGAATAACCCTTAAAGTTGGCTAATTTGTCCATGCCCTTTACTGGGGATGAGAGTAATAGGCAGGAGATGTAGAGCAGCCTCCTCCCCTCACAGCCTGGGTCTCTCTCATCCCCTCAGATCCAGTGGGGATCAGCTGGAATCCTCCCTTCCTGCTGACAGCATGGAAAAGCTGGGCAGGCTGTCACATGGGCCCAGCTAAATCCCTTCAGAAACACACCACCATTCTCATTCTCATGTTATACTCTCAGCCAGCACATGCCCTGAGAAGGCAAAGGAAGATTTTCCACTCCTCTGGCTGCAGCAGCACTGGGGTTCTGAACCCTAACATGTGCTTGCCCAAGCATCAGTCATGGGTTAGCCTTTGTCTCAGCTTGGGAAAAATAAACACTTTATTTTTCAGGTTACCTATGGAAATTCAGCTGCTCAAAAATTGCATTTCCAGCATGGAGAAAAGCTGTTAGGTGCTTTTCTGCATGGTGATCTGCATGCATAATTTAAAGAAAAGAGGAAAGATCTTGTGGGAGGAAACCTTCACTTGAAAGGAACTGCTTTGTTCTGCTTTAATCTGTGTTGGTTGATTGTCCCTTTCTGGTGACAAACCTGGTGCACTGCTGCTCTGCTCCTGAGGCCAGGCAGCAGAGGTCATTTCCATCCTGGAATGGTAAAGTGCCAGGGGTAAGTTTGTATGGCATCACCCCAGTTCTTGCAGTGGCAGTTTGGGTTTAAAGAGGTTCCAGAGGGGCCCCAGTGTCTGATGGAAGTTTGCACATTCATTTGGACACTGCAAAGCTGTGAACAGGGGGCTGTCAGGTTTCATGTGTGTGTTTAAGCTGTGTGTAAGTGCACCTGAGAACCCCTGGAGTTCCCTGTCCAGTTCTTTGCACCCTTTTTGCACCCCTTGGCCTGGGAAAGAGACCCCTTAAAGTGGAGTGTGGGGAAACCTTCTGCTGTTCTTCAACCACATCAGTTCCCTGATCACTTTCTATACAGAGGTGCAAACATTTATCCCATTTGTATTATTATACAGAGGTGCACAGCAGATGGGTGGTGTGAGGGGGGAAACAGTGGTGAAGGGAGAAGAGCCCAAATCTGCTAATCCAGTACTGCCACCAAATCACCACACCTTGAACTGCAGCTGCTGGGAGCTCATCTGTCACTGCTGCCTTTTTGTAGGGTGATGGGGAACAGGAGCTGAGCCTAGGAACTTAGCTCTGAGAAGCAAATTTATTTCAGTTAAGTCTAAAAGAAGCCAGATACTCTTTTGTTTAAGTTTATCCAGCCAGATCTCTGGCAGTTTCCCCATTTCCCTTTGAATTACCTCCTCTGAGTTCACTGCAGTGCCTTGGGTTCACTCTGGAGCATAATTGAGTTATGGCTGCTCATTTCCTTGTGTTTTTGTGATGAAAACAAATCTGTGGTGTGGGGATACATTCTGGCTAAGCCAAGAGGTAAGTGAAGGCATTTAAGTGCACCCAAATGCTTGCAGAGTCCATCACAGGCTGGAAGAATGTGTGAAGAGTGAGGAGACTGACCCTTGTTCCCCTGATGTGTTCATCAAGAGATTCCTGTAGTGGTTTTATCCTGGTATGAGCCCAGCAAACACAGACAGGAACCAGGCCAAAGTTCAAACAAACCTGGCTTTTCATGCATTCACCTTTCCTGACTGCTCCCATCCCTTGTGCAATGTATAATAAATGTCAGTGAGTTATTTCTTATGGTCATTGCTGTGAAATACCAATCCTGCCTGCACCCTGGTCAGACCCCAGCTTGCTCCTGTCCCCTCCCACCATTCCCACACACCTTAAACCAGCTGCAGGTGCTGCAGACAGTCAGCTGTTAGGGGGAACTGACCAACAAGAGGCTCAATTTTTTTGCTCTGAACTGTACCCCTGAAAACAAACCTTTTTTTAAAATTTTCTCTCTGTTTCCTTTTGTTTCTACATCAAAACAATATGGCAGCCCCAGCCCCCACACTGATTTCTGCAAAACTGGAGAGCATTCAGCTACACTCAGACCTTGCCTACAATCTCAGGAAGGTCTAGTCAGGTTTCACAGTGGGAAAACAGTCTGTTCCTGTTGAACCAGGGAATTGAACCAGGGAATGTGATGAATGAGAATATTTTTCTTTCTCGGCATATCTTTTAAATCCCACTGGCCAGTCTGCATGACTGACAAAACTCTCCCAGAACTCTGACTGTTGTAGCCCATCCCAAATCTTACCTCTCATTAAAGGATTAAAGAGCATGCCAGTATTTCTCCATTAAAAGTTTCCAAAAATCCTGTGAAGAAAGCCTCTGCTTTTCTCACTCCTTCTGGCTGGGAACCAGTGGTGAAGCTGGAACCCCAGAGTCTGAGCAGGTTGGGCCAGTTCTTGTTCCCATTCCTCCCTGGCCTGGGGCTGCCTCTACCTGCCCTGGGCATGGCAGACTCTGTCCAGCCCTGCCCAGGGCAGCTCCAGCCTGGATTCAGTGTAGCCCTGGTTCCTGGACAGCTTTGTGGGCACCAGAGCTGATCTGCACAAGGATCCAGCCAAGGTGGGACAGATCTCATGTACCTGGGCTGCTGTGCAGGGAATCACACCAGGAGACTCTTCTTTACTTTATTGAAATGTGAAGGGGAAAAGGGAGAATAGTGATCCTTCAATTCCTGCACCATCTGAGAATTCCAGATAGGTTCTCAGGTGGTGCAGATCACCAGGATGTTTTTTGGACTGAATTCCAGCCAAGAGCCTGGTCCCACGTTCTGCACATGGAGGCAGCACTCAGAAACAGCATAAAAATTAATGTTCTCTCTTTAGATGTGATAAATGTTTGCCCCTGTTGTTTAATTCTTTTGCTCAGTGTCCTGCCAAGGAGTTCAGTGCTGGATAATACAAATGAAAGCCATCCCCACCCTGAAGGGCTGACAGCTCCAGAGACAGACATACTGCAGACTGGCTTTGCCAGGGAATAAATAGGTGAACATGGTTTCATGTTTATCACTTTTACCAGTGAGGAAGAGCAGGACAGCTTCAGAAATGAGTCAGCCTGAGAGAGGTTTTTTCCTCTGTTGATCTTGGGGAAAAAAAAAAAAAAAAACCAAACCAAATACAACAAAGAAAACCCCAAAAAACCCAAACCAAAACAAGTAAACAACAACAACCAAAAAAACCCCAAAAACAGCAACCAAAAAACCCATCCAATGAATAGTGAATTTAGGAGAATTTGAATGAGAAAGTAGCTAGAGAGCAGTGTTAGGCCATGGAGAGGAAGAAGGAACACAAACTGTTCAGGGCAAAGTCTCCCCACAGGAGAAAATTACCTTAAAATTCCCCCTGAAATAAATCCGAAGTTCTTCTCCAAATAATCCCACTTAGTGCACATGTGCTGTAAACTGGCTAATTCATTATCTGTCTAACAAAACTGGAGTAGCTGAACCACATATTTTAATTTAACCAGAAAATTATTTGTCTGATTTATCTGACAGCAAAGGGCTACTGAAAATTTTCAGTTCACTTCTTCAGAATTCAGGGACAATTGACCAAACCTTGCCTTGGCTTTCTGGCTACATGAAGTCTGTATTTCCAATCATGGCTTAACTATACAGAAAATATTATCTACAAGGATAAGGAAAGTAGCTGCACCCTTATTTTGGCTGCAAAGATTTATGCACCTGCCCAGGCAAACAAGGTGCCTACCCCATTGCAGAATTCAAACACACTCATGATTAATTCAAGGTTCTGATTCTTTTAGATATCAATAATTGCTCTGCAAAGTTTTCAGGCTGGTGTCCAAATTTGTAAAAACTTCTTCTATAAACCTTGGCAGTTTCCTGCACAGAAGTGAAAGAGCAGGGATTTACACCTGCCTGTCACAAGGTCCTGGAGGTGATGTGCATTTTTGGCTGCATGCTTTTGCCAACTTGTCTGCATGGCTATTTACACAATATTTGCAACATGCATTTTCTCAAAATGTTTATCTATTCATAGGTTTTCAGGCATTACAAGTTAAAGGAAGAAGGTAAATATTACATGGAAAACTCTGTATTAAGGGTTAAACACATCCACAGACACAATCAACAATGTGATTACCATGAGATTGAAGACCAAGTGTTTTGGTATTTCTAAAAGCCTCCAGGACCACCTGCACTTATAGCGCAGTAATACTTTAATGCAGCTTTTTTATTTTAGAACTCCAAGTGTGAAATTCTCACTGAGACATTTCCCAGGCTTGTGTTCTTTGTATGCCCTCAATCACACTGGCATTCATGGGAATTTTCTGTGAATGCAGGGTCAGGCCCTGTTACAAGTTTCTGTTTTCTAAGTCTATTAGGGGAACACAAGAAGAAGCAGATATTACATGTGCAAATTTTTACTTTCATCTCCAGGTGGGTATGAATAGTGTGTCATTAGTTAATGATGACATAAGAGCTGGCATTCCTGATAAGCCCACAGCTCCTCCAGGCTTGCTGGAAGGTTGCAATCCTATTAGTCAGATGCTGTAAAAGTTGGGTTTTTAATTACCTTGCAGTCAAGATAACTCTTCCCTTCCTGAGCTGCTCAGAATTACTCAGAGATAGATGTTCAAGGGAAGAACTTGGCCTCCAAATTTAAAGCACAATCACTTTTAAACACAGGGTGAAATACAAGCTTTTTGTTATGGTGCCCAACAAGCATCTTTCCTACTGATCTGTCCCCTGCCTCTTTGTGCTCATCTTTCATGATTTAGGGTTCATGTGACCTGCTTCACATCCCACCCTCAGCCTCACCTGACACTGATCCCCTGGAACAGGGGACCTGACACCATCAGGGGACAGATCTGTACCATGCTTTGGTTGTGTCAAAGTCACAAAAATCTCAGCTGTGAGAGGGGATCTCAGCCCAGCAGGCTGGCAGGGAGCCAAGGGGAGCGTGTCATTGGCTGTGTTTTGTAAACTAGCAGCAATCCTTTTGCCACTGTGGATTGCAAAAACAGCAGCACTGCCAATGTTTACGTGCCTCTGGCATCCTGACTAAGAATCTTTGAGTTACACCATAGGTATGTGCAATAGGGTTTGGAGTTTTGCTGGCTTGTGGTGTGATTTTTGGCCTCATAAAATGTGGCTGGATGTGTAACTGAGTGTCAGAGTTGTATCTGGAGCTGAACCAAAACCACAGGGAGACAGCCTCATGTTGTTAGCAGCGCTTGGTATAGAAGTGGGGGAAGAGGGACTTGGCTCCTCTTAAGTCATAAGCCTGACCAGGAGAACTGCATTGTTTTGCTCCAGATGTTGTTCTGCTGTGAATAATTTGACTTCCCCTGCATTGTACTGGGTAACAGAACTTTGCATAGTGTTATAAATGAATTATGAATGTATTAGTATGCATAGTATTATACATGAATATATCACACATAGCAAACCCCTTTTGCTGTGCTCCAGTTTGTAGCTCCTGGACGTTGTAGGAAGCATCAGATTGCAGACCAGAGGATGGTTTTGGTTTTGCTTTTTCCCCCTGTCGTCCATATGTGGAACTCTGAGGTTAAATGTGCACAGTTTTCCTAGTGAAGGTTGTCCTTCTTGGCTAAGGGCTAGTTGTCAATAGGAAGCTGATGTGAAAATTATCAAAGGCTTATTCTTATCTCTTACAAAGTCCTGCAAACTTTCATCAAAAAAACAAGAAATGCAAAGCTAGAAAGGCCACTGGTTTTGTATCTGGAATATATGGACAGACATCATCATTTAATTCTTCTATTGGTTGCCCTTTTACTGTTTTCCCCAGCAATATAAGCAGCTTTGCACCATTCTTCTCTGCAAAGGTAAGGACTATTATTTCTAGGATGATCAAGACCCCAGTTGAAGCTGTCAGTATGAAGGTTGATGGTACAGGTGGAAAAGATGAACACTGCTTGATTCAAAGAGAAATGAGAGATACGGGGTGCTGTGGCAATGAGGAAAATAGCTGTGTAAAATCCAGACACAGTTCTCTTCCTGCCCTGGTTCCTTCAGGAAGTGACTGAGAGCATCCCTAGCCATTCCTCCCCACCTTGTTGATTCCTCTCCTCTCTGAGCAGGGGTTCAGAGAGCCTCAGTGGTTTGGAGCAGCTGCAGAGCTGCATGGCCTCTGTTGTCCAGCACAGATTTGGTGGCTGCTCTATGGACAGACAAACCTTTCTTGTAAGGGTTTGAGCCTGAAGTTGCAGCCCTGAGAGCAGCTGCAGAGAGCAGAGGTGCTGTGCTACTGCTGATCCATCTGCTCCCAAGCCAGAACCCTGCAGCAACTCTTTCATCTGTGAAAGGAGTAAGAGGATTGCTGTACCTCAAAGACATGAAGTTTAGATAATTACAAGTGGGAGACACTGAAATATTACACCAGTAAAAATACCTCAGATGAAGAATTGTTGCTCTTTCAAGGCTAATGTGATTTTCTCCAGGTTGTCCTGCTCAGTGAATTCTAAAGGGCAGGGATATGGTTTTCTTAAACTCTGTGGAATGATGCTGGGTTTCTATTTGTTGGCTTTTTTTTTTCTGAACAGTCCATAGGGCTCTTCCTCAAGGGATTAAAGTACTTTACAGACCTTGCTCACCACATCCTTCTTCTTCCCATTCCTTCTCTTTTGAACTTAGATATACACTTCATTCTGACAAGTAGCAGGAAAAAAATCTATCTGATCTGTTACCAGTTTTATGTAATTTAGAATGCAGTGTTACACTGGACTATTGTCGCAGACATTTCTCCACAGAAATCCTTTCTTTCGGATTTCTGCGTCTTCGGGAGGCCAGAGGCCCCCGAAGAGAAGGTAAACAATTATTATCAGCTGCTGTGGAATGCAACAGGGACACCTTGATTGGCTCATTTCCTATGTTTATAATTAAGGGCCAATCACCAGGGCAAGTGAGGGGACTGAGTCCCTGGACACAACTTTGTTTGGGATTCTTTTCTATCTCAGCTTAGCTAGCAGCTCTGCAAAACCTCTCTATATATTCTTTTTAGTATAACTATAATGTATTATATCATATATTAATAAATCAAGCCTTCTGATCAAGATACAAGATTCACCGTCTCTCTCTCACCAGCAGCGCCCACACAGGTCGTTGTAATAGACTATTTTCTGAGGAGAAAAAAAGGAGTGAATCATCCTGAGGTGGGCACAATCCCTTCAGGATCTTGAGTCCTAAACTGACAAGTTACTGTGGGCAAGCTGAACCACTTAGCTCCCAAGTCCTTCCCAATCATAATTCATAACACAGAGGGATATTTTCTTGGGTTAGTGTTTCAGCTGCTTCTCATCTTTTGTGCCACTTTTCTGAAATCTTTTTTGGATACGAGTTGATGCTGCATATCAAATTTCTCTTTTGCATTCAATGAGGGCCCACTCATTCTAACAAACTTCAAAAGGGATTTCATATTCTATGAAATACTTCACATTTCTTTTTATCAAAGTCTGATTTTTTTTCCCAGGGTTGTACAAGCTCACACTACCTACAGAGTCTGTCTGTCTGCATCACTTTCATGTGTTTGTGAATTGCTAATGAAGCTTGCAAAGGGTTCCCCTCCACTGGGTTTGTACAACCTGAATTAATGCTCCTCTAGAAATCCCAAGGTGCCTTGCCCCTTTTGCCCAGTGCTTAAAAGAAAAGGATTCCCTTGCTTGTGAGGGTGAGCTCTCAGAAGCCCAGCAACAGCACCGTCAGCCAAAGGTTATCGTTTTTGCTTTGCAAATTATTGAAGGGGAAACAGAAGATGCAAAACGCAGGGAGATGTTCTCAGCTGAAAATCCTATTTTTGCTCTGCTGGCGCTGAGTAGCCTTGACCACTTCTGCTGATAATGTAACATCCCATAACTTCCATACCTGACTGTAAAATTGCTGAAAACCTCAAATGTGCAACTTTACTTACAGACCACTATTTTTTTTTGCAACAGTGGTGCAGTGATGCATCTTTCCTTTCTTCTTATCCAGCTTAGCTATAGATCCAATAAACATATATTCCTCAAAGGAATGACAAGAGGTGTCCTCCATTCTAAACTCGTTAGTAGAGATTTCTTCCTAGTGAAAAGTAGTTAATTGTTCACTTATATCCTAAAATGAAAGGCTAAAGAACATATTTTGTATGCTAGTAATCTTTTTTACCAAACAGTATAAGATTTTTTGGTCATTCCTTCAATTTCTTTAATCTCAAGAATAACCAATGACAATGGTTGGTAATTTGTTGGTAATTTGTTTATGGGGGAAAGAGACATTTGTCTGTATTATTTAAAATTCTGTAATGAAGGAAAGATTGAAAGTATTCTCAAAAGGCAATTAATTGTTTATGCAGGTTTTATCAGAAGTGCTCTTGAAGCCCTTTGTCCTCTGTGAAAAAAGAAAGAAACAAGGAGGGTGACAGAAACTAAGGTGTGGAGGGCTGATCCCAAAAAGGACTTATGCACATAATGTGGCTTTTAACTGAAATAAATGTGCCTGAATGCAAACCTGCATTCCTGAAGGTGTCCACCTCATCCTGTGTTTCACAAATTTTTTGCTTTAACATTCCCCAGCTGTGCATCTGTTTATGCTCAGGAACACCTCAGCGCTGAGATAGCTGAGCAGAGTGAGACCCACCTCATCTTTAACCCAGGGACTGCACTCAGAGCCCATTTCCCCAGAGACATCCATGCTGCTGGGGATTGACATGGCATGGCTGGAAGGTGGAATCCAGACAGAGTGGGATGGAGTCCTTACTTTTCTTCCGAGATTTGGCAGGGGCAGAAGCCTTCTGTGCAACAGCAGCTGGTTCAATCCCTGCCCTTCACTCTCAGGGCTCTCCACAGTGTCTCAAACCCACACCTTCCCCAGCCACCAAGTAAATCCAGTCTGATCTGAAATGGGCTCAGCCATCATCTTCTGAGAGCAAACTCAGTGGTGCCATGTCCCAAATTATACCAGTCCCAGGATCCACACTCACACTGGATTTCCTTTGTGGCAGTTCCTGGTGCTGTCCCTGTCCTTGGTCACCCACCACATCCTTGCAGTCAACACAGCACAAACCAGAGGAAATTCCATTCCACTAAATGTCTTATGGGTGCTTCAGCTTATCAAGCAAATCAGAAAGCAGTGAACCATCAGAACTAGAATCATATATAGATAAATATGATCCCATATGTATTTCTTTCCTTCTGCAGCCCTTTTCTTATGTTTTCCTGAAAGCAGAGTAATTATTTAACTTGGGTGGCATGTGTTTGTTGCTACATGGTTATAGAAAAGGTGCCAGAGCCCTATGATAAATTATTTCTCTGAAATATTAAATATCTGGGCAACTAACTGTCAAGGATTTTCCATGCACAGATGGGAGCTGCAGAACAGCAGATCTGTGGGGTCTGAATCTCATGTAGCACAAAAGGAGCCCTTTCATGTTACATGAAAACACCCTGCAGTGTTTGAAATTAATTCCTTTGGATCAGGGGGGATCAATTTTGGTCAAATTGCCTTCAATCAAATGACTAATGGTTTTGTTAAAAATCTCATTGTCAGTCTTGAAGAGAGATGTTGATCTGGATAAGCAATGCTGAGCTTCCCTTTGCTCCCTCACTGCTCATGGCTTGAGAAAATTCTTCAGAAAAATATCCCATGCAGCATATTTTGATATTATCACATGTTAACACATCTCATCCAGAGTATCCAATCTGATTTTAAATTGCATGTAAAACTTCAACTAAATATAATTCAGATTTCATATTGTTTTATTATTTTCTTCCTCTATACCTGTTCCCAGGGTGCATTCAATATGACCATATTATTCCTTCCTCTGTCATGAATATTCATTATGTTCAGGTTTTCATTTTGGGATCTGGGATGGGCAAAGCTAGTGAGAGTTTTTCCTTGTGAAATCTGTTTGATCAGGGGAGCTGTGGTTTCTTAATTCTCTAAAATTCAACACCGGGCCAATTTCACTTCTCTTTATCTGATCAGATTTTGGCGTGGTGTTAGATTAAAAAGAAATGCCATTGTGGAGTGCAGCACCTGAGATTTAAAGAAAGAATTACTTCTGTTCAGTTGTAATGAACATTATTTGCCCTTTGTGTGCAGGTCTTCTATTAGATCCAGCAGCTTTTGCCTTAGATAATAAGGAAGGGATTATGTGAGAGATAAATTGATTACTCAATAATTCCCCAGGAAAAAATTCTGAAGCAAATTCAGGTGATAAACACCATCTGTGTGGGGAAGAGCAGTCTGTGAATGGGTATGGTAAATCTCTTATATGTGTGTGTGCAATATGTTCTCCATATCCCAGGCTGAGGTGGTCAGGTCCACTTCTTCAGGCAGAAATATCCCAGCCCAGCCCTCCCCACAGGAGCATTTGGCTCTATCATGGACACCCAGTGCTTTATTTCCAGATTTTTCTTCAGTAAAGAAGAGTAAAAGCAGTAACTTTTGAGTTCTCTGAATGCTGTCCTTGCAGCTGCTCAGCCCCAGCCTTTTCTTGTTTACTGGTGCAGCTCACTTGAGGATTTCTTCCCCAGGTTTGGCTCATTCTCATGATCTGCTTGCTTCTCTGCAGAGCTTCTCAGATTTCTGTATCCATATCACCATGGGTAAGGTTCTTTTAGAAGACTTTTTGTATTTTCTTTTTTGCTTCTTCACAATTTTTATAAATGTACATATCCAGTGGAATGCTGGTGCCGGGTTTTGGCTACACATCATTTCTTCACATGAGCTACACAACAGCCAGAAAATGCTCCAAACTGAGTTTATCTTCATGTCCAAGGTGGATTCACTCTTCCATTTCCATGCTGTTGTGTGGAAAATCTCCACTGCCTCATCCCTTGGAAAATGTGGTTATTGGTGGCCTTCAAATTCTGCCCATGATGGTTAGGGAAGCCAAACTGTGTGGTGCACCCCAGGGCAGGTGCTTTAGGGGCTCCATGAAGCAGGGACTGCCCTGACTGCAGAGCAGCTCAGCACTCCTGAGCCCCCCAGCCTGCTCCATCAGCCAGGCAGGACAGGCTCTGCTGCTGCACCTTGCACAGCACTCACACACAGGGATTTGGGAGAGACTCACTCACACACACAGGGATTTAAGAAAGACTGATTTATTCTTATGCAAAGTAGCCACAAGAGGTGCAGAGCATGATGTAGTGAGATTTTGCAGCTTTGTAACCTTCTGTACAAGAAGCAAATAATGAAGAATTGAGAACTGGGGTCTTGATATTTCATGTAATGCCCTGTTGAGTGCAAAGTACCACAACCAACTTTATACTGCATGTGTTGCTGTATTAAAACTGTTCACTGCTCTTTTAAACCAGCCTTTTCTGAGGTAAAATTTCTGTAGGAACCATATAATGTTGGGATACATATCTTTGGGTGTTTTTTCCAAATGTTGTGGAAGTTGATACTAATTTTCTTTATAGTCTGATTGTCTTCATTCCTTTGATTGAAGTTAATAATTTAGATACTATTTCCAAAGGGCTGAAACTGATCCAAATTTGCTAGTAACAGAGTGAATGGAAAAGATTTGGAAACTAAAATGTCATGAGATTTTTTTTTTTTCATCAATGTGTCACACTTTGTTGGAACAGATGTATTTTGATTTACCTTATCAAAGGTTTAAAAAGCATAGTGTTAACAAGCTTATTGCATAGACATTTTCAAGATTAATAAGTTATCTTAAAACTTTCTGCATTATCTCCACACTTCAGTTCACCAAGCTTTCGGTATCTGAACATTTCAGAGAGGCTTCAAATCACTTTCAGGGGGCTCATTCAAAATTCAGAGCATGCCATGATGAAGGCAAGATTTTTGCAATGGCTTTGAATTGACCAAGTCACCCACTTGCATTGCAGGCACAGTTCGTGGCAGACTTGTCCTCGTGAATCTCTGAAATTGCTCTTTCCAGCCACGCTCAAAGCTCTGCTCTTGCCTTCCCCACACTCCTTTCTATACCTCTCACCAGGAGCTGCTTCTGTCTCCCAGTCACAGAGTCACAGCACCCAATGAAAGCTTTTCCAGCATTTTGGGAGTGGTGGCATTACCTGTCTAAGCTCACACTTGTGCTTTAGTGTCACAGACATCTTTTATGAAAAATCCTTTCCTGAGGATTTTTCCTCCTCAGAAGCTGAGAGACCTCAGGAACAAAATGTAAAAAGTTATTATCTGCTGCTGTGGAATGCAACAGGTGCATCTGTGATTGGTCTCATGTGGTTGTTTGTAATTAATGGCCAATCACAGCCCAGCTGGCTCGGACAGAGAGCCAAGCCACAAACCTTTGTTATCATTCTTTCCTATTCTATTCTTAGCTAGCCTTCTAAGGAAATCCTTTCTTCTATTCTTTTAGTATAGTTTTAATGTAATATATATCATAAAATAATAAATCAAGCCTTCTGAAACATGGAGTCAAATCCTCGTCTCTTCCCTCAACCTGAGACCCCTGTGAACACTGTCACACTTTAGGACAGCAGGAATCCCAAAAGAGCCTTCTGTCAATGGGATAAGAATATGCTGGGCTCATCATTTGTCATGCCAACACCTCTTTCTCAGTGTTTTGTGCACTTCTTCTTGAGCTGTGAGATTTCAAGGGAAGAGGACAAGTTCTCACTGTGTGTTTACCTGGGGTCTGCCAGGTTGGGTCTGTGCCATTCATGGTGCTTGTGATAGAGAGGGCCCAGAGGTTTGGGGGTGTTTTAGCGAATGTGGTAGGCACAGGTGCTGTGCTCAATTCCCTCAAAACAGTGGATTGGAGAAGTAGGGGTCATTGCAATACTTCCTTCTTTTTCTCAACACCCATTTTAGCTCAGGTTGTAATAAATTAGCTAACCCGGGGGTAAGGAGCCACAGCCCCTCTCTGTAACACCCTTGGAAAAGGAGGGGCTTTTTTATCCTTGATTAATGTCCAGGGCAAATGAACATGACAAGGATTTTCTTTGGGATGATCTGGGTTCTCCCAAGAAAAAAACAGGGTCTGTGATCACCCAGTCTAAAGGAAATAAAATTCTTCCTGAATAGCTTAGGTTTAATTATGTATTTTCTTCCTCCTCTGCCTTGGATTTAGGTAGATGTGAAATAATGATTTGCACTGCACACAAATTCTCCTCTTTTTAACCTGAAAATGTCTGGGCATGTAATAGTGATAACAGAGAGAGCAATTTTCCTGGAGAAAGATGTATTTCCTTCAGCTGGGTCCATGGTCCTTTTGTTGGATGCATCATCTGTGCCTGTCTGCTGACCCACCACGCTGCTTGTGACAAACTGTGCTCCCATTCTCAATTAGTGTGGTTTAATGAGATTTATAGCACTGACATTGCTGCATGGTCAAGTGCCACTCAGAAGTGAAGACTGTGAGCCCTTCTAGTGCAACAGAAAGGGGGGAAATGGCAGGTTTTGGTCCAACTACATAAAAAGTTGAGAAGATGACTAGAACCATGCTATTCAGGCATGAATAAAATAACATGTGAATTTTTTTGAGGATATGTATCAAGGAATAATGGAATCATGGAATAGTTTGGAAGAGACCTTAAAGATTATCTGGTTCCAGCCCCATTCCCACCCTCCATAGGCAGGGATGCCATACACACATCAAGCTGCTCAGGTCCCCACCCAACCTGGCCTTCCCCATGTGTATGGAGAAGGGTGTTTAGCAGATGCCAAAAAAGAAGAGGGCATCCCTAGTTTTGGCCCCAGGATGCTTTGAGGAATGGTGGTGGGAGGTGTTGTTGCCCTCAGGATGCTCAGCAAGGGTCACTCAGGCTCTGGGCTCAAGCAGTCACCACTTCTGGCTGGATGGAAAGGAAGACAACAGCAGCTCTGGGTAAGATGAGATTCAAAGGCAGTGGCTGAGAGCTGGGGCTTTTCACTTGTGTCTGAGCGATAAACCTGGACTGACTGCCAAACATGCTCAGAAAACCTGTTTCATGGCGCTACTAAGAGACTTTAATATCCTGTATTTGCTCTGGCTACCAAACATTTTGCAGGCATTCCATTCTCACCTGTCACGTAGGGTAGGGGCTGTGACTACACATGTGTCTATCTTTGTTATGTAGCCAAATGTTCAGCCTTGCTCTAGAACTTGCATAAAGACTTTCCATCCTGACCTTGCACTTTTCATGCCCCACACTCTGCAGAAGTTGTTCTCTGCAGTGTAACACAGAAAGAAATAAGAGATAAACTGGTGTGGGCAGAAACTGGCTGAAGAAGCAATGCTGGGGTTGCAAAGGGGATTCTGGGCTTGTTTGTCCTGTGCTCTGTGTGAAGAATGGAGAGCCCAGGCACAGCTTGTGCTGTAGCTCAGGCCTTGACACCCCATGTGGATGGGCTGGCAGCAGCCACCTTTCCCAGGAGAATCTCTGAGCTCCCCTGTTCCTGGGCAGGGTGAGGATGCTCTGAGGATGCTGCAGGTGAGCTGCCACCAACCAAGTGTGAAGAAAGGGAAGGGGTCAGACGGCTGGTGCTGCTTAACCCAGGGCTCAAAACTGTGCTTCAATGGAAATTGCAGAGAACTGATTCAGAAAAGCTGAAGGAAAAGATGGGAATTTGAAGGCACAGAATAACTACTTCACCATCCTCCCTTTTCCCCATTCATCAGCCCTGCACACTCCCTTAAAGGGAGGGGGCCTGTGGACACCTTGGAGGGCATTTGCAAACACACACACACATGCTCCCCTCCCCCACATTTCTTTTTATTACCTCACTTCTACCTGTAATGAAAAAAGGTCCCTGCTGTGGTCAGACTTTGTGTTGTTTGATTTAAGCGCAGATCACAGTGATGAGGGCTTAGCAGAGGCCTTTGTGTGTGTTTAACACTACAGCTGCCAAGGTGAAGAGAAAACCCAACAGACTAAGCAAGATGCTCTAAATACTAATAAAGTCTGAGGGTGATTGGAAGGAGTGGAAATGGGAAAGCCCACAATCCAGGTAATTAAGCTGTAAAGCCCACAGAGGAAGGGCTGTCACCAAGTCATCTGATGCGGGATGAAGACCAAAGCACAGTGTGATTCTTTGTCTCTTAATCCCCTCCTCCGCTCCCCAGCATGTTCTTATTTCCCTATAAAGTCTTTATATGAAAGGTGGAAAAAAAATTATTTAAAAAAAAGTCCTGAAGGATAAATCTTGTAATTCAGAGCACTGAACAGCTGGTAGTTTAAAGCACAGAACAGCAGTTTAGTGATTAATTTACCTCTTTAAAATGCTGAACAATACAATGCAATAAAATATAAAATTTTATTTTGTATGGCCTCCTTCAAACCGACTGCATCCTGGAGCTCTCTCTTTCTAAAGTTAAAGTGCAGCTACAGAGTTAAATAATCAGTAATAGCAGAAGAGAGAGGTATAAAGAGAGATGTGCAAGCAATAAAAAGATCAGCTCCGCGGGAGCCCCCCTCCAGTCCATTTAATTTTACTGAAAGAAAGTAGCCTCTGCGATGGTTTCTACATACTGATGGATTTTCTCCTCACATGCCCTTTCCCTCTTCTTCCATCTCACACGAGCATCGCGGTGCCACTGTCGCTGCTGTCACTGACTCCTCTGTGACACCGGAGAGCGGCTGGGACCGCCAGGATCACCCGGCCCTGGGAGAGGCCACTGCCCGATGCTCGGCATCGTCCCCACCCTGCGGATCGGTGTCACCTCCGGAGGGCCACCCTGGCACCGCCACCGAGGGGTTCTGCCCCTTTTGTCCCGGGCTGAGAGCTCCGGCAGTGTAATATATGGTAGGGATAATTCATGCTATTAATGTATGGTATAAAAGATTGTAAAAATCCAAAACTATGTCTGACCACCCCGGCCGGGAGCAGCAGTCTATTCAGATTACAACGAATTCCCGGACACAAGGTAAGATAACGACGAAGCCTTAACATAAGAATAGAAGCTTCCAGGGTGATGATCACCAGTATCCCGAGTCATAGGGAACCACCTAGGAGCGATTATCACCCTGCCGATTGCGTCTATCAAGATAGTCAGCAGCTAATATTCCCTGATACATCTGAATACACGGCTTCCCCGGAGCCCATCAACGCTGACTGCACACCTGGAACCAGCCTTTGTCCAGCTCTGCACATTGAAAAGAACAGCGATACATGTGAAGAGTTACAAAGGAAATTTGGACATCTTTGCCTCGGGCACAATAAACTGTATAAACCTCACTGCAAGAAGCAGCGTTCGTGAATGGGAGAGATTCTGACACTCTAGGGGTCAGGTCCAGGTTCACCCAGCACCGATCCCGGGCTCGACGCTGTCCCTTTTGGCTGTGGTGGTTTCGGAGACCAAAATTTGGTCACGCAGATAATTAATAAATCTTTTGAAAATTTTTTATAATTTTGGCTCACAATTTGATCATTTATAACAAGCAGCCTGTGGTGTGTTTGCATCCGTATGTGTGTGACACCCCTGGGGACAGCACGGGTGACACTCGTGGCTGTGACACAACGAGCTGTGACTGACACGGTGTGTGTGAGGGTGTGTGTGTGTGTGTGTGTGTGTTATGGGGGGAGATGAGGAAGGAGGAGGGGAAATCAGGCAGATAATGGTTTTGGTTATGGGGAGAAATGCATTAGTTTGACGCGGACGTGGGCGAATTCATCCCTGGCGTGACATCGCTGAGCTCCCGGAGACAGCAGCGGGGAGTCGTTTTACCCACAAAAATAAAGAGCCACGCTGCCCTCATTTGTCAAACACAGCACAAAGCGAAGATGTGAAAAGGCCCTGCCTGGGGTGGGGGCTCAAGGGGTCTGCACCTTTTGGGAACACTTCACACCCACAGTGTTTGGGCTTCCCGGAGTAAAGCTCTGCCTGCCCGTGTTCTTCTTCCGCTGGTAATAATCAGGGAGCTGGTTAGTAGACAGATGCTAAACCTGCTCTTACTGCATTTAGCATTTCAGAATAATGAATAGATTTGCAAATGATGTTTCAAGGCTGTTTCTTTTTCAAACAATGGCATCGCTAATATTCCCAGATCCTTTGACTTTGCAATTGTCTTTATCAGATAGTAAAACGTCGCAGTTCGCTTTCTGGAAAAGGCAGAAGGGGAAATGGCATTTCTAAGTAATTTCAAGCAATGCTTCTTATAGGGAAAAGTATGTGCAGATAAGCTACTCGCCTAAACTCACAGCTAAGTTGCACCGTGCTGGTGGCACGGCTCTGGTTTCCCACCAGGAACCTGGGAATTTCCCTCCTCACTCCCATGGATTCATTTCTTCCCTGGTGGGCTTTTACCCCAGTGCTGACAAGCTCAGCCTCTGGTCCTGTGACCACGAAGCAAGGCTGCTGGCCTAAACACCCAGCTTGGAATTTGCTTGAATTCTTATGTATTCACCCTGAAAACTCCTGACGAATCTTCCCGCGGGGATTTGAAGGTCACCCTCCCGAAAGCAAAGCTTAGGGCACCGCAGTTTAAAGACACCTTGTGGTTTCTAAAACCAGAGCAGGGCTTGCCTCTCGCTTGCGCTCCCTCTCCGCTAACCCATCTTTAATATGGATCTAATTCCGACTACATTGCAGCGCCGCGAAATCTCATTAGGCAGCGCAGGGAGACTCGCCGCCCCTTCAAGCATGATAAACTCTTGATTGCATCCCCGGAGCTCTAATGAGCCCGCGTGGGCTGGGCGTGATGGAGAGCGGGAGCTGCAGGGAGCGGCGGGGGAGCCGCAGGACCCGAGCCCGCCACAGCCCCGGCTCGCGTTCTGTTCCACACCGAGACTCCCGAGAATTCCCGGGAAGGCGGGGAGGGGAGGAGAGCATCCCCAGCTCCCCCTGCCCTCCCCGCAGTGCCCGGAGGAGCAGAACATCCCCGTTCCCCCTCGCCGGGGAGCCCAGAGCGATGCTTTATCGCGCCGCTGCGAGAGCCAGACGGAAAGGTTGCGGCAAAGGTGGGAGGTGTTAATGATGGGGTGGCGCAAGGCAGTGCTTATCTCTTTAAGAAATGGAAATTAGGTCTAATTAGCATATACTGGTTGCAATTAGCATATAAGTCCCGTTCGGGGACTTGGAGGAAGGGAAAGGACTAGGCAGCAACTTAATGGGATTTTATTAGGCGAAATTAGCCAGCACTGAACAGTCATAAAAATATCTAAATTATTAGTAGCTCTGGCAATTTATTGTGAGTGCTTCCCGGACATGCTAATGTCTATTGGGTCTGCGTCATGTGTGCTAATCACAAAAACAAACTGAGGGACAGGAGTAATCTATCTGCTGCACGTTGTTATGCTATTGTGGGCACGGTGTGACAGCTTTATACGCACGTATGTGTGCGTGAGCGGCGTGGTGCGAGGGGGGCGTTTTGCTAATGCCTCATGAGTTATGTAAATCGGATACGTTTGAGCAAAAATGACAAAGTGGTCTCTGCAGAAACGATCTCACCTATAGCACAGGCGAGAGAAGAGGAGGATGAAGCAGAGGGCTTTTGTTGAAGCAGAATGAAATGCAAACCCCCGATAGTCATGGCAATCATGTGCATTCAGAGGCCAGAAGATAAACTCTTCTGTGTAAGATGATGATCTGTAGAAGTAAAAAGTATATTTTTAAAAGTCAACCTCACTCAAATATGTGTGTTTTAACACATCCATGCTTTCTTTAATCCTTGCACAGGTTAGATGCTCTTTTTAATGAGCAACTTCTACAATAACCATTAAAAGTGAGGTCCAGTTATTGTCTCTCTCCAAATGTGATCAGCTGAGGGTGGATGCTGTGAAAGTGAGGTGGTGAAGAATCAACATTTTTAATTTACAATGAAAGGTCAGTCACACTGACCCAAGATGGGGTCTGATAAAAAGTTTGCTGCTCAGACAGGAAAAAAAATCCCTATGATGAGAAAAATTACAGGACCCTTCCTAAGCTCCTTTCTCAGTGTTTGAAGATATAAATGGCTCCTGCAAACCTTTTCTGTTGTACCAACATGGGACTTCTGGGCTGGTCCTGCAGAGTCTTGGCTAACCAGCAGGTGTGGGTGCTCTGGCACTGGGAGTGGGATGACACCAAGGATTATCCTCTTTTTGCTTTCATGAAATGAAGTGGAATTATTCCAAATATTGCCAGGACCAGCATGAGCTCTTGACACTTGGTGGTGGCTGTGCTTTCACTGTGAGAAGGAACAAAGGATAAGCAGGAGGAATGTTGTAATGCACCTTTTAGGGTCAGATTCCTTGTGTTAATTTATGTGGTTCATTTTATCATATTATATATGTAAGTACCTCCATAAAATTGTCAGCTTTGTGTCAGGTTGGCAAGAGAATCATAGAGGCTTATTTAACAGAAGCTAATAAGTTAAAAAACAAAACCAAAAGAAAACAACTACAATGACAAAAAAAGATAACAGTAATCTTAAATGGTTGATATAGCTCACCTGGCCTCCTATTTTGGAAAAGGATTTGGAACAACTTCTGTATTTCATCTGTTTGATATGTTCAGAGCATGGTGAGTGTCTCAGCAATGTTGACTGTGGTGCCTGATGAGGAGTCCAATTTACATATTCTCAATTTAATCTAAAGTAGGCGCTAATTGATTACTGCTGAATGTCAGCACGCTCTGATTATCTGCTCAAGATGCTCTGGAAAAGGAAACAAACCCACAACCCCGAGCTGCAAGTGGGAAGGAGGCGTTCGAATTCAGTCTGCCATGCGTGCTGGTTTTGACTGGGGCAGAGGGAATTTTTTCCATAGTAGCTCATGTGGGTCTGTGTTTGGGATTTGAGCTGGATCAGGGTAGGATAACACGGGGGTGTTCTCATCACTACCAGGCTCACAAAGCCACAGGAGCCTTTTCTGCTGCTCACCCCAACCCACCAATGAGGAGGCTGAGGGTGCACAGGGAGCTGGGAGGGGACACTGCCAGGACAGCTGACCCCAAGGGATGTCCCAGAGCATGTGGCATCATGACCTATATGTGGAGCTGGGGAAGAGGAAGAAGGGAGGAGGAACATTCAGAGTGGTGGTGTTTGTATCCCCAAGTCACCATCACACGTGATGCAGCCCTGCTCTGCTGGGCATGGCAGCCCATGGGGAGCAGGGAATTAATTCCTTGTTTTGCTTTGCTGGCACTCATGGCTTTTGCTTTACCTGTTAAACAGTATTTATCTCAACCTACGGTTTTTCTGAGTTTTCTCATTTTTACCCTTTCTCTCCCCCATCCCAGCATGGGGGGAGTGAGGAACTGGCTGTGTGGTGCATAGTTGCCATCTGGAGTTAAACCACAACACCATGGAAAGACTGTTTGCTCTTCTATCTGACATTATATAAAGGTTTTAATTATCTAGGCCTGAGGCTGTTGAGTGC